>NC_090817.1:12342207-12957207 GCF_000390325.3 Nicotiana tomentosiformis
GGCTGGGAGCATTATGTATAACGGTAAATCTCGTCATATACGACGAAGACATAAAACCGTTAGGCAATTACTCTCTAGAGGAATTATCACGATTGACTATGTAAAGTCAAGTGATAATGTGTCGGATCCACTTACAAAAGGCCTAACTAGAGAGGTAGTTGAGAAATCATCAAGGGGAATGGGGCTATGGCCGAGAACAAGTCATTGTGGCGGTAACTCTACCTAGAAGACTGGAGATCCCAAGATCTAGGTTCAAGGAGATCAAACAAAGTCATTAATGACGGTTCAACATTGTCAAATAAAATTTTAGTCCATTCTCGTGATGAGACAATGTTCAGTACCAAGGATAAAGCATTAAGGCTTTTTAATGATTTCTAAATTTGATACGGGGTATATCAAATAGTGTATCTACAGGATGACACGTTTAGGAATCACCTATGTAAGTGTGAAGTGTTAGCCGCTTCAAGGAGAACTTTGTAAGGCCAGTTCTCTACGCACTTATGAAACCAGGCGGTGTTCATGGCTGAAACGAACACAACAATGAGAACCAAAGACGGTTAAGGGTTGATTGTGTGACTTATGGTTGTCTAGGTATACACCAAAGATCGACGGTTCAAAGATATCAAATCTACCGATTGACCGAGTATATCCGACATAAGTTTACTACGGAAAGTTCAAAGGGAAACCTACTTATCCAGATGCGATTAATCCTTGCTTGTAAATCACACAGTTTTTCCATGCATACTTCCATGATATAGCCATTCCCCATTCATGTGGGGGATTGTTGAGGTTTTAATTTAAGATGTAATATTCTTAAAATGAGGGTGAATGGGAAATGGAGGGAAAATGAAATTTTGAGTAAAATTTTAAGTTTCCCCTCTTAACAATGAGACATTGTCCCATATTGGAAGTGGAAGACATTTTTGGTGGGTATATATATAATTGCTCTTCTTGTAGCTCTTAAAGAGTTAAGAAGAAAGCAAGCCTCGCGCCGTCGTCGTCGTCGCTCGCTCGGCTCGGCTTCGGCTACGGCTACGGCTTCGGCTTCGGCTTCGGCTTCGGCTTTGGATTTGGATTTGGATTTGGTCAAATGATCGATTGATTGATTAATTTTTTGGACCAAATTTATTTGTTAATAGTAAATATTAACGTAAGATTATCCGTATTTGTAACGGATATTTTCCAATCCGTGTATTTGATCATTGGCAGCCGGATAATGGTCTTCCCACCATGAAGTGCTTGCTCCACCATGAAGTGCTTGCTCCACCATGAATGTAATGCTTGCTCCACCATGAAGGGTGGACGTTTGGCTTGCACTCCCTCTTGGTTGCTATAAATAGGAGCAGCAAATGTTGAAGTGAAACACTCGGAACTCAACTGAAATTACCAAGAACTCAACATACAATTGGCTATACATTGCACTCCTTCCTCTCAGAACTTCCATACGTTCTTCTGAGTATATACTCCTTCGTTCTGCATTGTTTTTAACTTCAAACAAAGCAACTGTAAGTGTGATTTGCTACCGAACTTTGTGTTCGCTGAAACACTGGGGTTTGAAGTACCGCTACACCAGTGTGTTATTCGTTCTATCCTGGGAGGAAATAATCCATTACCTTGGGTACTAGGAGGGGATTAAATTCCTTAAGGAAACACTGTGAATTCAGTGGGCTCGAATTATTTACTGTTTTATTACGTAAATTTATATTTTGCAGAATTAGAATTATTATTTACAAATACAGCTATATTGACGGGAAACAACAATCTTTATACGAGCAATCCAGGCCAATCTCATTGGATGGCAATGAAACGAGTTTTGGGATATTTAGAACATACCCAGAACTTTGAATTGCACTACAGTAATTTCCCTGCGGTGATTGAGGGATACTGTGATGCAAATTGGATCACCGGTTCAACTGATTCTAAGTCCACGAGTGGATATGTATTCACTATTGGTGGAGGAGCGGTGTCTTGGAAGTCGTCCAAACAAACATGTATTGCCCGCTCTACAATGGAGGCTGAATTCATAGCCTTAGATAAAGCCGGTGAAGAAGCTGAATGGCTCCGGAATTTCTTGGAAGACATTCCATTTTGGCCCAAACCGTTGGCACCAATATGCATACATTGTGATAGTCAAGCGGCAATTGGAAGGGCTGGGAGCATTATGTATAACGGTAAATCTCGTCATATACGACGAAGACATAAAACCGTTAGGCAATTACTCTCTAGAGGAATTATCACGATTGACTATGTAAAGTCAAGTGATAATGTGTCGGATCCACTTACAAAAGGCCTAACTAGAGAGGTAGTTGAGAAATCATCAAGGGGAATGGGGCTATGGCCGAGAACAAGTCATTGTGGCGGTAACTCTACCTAGAAGACTGGAGATCCCAAGATCTAGGTTCAAGGAGATCAAACAAAGTCATTAATGACGGTTCAACATTGTCAAATAAAATTTTAGTCCATTCTCGTGATGAGACAATGTTCAGTACCAAGGATAAAGCATTAAGGCTTTTTAATGATTTCTAAATTTGATACGGGGTATATCAAATAGTGTATCTACAGGATGACACGTTTAGGAATCACCTATGTAAGTGTGAAGTGTTAGCCGCTTCAAGGAGAACTTTGTAAGGCCAGTTCTCTACGCACTTATGAAACCAGGCGGTGTTCATGGCTGAAACGAACACAACAATGAGAACCAAAGACGGTTAAGGGTTGATTGTGTGACTTATGGTTGTCTAGGTATACACCAAAGATCGACGGTTCAAAGATATCAAATCTACCGATTGACCGAGTATATCCGACATAAGTTTACTACGGAAAGTTCAAAGGGAAACCTACTTATCCAGATGCGATTAATCCTTGCTTGTAAATCACACAGTTTTTCCATGCATACTTCCATGATATAGCCATTCCCCATTCATGTGGGGGATTGTTGAGGTTTTAATTTAAGATGTAATATTCTTAAAATGAGGGTGAATGGGAAATGGAGGGAAAATGAAATTTTGAGTAAAATTTTAAGTTTCCCCTCTTAACAATGAGACATTGTCCCATATTGGAAGTGGAAGACATTTTTGGTGGGTATATATATAATTGCTCTTCTTGTAGCTCTTAAAGAGTTAAGAAGAAAGCAAGCCTCGCGCCGTCGTCGTCGTCGCTCGCTCGGCTCGGCTTCGGCTACGGCTACGGCTTCGGCTTCGGCTTCGGCTTCGGCTTTGGATTTGGATTTGGATTTGGTCAAATGATCGATTGATTGATTAATTTTTTGGACCAAATTTATTTGTTAATAGTAAATATTAACGTAAGATTATCCGTATTTGTAACGGATATTTTCCAATCCGTGTATTTGATCATTGGCAGCCGGATAATGGTCTTCCCACCATGAAGTGCTTGCTCCACCATGAAGTGCTTGCTCCACCATGAATGTAATGCTTGCTCCACCATGAAGGGTGGACGTTTGGCTTGCACTCCCTCTTGGTTGCTATAAATAGGAGCAGCAAATGTTGAAGTGAAACACTCGGAACTCAACTGAAATTACCAAGAACTCAACATACAATTGGCTATACATTGCACTCCTTCCTCTCAGAACTTCCATACGTTCTTCTGAGTATATACTCCTTCGTTCTGCATTGTTTTTAACTTCAAACAAAGCAACTGTAAGTGTGATTTGCTACCGAACTTTGTGTTCGCTGAAACACTGGGGTTTGAAGTACCGCTACACCAGTGTGTTATTCGTTCTATCCTGGGAGGAAATAATCCATTACCTTGGGTACTAGGAGGGGATTAAATTCCTTAAGGAAACACTGTGAATTCAGTGGGCTCGAATTATTTACTGTTTTATTACGTAAATTTATATTTTGCAGAATTAGAATTATTATTTACAAATACAGCTATATTGACGGGAAACAACAATCTTTATACGAGCAATCCAGGCCAATCTCATTGGATGGCAATGAAACGAGTTTTGGGATATTTAGAACATACCCAGAACTTTGAATTGCACTACAGTAATTTCCCTGCGGTGATTGAGGGATACTGTGATGCAAATTGGATCACCGGTTCAACTGATTCTAAGTCCACGAGTGGATATGTATTCACTATTGGTGGAGGAGCGGTGTCTTGGAAGTCGTCCAAACAAACATGTATTGCCCGCTCTACAATGGAGGCTGAATTCATAGCCTTAGATAAAGCCGGTGAAGAAGCTGAATGGCTCCGGAATTTCTTGGAAGACATTCCATTTTGGCCCAAACCGTTGGCACCAATATGCATACATTGTGATAGTCAAGCGGCAATTGGAAGGGCTGGGAGCATTATGTATAACGGTAAATCTCGTCATATACGACGAAGACATAAAACCGTTAGGCAATTACTCTCTAGAGGAATTATCACGATTGACTATGTAAAGTCAAGTGATAATGTGTCGGATCCACTTACAAAAGGCCTAACTAGAGAGGTAGTTGAGAAATCATCAAGGGGAATGGGGCTATGGCCGAGAACAAGTCATTGTGGCGGTAACTCTACCTAGAAGACTGGAGATCCCAAGATCTAGGTTCAAGGAGATCAAACAAAGTCATTAATGACGGTTCAACATTGTCAAATAAAATTTTAGTCCATTCTCGTGATGAGACAATGTTCAGTACCAAGGATAAAGCATTAAGGCTTTTTAATGATTTCTAAATTTGATACGGGGTATATCAAATAGTGTATCTACAGGATGACACGTTTAGGAATCACCTATGTAAGTGTGAAGTGTTAGCCGCTTCAAGGAGAACTTTGTAAGGCCAGTTCTCTACGCACTTATGAAACCAGGCGGTGTTCATGGCTGAAACGAACACAACAATGAGAACCAAAGACGGTTAAGGGTTGATTGTGTGACTTATGGTTGTCTAGGTATACACCAAAGATCGACGGTTCAAAGATATCAAATCTACCGATTGACCGAGTATATCCGACATAAGTTTACTACGGAAAGTTCAAAGGGAAACCTACTTATCCAGATGCGATTAATCCTTGCTTGTAAATCACACAGTTTTTCCATGCATACTTCCATGATATAGCCATTCCCCATTCATGTGGGGGATTGTTGAGGTTTTAATTTAAGATGTAATATTCTTAAAATGAGGGTGAATGGGAAATGGAGGGAAAATGAAATTTTGAGTAAAATTTTAAGTTTCCCCCTCTTAACAATGAGACATTGTCCCATATTGGAAGTGGAAGACATTTTTGGTGGGTATATATATAATTGCTCTTCTTGTAGCTCTTAAAGAGTTAAGAAGAAAGCAAGCCTCGCGCCGTCGTCGTCGTCGCTCGCTCGGCTCGGCTTCGGCTACGGCTACGGCTTCGGCTTCGGCTTCGGCTTCGGCTTTGGATTTGGATTTGGATTTGGTCAAATGATCGATTGATTGATTAATTTTTTGGACCAAATTTATTTGTTAATAGTAAATATTAACGTAAGATTATCCGTATTTGTAACGGATATTTTCCAATCCGTGTATTTGATCATTGGCAGCCGGATAATGGTCTTCCCACCATGAAGTGCTTGCTCCACCATGAAGTGCTTGCTCCACCATGAATGTAATGCTTGCTCCACCATGAAGGGTGGACGTTTGGCTTGCACTCCCTCTTGGTTGCTATAAATAGGAGCAGCAAATGTTGAAGTGAAACACTCGGAACTCAACTGAAATTACCAAGAACTCAACATACAATTGGCTATACATTGCACTCCTTCCTCTCAGAACTTCCATACGTTCTTCTGAGTATATACTCCTTCGTTCTGCATTGTTTTTAACTTCAAACAAAGCAACTGTAAGTGTGATTTGCTACCGAACTTTGTGTTCGCTGAAACACTGGGGTTTGAAGTACCGCTACACCAGTGTGTTATTCGTTCTATCCTGGGAGGAAATAATCCATTACCTTGGGTACTAGGAGGGGATTAAATTCCTTAAGGAAACACTGTGAATTCAGTGGGCTCGAATTATTTACTGTTTTATTACGTAAATTTATATTTTGCAGAATTAGAATTATTATTTACAAATACAGCTATATTGACGGGAAACAACAATCTTTATACGAGCAATCCAGGCCAATCTCATTGGATGGCAATGAAACGAGTTTTGGGATATTTAGAACATACCCAGAACTTTGAATTGCACTACAGTAATTTCCCTGCGGTGATTGAGGGATACTGTGATGCAAATTGGATCACCGGTTCAACTGATTCTAAGTCCACGAGTGGATATGTATTCACTATTGGTGGAGGAGCGGTGTCTTGGAAGTCGTCCAAACAAACATGTATTGCCCGCTCTACAATGGAGGCTGAATTCATAGCCTTAGATAAAGCCGGTGAAGAAGCTGAATGGCTCCGGAATTTCTTGGAAGACATTCCATTTTGGCCCAAACCGTTGGCACCAATATGCATACATTGTGATAGTCAAGCGGCAATTGGAAGGGCTGGGAGCATTATGTATAACGGTAAATCTCGTCATATACGACGAAGACATAAAACCGTTAGGCAATTACTCTCTAGAGGAATTATCACGATTGACTATGTAAAGTCAAGTGATAATGTGTCGGATCCACTTACAAAAGGCCTAACTAGAGAGGTAGTTGAGAAATCATCAAGGGGAATGGGGCTATGGCCGAGAACAAGTCATTGTGGCGGTAACTCTACCTAGAAGACTGGAGATCCCAAGATCTAGGTTCAAGGAGATCAAACAAAGTCATTAATGACGGTTCAACATTGTCAAATAAAATTTTAGTCCATTCTCGTGATGAGACAATGTTCAGTACCAAGGATAAAGCATTAAGGCTTTTTAATGATTTCTAAATTTGATACGGGGTATATCAAATAGTGTATCTACAGGATGACACGTTTAGGAATCACCTATGTAAGTGTGAAGTGTTAGCCGCTTCAAGGAGAACTTTGTAAGGCCAGTTCTCTACGCACTTATGAAACCAGGCGGTGTTCATGGCTGAAACGAACACAACAATGAGAACCAAAGACGGTTAAGGGTTGATTGTGTGACTTATGGTTGTCTAGGTATACACCAAAGATCGACGGTTCAAAGATATCAAATCTACCGATTGACCGAGTATATCCGACATAAGTTTACTACGGAAAGTTCAAAGGGAAACCTACTTATCCAGATGCGATTAATCCTTGCTTGTAAATCACACAGTTTTTCCATGCATACTTCCATGATATAGCCATTCCCCATTCATGTGGGGGATTGTTGAGGTTTTAATTTAAGATGTAATATTCTTAAAATGAGGGTGAATGGGAAATGGAGGGAAAATGAAATTTTGAGTAAAATTTTAAGTTTCCCCTCTTAACAATGAGACATTGTCCCATATTGGAAGTGGAAGACATTTTTGGTGGGTATATATATAATTGCTCTTCTTGTAGCTCTTAAAGAGTTAAGAAGAAAGCAAGCCTCGCGCCGTCGTCGTCGTCGCTCGCTCGGCTCGGCTTCGGCTACGGCTACGGCTTCGGCTTCGGCTTCGGCTTTGGATTTGGATTTGGATTTGGTCAAATGATCGATTGATTGATTAATTTTTTGGACCAAATTTATTTGTTAATAGTAAATATTAACGTAAGATTATCCGTATTTGTAACGGATATTTTCCAATCCGTGTATTTGATCATTGGCAGCCGGATAATGGTCTTCCCACCATGAAGTGCTTGCTCCACCATGAAGTGCTTGCTCCACCATGAATGTAATGCTTGCTCCACCATGAAGGGTGGACGTTTGGCTTGCACTCCCTCTTGGTTGCTATAAATAGGAGCAGCAAATGTTGAAGTGAAACACTCGGAACTCAACTGAAATTACCAAGAACTCAACATACAATTGGCTATACATTGCACTCCTTCCTCTCAGAACTTCCATACGTTCTTCTGAGTATATACTCCTTCGTTCTGCATTGTTTTTAACTTCAAACAAAGCAACTGTAAGTGTGATTTGCTACCGAACTTTGTGTTCGCTGAAACACTGGGGTTTGAAGTACCGCTACACCAGTGTGTTATTCGTTCTATCCTGGGAGGAAATAATCCATTACCTTGGGTACTAGGAGGGGATTAAATTCCTTAAGGAAACACTGTGAATTCAGTGGGCTCGAATTATTTACTGTTTTATTACGTAAATTTATATTTTGCAGAATTAGAATTATTATTTACAAATACAGCTATATTGACGGGAAACAACAATCTTTATACGAGCAATCCAGGCCAATCTCATTGGATGGCAATGAAACGAGTTTTGGGATATTTAGAACATACCCAGAACTTTGAATTGCACTACAGTAATTTCCCTGCGGTGATTGAGGGATACTGTGATGCAAATTGGATCACCGGTTCAACTGATTCTAAGTCCACGAGTGGATATGTATTCACTATTGGTGGAGGAGCGGTGTCTTGGAAGTCGTCCAAACAAACATGTATTGCCCGCTCTACAATGGAGGCTGAATTCATAGCCTTAGATAAAGCCGGTGAAGAAGCTGAATGGCTCCGGAATTTCTTGGAAGACATTCCATTTTGGCCCAAACCGTTGGCACCAATATGCATACATTGTGATAGTCAAGCGGCAATTGGAAGGGCTGGGAGCATTATGTATAACGGTAAATCTCGTCATATACGACGAAGACATAAAACCGTTAGGCAATTACTCTCTAGAGGAATTATCACGATTGACTATGTAAAGTCAAGTGATAATGTGTCGGATCCACTTACAAAAGGCCTAACTAGAGAGGTAGTTGAGAAATCATCAAGGGGAATGGGGCTATGGCCGAGAACAAGTCATTGTGGCGGTAACTCTACCTAGAAGACTGGAGATCCCAAGATCTAGGTTCAAGGAGATCAAACAAAGTCATTAATGACGGTTCAACATTGTCAAATAAAATTTTAGTCCATTCTCGTGATGAGACAATGTTCAGTACCAAGGATAAAGCATTAAGGCTTTTTAATGATTTCTAAATTTGATACGGGGTATATCAAATAGTGTATCTACAGGATGACACGTTTAGGAATCACCTATGTAAGTGTGAAGTGTTAGCCGCTTCAAGGAGAACTTTGTAAGGCCAGTTCTCTACGCACTTATGAAACCAGGCGGTGTTCATGGCTGAAACGAACACAACAATGAGAACCAAAGACGGTTAAGGGTTGATTGTGTGACTTATGGTTGTCTAGGTATACACCAAAGATCGACGGTTCAAAGATATCAAATCTACCGATTGACCGAGTATATCCGACATAAGTTTACTACGGAAAGTTCAAAGGGAAACCTACTTATCCAGATGCGATTAATCCTTGCTTGTAAATCACACAGTTTTTCCATGCATACTTCCATGATATAGCCATTCCCCATTCATGTGGGGGATTGTTGAGGTTTTAATTTAAGATGTAATATTCTTAAAATGAGGGTGAATGGGAAATGGAGGGAAAATGAAATTTTGAGTAAAATTTTAAGTTTCCCCCTCTTAACAATGAGACATTGTCCCATATTGGAAGTGGAAGACATTTTTGGTGGGTATATATATAATTGCTCTTCTTGTAGCTCTTAAAGAGTTAAGAAGAAAGCAAGCCTCGCGCCGTCGTCGTCGTCGCTCGCTCGGCTCGGCTTCGGCTACGGCTACGGCTTCGGCTTCGGCTTCGGCTTCGGCTTTGGATTTGGATTTGGATTTGGTCAAATGATCGATTGATTGATTAATTTTTTGGACCAAATTTATTTGTTAATAGTAAATATTAACGTAAGATTATCCGTATTTGTAACGGATATTTTCCAATCCGTGTATTTGATCATTGGCAGCCGGATAATGGTCTTCCCACCATGAAGTGCTTGCTCCACCATGAAGTGCTTGCTCCACCATGAATGTAATGCTTGCTCCACCATGAAGGGTGGACGTTTGGCTTGCACTCCCTCTTGGTTGCTATAAATAGGAGCAGCAAATGTTGAAGTGAAACACTCGGAACTCAACTGAAATTACCAAGAACTCAACATACAATTGGCTATACATTGCACTCCTTCCTCTCAGAACTTCCATACGTTCTTCTGAGTATATACTCCTTCGTTCTGCATTGTTTTTAACTTCAAACAAAGCAACTGTAAGTGTGATTTGCTACCGAACTTTGTGTTCGCTGAAACACTGGGGTTTGAAGTACCGCTACACCAGTGTGTTATTCGTTCTATCCTGGGAGGAAATAATCCATTACCTTGGGTACTAGGAGGGGATTAAATTCCTTAAGGAAACACTGTGAATTCAGTGGGCTCGAATTATTTACTGTTTTATTACGTAAATTTATATTTTGCAGAATTAGAATTATTATTTACAAATACAGCTATATTGACGGGAAACAACAATCTTTATACGAGCAATCCAGGCCAATCTCATTGGATGGCAATGAAACGAGTTTTGGGATATTTAGAACATACCCAGAACTTTGAATTGCACTACAGTAATTTCCCTGCGGTGATTGAGGGATACTGTGATGCAAATTGGATCACCGGTTCAACTGATTCTAAGTCCACGAGTGGATATGTATTCACTATTGGTGGAGGAGCGGTGTCTTGGAAGTCGTCCAAACAAACATGTATTGCCCGCTCTACAATGGAGGCTGAATTCATAGCCTTAGATAAAGCCGGTGAAGAAGCTGAATGGCTCCGGAATTTCTTGGAAGACATTCCATTTTGGCCCAAACCGTTGGCACCAATATGCATACATTGTGATAGTCAAGCGGCAATTGGAAGGGCTGGGAGCATTATGTATAACGGTAAATCTCGTCATATACGACGAAGACATAAAACCGTTAGGCAATTACTCTCTAGAGGAATTATCACGATTGACTATGTAAAGTCAAGTGATAATGTGTCGGATCCACTTACAAAAGGCCTAACTAGAGAGGTAGTTGAGAAATCATCAAGGGGAATGGGGCTATGGCCGAGAACAAGTCATTGTGGCGGTAACTCTACCTAGAAGACTGGAGATCCCAAGATCTAGGTTCAAGGAGATCAAACAAAGTCATTAATGACGGTTCAACATTGTCAAATAAAATTTTAGTCCATTCTCGTGATGAGACAATGTTCAGTACCAAGGATAAAGCATTAAGGCTTTTTAATGATTTCTAAATTTGATACGGGGTATATCAAATAGTGTATCTACAGGATGACACGTTTAGGAATCACCTATGTAAGTGTGAAGTGTTAGCCGCTTCAAGGAGAACTTTGTAAGGCCAGTTCTCTACGCACTTATGAAACCAGGCGGTGTTCATGGCTGAAACGAACACAACAATGAGAACCAAAGACGGTTAAGGGTTGATTGTGTGACTTATGGTTGTCTAGGTATACACCAAAGATCGACGGTTCAAAGATATCAAATCTACCGATTGACCGAGTATATCCGACATAAGTTTACTACGGAAAGTTCAAAGGGAAACCTACTTATCCAGATGCGATTAATCCTTGCTTGTAAATCACACAGTTTTTCCATGCATACTTCCATGATATAGCCATTCCCCATTCATGTGGGGGATTGTTGAGGTTTTAATTTAAGATGTAATATTCTTAAAATGAGGGTGAATGGGAAATGGAGGGAAAATGAAATTTTGAGTAAAATTTTAAGTTTCCCCCTCTTAACAATGAGACATTGTCCCATATTGGAAGTGGAAGACATTTTTGGTGGGTATATATATAATTGCTCTTCTTGTAGCTCTTAAAGAGTTAAGAAGAAAGCAAGCCTCGCGCCGTCGTCGTCGTCGCTCGCTCGGCTCGGCTTCGGCTACGGCTACGGCTTCGGCTTCGGCTTCGGCTTCGGCTTTGGATTTGGATTTGGATTTGGTCAAATGATCGATTGATTGATTAATTTTTTGGACCAAATTTATTTGTTAATAGTAAATATTAACGTAAGATTATCCGTATTTGTAACGGATATTTTCCAATCCGTGTATTTGATCATTGGCAGCCGGATAATGGTCTTCCCACCATGAAGTGCTTGCTCCACCATGAAGTGCTTGCTCCACCATGAATGTAATGCTTGCTCCACCATGAAGGGTGGACGTTTGGCTTGCACTCCCTCTTGGTTGCTATAAATAGGAGCAGCAAATGTTGAAGTGAAACACTCGGAACTCAACTGAAATTACCAAGAACTCAACATACAATTGGCTATACATTGCACTCCTTCCTCTCAGAACTTCCATACGTTCTTCTGAGTATATACTCCTTCGTTCTGCATTGTTTTTAACTTCAAACAAAGCAACTGTAAGTGTGATTTGCTACCGAACTTTGTGTTCGCTGAAACACTGGGGTTTGAAGTACCGCTACACCAGTGTGTTATTCGTTCTATCCTGGGAGGAAATAATCCATTACCTTGGGTACTAGGAGGGGATTAAATTCCTTAAGGAAACACTGTGAATTCAGTGGGCTCGAATTATTTACTGTTTTATTACGTAAATTTATATTTTGCAGAATTAGAATTATTATTTACAAATACAGCTATATTGACGGGAAACAACAATCTTTATACGAGCAATCCAGGCCAATCTCATTGGATGGCAATGAAACGAGTTTTGGGATATTTAGAACATACCCAGAACTTTGAATTGCACTACAGTAATTTCCCTGCGGTGATTGAGGGATACTGTGATGCAAATTGGATCACCGGTTCAACTGATTCTAAGTCCACGAGTGGATATGTATTCACTATTGGTGGAGGAGCGGTGTCTTGGAAGTCGTCCAAACAAACATGTATTGCCCGCTCTACAATGGAGGCTGAATTCATAGCCTTAGATAAAGCCGGTGAAGAAGCTGAATGGCTCCGGAATTTCTTGGAAGACATTCCATTTTGGCCCAAACCGTTGGCACCAATATGCATACATTGTGATAGTCAAGCGGCAATTGGAAGGGCTGGGAGCATTATGTATAACGGTAAATCTCGTCATATACGACGAAGACATAAAACCGTTAGGCAATTACTCTCTAGAGGAATTATCACGATTGACTATGTAAAGTCAAGTGATAATGTGTCGGATCCACTTACAAAAGGCCTAACTAGAGAGGTAGTTGAGAAATCATCAAGGGGAATGGGGCTATGGCCGAGAACAAGTCATTGTGGCGGTAACTCTACCTAGAAGACTGGAGATCCCAAGATCTAGGTTCAAGGAGATCAAACAAAGTCATTAATGACGGTTCAACATTGTCAAATAAAATTTTAGTCCATTCTCGTGATGAGACAATGTTCAGTACCAAGGATAAAGCATTAAGGCTTTTTAATGATTTCTAAATTTGATACGGGGTATATCAAATAGTGTATCTACAGGATGACACGTTTAGGAATCACCTATGTAAGTGTGAAGTGTTAGCCGCTTCAAGGAGAACTTTGTAAGGCCAGTTCTCTACGCACTTATGAAACCAGGCGGTGTTCATGGCTGAAACGAACACAACAATGAGAACCAAAGACGGTTAAGGGTTGATTGTGTGACTTATGGTTGTCTAGGTATACACCAAAGATCGACGGTTCAAAGATATCAAATCTACCGATTGACCGAGTATATCCGACATAAGTTTACTACGGAAAGTTCAAAGGGAAACCTACTTATCCAGATGCGATTAATCCTTGCTTGTAAATCACACAGTTTTTCCATGCATACTTCCATGATATAGCCATTCCCCATTCATGTGGGGGATTGTTGAGGTTTTAATTTAAGATGTAATATTCTTAAAATGAGGGTGAATGGGAAATGGAGGGAAAATGAAATTTTGAGTAAAATTTTAAGTTTCCCCTCTTAACAATGAGACATTGTCCCATATTGGAAGTGGAAGACATTTTTGGTGGGTATATATATAATTGCTCTTCTTGTAGCTCTTAAAGAGTTAAGAAGAAAGCAAGCCTCGCGCCGTCGTCGTCGTCGCTCGCTCGGCTCGGCTTCGGCTACGGCTACGGCTTCGGCTTCGGCTTCGGCTTTGGATTTGGATTTGGATTTGGTCAAATGATCGATTGATTGATTAATTTTTTGGACCAAATTTATTTGTTAATAGTAAATATTAACGTAAGATTATCCGTATTTGTAACGGATATTTTCCAATCCGTGTATTTGATCATTGGCAGCCGGATAATGGTCTTCCCACCATGAAGTGCTTGCTCCACCATGAAGTGCTTGCTCCACCATGAATGTAATGCTTGCTCCACCATGAAGGGTGGACGTTTGGCTTGCACTCCCTCTTGGTTGCTATAAATAGGAGCAGCAAATGTTGAAGTGAAACACTCGGAACTCAACTGAAATTACCAAGAACTCAACATACAATTGGCTATACATTGCACTCCTTCCTCTCAGAACTTCCATACGTTCTTCTGAGTATATACTCCTTCGTTCTGCATTGTTTTTAACTTCAAACAAAGCAACTGTAAGTGTGATTTGCTACCGAACTTTGTGTTCGCTGAAACACTGGGGTTTGAAGTACCGCTACACCAGTGTGTTATTCGTTCTATCCTGGGAGGAAATAATCCATTACCTTGGGTACTAGGAGGGGATTAAATTCCTTAAGGAAACACTGTGAATTCAGTGGGCTCGAATTATTTACTGTTTTATTACGTAAATTTATATTTTGCAGAATTAGAATTATTATTTACAAATACAGCTATATTGACGGGAAACAACAATCTTTATACGAGCAATCCAGGCCAATCTCATTGGATGGCAATGAAACGAGTTTTGGGATATTTAGAACATACCCAGAACTTTGAATTGCACTACAGTAATTTCCCTGCGGTGATTGAGGGATACTGTGATGCAAATTGGATCACCGGTTCAACTGATTCTAAGTCCACGAGTGGATATGTATTCACTATTGGTGGAGGAGCGGTGTCTTGGAAGTCGTCCAAACAAACATGTATTGCCCGCTCTACAATGGAGGCTGAATTCATAGCCTTAGATAAAGCCGGTGAAGAAGCTGAATGGCTCCGGAATTTCTTGGAAGACATTCCATTTTGGCCCAAACCGTTGGCACCAATATGCATACATTGTGATAGTCAAGCGGCAATTGGAAGGGCTGGGAGCATTATGTATAACGGTAAATCTCGTCATATACGACGAAGACATAAAACCGTTAGGCAATTACTCTCTAGAGGAATTATCACGATTGACTATGTAAAGTCAAGTGATAATGTGTCGGATCCACTTACAAAAGGCCTAACTAGAGAGGTAGTTGAGAAATCATCAAGGGGAATGGGGCTATGGCCGAGAACAAGTCATTGTGGCGGTAACTCTACCTAGAAGACTGGAGATCCCAAGATCTAGGTTCAAGGAGATCAAACAAAGTCATTAATGACGGTTCAACATTGTCAAATAAAATTTTAGTCCATTCTCGTGATGAGACAATGTTCAGTACCAAGGATAAAGCATTAAGGCTTTTTAATGATTTCTAAATTTGATACGGGGTATATCAAATAGTGTATCTACAGGATGACACGTTTAGGAATCACCTATGTAAGTGTGAAGTGTTAGCCGCTTCAAGGAGAACTTTGTAAGGCCAGTTCTCTACGCACTTATGAAACCAGGCGGTGTTCATGGCTGAAACGAACACAACAATGAGAACCAAAGACGGTTAAGGGTTGATTGTGTGACTTATGGTTGTCTAGGTATACACCAAAGATCGACGGTTCAAAGATATCAAATCTACCGATTGACCGAGTATATCCGACATAAGTTTACTACGGAAAGTTCAAAGGGAAACCTACTTATCCAGATGCGATTAATCCTTGCTTGTAAATCACACAGTTTTTCCATGCATACTTCCATGATATAGCCATTCCCCATTCATGTGGGGGATTGTTGAGGTTTTAATTTAAGATGTAATATTCTTAAAATGAGGGTGAATGGGAAATGGAGGGAAAATGAAATTTTGAGTAAAATTTTAAGTTTCCCCCTCTTAACAATGAGACATTGTCCCATATTGGAAGTGGAAGACATTTTTGGTGGGTATATATATAATTGCTCTTCTTGTAGCTCTTAAAGAGTTAAGAAGAAAGCAAGCCTCGCGCCGTCGTCGTCGTCGCTCGCTCGGCTCGGCTTCGGCTACGGCTACGGCTTCGGCTTCGGCTTCGGCTTTGGATTTGGATTTGGATTTGGTCAAATGATCGATTGATTGATTAATTTTTTGGACCAAATTTATTTGTTAATAGTAAATATTAACGTAAGATTATCCGTATTTGTAACGGATATTTTCCAATCCGTGTATTTGATCATTGGCAGCCGGATAATGGTCTTCCCACCATGAAGTGCTTGCTCCACCATGAAGTGCTTGCTCCACCATGAATGTAATGCTTGCTCCACCATGAAGGGTGGACGTTTGGCTTGCACTCCCTCTTGGTTGCTATAAATAGGAGCAGCAAATGTTGAAGTGAAACACTCGGAACTCAACTGAAATTACCAAGAACTCAACATACAATTGGCTATACATTGCACTCCTTCCTCTCAGAACTTCCATACGTTCTTCTGAGTATATACTCCTTCGTTCTGCATTGTTTTTAACTTCAAACAAAGCAACTGTAAGTGTGATTTGCTACCGAACTTTGTGTTCGCTGAAACACTGGGGTTTGAAGTACCGCTACACCAGTGTGTTATTCGTTCTATCCTGGGAGGAAATAATCCATTACCTTGGGTACTAGGAGGGGATTAAATTCCTTAAGGAAACACTGTGAATTCAGTGGGCTCGAATTATTTACTGTTTTATTACGTAAATTTATATTTTGCAGAATTAGAATTATTATTTACAAATACAGCTATATTGACGGGAAACAACAATCTTTATACGAGCAATCCAGGCCAATCTCATTGGATGGCAATGAAACGAGTTTTGGGATATTTAGAACATACCCAGAACTTTGAATTGCACTACAGTAATTTCCCTGCGGTGATTGAGGGATACTGTGATGCAAATTGGATCACCGGTTCAACTGATTCTAAGTCCACGAGTGGATATGTATTCACTATTGGTGGAGGAGCGGTGTCTTGGAAGTCGTCCAAACAAACATGTATTGCCCGCTCTACAATGGAGGCTGAATTCATAGCCTTAGATAAAGCCGGTGAAGAAGCTGAATGGCTCCGGAATTTCTTGGAAGACATTCCATTTTGGCCCAAACCGTTGGCACCAATATGCATACATTGTGATAGTCAAGCGGCAATTGGAAGGGCTGGGAGCATTATGTATAACGGTAAATCTCGTCATATACGACGAAGACATAAAACCGTTAGGCAATTACTCTCTAGAGGAATTATCACGATTGACTATGTAAAGTCAAGTGATAATGTGTCGGATCCACTTACAAAAGGCCTAACTAGAGAGGTAGTTGAGAAATCATCAAGGGGAATGGGGCTATGGCCGAGAACAAGTCATTGTGGCGGTAACTCTACCTAGAAGACTGGAGATCCCAAGATCTAGGTTCAAGGAGATCAAACAAAGTCATTAATGACGGTTCAACATTGTCAAATAAAATTTTAGTCCATTCTCGTGATGAGACAATGTTCAGTACCAAGGATAAAGCATTAAGGCTTTTTAATGATTTCTAAATTTGATACGGGGTATATCAAATAGTGTATCTACAGGATGACACGTTTAGGAATCACCTATGTAAGTGTGAAGTGTTAGCCGCTTCAAGGAGAACTTTGTAAGGCCAGTTCTCTACGCACTTATGAAACCAGGCGGTGTTCATGGCTGAAACGAACACAACAATGAGAACCAAAGACGGTTAAGGGTTGATTGTGTGACTTATGGTTGTCTAGGTATACACCAAAGATCGACGGTTCAAAGATATCAAATCTACCGATTGACCGAGTATATCCGACATAAGTTTACTACGGAAAGTTCAAAGGGAAACCTACTTATCCAGATGCGATTAATCCTTGCTTGTAAATCACACAGTTTTTCCATGCATACTTCCATGATATAGCCATTCCCCATTCATGTGGGGGATTGTTGAGGTTTTAATTTAAGATGTAATATTCTTAAAATGAGGGTGAATGGGAAATGGAGGGAAAATGAAATTTTGAGTAAAATTTTAAGTTTCCCCTCTTAACAATGAGACATTGTCCCATATTGGAAGTGGAAGACATTTTTGGTGGGTATATATATAATTGCTCTTCTTGTAGCTCTTAAAGAGTTAAGAAGAAAGCAAGCCTCGCGCCGTCGTCGTCGTCGCTCGCTCGGCTCGGCTTCGGCTACGGCTACGGCTTCGGCTTCGGCTTCGGCTTTGGATTTGGATTTGGATTTGGTCAAATGATCGATTGATTGATTAATTTTTTGGACCAAATTTATTTGTTAATAGTAAATATTAACGTAAGATTATCCGTATTTGTAACGGATATTTTCCAATCCGTGTATTTGATCATTGGCAGCCGGATAATGGTCTTCCCACCATGAAGTGCTTGCTCCACCATGAAGTGCTTGCTCCACCATGAATGTAATGCTTGCTCCACCATGAAGGGTGGACGTTTGGCTTGCACTCCCTCTTGGTTGCTATAAATAGGAGCAGCAAATGTTGAAGTGAAACACTCGGAACTCAACTGAAATTACCAAGAACTCAACATACAATTGGCTATACATTGCACTCCTTCCTCTCAGAACTTCCATACGTTCTTCTGAGTATATACTCCTTCGTTCTGCATTGTTTTTAACTTCAAACAAAGCAACTGTAAGTGTGATTTGCTACCGAACTTTGTGTTCGCTGAAACACTGGGGTTTGAAGTACCGCTACACCAGTGTGTTATTCGTTCTATCCTGGGAGGAAATAATCCATTACCTTGGGTACTAGGAGGGGATTAAATTCCTTAAGGAAACACTGTGAATTCAGTGGGCTCGAATTATTTACTGTTTTATTACGTAAATTTATATTTTGCAGAATTAGAATTATTATTTACAAATACAGCTATATTGACGGGAAACAACAATCTTTATACGAGCAATCCAGGCCAATCTCATTGGATGGCAATGAAACGAGTTTTGGGATATTTAGAACATACCCAGAACTTTGAATTGCACTACAGTAATTTCCCTGCGGTGATTGAGGGATACTGTGATGCAAATTGGATCACCGGTTCAACTGATTCTAAGTCCACGAGTGGATATGTATTCACTATTGGTGGAGGAGCGGTGTCTTGGAAGTCGTCCAAACAAACATGTATTGCCCGCTCTACAATGGAGGCTGAATTCATAGCCTTAGATAAAGCCGGTGAAGAAGCTGAATGGCTCCGGAATTTCTTGGAAGACATTCCATTTTGGCCCAAACCGTTGGCACCAATATGCATACATTGTGATAGTCAAGCGGCAATTGGAAGGGCTGGGAGCATTATGTATAACGGTAAATCTCGTCATATACGACGAAGACATAAAACCGTTAGGCAATTACTCTCTAGAGGAATTATCACGATTGACTATGTAAAGTCAAGTGATAATGTGTCGGATCCACTTACAAAAGGCCTAACTAGAGAGGTAGTTGAGAAATCATCAAGGGGAATGGGGCTATGGCCGAGAACAAGTCATTGTGGCGGTAACTCTACCTAGAAGACTGGAGATCCCAAGATCTAGGTTCAAGGAGATCAAACAAAGTCATTAATGACGGTTCAACATTGTCAAATAAAATTTTAGTCCATTCTCGTGATGAGACAATGTTCAGTACCAAGGATAAAGCATTAAGGCTTTTTAATGATTTCTAAATTTGATACGGGGTATATCAAATAGTGTATCTACAGGATGACACGTTTAGGAATCACCTATGTAAGTGTGAAGTGTTAGCCGCTTCAAGGAGAACTTTGTAAGGCCAGTTCTCTACGCACTTATGAAACCAGGCGGTGTTCATGGCTGAAACGAACACAACAATGAGAACCAAAGACGGTTAAGGGTTGATTGTGTGACTTATGGTTGTCTAGGTATACACCAAAGATCGACGGTTCAAAGATATCAAATCTACCGATTGACCGAGTATATCCGACATAAGTTTACTACGGAAAGTTCAAAGGGAAACCTACTTATCCAGATGCGATTAATCCTTGCTTGTAAATCACACAGTTTTTCCATGCATACTTCCATGATATAGCCATTCCCCATTCATGTGGGGGATTGTTGAGGTTTTAATTTAAGATGTAATATTCTTAAAATGAGGGTGAATGGGAAATGGAGGGAAAATGAAATTTTGAGTAAAATTTTAAGTTTCCCCCTCTTAACAATGAGACATTGTCCCATATTGGAAGTGGAAGACATTTTTGGTGGGTATATATATAATTGCTCTTCTTGTAGCTCTTAAAGAGTTAAGAAGAAAGCAAGCCTCGCGCCGTCGTCGTCGTCGCTCGCTCGGCTCGGCTTCGGCTACGGCTACGGCTTCGGCTTCGGCTTCGGCTTTGGATTTGGATTTGGATTTGGTCAAATGATCGATTGATTGATTAATTTTTTGGACCAAATTTATTTGTTAATAGTAAATATTAACGTAAGATTATCCGTATTTGTAACGGATATTTTCCAATCCGTGTATTTGATCATTGGCAGCCGGATAATGGTCTTCCCACCATGAAGTGCTTGCTCCACCATGAAGTGCTTGCTCCACCATGAATGTAATGCTTGCTCCACCATGAAGGGTGGACGTTTGGCTTGCACTCCCTCTTGGTTGCTATAAATAGGAGCAGCAAATGTTGAAGTGAAACACTCGGAACTCAACTGAAATTACCAAGAACTCAACATACAATTGGCTATACATTGCACTCCTTCCTCTCAGAACTTCCATACGTTCTTCTGAGTATATACTCCTTCGTTCTGCATTGTTTTTAACTTCAAACAAAGCAACTGTAAGTGTGATTTGCTACCGAACTTTGTGTTCGCTGAAACACTGGGGTTTGAAGTACCGCTACACCAGTGTGTTATTCGTTCTATCCTGGGAGGAAATAATCCATTACCTTGGGTACTAGGAGGGGATTAAATTCCTTAAGGAAACACTGTGAATTCAGTGGGCTCGAATTATTTACTGTTTTATTACGTAAATTTATATTTTGCAGAATTAGAATTATTATTTACAAATACAGCTATATTGACGGGAAACAACAATCTTTATACGAGCAATCCAGGCCAATCTCATTGGATGGCAATGAAACGAGTTTTGGGATATTTAGAACATACCCAGAACTTTGAATTGCACTACAGTAATTTCCCTGCGGTGATTGAGGGATACTGTGATGCAAATTGGATCACCGGTTCAACTGATTCTAAGTCCACGAGTGGATATGTATTCACTATTGGTGGAGGAGCGGTGTCTTGGAAGTCGTCCAAACAAACATGTATTGCCCGCTCTACAATGGAGGCTGAATTCATAGCCTTAGATAAAGCCGGTGAAGAAGCTGAATGGCTCCGGAATTTCTTGGAAGACATTCCATTTTGGCCCAAACCGTTGGCACCAATATGCATACATTGTGATAGTCAAGCGGCAATTGGAAGGGCTGGGAGCATTATGTATAACGGTAAATCTCGTCATATACGACGAAGACATAAAACCGTTAGGCAATTACTCTCTAGAGGAATTATCACGATTGACTATGTAAAGTCAAGTGATAATGTGTCGGATCCACTTACAAAAGGCCTAACTAGAGAGGTAGTTGAGAAATCATCAAGGGGAATGGGGCTATGGCCGAGAACAAGTCATTGTGGCGGTAACTCTACCTAGAAGACTGGAGATCCCAAGATCTAGGTTCAAGGAGATCAAACAAAGTCATTAATGACGGTTCAACATTGTCAAATAAAATTTTAGTCCATTCTCGTGATGAGACAATGTTCAGTACCAAGGATAAAGCATTAAGGCTTTTTAATGATTTCTAAATTTGATACGGGGTATATCAAATAGTGTATCTACAGGATGACACGTTTAGGAATCACCTATGTAAGTGTGAAGTGTTAGCCGCTTCAAGGAGAACTTTGTAAGGCCAGTTCTCTACGCACTTATGAAACCAGGCGGTGTTCATGGCTGAAACGAACACAACAATGAGAACCAAAGACGGTTAAGGGTTGATTGTGTGACTTATGGTTGTCTAGGTATACACCAAAGATCGACGGTTCAAAGATATCAAATCTACCGATTGACCGAGTATATCCGACATAAGTTTACTACGGAAAGTTCAAAGGGAAACCTACTTATCCAGATGCGATTAATCCTTGCTTGTAAATCACACAGTTTTTCCATGCATACTTCCATGATATAGCCATTCCCCATTCATGTGGGGGATTGTTGAGGTTTTAATTTAAGATGTAATATTCTTAAAATGAGGGTGAATGGGAAATGGAGGGAAAATGAAATTTTGAGTAAAATTTTAAGTTTCCCCTCTTAACAATGAGACATTGTCCCATATTGGAAGTGGAAGACATTTTTGGTGGGTATATATATAATTGCTCTTCTTGTAGCTCTTAAAGAGTTAAGAAGAAAGCAAGCCTCGCGCCGTCGTCGTCGTCGCTCGCTCGGCTCGGCTTCGGCTACGGCTACGGCTTCGGCTTCGGCTTCGGCTTTGGATTTGGATTTGGATTTGGTCAAATGATCGATTGATTGATTAATTTTTTGGACCAAATTTATTTGTTAATAGTAAATATTAACGTAAGATTATCCGTATTTGTAACGGATATTTTCCAATCCGTGTATTTGATCATTGGCAGCCGGATAATGGTCTTCCCACCATGAAGTGCTTGCTCCACCATGAAGTGCTTGCTCCACCATGAATGTAATGCTTGCTCCACCATGAAGGGTGGACGTTTGGCTTGCACTCCCTCTTGGTTGCTATAAATAGGAGCAGCAAATGTTGAAGTGAAACACTCGGAACTCAACTGAAATTACCAAGAACTCAACATACAATTGGCTATACATTGCACTCCTTCCTCTCAGAACTTCCATACGTTCTTCTGAGTATATACTCCTTCGTTCTGCATTGTTTTTAACTTCAAACAAAGCAACTGTAAGTGTGATTTGCTACCGAACTTTGTGTTCGCTGAAACACTGGGGTTTGAAGTACCGCTACACCAGTGTGTTATTCGTTCTATCCTGGGAGGAAATAATCCATTACCTTGGGTACTAGGAGGGGATTAAATTCCTTAAGGAAACACTGTGAATTCAGTGGGCTCGAATTATTTACTGTTTTATTACGTAAATTTATATTTTGCAGAATTAGAATTATTATTTACAAATACAGCTATATTGACGGGAAACAACAATCTTTATACGAGCAATCCAGGCCAATCTCATTGGATGGCAATGAAACGAGTTTTGGGATATTTAGAACATACCCAGAACTTTGAATTGCACTACAGTAATTTCCCTGCGGTGATTGAGGGATACTGTGATGCAAATTGGATCACCGGTTCAACTGATTCTAAGTCCACGAGTGGATATGTATTCACTATTGGTGGAGGAGCGGTGTCTTGGAAGTCGTCCAAACAAACATGTATTGCCCGCTCTACAATGGAGGCTGAATTCATAGCCTTAGATAAAGCCGGTGAAGAAGCTGAATGGCTCCGGAATTTCTTGGAAGACATTCCATTTTGGCCCAAACCGTTGGCACCAATATGCATACATTGTGATAGTCAAGCGGCAATTGGAAGGGCTGGGAGCATTATGTATAACGGTAAATCTCGTCATATACGACGAAGACATAAAACCGTTAGGCAATTACTCTCTAGAGGAATTATCACGATTGACTATGTAAAGTCAAGTGATAATGTGTCGGATCCACTTACAAAAGGCCTAACTAGAGAGGTAGTTGAGAAATCATCAAGGGGAATGGGGCTATGGCCGAGAACAAGTCATTGTGGCGGTAACTCTACCTAGAAGACTGGAGATCCCAAGATCTAGGTTCAAGGAGATCAAACAAAGTCATTAATGACGGTTCAACATTGTCAAATAAAATTTTAGTCCATTCTCGTGATGAGACAATGTTCAGTACCAAGGATAAAGCATTAAGGCTTTTTAATGATTTCTAAATTTGATACGGGGTATATCAAATAGTGTATCTACAGGATGACACGTTTAGGAATCACCTATGTAAGTGTGAAGTGTTAGCCGCTTCAAGGAGAACTTTGTAAGGCCAGTTCTCTACGCACTTATGAAACCAGGCGGTGTTCATGGCTGAAACGAACACAACAATGAGAACCAAAGACGGTTAAGGGTTGATTGTGTGACTTATGGTTGTCTAGGTATACACCAAAGATCGACGGTTCAAAGATATCAAATCTACCGATTGACCGAGTATATCCGACATAAGTTTACTACGGAAAGTTCAAAGGGAAACCTACTTATCCAGATGCGATTAATCCTTGCTTGTAAATCACACAGTTTTTCCATGCATACTTCCATGATATAGCCATTCCCCATTCATGTGGGGGATTGTTGAGGTTTTAATTTAAGATGTAATATTCTTAAAATGAGGGTGAATGGGAAATGGAGGGAAAATGAAATTTTGAGTAAAATTTTAAGTTTCCCCCTCTTAACAATGAGACATTGTCCCATATTGGAAGTGGAAGACATTTTTGGTGGGTATATATATAATTGCTCTTCTTGTAGCTCTTAAAGAGTTAAGAAGAAAGCAAGCCTCGCGCCGTCGTCGTCGTCGCTCGCTCGGCTCGGCTTCGGCTACGGCTACGGCTTCGGCTTCGGCTTCGGCTTTGGATTTGGATTTGGATTTGGTCAAATGATCGATTGATTGATTAATTTTTTGGACCAAATTTATTTGTTAATAGTAAATATTAACGTAAGATTATCCGTATTTGTAACGGATATTTTCCAATCCGTGTATTTGATCATTGGCAGCCGGATAATGGTCTTCCCACCATGAAGTGCTTGCTCCACCATGAAGTGCTTGCTCCACCATGAATGTAATGCTTGCTCCACCATGAAGGGTGGACGTTTGGCTTGCACTCCCTCTTGGTTGCTATAAATAGGAGCAGCAAATGTTGAAGTGAAACACTCGGAACTCAACTGAAATTACCAAGAACTCAACATACAATTGGCTATACATTGCACTCCTTCCTCTCAGAACTTCCATACGTTCTTCTGAGTATATACTCCTTCGTTCTGCATTGTTTTTAACTTCAAACAAAGCAACTGTAAGTGTGATTTGCTACCGAACTTTGTGTTCGCTGAAACACTGGGGTTTGAAGTACCGCTACACCAGTGTGTTATTCGTTCTATCCTGGGAGGAAATAATCCATTACCTTGGGTACTAGGAGGGGATTAAATTCCTTAAGGAAACACTGTGAATTCAGTGGGCTCGAATTATTTACTGTTTTATTACGTAAATTTATATTTTGCAGAATTAGAATTATTATTTACAAATACAGCTATATTGACGGGAAACAACAATCTTTATACGAGCAATCCAGGCCAATCTCATTGGATGGCAATGAAACGAGTTTTGGGATATTTAGAACATACCCAGAACTTTGAATTGCACTACAGTAATTTCCCTGCGGTGATTGAGGGATACTGTGATGCAAATTGGATCACCGGTTCAACTGATTCTAAGTCCACGAGTGGATATGTATTCACTATTGGTGGAGGAGCGGTGTCTTGGAAGTCGTCCAAACAAACATGTATTGCCCGCTCTACAATGGAGGCTGAATTCATAGCCTTAGATAAAGCCGGTGAAGAAGCTGAATGGCTCCGGAATTTCTTGGAAGACATTCCATTTTGGCCCAAACCGTTGGCACCAATATGCATACATTGTGATAGTCAAGCGGCAATTGGAAGGGCTGGGAGCATTATGTATAACGGTAAATCTCGTCATATACGACGAAGACATAAAACCGTTAGGCAATTACTCTCTAGAGGAATTATCACGATTGACTATGTAAAGTCAAGTGATAATGTGTCGGATCCACTTACAAAAGGCCTAACTAGAGAGGTAGTTGAGAAATCATCAAGGGGAATGGGGCTATGGCCGAGAACAAGTCATTGTGGCGGTAACTCTACCTAGAAGACTGGAGATCCCAAGATCTAGGTTCAAGGAGATCAAACAAAGTCATTAATGACGGTTCAACATTGTCAAATAAAATTTTAGTCCATTCTCGTGATGAGACAATGTTCAGTACCAAGGATAAAGCATTAAGGCTTTTTAATGATTTCTAAATTTGATACGGGGTATATCAAATAGTGTATCTACAGGATGACACGTTTAGGAATCACCTATGTAAGTGTGAAGTGTTAGCCGCTTCAAGGAGAACTTTGTAAGGCCAGTTCTCTACGCACTTATGAAACCAGGCGGTGTTCATGGCTGAAACGAACACAACAATGAGAACCAAAGACGGTTAAGGGTTGATTGTGTGACTTATGGTTGTCTAGGTATACACCAAAGATCGACGGTTCAAAGATATCAAATCTACCGATTGACCGAGTATATCCGACATAAGTTTACTACGGAAAGTTCAAAGGGAAACCTACTTATCCAGATGCGATTAATCCTTGCTTGTAAATCACACAGTTTTTCCATGCATACTTCCATGATATAGCCATTCCCCATTCATGTGGGGGATTGTTGAGGTTTTAATTTAAGATGTAATATTCTTAAAATGAGGGTGAATGGGAAATGGAGGGAAAATGAAATTTTGAGTAAAATTTTAAGTTTCCCCCTCTTAACAATGAGACATTGTCCCATATTGGAAGTGGAAGACATTTTTGGTGGGTATATATATAATTGCTCTTCTTGTAGCTCTTAAAGAGTTAAGAAGAAAGCAAGCCTCGCGCCGTCGTCGTCGTCGCTCGCTCGGCTCGGCTTCGGCTACGGCTACGGCTTCGGCTTCGGCTTCGGCTTTGGATTTGGATTTGGATTTGGTCAAATGATCGATTGATTGATTAATTTTTTGGACCAAATTTATTTGTTAATAGTAAATATTAACGTAAGATTATCCGTATTTGTAACGGATATTTTCCAATCCGTGTATTTGATCATTGGCAGCCGGATAATGGTCTTCCCACCATGAAGTGCTTGCTCCACCATGAAGTGCTTGCTCCACCATGAATGTAATGCTTGCTCCACCATGAAGGGTGGACGTTTGGCTTGCACTCCCTCTTGGTTGCTATAAATAGGAGCAGCAAATGTTGAAGTGAAACACTCGGAACTCAACTGAAATTACCAAGAACTCAACATACAATTGGCTATACATTGCACTCCTTCCTCTCAGAACTTCCATACGTTCTTCTGAGTATATACTCCTTCGTTCTGCATTGTTTTTAACTTCAAACAAAGCAACTGTAAGTGTGATTTGCTACCGAACTTTGTGTTCGCTGAAACACTGGGGTTTGAAGTACCGCTACACCAGTGTGTTATTCGTTCTATCCTGGGAGGAAATAATCCATTACCTTGGGTACTAGGAGGGGATTAAATTCCTTAAGGAAACACTGTGAATTCAGTGGGCTCGAATTATTTACTGTTTTATTACGTAAATTTATATTTTGCAGAATTAGAATTATTATTTACAAATACAGCTATATTGACGGGAAACAACAATCTTTATACGAGCAATCCAGGCCAATCTCATTGGATGGCAATGAAACGAGTTTTGGGATATTTAGAACATACCCAGAACTTTGAATTGCACTACAGTAATTTCCCTGCGGTGATTGAGGGATACTGTGATGCAAATTGGATCACCGGTTCAACTGATTCTAAGTCCACGAGTGGATATGTATTCACTATTGGTGGAGGAGCGGTGTCTTGGAAGTCGTCCAAACAAACATGTATTGCCCGCTCTACAATGGAGGCTGAATTCATAGCCTTAGATAAAGCCGGTGAAGAAGCTGAATGGCTCCGGAATTTCTTGGAAGACATTCCATTTTGGCCCAAACCGTTGGCACCAATATGCATACATTGTGATAGTCAAGCGGCAATTGGAAGGGCTGGGAGCATTATGTATAACGGTAAATCTCGTCATATACGACGAAGACATAAAACCGTTAGGCAATTACTCTCTAGAGGAATTATCACGATTGACTATGTAAAGTCAAGTGATAATGTGTCGGATCCACTTACAAAAGGCCTAACTAGAGAGGTAGTTGAGAAATCATCAAGGGGAATGGGGCTATGGCCGAGAACAAGTCATTGTGGCGGTAACTCTACCTAGAAGACTGGAGATCCCAAGATCTAGGTTCAAGGAGATCAAACAAAGTCATTAATGACGGTTCAACATTGTCAAATAAAATTTTAGTCCATTCTCGTGATGAGACAATGTTCAGTACCAAGGATAAAGCATTAAGGCTTTTTAATGATTTCTAAATTTGATACGGGGTATATCAAATAGTGTATCTACAGGATGACACGTTTAGGAATCACCTATGTAAGTGTGAAGTGTTAGCCGCTTCAAGGAGAACTTTGTAAGGCCAGTTCTCTACGCACTTATGAAACCAGGCGGTGTTCATGGCTGAAACGAACACAACAATGAGAACCAAAGACGGTTAAGGGTTGATTGTGTGACTTATGGTTGTCTAGGTATACACCAAAGATCGACGGTTCAAAGATATCAAATCTACCGATTGACCGAGTATATCCGACATAAGTTTACTACGGAAAGTTCAAAGGGAAACCTACTTATCCAGATGCGATTAATCCTTGCTTGTAAATCACACAGTTTTTCCATGCATACTTCCATGATATAGCCATTCCCCATTCATGTGGGGGATTGTTGAGGTTTTAATTTAAGATGTAATATTCTTAAAATGAGGGTGAATGGGAAATGGAGGGAAAATGAAATTTTGAGTAAAATTTTAAGTTTCCCCCTCTTAACAATGAGACATTGTCCCATATTGGAAGTGGAAGACATTTTTGGTGGGTATATATATAATTGCTCTTCTTGTAGCTCTTAAAGAGTTAAGAAGAAAGCAAGCCTCGCGCCGTCGTCGTCGTCGCTCGCTCGGCTCGGCTTCGGCTACGGCTACGGCTTCGGCTTCGGCTTCGGCTTTGGATTTGGATTTGGATTTGGTCAAATGATCGATTGATTGATTAATTTTTTGGACCAAATTTATTTGTTAATAGTAAATATTAACGTAAGATTATCCGTATTTGTAACGGATATTTTCCAATCCGTGTATTTGATCATTGGCAGCCGGATAATGGTCTTCCCACCATGAAGTGCTTGCTCCACCATGAAGTGCTTGCTCCACCATGAATGTAATGCTTGCTCCACCATGAAGGGTGGACGTTTGGCTTGCACTCCCTCTTGGTTGCTATAAATAGGAGCAGCAAATGTTGAAGTGAAACACTCGGAACTCAACTGAAATTACCAAGAACTCAACATACAATTGGCTATACATTGCACTCCTTCCTCTCAGAACTTCCATACGTTCTTCTGAGTATATACTCCTTCGTTCTGCATTGTTTTTAACTTCAAACAAAGCAACTGTAAGTGTGATTTGCTACCGAACTTTGTGTTCGCTGAAACACTGGGGTTTGAAGTACCGCTACACCAGTGTGTTATTCGTTCTATCCTGGGAGGAAATAATCCATTACCTTGGGTACTAGGAGGGGATTAAATTCCTTAAGGAAACACTGTGAATTCAGTGGGCTCGAATTATTTACTGTTTTATTACGTAAATTTATATTTTGCAGAATTAGAATTATTATTTACAAATACAGCTATATTGACGGGAAACAACAATCTTTATACGAGCAATCCAGGCCAATCTCATTGGATGGCAATGAAACGAGTTTTGGGATATTTAGAACATACCCAGAACTTTGAATTGCACTACAGTAATTTCCCTGCGGTGATTGAGGGATACTGTGATGCAAATTGGATCACCGGTTCAACTGATTCTAAGTCCACGAGTGGATATGTATTCACTATTGGTGGAGGAGCGGTGTCTTGGAAGTCGTCCAAACAAACATGTATTGCCCGCTCTACAATGGAGGCTGAATTCATAGCCTTAGATAAAGCCGGTGAAGAAGCTGAATGGCTCCGGAATTTCTTGGAAGACATTCCATTTTGGCCCAAACCGTTGGCACCAATATGCATACATTGTGATAGTCAAGCGGCAATTGGAAGGGCTGGGAGCATTATGTATAACGGTAAATCTCGTCATATACGACGAAGACATAAAACCGTTAGGCAATTACTCTCTAGAGGAATTATCACGATTGACTATGTAAAGTCAAGTGATAATGTGTCGGATCCACTTACAAAAGGCCTAACTAGAGAGGTAGTTGAGAAATCATCAAGGGGAATGGGGCTATGGCCGAGAACAAGTCATTGTGGCGGTAACTCTACCTAGAAGACTGGAGATCCCAAGATCTAGGTTCAAGGAGATCAAACAAAGTCATTAATGACGGTTCAACATTGTCAAATAAAATTTTAGTCCATTCTCGTGATGAGACAATGTTCAGTACCAAGGATAAAGCATTAAGGCTTTTTAATGATTTCTAAATTTGATACGGGGTATATCAAATAGTGTATCTACAGGATGACACGTTTAGGAATCACCTATGTAAGTGTGAAGTGTTAGCCGCTTCAAGGAGAACTTTGTAAGGCCAGTTCTCTACGCACTTATGAAACCAGGCGGTGTTCATGGCTGAAACGAACACAACAATGAGAACCAAAGACGGTTAAGGGTTGATTGTGTGACTTATGGTTGTCTAGGTATACACCAAAGATCGACGGTTCAAAGATATCAAATCTACCGATTGACCGAGTATATCCGACATAAGTTTACTACGGAAAGTTCAAAGGGAAACCTACTTATCCAGATGCGATTAATCCTTGCTTGTAAATCACACAGTTTTTCCATGCATACTTCCATGATATAGCCATTCCCCATTCATGTGGGGGATTGTTGAGGTTTTAATTTAAGATGTAATATTCTTAAAATGAGGGTGAATGGGAAATGGAGGGAAAATGAAATTTTGAGTAAAATTTTAAGTTTCCCCCTCTTAACAATGAGACATTGTCCCATATTGGAAGTGGAAGACATTTTTGGTGGGTATATATATAATTGCTCTTCTTGTAGCTCTTAAAGAGTTAAGAAGAAAGCAAGCCTCGCGCCGTCGTCGTCGTCGCTCGCTCGGCTCGGCTTCGGCTACGGCTACGGCTTCGGCTTCGGCTTCGGCTTTGGATTTGGATTTGGATTTGGTCAAATGATCGATTGATTGATTAATTTTTTGGACCAAATTTATTTGTTAATAGTAAATATTAACGTAAGATTATCCGTATTTGTAACGGATATTTTCCAATCCGTGTATTTGATCATTGGCAGCCGGATAATGGTCTTCCCACCATGAAGTGCTTGCTCCACCATGAAGTGCTTGCTCCACCATGAATGTAATGCTTGCTCCACCATGAAGGGTGGACGTTTGGCTTGCACTCCCTCTTGGTTGCTATAAATAGGAGCAGCAAATGTTGAAGTGAAACACTCGGAACTCAACTGAAATTACCAAGAACTCAACATACAATTGGCTATACATTGCACTCCTTCCTCTCAGAACTTCCATACGTTCTTCTGAGTATATACTCCTTCGTTCTGCATTGTTTTTAACTTCAAACAAAGCAACTGTAAGTGTGATTTGCTACCGAACTTTGTGTTCGCTGAAACACTGGGGTTTGAAGTACCGCTACACCAGTGTGTTATTCGTTCTATCCTGGGAGGAAATAATCCATTACCTTGGGTACTAGGAGGGGATTAAATTCCTTAAGGAAACACTGTGAATTCAGTGGGCTCGAATTATTTACTGTTTTATTACGTAAATTTATATTTTGCAGAATTAGAATTATTATTTACAAATACAGCTATATTGACGGGAAACAACAATCTTTATACGAGCAATCCAGGCCAATCTCATTGGATGGCAATGAAACGAGTTTTGGGATATTTAGAACATACCCAGAACTTTGAATTGCACTACAGTAATTTCCCTGCGGTGATTGAGGGATACTGTGATGCAAATTGGATCACCGGTTCAACTGATTCTAAGTCCACGAGTGGATATGTATTCACTATTGGTGGAGGAGCGGTGTCTTGGAAGTCGTCCAAACAAACATGTATTGCCCGCTCTACAATGGAGGCTGAATTCATAGCCTTAGATAAAGCCGGTGAAGAAGCTGAATGGCTCCGGAATTTCTTGGAAGACATTCCATTTTGGCCCAAACCGTTGGCACCAATATGCATACATTGTGATAGTCAAGCGGCAATTGGAAGGGCTGGGAGCATTATGTATAACGGTAAATCTCGTCATATACGACGAAGACATAAAACCGTTAGGCAATTACTCTCTAGAGGAATTATCACGATTGACTATGTAAAGTCAAGTGATAATGTGTCGGATCCACTTACAAAAGGCCTAACTAGAGAGGTAGTTGAGAAATCATCAAGGGGAATGGGGCTATGGCCGAGAACAAGTCATTGTGGCGGTAACTCTACCTAGAAGACTGGAGATCCCAAGATCTAGGTTCAAGGAGATCAAACAAAGTCATTAATGACGGTTCAACATTGTCAAATAAAATTTTAGTCCATTCTCGTGATGAGACAATGTTCAGTACCAAGGATAAAGCATTAAGGCTTTTTAATGATTTCTAAATTTGATACGGGGTATATCAAATAGTGTATCTACAGGATGACACGTTTAGGAATCACCTATGTAAGTGTGAAGTGTTAGCCGCTTCAAGGAGAACTTTGTAAGGCCAGTTCTCTACGCACTTATGAAACCAGGCGGTGTTCATGGCTGAAACGAACACAACAATGAGAACCAAAGACGGTTAAGGGTTGATTGTGTGACTTATGGTTGTCTAGGTATACACCAAAGATCGACGGTTCAAAGATATCAAATCTACCGATTGACCGAGTATATCCGACATAAGTTTACTACGGAAAGTTCAAAGGGAAACCTACTTATCCAGATGCGATTAATCCTTGCTTGTAAATCACACAGTTTTTCCATGCATACTTCCATGATATAGCCATTCCCCATTCATGTGGGGGATTGTTGAGGTTTTAATTTAAGATGTAATATTCTTAAAATGAGGGTGAATGGGAAATGGAGGGAAAATGAAATTTTGAGTAAAATTTTAAGTTTCCCCCTCTTAACAATGAGACATTGTCCCATATTGGAAGTGGAAGACATTTTTGGTGGGTATATATATAATTGCTCTTCTTGTAGCTCTTAAAGAGTTAAGAAGAAAGCAAGCCTCGCGCCGTCGTCGTCGTCGCTCGCTCGGCTCGGCTTCGGCTACGGCTACGGCTTCGGCTTCGGCTTCGGCTTTGGATTTGGATTTGGATTTGGTCAAATGATCGATTGATTGATTAATTTTTTGGACCAAATTTATTTGTTAATAGTAAATATTAACGTAAGATTATCCGTATTTGTAACGGATATTTTCCAATCCGTGTATTTGATCATTGGCAGCCGGATAATGGTCTTCCCACCATGAAGTGCTTGCTCCACCATGAAGTGCTTGCTCCACCATGAATGTAATGCTTGCTCCACCATGAAGGGTGGACGTTTGGCTTGCACTCCCTCTTGGTTGCTATAAATAGGAGCAGCAAATGTTGAAGTGAAACACTCGGAACTCAACTGAAATTACCAAGAACTCAACATACAATTGGCTATACATTGCACTCCTTCCTCTCAGAACTTCCATACGTTCTTCTGAGTATATACTCCTTCGTTCTGCATTGTTTTTAACTTCAAACAAAGCAACTGTAAGTGTGATTTGCTACCGAACTTTGTGTTCGCTGAAACACTGGGGTTTGAAGTACCGCTACACCAGTGTGTTATTCGTTCTATCCTGGGAGGAAATAATCCATTACCTTGGGTACTAGGAGGGGATTAAATTCCTTAAGGAAACACTGTGAATTCAGTGGGCTCGAATTATTTACTGTTTTATTACGTAAATTTATATTTTGCAGAATTAGAATTATTATTTACAAATACAGCTATATTGACGGGAAACAACAATCTTTATACGAGCAATCCAGGCCAATCTCATTGGATGGCAATGAAACGAGTTTTGGGATATTTAGAACATACCCAGAACTTTGAATTGCACTACAGTAATTTCCCTGCGGTGATTGAGGGATACTGTGATGCAAATTGGATCACCGGTTCAACTGATTCTAAGTCCACGAGTGGATATGTATTCACTATTGGTGGAGGAGCGGTGTCTTGGAAGTCGTCCAAACAAACATGTATTGCCCGCTCTACAATGGAGGCTGAATTCATAGCCTTAGATAAAGCCGGTGAAGAAGCTGAATGGCTCCGGAATTTCTTGGAAGACATTCCATTTTGGCCCAAACCGTTGGCACCAATATGCATACATTGTGATAGTCAAGCGGCAATTGGAAGGGCTGGGAGCATTATGTATAACGGTAAATCTCGTCATATACGACGAAGACATAAAACCGTTAGGCAATTACTCTCTAGAGGAATTATCACGATTGACTATGTAAAGTCAAGTGATAATGTGTCGGATCCACTTACAAAAGGCCTAACTAGAGAGGTAGTTGAGAAATCATCAAGGGGAATGGGGCTATGGCCGAGAACAAGTCATTGTGGCGGTAACTCTACCTAGAAGACTGGAGATCCCAAGATCTAGGTTCAAGGAGATCAAACAAAGTCATTAATGACGGTTCAACATTGTCAAATAAAATTTTAGTCCATTCTCGTGATGAGACAATGTTCAGTACCAAGGATAAAGCATTAAGGCTTTTTAATGATTTCTAAATTTGATACGGGGTATATCAAATAGTGTATCTACAGGATGACACGTTTAGGAATCACCTATGTAAGTGTGAAGTGTTAGCCGCTTCAAGGAGAACTTTGTAAGGCCAGTTCTCTACGCACTTATGAAACCAGGCGGTGTTCATGGCTGAAACGAACACAACAATGAGAACCAAAGACGGTTAAGGGTTGATTGTGTGACTTATGGTTGTCTAGGTATACACCAAAGATCGACGGTTCAAAGATATCAAATCTACCGATTGACCGAGTATATCCGACATAAGTTTACTACGGAAAGTTCAAAGGGAAACCTACTTATCCAGATGCGATTAATCCTTGCTTGTAAATCACACAGTTTTTCCATGCATACTTCCATGATATAGCCATTCCCCATTCATGTGGGGGATTGTTGAGGTTTTAATTTAAGATGTAATATTCTTAAAATGAGGGTGAATGGGAAATGGAGGGAAAATGAAATTTTGAGTAAAATTTTAAGTTTCCCCCTCTTAACAATGAGACATTGTCCCATATTGGAAGTGGAAGACATTTTTGGTGGGTATATATATAATTGCTCTTCTTGTAGCTCTTAAAGAGTTAAGAAGAAAGCAAGCCTCGCGCCGTCGTCGTCGTCGCTCGCTCGGCTCGGCTTCGGCTACGGCTACGGCTTCGGCTTCGGCTTCGGCTTTGGATTTGGATTTGGATTTGGTCAAATGATCGATTGATTGATTAATTTTTTGGACCAAATTTATTTGTTAATAGTAAATATTAACGTAAGATTATCCGTATTTGTAACGGATATTTTCCAATCCGTGTATTTGATCATTGGCAGCCGGATAATGGTCTTCCCACCATGAAGTGCTTGCTCCACCATGAAGTGCTTGCTCCACCATGAATGTAATGCTTGCTCCACCATGAAGGGTGGACGTTTGGCTTGCACTCCCTCTTGGTTGCTATAAATAGGAGCAGCAAATGTTGAAGTGAAACACTCGGAACTCAACTGAAATTACCAAGAACTCAACATACAATTGGCTATACATTGCACTCCTTCCTCTCAGAACTTCCATACGTTCTTCTGAGTATATACTCCTTCGTTCTGCATTGTTTTTAACTTCAAACAAAGCAACTGTAAGTGTGATTTGCTACCGAACTTTGTGTTCGCTGAAACACTGGGGTTTGAAGTACCGCTACACCAGTGTGTTATTCGTTCTATCCTGGGAGGAAATAATCCATTACCTTGGGTACTAGGAGGGGATTAAATTCCTTAAGGAAACACTGTGAATTCAGTGGGCTCGAATTATTTACTGTTTTATTACGTAAATTTATATTTTGCAGAATTAGAATTATTATTTACAAATACAGCTATATTGACGGGAAACAACAATCTTTATACGAGCAATCCAGGCCAATCTCATTGGATGGCAATGAAACGAGTTTTGGGATATTTAGAACATACCCAGAACTTTGAATTGCACTACAGTAATTTCCCTGCGGTGATTGAGGGATACTGTGATGCAAATTGGATCACCGGTTCAACTGATTCTAAGTCCACGAGTGGATATGTATTCACTATTGGTGGAGGAGCGGTGTCTTGGAAGTCGTCCAAACAAACATGTATTGCCCGCTCTACAATGGAGGCTGAATTCATAGCCTTAGATAAAGCCGGTGAAGAAGCTGAATGGCTCCGGAATTTCTTGGAAGACATTCCATTTTGGCCCAAACCGTTGGCACCAATATGCATACATTGTGATAGTCAAGCGGCAATTGGAAGGGCTGGGAGCATTATGTATAACGGTAAATCTCGTCATATACGACGAAGACATAAAACCGTTAGGCAATTACTCTCTAGAGGAATTATCACGATTGACTATGTAAAGTCAAGTGATAATGTGTCGGATCCACTTACAAAAGGCCTAACTAGAGAGGTAGTTGAGAAATCATCAAGGGGAATGGGGCTATGGCCGAGAACAAGTCATTGTGGCGGTAACTCTACCTAGAAGACTGGAGATCCCAAGATCTAGGTTCAAGGAGATCAAACAAAGTCATTAATGACGGTTCAACATTGTCAAATAAAATTTTAGTCCATTCTCGTGATGAGACAATGTTCAGTACCAAGGATAAAGCATTAAGGCTTTTTAATGATTTCTAAATTTGATACGGGGTATATCAAATAGTGTATCTACAGGATGACACGTTTAGGAATCACCTATGTAAGTGTGAAGTGTTAGCCGCTTCAAGGAGAACTTTGTAAGGCCAGTTCTCTACGCACTTATGAAACCAGGCGGTGTTCATGGCTGAAACGAACACAACAATGAGAACCAAAGACGGTTAAGGGTTGATTGTGTGACTTATGGTTGTCTAGGTATACACCAAAGATCGACGGTTCAAAGATATCAAATCTACCGATTGACCGAGTATATCCGACATAAGTTTACTACGGAAAGTTCAAAGGGAAACCTACTTATCCAGATGCGATTAATCCTTGCTTGTAAATCACACAGTTTTTCCATGCATACTTCCATGATATAGCCATTCCCCATTCATGTGGGGGATTGTTGAGGTTTTAATTTAAGATGTAATATTCTTAAAATGAGGGTGAATGGGAAATGGAGGGAAAATGAAATTTTGAGTAAAATTTTAAGTTTCCCCTCTTAACAATGAGACATTGTCCCATATTGGAAGTGGAAGACATTTTTGGTGGGTATATATATAATTGCTCTTCTTGTAGCTCTTAAAGAGTTAAGAAGAAAGCAAGCCTCGCGCCGTCGTCGTCGTCGCTCGCTCGGCTCGGCTTCGGCTACGGCTACGGCTTCGGCTTCGGCTTCGGCTTTGGATTTGGATTTGGATTTGGTCAAATGATCGATTGATTGATTAATTTTTTGGACCAAATTTATTTGTTAATAGTAAATATTAACGTAAGATTATCCGTATTTGTAACGGATATTTTCCAATCCGTGTATTTGATCATTGGCAGCCGGATAATGGTCTTCCCACCATGAAGTGCTTGCTCCACCATGAAGTGCTTGCTCCACCATGAATGTAATGCTTGCTCCACCATGAAGGGTGGACGTTTGGCTTGCACTCCCTCTTGGTTGCTATAAATAGGAGCAGCAAATGTTGAAGTGAAACACTCGGAACTCAACTGAAATTACCAAGAACTCAACATACAATTGGCTATACATTGCACTCCTTCCTCTCAGAACTTCCATACGTTCTTCTGAGTATATACTCCTTCGTTCTGCATTGTTTTTAACTTCAAACAAAGCAACTGTAAGTGTGATTTGCTACCGAACTTTGTGTTCGCTGAAACACTGGGGTTTGAAGTACCGCTACACCAGTGTGTTATTCGTTCTATCCTGGGAGGAAATAATCCATTACCTTGGGTACTAGGAGGGGATTAAATTCCTTAAGGAAACACTGTGAATTCAGTGGGCTCGAATTATTTACTGTTTTATTACGTAAATTTATATTTTGCAGAATTAGAATTATTATTTACAAATACAGCTATATTGACGGGAAACAACAATCTTTATACGAGCAATCCAGGCCAATCTCATTGGATGGCAATGAAACGAGTTTTGGGATATTTAGAACATACCCAGAACTTTGAATTGCACTACAGTAATTTCCCTGCGGTGATTGAGGGATACTGTGATGCAAATTGGATCACCGGTTCAACTGATTCTAAGTCCACGAGTGGATATGTATTCACTATTGGTGGAGGAGCGGTGTCTTGGAAGTCGTCCAAACAAACATGTATTGCCCGCTCTACAATGGAGGCTGAATTCATAGCCTTAGATAAAGCCGGTGAAGAAGCTGAATGGCTCCGGAATTTCTTGGAAGACATTCCATTTTGGCCCAAACCGTTGGCACCAATATGCATACATTGTGATAGTCAAGCGGCAATTGGAAGGGCTGGGAGCATTATGTATAACGGTAAATCTCGTCATATACGACGAAGACATAAAACCGTTAGGCAATTACTCTCTAGAGGAATTATCACGATTGACTATGTAAAGTCAAGTGATAATGTGTCGGATCCACTTACAAAAGGCCTAACTAGAGAGGTAGTTGAGAAATCATCAAGGGGAATGGGGCTATGGCCGAGAACAAGTCATTGTGGCGGTAACTCTACCTAGAAGACTGGAGATCCCAAGATCTAGGTTCAAGGAGATCAAACAAAGTCATTAATGACGGTTCAACATTGTCAAATAAAATTTTAGTCCATTCTCGTGATGAGACAATGTTCAGTACCAAGGATAAAGCATTAAGGCTTTTTAATGATTTCTAAATTTGATACGGGGTATATCAAATAGTGTATCTACAGGATGACACGTTTAGGAATCACCTATGTAAGTGTGAAGTGTTAGCCGCTTCAAGGAGAACTTTGTAAGGCCAGTTCTCTACGCACTTATGAAACCAGGCGGTGTTCATGGCTGAAACGAACACAACAATGAGAACCAAAGACGGTTAAGGGTTGATTGTGTGACTTATGGTTGTCTAGGTATACACCAAAGATCGACGGTTCAAAGATATCAAATCTACCGATTGACCGAGTATATCCGACATAAGTTTACTACGGAAAGTTCAAAGGGAAACCTACTTATCCAGATGCGATTAATCCTTGCTTGTAAATCACACAGTTTTTCCATGCATACTTCCATGATATAGCCATTCCCCATTCATGTGGGGGATTGTTGAGGTTTTAATTTAAGATGTAATATTCTTAAAATGAGGGTGAATGGGAAATGGAGGGAAAATGAAATTTTGAGTAAAATTTTAAGTTTCCCCTCTTAACAATGAGACATTGTCCCATATTGGAAGTGGAAGACATTTTTGGTGGGTATATATATAATTGCTCTTCTTGTAGCTCTTAAAGAGTTAAGAAGAAAGCAAGCCTCGCGCCGTCGTCGTCGTCGCTCGCTCGGCTCGGCTTCGGCTACGGCTACGGCTTCGGCTTCGGCTTCGGCTTTGGATTTGGATTTGGATTTGGTCAAATGATCGATTGATTGATTAATTTTTTGGACCAAATTTATTTGTTAATAGTAAATATTAACGTAAGATTATCCGTATTTGTAACGGATATTTTCCAATCCGTGTATTTGATCATTGGCAGCCGGATAATGGTCTTCCCACCATGAAGTGCTTGCTCCACCATGAAGTGCTTGCTCCACCATGAATGTAATGCTTGCTCCACCATGAAGGGTGGACGTTTGGCTTGCACTCCCTCTTGGTTGCTATAAATAGGAGCAGCAAATGTTGAAGTGAAACACTCGGAACTCAACTGAAATTACCAAGAACTCAACATACAATTGGCTATACATTGCACTCCTTCCTCTCAGAACTTCCATACGTTCTTCTGAGTATATACTCCTTCGTTCTGCATTGTTTTTAACTTCAAACAAAGCAACTGTAAGTGTGATTTGCTACCGAACTTTGTGTTCGCTGAAACACTGGGGTTTGAAGTACCGCTACACCAGTGTGTTATTCGTTCTATCCTGGGAGGAAATAATCCATTACCTTGGGTACTAGGAGGGGATTAAATTCCTTAAGGAAACACTGTGAATTCAGTGGGCTCGAATTATTTACTGTTTTATTACGTAAATTTATATTTTGCAGAATTAGAATTATTATTTACAAATACAGCTATATTGACGGGAAACAACAATCTTTATACGAGCAATCCAGGCCAATCTCATTGGATGGCAATGAAACGAGTTTTGGGATATTTAGAACATACCCAGAACTTTGAATTGCACTACAGTAATTTCCCTGCGGTGATTGAGGGATACTGTGATGCAAATTGGATCACCGGTTCAACTGATTCTAAGTCCACGAGTGGATATGTATTCACTATTGGTGGAGGAGCGGTGTCTTGGAAGTCGTCCAAACAAACATGTATTGCCCGCTCTACAATGGAGGCTGAATTCATAGCCTTAGATAAAGCCGGTGAAGAAGCTGAATGGCTCCGGAATTTCTTGGAAGACATTCCATTTTGGCCCAAACCGTTGGCACCAATATGCATACATTGTGATAGTCAAGCGGCAATTGGAAGGGCTGGGAGCATTATGTATAACGGTAAATCTCGTCATATACGACGAAGACATAAAACCGTTAGGCAATTACTCTCTAGAGGAATTATCACGATTGACTATGTAAAGTCAAGTGATAATGTGTCGGATCCACTTACAAAAGGCCTAACTAGAGAGGTAGTTGAGAAATCATCAAGGGGAATGGGGCTATGGCCGAGAACAAGTCATTGTGGCGGTAACTCTACCTAGAAGACTGGAGATCCCAAGATCTAGGTTCAAGGAGATCAAACAAAGTCATTAATGACGGTTCAACATTGTCAAATAAAATTTTAGTCCATTCTCGTGATGAGACAATGTTCAGTACCAAGGATAAAGCATTAAGGCTTTTTAATGATTTCTAAATTTGATACGGGGTATATCAAATAGTGTATCTACAGGATGACACGTTTAGGAATCACCTATGTAAGTGTGAAGTGTTAGCCGCTTCAAGGAGAACTTTGTAAGGCCAGTTCTCTACGCACTTATGAAACCAGGCGGTGTTCATGGCTGAAACGAACACAACAATGAGAACCAAAGACGGTTAAGGGTTGATTGTGTGACTTATGGTTGTCTAGGTATACACCAAAGATCGACGGTTCAAAGATATCAAATCTACCGATTGACCGAGTATATCCGACATAAGTTTACTACGGAAAGTTCAAAGGGAAACCTACTTATCCAGATGCGATTAATCCTTGCTTGTAAATCACACAGTTTTTCCATGCATACTTCCATGATATAGCCATTCCCCATTCATGTGGGGGATTGTTGAGGTTTTAATTTAAGATGTAATATTCTTAAAATGAGGGTGAATGGGAAATGGAGGGAAAATGAAATTTTGAGTAAAATTTTAAGTTTCCCCCTCTTAACAATGAGACATTGTCCCATATTGGAAGTGGAAGACATTTTTGGTGGGTATATATATAATTGCTCTTCTTGTAGCTCTTAAAGAGTTAAGAAGAAAGCAAGCCTCGCGCCGTCGTCGTCGTCGCTCGCTCGGCTCGGCTTCGGCTACGGCTACGGCTTCGGCTTCGGCTTCGGCTTTGGATTTGGATTTGGATTTGGTCAAATGATCGATTGATTGATTAATTTTTTGGACCAAATTTATTTGTTAATAGTAAATATTAACGTAAGATTATCCGTATTTGTAACGGATATTTTCCAATCCGTGTATTTGATCATTGGCAGCCGGATAATGGTCTTCCCACCATGAAGTGCTTGCTCCACCATGAAGTGCTTGCTCCACCATGAATGTAATGCTTGCTCCACCATGAAGGGTGGACGTTTGGCTTGCACTCCCTCTTGGTTGCTATAAATAGGAGCAGCAAATGTTGAAGTGAAACACTCGGAACTCAACTGAAATTACCAAGAACTCAACATACAATTGGCTATACATTGCACTCCTTCCTCTCAGAACTTCCATACGTTCTTCTGAGTATATACTCCTTCGTTCTGCATTGTTTTTAACTTCAAACAAAGCAACTGTAAGTGTGATTTGCTACCGAACTTTGTGTTCGCTGAAACACTGGGGTTTGAAGTACCGCTACACCAGTGTGTTATTCGTTCTATCCTGGGAGGAAATAATCCATTACCTTGGGTACTAGGAGGGGATTAAATTCCTTAAGGAAACACTGTGAATTCAGTGGGCTCGAATTATTTACTGTTTTATTACGTAAATTTATATTTTGCAGAATTAGAATTATTATTTACAAATACAGCTATATTGACGGGAAACAACAATCTTTATACGAGCAATCCAGGCCAATCTCATTGGATGGCAATGAAACGAGTTTTGGGATATTTAGAACATACCCAGAACTTTGAATTGCACTACAGTAATTTCCCTGCGGTGATTGAGGGATACTGTGATGCAAATTGGATCACCGGTTCAACTGATTCTAAGTCCACGAGTGGATATGTATTCACTATTGGTGGAGGAGCGGTGTCTTGGAAGTCGTCCAAACAAACATGTATTGCCCGCTCTACAATGGAGGCTGAATTCATAGCCTTAGATAAAGCCGGTGAAGAAGCTGAATGGCTCCGGAATTTCTTGGAAGACATTCCATTTTGGCCCAAACCGTTGGCACCAATATGCATACATTGTGATAGTCAAGCGGCAATTGGAAGGGCTGGGAGCATTATGTATAACGGTAAATCTCGTCATATACGACGAAGACATAAAACCGTTAGGCAATTACTCTCTAGAGGAATTATCACGATTGACTATGTAAAGTCAAGTGATAATGTGTCGGATCCACTTACAAAAGGCCTAACTAGAGAGGTAGTTGAGAAATCATCAAGGGGAATGGGGCTATGGCCGAGAACAAGTCATTGTGGCGGTAACTCTACCTAGAAGACTGGAGATCCCAAGATCTAGGTTCAAGGAGATCAAACAAAGTCATTAATGACGGTTCAACATTGTCAAATAAAATTTTAGTCCATTCTCGTGATGAGACAATGTTCAGTACCAAGGATAAAGCATTAAGGCTTTTTAATGATTTCTAAATTTGATACGGGGTATATCAAATAGTGTATCTACAGGATGACACGTTTAGGAATCACCTATGTAAGTGTGAAGTGTTAGCCGCTTCAAGGAGAACTTTGTAAGGCCAGTTCTCTACGCACTTATGAAACCAGGCGGTGTTCATGGCTGAAACGAACACAACAATGAGAACCAAAGACGGTTAAGGGTTGATTGTGTGACTTATGGTTGTCTAGGTATACACCAAAGATCGACGGTTCAAAGATATCAAATCTACCGATTGACCGAGTATATCCGACATAAGTTTACTACGGAAAGTTCAAAGGGAAACCTACTTATCCAGATGCGATTAATCCTTGCTTGTAAATCACACAGTTTTTCCATGCATACTTCCATGATATAGCCATTCCCCATTCATGTGGGGGATTGTTGAGGTTTTAATTTAAGATGTAATATTCTTAAAATGAGGGTGAATGGGAAATGGAGGGAAAATGAAATTTTGAGTAAAATTTTAAGTTTCCCCTCTTAACAATGAGACATTGTCCCATATTGGAAGTGGAAGACATTTTTGGTGGGTATATATATAATTGCTCTTCTTGTAGCTCTTAAAGAGTTAAGAAGAAAGCAAGCCTCGCGCCGTCGTCGTCGTCGCTCGCTCGGCTCGGCTTCGGCTACGGCTACGGCTTCGGCTTCGGCTTCGGCTTCGGCTTTGGATTTGGATTTGGATTTGGTCAAATGATCGATTGATTGATTAATTTTTTGGACCAAATTTATTTGTTAATAGTAAATATTAACGTAAGATTATCCGTATTTGTAACGGATATTTTCCAATCCGTGTATTTGATCATTGGCAGCCGGATAATGGTCTTCCCACCATGAAGTGCTTGCTCCACCATGAAGTGCTTGCTCCACCATGAATGTAATGCTTGCTCCACCATGAAGGGTGGACGTTTGGCTTGCACTCCCTCTTGGTTGCTATAAATAGGAGCAGCAAATGTTGAAGTGAAACACTCGGAACTCAACTGAAATTACCAAGAACTCAACATACAATTGGCTATACATTGCACTCCTTCCTCTCAGAACTTCCATACGTTCTTCTGAGTATATACTCCTTCGTTCTGCATTGTTTTTAACTTCAAACAAAGCAACTGTAAGTGTGATTTGCTACCGAACTTTGTGTTCGCTGAAACACTGGGGTTTGAAGTACCGCTACACCAGTGTGTTATTCGTTCTATCCTGGGAGGAAATAATCCATTACCTTGGGTACTAGGAGGGGATTAAATTCCTTAAGGAAACACTGTGAATTCAGTGGGCTCGAATTATTTACTGTTTTATTACGTAAATTTATATTTTGCAGAATTAGAATTATTATTTACAAATACAGCTATATTGACGGGAAACAACAATCTTTATACGAGCAATCCAGGCCAATCTCATTGGATGGCAATGAAACGAGTTTTGGGATATTTAGAACATACCCAGAACTTTGAATTGCACTACAGTAATTTCCCTGCGGTGATTGAGGGATACTGTGATGCAAATTGGATCACCGGTTCAACTGATTCTAAGTCCACGAGTGGATATGTATTCACTATTGGTGGAGGAGCGGTGTCTTGGAAGTCGTCCAAACAAACATGTATTGCCCGCTCTACAATGGAGGCTGAATTCATAGCCTTAGATAAAGCCGGTGAAGAAGCTGAATGGCTCCGGAATTTCTTGGAAGACATTCCATTTTGGCCCAAACCGTTGGCACCAATATGCATACATTGTGATAGTCAAGCGGCAATTGGAAGGGCTGGGAGCATTATGTATAACGGTAAATCTCGTCATATACGACGAAGACATAAAACCGTTAGGCAATTACTCTCTAGAGGAATTATCACGATTGACTATGTAAAGTCAAGTGATAATGTGTCGGATCCACTTACAAAAGGCCTAACTAGAGAGGTAGTTGAGAAATCATCAAGGGGAATGGGGCTATGGCCGAGAACAAGTCATTGTGGCGGTAACTCTACCTAGAAGACTGGAGATCCCAAGATCTAGGTTCAAGGAGATCAAACAAAGTCATTAATGACGGTTCAACATTGTCAAATAAAATTTTAGTCCATTCTCGTGATGAGACAATGTTCAGTACCAAGGATAAAGCATTAAGGCTTTTTAATGATTTCTAAATTTGATACGGGGTATATCAAATAGTGTATCTACAGGATGACACGTTTAGGAATCACCTATGTAAGTGTGAAGTGTTAGCCGCTTCAAGGAGAACTTTGTAAGGCCAGTTCTCTACGCACTTATGAAACCAGGCGGTGTTCATGGCTGAAACGAACACAACAATGAGAACCAAAGACGGTTAAGGGTTGATTGTGTGACTTATGGTTGTCTAGGTATACACCAAAGATCGACGGTTCAAAGATATCAAATCTACCGATTGACCGAGTATATCCGACATAAGTTTACTACGGAAAGTTCAAAGGGAAACCTACTTATCCAGATGCGATTAATCCTTGCTTGTAAATCACACAGTTTTTCCATGCATACTTCCATGATATAGCCATTCCCCATTCATGTGGGGGATTGTTGAGGTTTTAATTTAAGATGTAATATTCTTAAAATGAGGGTGAATGGGAAATGGAGGGAAAATGAAATTTTGAGTAAAATTTTAAGTTTCCCCCTCTTAACAATGAGACATTGTCCCATATTGGAAGTGGAAGACATTTTTGGTGGGTATATATATAATTGCTCTTCTTGTAGCTCTTAAAGAGTTAAGAAGAAAGCAAGCCTCGCGCCGTCGTCGTCGTCGCTCGCTCGGCTTCGGCTACGGCTACGGCTTCGGCTTCGGCTTCGGCTTCGGCTTTGGATTTGGATTTGGATTTGGTCAAATGATCGATTGATTGATTAATTTTTTGGACCAAATTTATTTGTTAATAGTAAATATTAACGTAAGATTATCCGTATTTGTAACGGATATTTTCCAATCCGTGTATTTGATCATTGGCAGCCGGATAATGGTCTTCCCACCATGAAGTGCTTGCTCCACCATGAAGTGCTTGCTCCACCATGAATGTAATGCTTGCTCCACCATGAAGGGTGGACGTTTGGCTTGCACTCCCTCTTGGTTGCTATAAATAGGAGCAGCAAATGTTGAAGTGAAACACTCGGAACTCAACTGAAATTACCAAGAACTCAACATACAATTGGCTATACATTGCACTCCTTCCTCTCAGAACTTCCATACGTTCTTCTGAGTATATACTCCTTCGTTCTGCATTGTTTTTAACTTCAAACAAAGCAACTGTAAGTGTGATTTGCTACCGAACTTTGTGTTCGCTGAAACACTGGGGTTTGAAGTACCGCTACACCAGTGTGTTATTCGTTCTATCCTGGGAGGAAATAATCCATTACCTTGGGTACTAGGAGGGGATTAAATTCCTTAAGGAAACACTGTGAATTCAGTGGGCTCGAATTATTTACTGTTTTATTACGTAAATTTATATTTTGCAGAATTAGAATTATTATTTACAAATACAGCTATATTGACGGGAAACAACAATCTTAAGGAATTTAATATTTATTTCTGTATTTGTAGTATTCTAATTATTCTGCAAACTAAAACCTTTGTGGTTTGTGTACTCCCGTTTTGGAGAGTTAAGCCTTCGTGGCGTTTTGTTGGATATTAAAATCTACGTGATTTTTACTCCAGTTTGAAAACGTGTATTAAACGTTTGTTTGTGTCATTCTTTTACAGAAAAGATGATGACTGAAAACGAGAACCAAGCTGTTCCGATGGCAACTGCCAACGCAACGACAAGCCGAACACCGGCGTTGGCACCGGCAGAAAAACCCGGAAAATTTTCCGGGATTGATTTCAAGCGCTGGCAGCAGAAGATGTTCTTCTACTTGACTACGTTATGTCTACAGAAGTTCATCAAGGAAGATGTTCCTGATCTGCCGGATAAAACTCCAGATAATGAACGCTTTCTCGTGATTGAAGCGTGGAAGCATTCTGATTTTTTATGTAAGAATTATATTCTTAGCGGACTGGATGATAATCTGTATAATGTATACAGTAGCATGGAGACATCCAAAGAATTGTGGAATGCGCTTGAAAAGAAATATAAGACTGAAGATGCCGGGATGAAGAAATTCGTTGCCGCAAAATTTCTGGACTACAAAATGATAGATAGCAAGTCTGTTATTACTCAAGTCCAGGAATTGCAAGTGATTATTCATGATCTACTTGCTGAAGGTCTTGTAATCAACGAAGCATTCCAAGTAGCAGCAATGATTGAGAAGTTGCCTCCATTGTGGAAGGACTTCAAAAATTATTTGAAACACAAACGAAAGGAAATGTCCCTTGAAGATCTCATTGTTCGGTTGAGAATCGAAGAGGACAATAAAGCTGCTGAAAGGAGAGGCCGTGGAAATTCAACAATAATGGGAGCAAATATTGTTGAAGCTAACAAGAAGAGGAAGAAGGCTTCTGGTCCGAAATACAACCCAAGTAAGAAGCGGTTCAGTGGAAACTGCTACAACTGTGGGAAAACTGGACACAAGTCTACGGAGTGTCGTGCTCCGAAGAAAGACAAGAAAAGGGGTCAAGCAAACATGGTAGTAAACCATGATGATGTTGATAACTTGTGTGCCATGCTCTCTGAATGTAACTTGGTGGGAAATCCTAAAATGTGGTGGTTTGATTCAGGAGCCACTCGCCATGTTTGTGCAGTTAGAGAGGCTTTTGCTACCTATGCTCTTGCTGAACCCGGAGAGACAGTTTATATGGGAAATGCTTCAACAGCAAAAGTTGAAGGATATGGGAAGGTATTTCTAAAAATGACTTCTGGCAAGGTCATGACTTTGAACAATGTCCTTCATGTTCCCGAAATGAGAAAGAATTTAGTCTCTACTGGACTTCTTGTTACGCACGGTTTTAAGTGCGTTTTTGTATCCAACAAGGTTGTAATTAGTAAGAATGGAATATTTGTGGGAAAAGGTTACCTCACCGAGGGCCTTTTCAACCTAAATGTAATGGTCGTTGAAAATAATAATAATATTTCAGCTTCTTCTTACTTACTTGAGTCAAATGATTTATGGCATGTACGTTTGGGTCATGTCAATTATAAAACCTTGCGGAAAATGATTAACTTGGAAGTACTGCCCAAGTTTGAATGCGAAAAATTAAGATGTCAAATATGTGTGGAATCTAAATATGTTAAACATCCTTATAAGTCAGTTGAAAGGAATTCAAATCCTTTAGACTTAATTCACACAGATATTTGTGACATGAAGTCAATACCATCTCGCGGTGGAAAGAAGTATTTCATAACTTTTATTGACGATGGTACTCGATATTGCTACGTTTACTTACTGAATAGTAAAGATGAAGCAATAGACGCATTCAGGCAATACAAAAATGAAGTTGAAACGCAACTTAACAAGAAAGTTAAAATGATAAGAAGTGATAGGGGTGGTGAATATGAATCTCCTTTTGAAGAAATATGTTTAGAATATGGAATTATTCATCAAACAACAGCCCCTTACACGCCCCAATCTAATGGGATTGCGGAAAGAAAGAATCGCACATTAAAGGAGATGATGAATGCGTTGTTGATAAGTTCTGGTTTGCCACAGAACTTGTGGGGGGAAGCCATTCTTACGGCTAATCGAATATTAAATCGAGTGCCCCATAGCAAAACACAATCCATTCCATATGAACAATGGAAAGGAAGGAAGCCCAACTTGAATTATTTTAAAGTGTGGGGGTGTTTGGCAAAAGTGCAAGTTCCTAAACCCAAAAGGGTAAAGATAGGACCGAAAACCGTTGATTGTGTTTTCATAGGATATGCGACAAATAGTAAAGCATATCGATTTCTGGTTCATAAATCAGAAAATCCCGACATTCATAATAATACGGTTATAGAATCAGATAATGCTGAGTTCTTTGAAAATATATATCCGTATAAAAAGGAATATGAGTCGGTTGGTGAAGGATCTAAACGATCTCGGGAAGAAACAAAAGAAAGTACATATAATCAGGAGGATCCAAGACGCAGTAAACGTCAAAGGACGTCTACTTCATTTGGACCAGATTTTGTGACTTTCTTATTGGAGAATGAGCCTCAAACATTTAAAGAAGCTATGACTTCTTCGGAATCATTGTTTTGGAAAGAGGCAGTCAATAGTGAAATAGAATCCATATTGAATAACCATACATGGGAATTGGTTGATCTTCCTCCTGGAAATAAACCTTTGGGTTCTAAATGGATTTTTAAGAGAAAAATCAAAGATGATGGAACTATTGATAAATTCAAGGCAAGGCTCGTAGTCAAAGGGTATAGACAACGAGAAGGTCTAGACTACTTTGATACGTACTCTCCAGTTACAAGAATTACGTCCATACGGATGTTAATAGCATTAGCTGCAGTGTATAGTCTTGAAATTCATCAAATGGATGTTAAGACGGCCTTCTTAAATGGAGAGTTGGAGGAAGAAATTTACATGGAACAACCTGAAGGGTTTGTGGTTCCAGGTAAAGAAAAGAAGGTATGTAGACTTGTTAAGTCTCTTTACGGACTAAAACAAGCACCCAAACAATGGCATGCGAAATTTGACCAAACAATGTTGTCAAATGGTTTTAAGATAAATGAATGTGATAAATGCGTGTACATTAAAAATGTTCCAAATCACATAGTCATTGTTTGCCTATATGTGGATGATATGTTGATAATGAGTAATGACATTGCCAACATAAATGCTACTAAGCGTATGCTCAATAGCAAGTTTGATATGAAAGACTTGGGAATTGCTGATTTAATTCTGGGAATTAAGATCAATAAGACTCCTCAAGGTCTGGCATTGTCACAATCTCATTATATTAAGACAGTACTTGAAAAATTCAAGCACTTGGGCTTTAAAGTTGCAAAGACTCCAATTGACGTGAATCTTGCATTAGCAAAGAACAAAGGCCAAAGCATATCACAATTGGATTATGCTCGTGTATTGGGATGCTTAATGTATATCATGAATTGTACACGACCAGATATAGCTTGTGCTATAAGTAAACTGAGTCGATATACGAGCAATCCAGGCCAATCTCATTGGATGGCAATGAAACGAGTTTTGGGATATTTAGAACATACCCAGAACTTTGAATTGCACTACAGTAATTTCCCTGCGGTGATTGAGGGATACTGTGATGCAAATTGGATCACCGGTTCAACTGATTCTAAGTCCACGAGTGGATATGTATTCACTATTGGTGGAGGAGCGGTGTCTTGGAAGTCGTCCAAACAAACATGTATTGCCCGCTCTACAATGGAGGCTGAATTCATAGCCTTAGATAAAGCCGGTGAAGAAGCTGAATGGCTCCGGAATTTCTTGGAAGACATTCCATTTTGGCCCAAACCGTTGGCACCAATATGCATACATTGTGATAGTCAAGCGGCAATTGGAAGGGCTGGGAGCATTATGTATAACGGTAAATCTCGTCATATACGACGAAGACATAAAACCGTTAGGCAATTACTCTCTAGAGGAATTATCACGATTGACTATGTAAAGTCAAGTGATAATGTGTCGGATCCACTTACAAAAGGCCTAACTAGAGAGGTAGTTGAGAAATCATCAAGGGGAATGGGGCTATGGCCGAGAACAAGTCATTGTGGCGGTAACTCTACCTAGAAGACTGGAGATCCCAAGATCTAGGTTCAAGGAGATCAAACAAAGTCATTAATGACGGTTCAACATTGTCAAATAAAATTTTAGTCCATTCTCGTGATGAGACAATGTTCAGTACCAAGGATAAAGCATTAAGGCTTTTTAATGATTTCTAAATTTGATACGGGGTATATCAAATAGTGTATCTACAGGATGACACGTTTAGGAATCACCTATGTAAGTGTGAAGTGTTAGCCGCTTCAAGGAGAACTTTGTAAGGCCAGTTCTCTACGCACTTATGAAACCAGGCGGTGTTCATGGCTGAAACGAACACAACAATGAGAACCAAAGACGGTTAAGGGTTGATTGTGTGACTTATGGTTGTCTAGGTATACACCAAAGATCGACGGTTCAAAGATATCAAATCTACCGATTGACCGAGTATATCCGACATAAGTTTACTACGGAAAGTTCAAAGGGAAACCTACTTATCCAGATGCGATTAATCCTTGCTTGTAAATCACACAGTTTTTCCATGCATACTTCCATGATATAGCCATTCCCCATTCATGTGGGGGATTGTTGAGGTTTTAATTTAAGATGTAATATTCTTAAAATGAGGGTGAATGGGAAATGGAGGGAAAATGAAATTTTGAGTAAAATTTTAAGTTTCCCCTCTTAACAATGAGACATTGTCCCATATTGGAAGTGGAAGACATTTTTGGTGGGTATATATATAATTGCTCTTCTTGTAGCTCTTAAAGAGTTAAGAAGAAAGCAAGCCTCGCGCCGTCGTCGTCGTCGCTCGCTCGGCTCGGCTTCGGCTACGGCTACGGCTTCGGCTTCGGCTTCGGCTTCGGCTTTGGATTTGGATTTGGATTTGGATTTGGTCAAATGATCGATTGATTGATTAATTTTTTGGACCAAATTTATTTGTTAATAGTAAATATTAACGTAAGATTATCCGTATTTGTAACGGATATTTTCCAATCCGTGTATTTGATCATTGGCAGCCGGATAATGGTCTTCCCACCATGAAGTGCTTGCTCCACCATGAAGTGCTTGCTCCACCATGAATGTAATGCTTGCTCCACCATGAAGGGTGGACGTTTGGCTTGCACTCCCTCTTGGTTGCTATAAATAGGAGCAGCAAATGTTGAAGTGAAACACTCGGAACTCAACTGAAATTACCAAGAACTCAACATACAATTGGCTATACATTGCACTCCTTCCTCTCAGAACTTCCATACGTTCTTCTGAGTATATACTCCTTCGTTCTGCATTGTTTTTAACTTCAAACAAAGCAACTGTAAGTGTGATTTGCTACCGAACTTTGTGTTCGCTGAAACACTGGGGTTTGAAGTACCGCTACACCAGTGTGTTATTCGTTCTATCCTGGGAGGAAATAATCCATTACCTTGGGTACTAGGAGGGGATTAAATTCCTTAAGGAAACACTGTGAATTCAGTGGGCTCGAATTATTTACTGTTTTATTACGTAAATTTATATTTTGCAGAATTAGAATTATTATTTACAAATACAGCTATATTGACGGGAAACAACAATCTTTATACGAGCAATCCAGGCCAATCTCATTGGATGGCAATGAAACGAGTTTTGGGATATTTAGAACATACCCAGAACTTTGAATTGCACTACAGTAATTTCCCTGCGGTGATTGAGGGATACTGTGATGCAAATTGGATCACCGGTTCAACTGATTCTAAGTCCACGAGTGGATATGTATTCACTATTGGTGGAGGAGCGGTATCTTGGAAGTCGTCCAAACAAACATGTATTGCCCGCTCTACAATGGAGGCTGAATTCATAGCCTTAGATAAAGCCGGTGAAGAAGCTGAATGGCTCCGGAATTTCTTGGAAGACATTCCATTTTGGCCCAAACCGTTGGCACCAATATGCATACATTGTGATAGTCAAGCGGCAATTGGAAGGGCTGGGAGCATTATGTATAACGGTAAATCTCGTCATATACGACGAAGACATAAAACCGTTAGGCAATTACTCTCTAGAGGAATTATCACGATTGACTATGTAAAGTCAAGTGATAATGTGTCGGATCTTTCAGAATGATTTTTCTATTTTCATAAGGTAAGGGTAAGGTCTGCTTACACATTATTCTCTCCACATTATATTTATGAAATTTCACTGGGTTTATTATTGTTGTTGTAGACCAAGATAACATAGAAAACAATCATCCAATACTCCTTGAAACCATGAAATAGTGGATTCACATAATGCTAGAGTGGAACCGTGGAAAAGCATTAGAGGGAGGGCAAAATTTTCTCGCACGGAGTGTGTATACCAAATCGTACCAATCTATATATATATAATGGAGGGATTGAGAAGATGAGTTGGCACCTCTCATAAATCAAGAAATGTATTTATCTATTATCTCTTTTGTTTTTATATTTATTACTCACATTTTAAGACAAAATCAATTATTACTTAAAAAAGTACCGTTTCACAATACTAATTACTTCTACCTCCGTTAAGACCAATGAAAGAGGAATAAAGCTGCCGATTCACAAACGACAAGCTAAAAATCAGGCTTTTCAATTTTAGGAGGTTATGCGACGCCACATCTCTTTGCCACCATTATAGTTTCATATGTTCAAGGAACTCTCACAGCCATTCTGATGGATCTTCCACAAATTCGTCACCACCGGTAAACCTTCAACTTTGGTATCTACAAGAAGATGCTATAACAACTTATTTTATTTTGCTGTTTAATTTTGGATTATATTTTAAAGGTCATTTAGGGTTCATTACCGTATGTTTGACTTGGGTATGACTGACTGTTATTTCCTTCAGAAACACTGGTGATGTGAATTAAAACTAAAAGGGTGGATATTTAAAGCATGTACCTTGCTATTGTGATACATTTGTTATTCAATTTTTCTTCCCTGTAATTTGTAGATTACTACAAATAAAGCTAAAACATTTTCAGGAAAGAAGCAGTGTAGTCTTTCACCAAAATGAACACAACTGTTCTCCCAAAAACAATTTTACCATAAGGTTGACTCATGGAATTATCAGGAACAGTTTAGGATGGCCTTTAATTTTTATATGATCATTGTAACTGGATTTTATCTTACATGATATATCAAATGTAATTCATTTACATTTGCTTTCCTTGTGTCTTTCCAATCTATTTATGAGTCATGACATGTACCTTGCTATTATGATACATTTATAATTCAGTTTTTATACGCTGTAATTTGTTGATTACTATGAATCAAACTAAACTGTTTTCTGGAAAAGAATCAAAGTATATTTTTGCCACAATTAAAAAAGATGTTCTCTAAAAAAAAAGGTTCACCATAAGATTGACTCTGGGATCAGGATTTATCTTTCATGATATATGTAGATCATTTACATTTGCTTTCATTATATTTTTTCGGTCTTACCTTACTATTCATGTGATATATTTGTAGTTCAGTTATTGTTCCCTGTTGTTTTTATATATTGGTACCGGCATTAAAGTTATTTTGAAAAACATGCATGGACTCATGCATTTTGACACATATAATTGAGTGAAGAGAAAAGAAAATCGAATGTTACATGTGAAATAAGTGATCATGAATCATTATATGTATTGACAATTAGGGGAGTGCTATTTCTAACTAGGTTTTTAAATAGAAGATTAACTTTTAATTCTTGCCTGCATTGTTTTTAGGCTCTAACCTTTGTAGAAAAGAATTAGTTTAGCTACACTGCCACTTTTTAACTTACCTTCGTTATGCAATAGGCATTACAGTTTTTTTTCCAAGTGGAGAACTTCATTCAAGAAAAAATAAATGCAACATACTCTTAAAATAGCATGATTACAAGTTTATTATGTTTATTTACCTATTCTTCTAATTTTCACACCTTATGCACCAACATCTTTCACAATTTTTTTTCATGTAGTGCATAACCATTAATTGGCTTACTGATCTACAATCACCTTTTATTTTCACAGCTTTTGAAACTCACAGGGAAAGAAGATGGAATCACCCCTCCCCTAAAAATGGAATTATCCTCTATCATCAACATGATCATATCAGAGGCATCTTGAAAAACAGAATGAGAAGGAGTGATGGCTGGGTCAACTCTAAAATTCAGGAACAAAGTGTCATTTCATCCATGTTAGAATTCTATACCTCATATGGCGGTATTATTAGGTCTTCTGATGCATTTGCATTAATCAGTGAGAACGAGTTCTTCTATAAACAATACCGAGAATACATGACCAAAACATCTTTCTTCTCTGTGGGATTGGCAACGTAGATTTATTTGAGCAGTTTATTGGCATGAGTTGTTCATACGACATCATATTGTGGCTGGTTGATGGTCCTAACGAGGAAAGATTATACCACTTTTATTACCTCGCATTGTTGCACTACAGATTCTAAATTTTGGATATTCTTGTATTTGTAAAATTGTACAAGTACAAAGGAGTGGCAAGTGAACGAATGTCAAAATAACAAATTGAGAGGCCTTATGTGTAAGATCAAATCACATTATATGTAATTTTGCCTTAGCATTAATAATAATAGAAGCTGTGGTTACAGCGCTATAAGAGTAATCTAATTAAAACTAAATTATGGCCATTGTAGACATTAGTTGCTCATGATTTATTATTGCTTTTTTAGTACCCAAAATAGAAAGTAAAACAAGAAAAATAAAAATTATTTATACCATATAAGAATGAAGTCAGTAAAATTCTAATCTCACTCATTGAATTGTTGTTGACTGCTAAATTTGGATTAACGGTGCATTATCAAATGCAGTAAAATTCTCAAAACGGAAATAGCTGACATTCATGAAGATTATTTTGGCTTCGCTATAGCTATTATTAAATGTTATTTGAAATAATATTTGAAGATCAAATACTTTTATTTTTCACACTTCAAACAAATAACGTCCAAATGCATACTTTAACCTTTTCGTTTCACGGGTTGTAATCAATGTAATAGTTCATGATAAAGTCATGAATTTATTTGATTAGTAGAGATTGAGTTTCTTTTATAGGACATTAATTATGTAGTCATATTTTATTTTCCTTTACGACTGCGCGAAGCGCGGATACATTTACTAGTTTACTATAGTTAAATGATCGGAAAAGGGTTTAAAATGCTCCTAAGCTTTTGGAAAAGGTCTAAAAATACTCCTCATCTACCTATTGGGCTAAAAATACCCTTTCATCCACCTTTTGGTTCACTTATGCCCTTTGACTGTTAGATCAATGCCGAATTAAAATAATAATTATTTAAATTCCACGTGGCAACTTCTTATTGGCCAAATTAAAACATCTAATCCGTTAGAAAGACCCACCTATATATATCAGTTTTTTCGTACTAACCCGCTTCAAACACTAACCTGACCCGAACAAAAAGTTCAACTAAAAAAAAGAGTCCTCTTTCTATCAAACTCCATGGAACAAAAGCTCCATGGAAGTTAAAGCAAACATATAGACGCAAACTTACTACGTGGTTTTCTTTTTCTTGTTATGGCATCCGATTCAATTTACACTATAGACACAAATTGCATTATATTCAAGATAAGTTTAATTTAATCATTTTCACATAACGGAAAGATCTCAAAGTAATTGTTTGGAAGATATCATAAACTTTGAACTACCCCTAGTTTTTCGTCCCATATTATTATCAAGAAAATCGTTGACTCATTCATGCTAGACTTTTCTTGTTTGTTTAATTTGTTCATAAACCTATATTCGATGATAATGCAATACATGAAATTAGTCAAGAAAATGAACACATGTAAATCTATGGGTTAGATGGAAGTAGAGCGTCTTTTTTTATTTGAACTTTTTATTTGGGTCAAGTTAGTGTTTGGGGCGGGTTAGTCCGAAAAACGAGTAGATATGGGGTGGATCTTTCTAACATATTAGATGTTTTAATTTCGATCAATAAGAAGTCGTCACGTGAAATTTAAATAATTATTTTTAAAATTCAACATTGACCTAACGATCAAAGGTGAACCAAAAAGGTGGATGGAGGGTATTTTTAGACCTTTTATAAAAGTTCAGCGGCATTTTTTATCTTTCTCCGTTAAATGATTTATGAAGTAACAATTAATATTAATATTAATTAACAATGGTTAAGTTTGTCAATTATTAACTGTACACTGACGAAAAGCAAATAATTCAATCGTCGCCTGAGAGATTCGAACTCTCGCGGGGAAACCCCATGTACTTAGCAGGCACACGCCTTAACCACTCGGCCAAAGCGACGCTTATTGATTAAAGAAGCTTTTAATATTTTATTATTGAAAAAGAGGTATTTAGTCAACAAATTTACCCTTTATTTTTCGTTATTCTTACGTACTTCACTTTAGTATACCAAAATTAACTTGAGCAGTTGGAACTTGGAAGTAGAACTGTACTCCGTACAATTTTAAATATTTTCCTCTTAGACTTTGACGTAACTTGAAGTAAATCTCCTAGATATTCTTTAAATATAGATTATTTAAGAAAAGTATTTTTAAAAAAAGAGCTTTTAAGAAATTAATTTCTAGTCATTTCCCGAATCTTTTTGGTAGTTAAAAGCATAATCAATCAGTTAATATCTTTTGTTCTTTAAATTCACGTCACTTTAATATAGTAAACTTTTGAGTCCTAACTCCTAAGCACCATTTAGATTGTTAATTTCCTCCCGTAATACTCTCCTTTTTGCATGTTATTTCTGAAAAAAACTCAAAAAGAGGAAAAATAATTTATTGAGACATAACATATACTTTCGACTATGGAATTAAAGTGTGATATTGGTAGTTTGGAATTTTCACCATCCAAGGGTGTAGTAGAATGGTAAAAACAATTTAATTAGAGATTTCGAGTATATAAAAATAGAGTCCGCTTTAGAGAGGAGCACGTGCTAATAAAGGATGGAGGTCGAGGGTAGAATATGTTCAGTGCCTCGCTCTTGTCTCGTTAATACCCGATAACAGAGGCATATCCAATATTTAAAGGTGGCGAAAGCACATGAACGAACTACCAACTAGTGTTCTCATCTAACTTTTGAACTTAAGGATTCCATGTAAAGTATATGATCATTTTTACTATATGCATATATATAAACATATGTATATTTAAAAAATTTATCGAAGTTAACGGTGTCCGGTGACCCTTGTACTCCGAACATAGGTCCCCCTAAGGACATTGGCGGAGCCACCTTATAGCAAGGAGTCTCAATTGATATCCCTTTACATAAAAAAAAATACATTGTGTAGGTATAAACTATATGCATATACACTATATGTTGACTCCCATTGATTTTTTCGTATATTTACTTTTATATATTTTGACACCGCTTAGTGAAAATCCCGACTCCGCTCCTACCTAAGATGTCCTCAGTGAGTAGACAAATTAATCAGATAAGTGGATTTGGTCTACCAAATGCTGAAGAAGAAAAAAAGTTTAGAATTTCCTTGAACGCCGAAAGATTATATTTGGTATCGACTGTGTAATTGGTGATCGTAATTAAGTTACGTTTATCAATTATTTAGAATCAACTAACTCAAACCGGGCTCTAATAGTGTATACTTTTAATGGTAATTAAAAGCTTATTAAAATACTATCCGAACGAACACCATAAAAAAAAAATCTATGACAAATCATATAAACATGGAGGTGTTTAGATTGTTAAAAAATTCTAGTACGCATGCTTTACATCAAAGCAATGAGTACAAATTAGGTGTCTTTCGTGAATTATAATATAGTTGAATAATGTGCAAATAGTTAAGTTGAAGTGTTGAAATGAGTGAATTATAATATAGTTGAATAATGTGCAAATAGTTAAGTTGAAGTGTTGAAATGAAAAAGTTCTAAGTTCGTTTACCGGAATAACAAACGGATACAAGTTTAGGCCGGCCTTAAATATTTACCCGTATGAAGTGTAGTATTCAGAAAATTTCAAGGAATTATTACACTATACAGCAGTCCATGCCCACAAAAAAATTGAGTCTTTATTTTTTAAAACATTTAGCTAGTATATAGTATATAGTATATAGTAAATGTATAATCAATATATAGTATACATTATACAATTGTTATATTTACAATAACAAAAAGGATATTTATAATGAATCATAAAACTGATCTACTCTAAAAAAAGAATTTGGTAAGAGTAAGACTAAAGCTTCTAAATTACATGCTTTATTTTTTTTATTTTTTTTAAAAAAAGGAACAATCATAGCAATAATTGTAACTCAAAGTCAACAAGATTCTCGTACCCACAAAGTCTACCCCTATTGAAGAAATCTCATGCACACAAGTAAAGAAAACATGCAAATTAGGGTCGATTTCAACGAGATATTCCCATATACAGTGATTAGGCAGCCAAACTTCAAAAGGCTCAATTACCACTTTTTGAATTGCTTGTAAAAGACCTTCAATAAAATTAATATGATAAGGTTAAAGTGAGAAAGAAAAACAAATCCCTTTTTGAATTGCTTTTAAAAGACATCCAATATTTACTAATATGATAAAGTTAAAATGTAATGAAAAACATACCCTTTTTATATTGCTTGTAAAAGACATCCAAATACATCAATGCATATTTAATAATTTTTACACTTTTATATCAAGGATAACGTGTAAAGAATTTTTACCTAAATATTTAAGTTTAACTTTTATACGCCGGCAGTACAAAATAATCTTTGTACTATTAAATAGGTCACTTCAATCAAGTAATTTCTCATAATTACTGAAACTATTTACATGAAAAAAAAGACATGAAACCTGCTACATTCGGTTAATACACCCATAGTATGAAAATACTTACATTTTCTATGTATATAAGCTAAATTCTGAAAAAATAGGAATATTACGATATTACAACAGATTAACCTACACTAATAAGCAAAATTTTATTTACACTGTTAGTGTATATAAGTTAATCAAAAAACATATACAAGTATATATATATATTGAGGGGCGTAAGGGACAAGCTAATACAAACTTTACAACTCCATGTTGCAGTCAAGAAGATTCTTGAGGTTGATACAATAAGTCAATCAAAACTCTACCAAACTTTGAATTTTGAACAGTTGTTTTTACATTATAAACTATAAATACAGACTTATCAATTTTATTTCTTAGACAGAGAAGGTGGCAAAATTACAATGGCAACCACAATCAACTCAAATATGGCTGTAGTTAGTAAGGTGTTTTGTTCATCTTCTGAGGTAGTTCTTGTAGTTCGAAGGCGTCCACATGTTGTGAATGGTGGTGGTTTTATTGTCACAAATTGTGCCCAAAATGTTGTTTTCAAAGTTGATGGATGTGGAATTCTTGGAAAAAAGGAAGAACTTATTCTCAAAGATAGTTATGGACATGATTTACTTCTTATCAGGAAAAAGGTAACATTTGGCAATAGAAGCAATATATATTTTCTAACTATCATGCATGTTTCAATCGTAAAATAAGCCACTAATATTTTGTTTTAAGGCAGGCTGACTGCGTTACATCTCCTTAGGTGTACGTGAACACGAGATGCTTCATGTATTAGGCTGCCGTATGCATGTTTAAATCATGTGGTATATGCACATTGAAATGCTGAAGTGGCCCTATTTGTGTTTCCAGCTAGACCGAATTTAGCATTTTCCGTCTTCTTTATTTCTACGATATTTGTGCGTAATTGTTGCCAAGGAGAGCCTTGGAGCAACAATAAAGTTGTTTCCGTATAACCTATATATATGTCACGGGTTCGAGCCGTAAAAGCAGCCACTGATGTGTGCTATGTTAGACTGTTTACATCACACCCCTTGGGACGTGACCCTTCCCCGAACCCTGCATGAATGTGGAACATTTTGTGCGTTGGACTGCCTTCTTTTTTCCTTTTTCGGTTGTTGAGTTATTTTTCCGTAACAAAATATAGTTTCTTTGACTTTGGTGCAAGAAACTAAAAGTTGGATGACCATGTATGAAAGTATTCTGGCGTCTATAACAATTGTGAAGGAATTTATTTGTGACTCATATACCTTCAATTTTCAGGGAGGAGTAATTGAAGCATTAAGCATGCAAAGGAAATGGAGGGGTTATAGTAAAGATTTTGAAGGTTATGAAAAGTTGGTGTTTTGCTTGAAAGAGCCCAAAAACTCTTGTTTCTTGAAGAAAATGCCAATCAAGATTTCCATTGAACAAAAGGATTACAATGATCATAAGACTTTCCAGATTGCTGGCTATTTCCCTGATAGATCTTGCAGCATTATTGACTCCTCGGGCAATGTAATTGCAAAGGTAGTTGATTTCAAGGTTAATGGTGACATGTTTTTCATATACTTTTCCTTTCTAATTTGGTTAAAAAGGACAATTTGATGCGCAAAGCATCTCACATTCACCTAGTGTCTGGGGAAAGGCCGCACCCTAAGGGATGAGATGAGATAGTCTACCCTAATGCAAGCATTAATGACTGCTTTCACAGTTCGAACATGTAACTTATAGATCACGCGAAAACAACTTTACCGTTGGTCAAGGCTCCCCTTCTTCCTTTCTAATTAGGTTGAACTTTAAAAAACATGAAAAATGCAACTTTCCAACAATGTGGCTCCTCCTTCCTTGATCACGTCAACTGTGGCATTTTAATAGCTGAGTCCGCTGCCACTTAGGAGCACCGTTTAAATGAGGGGTAGATTTGAATACTTTGCTAACAGTAGGGGTACATATTTCTCGAAAGTATAACGGAGGTTAAATATAGATAATATTTGAAAGTAGAGGGATATTTCTGACCCTTTTTCCTAAATCCTTTTATGAATAGTAAAGTAAGCAATGGAATATTGCAGGTTGGAGCTAGGAAAGAGGTACAGCAAGTGATGCCAAGCAATGATGTGTATACTGTAACAGTTAAGGCAGGAATAGATCAAGCTTTTGTTGTTGGAGTTATCGCTATTCTTGATTACATATATGATGGATCTACCAAATGCTAGTCCTTTTTCTATGTCTAATTAATGGCAAAGAAGAAAATGCTCACCTCTTCCTGAAGTTGCAGAATATTAATATTGTTGTTGTCATCTTCAATTAGAACTGGCAATGCTCATTTCAAGCTTTAACTTTTTGTGTTTCTATTTCTGTAGATTGCTACGTGATGTTTTTAGTTACTTTGAATTATATTCCATGAGTGTTACTATATGTTACTGCTTCTTTTCCATTATTGTATCCGCTATGCTTCTACTGAATCGAGAGTTTATCGGAAACAACTACCTTTCCCGGACCTTACTTATGAAATTACACTGGGTTTGTCGTTGTTATTGAATGTTTATCTATATATTTGAAGAAATTGGCTACGCAATGATCTCTATGAGGCTTTCGTTTTCGTTTTGTTTCTTCCTTCAGAAGGAATATATGTAATCCTATAAAAACTAGTTTCAAAAGGAAAAACAACTGCTATTATTCTCTCCACTGCTAAACTTCGTATCATCCTAATCAACACGATACGTTTGTAAAAATAAAGAATATTGAAGGATAGAATGCATGCAAAAATCAAAATATATGGTTCAAGTAATTACTATATTTTTATTTACCACGGAAGGAATAAAAGAATCATATCCTTTTGTGGCAGAGACCAAAACAATAACCGTACCATGAAAGAACTCTAGTCTTTCAAGATTACCAGTAGATTCAGAATTAAAGGAATGAGAAATACGAAAATAAGAGTTATGTTCGTAAAGTTTGCGAAAAATATCAACTAATCAGTAGGCAGGTTGGTAAGCATAGTATATCTTAAACCTTAACTATGACCTCGTATCACAAGGTTACAAATTACAACCTCAACTGTGTAGTCAATGGTAAAATTGCCACTGGAAATTGCACGCCTTTGATTCTTTAACAGTACACCGAAATTAGAAACTGGAAACATAAAATAGCTAGTCACAATGCAGAAATTCAAGAAAAATTGTTGTTCAGAAGACGCCCAATAGCAATACCAGAGTGTTAAAGAAAGAGATAAGTTTAAGGTGCTGGAATGAAGCACGTGAAATTCAGCATGAAATGTAAATATAATCCCGCGCAGTTGCATTCAAACATTTTGTGAAACTAGGATGATCCCGAGAAATGATACATTCAACAATTAGAGACTCATTATCAGCATATGCAGAAGGATTCTGTCTATGCCCACCAACTGACAATCATATGGGATCTTACAAGTCCTGATAGCGAACATACATTTCTAACTGAAACAGACTATCCTGTGGCTAATTAATCACGCTCACTGATGGCTGTTAAGTGCTCATCAATTTCCTCGGTAGTTAACACTCTGAAGACGGGATCTTCTTTCTTCACAACACCAACCTGCAAAGGACCAGAAGAGATTACGATATGAAACACTAATGCCTCTTTTTCATGGCTTTTTCACTACAGTATTTCTGTTAAGGTAGGGGGGGTAAGGCTGCGTACACACTACCCTCCCGAGACGCACTTGTGGGATTACACTGGGTTTCCAGTTGTTGTTGCAAGCAGTGAAAATAAGCGGTTTTAAATCCTAAGAAGCACTACAATCCACTTAAGACAACAATTGTGTGATAAAGGTCTCATGTCTTCTGTTCTGAAATGATTTGTTCTAATTGCTAGTTAGATGAAGAAGATAGTGTAACTACACAACCATATCCATTCAGGAAATAATGGATATACGCAAATATCTTAATGTCATATCATATCTCGTGGTCGTGCAATAGTAATGTTTCCAGGTGCAACTCAAGCAAATGCTTATATTAGATCAGTTCCCAAACAAGAAAAGAAAACGACTCACTCCCTCCCCCTCAAGTGGTGATCAACACTGACATTAATAACTGCAGTAACCAAATGGTGGATAATATAGAGAAATAGACAAATTACCTCAATTTCACTGGCCTTAAAATCCTCTTGCAGGACAGATTGAAGAGCAGAAATTGCAGTCTACATAACAAAAATAATGTAAGTGTACCCTTCAAACTTTAACATCAGACCTCATTTACAAACAACTCTAGCAATTACATAGAACATGATATACTGCAACTTTGACCCAAAAAAATATATATATTATCCTCAATCTCAATTAGACGCAACACTCTTACTTCTTAAACAATATCTGCTCAACTGTAAGCACTAGCCAAATTAAGAGCTTTTTTTTTTGGTTGATGAATAAAAAGAGATGGCCAAATTAAGAGTTTTATAGCTTCGTGCAAAAGAATCCATTTACCTATGCCAATATGTGATGGAGCCACTTCCCGATTTTATTAGGAGGTTACATCAACATCTTAAATTCACGTTAACAATAATACTTTCTAGTTCTATTTTCTATTGAAACCTCTACAGTCAATTACACGACAAAATGAGAAATTCTGTAATAGGTAGTATAGGCAGTGAGGAACAGAACAGCACAATATTGATATAGATTGGAAAAAGTTGAATCCTAGCTAGGCAAGTCGCTACTCTACTTGGGTACACTCTTCTCTAACTGTATGACTTCTTTGAACTGCGATTATCTAGAGGTTCCAAAAAGTAAACATCTGCATAACTGTGTTATGTGGCTGAAAGTAGGTGATTTTTGACTTTTATTCCACATATAACAAGTGCTATGTAAAAGCAGAATCTTCAATTCATGACAACTCTACACCAAATAACCTTCAATTCAGAACCCACAGAACCTTACACAAATATTCAATGCAATACCAATATAGCCTAGGGAATGGAATTCCAGCAGTACCAGAGATTTGAACAGAAAGGAAACTGAAAACTGCTAAAAATTGGGATATAAGAAGAATTAAAGCCTAAAACCACGTCTGAACACTCCCTTTCCTTTTACCTGAACAGTTTCTTCATAGGAGAAAGCAGGGTCATTTTTCATTTTCTTCTCCAAAAAGTTAATTGCCTCTTGCTCTTTAGATCCAGCACTTGTAGCCTGTACCAGGTTAATAAATGGAATACCACCATGAACAACAAGACAAGCCAACAGAGTTTCAATACTTCAAAAAAATCTCAAGACAGGACTTAAAAGGCCTTAATGTCCTCCCATAAACTATAAAAATATAGCAGATTATGGGAGCAGATCTAAAGTAACCAGTCACCATTTGCTAGTAATTACTGGATAGGACAATGGGTTCCTACTTTTGGGTCATATAAATGTGAGTGTATGCTACAGTCGCGCATTGAAAAGAAGAGCTGGAAACCATGAAGTAGCATCTACTTTTCAACTCATCAAAGATCATTTCACGTGCATGCTTCTAAATTACATATATATCTTCTCAAATTTAGTGGTTGAAGGTGCCTGTATGTTCATGTGCTGTCAAGGATTTACAAGAAAGCATGACATGGGTCCAAGATTCTTTCTGAGAACTTAACAGCAGCACCATCTGTTAAATTAGGAAACGAGTTGTCATGACTCATGACCTGCTCACTCGTCATGGGTTCAACCTAACTCCCCTATAACTAGTCACCAAATCAAAGCTCAGCATTCTCTGAAAAAAGAATGCACATCTCGAACATATGAAGCTGAGCTGTCATGCCCGAGTACTTAAGGCACAATTGTCAAACAAGCATTCAACAACAACATACCCAGTATAATCCCACATAGTGGGGTCTGGGGAGTCAAACAAGCATTCAACTTACAAAACTTTTGTACCACATTCACCTATAGATATAGCAACACATTTATTTCATACTGAATAAGTTGGGAGATGCTGGTAAAAGATCACCCCCCCCCCAAATCCCTCTTTGAATACCGAGTAAGTTGTAAGACCAATAAATAATAGATTAACAATGTTATTATGAATTTGAAATCTGATCATCACTTCTCTGCCTAGATTCAACTAGCATGATGACATACTAGAACAGCGGAATGACCATGAGATGATGAGAAGGAAACGTGGTCACCAAAAGGCTACATATAAAAAGGTCTTACCGGTTTTTTTTTTTGCTTATCAAGAAAAAAAGGCTACCTATAAACAGGAACAAATTTAATCAGCTTTTATTTAGAGAAGAATTCGTATTCAGTATACCTTATGACCAAAAAAATGACCAGCAGGGTCACACTTGAAGAGCTGGGGTCCTTTTTCCTCATCAATGCCCAAAATCATAGCAACTTTGCATCGAAAAAGAAAAACACAAACAGGGATGAGTAAAATGCAAAAGCAGAAATGTGTTTCCCTCCTCCCTCACCGCCAACACCAACAAAAAGAGAGGCAAGGACGCTTCACAAAGATCAAAAGGGAGCAGCAACAAACCTACTCCAAGGGGTCTCATATAAGCATGCTGTGTGTAAACCTGAGACTTGTCAGCAATCCTGCAAATACATGTTCCTTAGCACATTATACATTTATGAATTCTAGCTAATGTGTTTTAAATAGAGTCAACTGAAAAGCATTTGCAAAATTCATGCTACTTAACTTGCTTCCCATAATGAATCAAATAAAGAACTCATAGCTTCAGAAAATAAAAGTTAATAATAGTTCTACCCTACCAATAACCAAGAAATGGCACTTCACATTATTAACTGGTTGAGTACAAAGAGGAGAATATAATGAAGCAGAAGGAAATACCATTTAGACAGTACATCCACTGGCATTTCATATCCATATTTAAAACGAAACTCAGCAGCTTCATTTCGAGCTTGTTGAACCAAGGTTCTTGCATCAGCTGAAATTGAAAATATGTCAAAGAAAAATATGGAAACATAAACTCAGGAAGGAGCTATTCGTTTCAATTCTCATAGTCACAAATTGAACGCGATATGATCCGTAGCTAGATAAATCTTAAAATACGATAAGTCGATCATCTTTGAACTCAAAATTGTCTCTAGTTAGTTAATAAAACCAATAGCCTTAGTAGCAAAGTGCTTTTGGGCTAAGCAACAATGCTAAAAGAGATTGATAGGCATTCATAATTTCATACTGGAAAGTTGAGGGAGGGTGCAAGGTTTCACATTTTTGTGAAAAAACATACACTACCACACAAGGAAGATATATCAATACTTTTCCTTTACTTACAGGAGAAAAGGTTGACTGATAGATAAAGAACCTTTGCTAATTGATACTATCAACCAAAAATTTAAATCCTTATATTCCATATAGTCTCCTTGAACCTATAAAAGAGTGCAAACCTGTCATGCCAGTAGCCAATAGTCCAAGATACTTGGTAATTGGGAACAAGTGGGATACGCTGGTCTGATCCAATAGCTTGTCCTGCTCAGCCAAAATACAGATAACTTCAAACTCCACAGTAGGTCCATATTTCCAAAATTACAGGTCTACTTTTCAGAAACATCAAGTAAATATAAATAGGCTATGCGGAAAAAACTACAAAGCTATCTGATTAATATATTGAAAATAATGGCTTCCTTTTCTCACAATTTCCCACAGCCTTCGCTATATTATTAATCCTAGATCACGTGGAAAATAAATTTAATTCTCCATCCATTACTCAACCATACCATCAATCAACTAAGCCTAAATTCCAAACAAGTTGCGCTCAGTTTTATGAATCCTCCACATCTATTCTGCTTTATTCAAGCCTAGTTCATTGGGATACTAAAAAGGGTTCAAGTTCTATGCGCTGATAGCATAAGAAACATCCACAAATTCAAGTCACTTAAAAGGTAATTGCACGCAACTCTATTTAATAGCATTGATCGATAACCTAGAATAAATTGTAAGTAACCTACTACAGTAAGTTAAATTACATGGATGGTGTAAAAAATGATTGCATTGTCAGTGTATATAATTTATATCCTACCAAAAACTCTATCTTTGATCGTAAATTAAGTGCTCTCGAGAAATAGAAGTTCTCTAAATCTATCACAAGTAATTGCAGGCAACTTTATTTGATAGCACTGATTGGTAACCTAGACTAAATGGTATGTAACTTGCTATAATAATTTAAATTACTACTAAATCATTACATTGACAGTATATATAACTTAAATCCTACTGGAAAAATACTTGTCTTTGATTGCGAATTAGGAGCTCTGGAGAACTAGAGGCGCTTTAATTCTCTAATTTATATCCTACTAAAAAACTTCATCTCTCTTTTTTTTATACTAAAAAGCTTGTCTTAGATCGCAAATTAGCTCTCAAATACTAAAAGTTCTCTAAATCTCTCATTTACCTAGCACAAACATAGAAGTCTTCTCTAAACAGAATTAAAATGCTCATAATTTACAAATTAATTAAAATATCAAACCTACAGGAACTTTCTTCTGAGTAACAACACAAACGGAGTCCTTTCCACGGACGCCAATAGAGGTGATCCCGGCTGCCTTCACTGCCTTAAATGCATATTCTGTTCACAAGAAAAAACCCTAAAACTTTTCACAAATCACACAAAATCAATAAAATTTAAGATTTAACTGAAGAAAAATCATATTTTGGCTATGAAATTTGAATCCAGTTAAAAGAGAGTTCAAAAAAAATGAAAAATGCTTACCGACTTGAAAGAGACGACCTTCGGGAGAGAAGATCGTAATGTGACGATCGTAGCCGCCTCCACTTCCTCGACTCATTATTCAAATGGTAAATTTACACTTCTTTTTAAGTTCGATCTGATTATTTTGATTCGACTGGCTAGGGTTTTTAAGAGAAAAGAAAGTAGATTTCGAAGGGGAGAAAAAGAGGAGAAAACTTTGTTAACAAGACAACGCTTTTGGATGTCTACTGAAGTTCCAAAATACCCTCCTTAGGCATTGTTTGCCTAATCGAATATGATCTAGTTTTCTAAATCTACCAGGGGTCGTTTGGTTCTGCCATAAGGTGGAATAAGATCACTGTTTTAAAAGGCATGGGCGTAAGGCGGAGCGTTTTACATATGTATCGGCGAGCCGTAAGCCCCGAGGTACGGGGCTTAAACCCCATAGGTATTTAATTTTTAATATTTTATAAAATAATATAATTACAGTAAATATTTATAAACAAGTAAAATTACATAAAAATTGAAAAAAATTATAAATATGTGAAAATATATATATATATATATATATATATATATATATAAATGTGCTACATCCCCATAAAAATATAGTCAAAACAATCTATTATACGTTACTTAGAAGCACAAGTAACTTGAGTCGAAAAGAATAAAGTTTTTTACATGGAGGAACAAAAAGGATGACTAACCTGCAATTTGAACTTTGAACTTCCTTCTACAAATGAGAATGGAGTTTTCTTTGTACTTGTAAAAAAATAATAATTGAATATTCGTTACTTTTGGGAGATATTAGCAGACTAGCGGACAAGATAAAGAATTGGGAAAGACCATGAATTAGGGCTTCAATCAATAAAAAAGGTCTTGACTTTTAAATTTAATACATTTCAGTTCCTTTTTAAAACTTTTGAGTAACTACCAAACTGAATTTTGAGGTTTTGGGTATTATATAAGGGCTTATTCAATAAATTTTATTTTAATTTGAAAAAGTCTCTAAAGTGTATGCCTCACTAAAAAACGCACCTCAAACGCCTGGTCGTATGCCCCGAACGCCCGGGTGTATGCCCCGAACGCATGGGCATACGCCCCGAATTACTAGGCGTACGCTTCTTGAGACTTTCGCACTACACCATCGACTCGGGGTGTTTTTAGCAGGGCTCGCCCCGAAAACGCCTTTTAAAGCACTCGATAAGATATATATAATTTGGGATTAAATTTTTTTCATGTTTAATTTGGGATATTACTTAAGTCCAATATAAAATTATATCATAAATTGGAATTAAATTATCACATAAACCTAAATGAGATAACTAATGTTAAGATTAGTTATCTTGAGATAAAATTATGAAATGACCAGCTTATCCTTCTTCCCTTTTCACTGTAAACTTTTTTATGTTTTGAATCAAGGTTAGAATAAAAAATAAAATTTTATCAAAGTTTATCCACATTAAAACCATATATTTTGGATTTTATATATTATAATCCATTTTTAATCCAATGAACTAAACAAAACAATGGAGTTGGAGACTTGAGAAGGAACTGTGATATAGTAATATTAACATTACCACAACAATGATTAAGCCTTAATTATTTATAAGTTTTATTAGTATAGTTGAGATTATCAAATTCTGAGGTGTTGATGTTAATTTATTTCGAATTTTGGGATAGGCGTACGAATCGCTAATTTTCTATTCGCTCTGGTTGGACATGTTTCACTCCAATATTCAATAATTTTGAATTCTCTAATATTATAAATTATCTATATTTTTTTATTGCCTTGCAAAAAATAAAAAGTCTTCAAACGTACCAAGGCTTAGCAAAATAGGGCCTAAGCCTTATTTTCAATTGGTTAATGTCACTTATATGAATCTTTTGCTTTGAGTGTATCCTATAGTTTGCTATATTTGCACGAAATTCAAGCAATTGTAGGACTTTTAATTTAAGATAGATTCCTACCAATTTTTTATATGATTTTATATCTACCTCGTCTTCTTAATATTTTATGTTATCATGGTTTCACACCCTTAAACCGGTGTATTAGTATATATGTATCCAATTATAAGCCATCTAAAGTGATCTTCTTATATTTCATCTTTTATGTGTGCTACCTTTCATCAAACGTGATTATTTTTAGTTTTTTAATATATGACTATACAATCATCGTGATAAAGTGCGTTTACACAACACTTATCTCGTAAATATGTTGAATTGTAAATGCCCAACATACTCGTGTAAATAATGTTGATTGCTATTTTATGGTTATTTTATCGGACATGCTCTTTAATTTTCTTCATAAGATATATGGCAATTCCAACCTTCATGAAATTGATATTCTGCTTATTCTCAATTTCAGATTGGATTTTGATTTTTCTGTTGTACGCTTGTCTTTTCCATCATAACTATACTCATTCATTATAAAAATTATTATTCTTTTCTCGTTTATAGAAATAAAACGTCTTAAATTGTTATGGCACGAGCTTCTTTTTATAGATCTCAATAGTATCTCGGTTGAAAATAAAACACACAACAACAAACTCAATATTTTTTCATAAAAAATATTATTCTAATTACCAAACATTATCATAAGCCATATTTCCCCTCCTCATCCTTCTCCTCCATCTTGTTATTCTCTTTCTTCCTCATTCTCATTCTTTTCCTTCTTCTTCTTTTCCTCCCCCTTCACCCTTCGTCTCCTCCGTTCTCATTCTCCTAATCTTCTTGCAATCTGATGTCGTGCTATAATTTCATATATTTTGATGTTATTTACCCTATTTGCGTGTTGTTTGCTAGTTTGTGCGACAATTAAGCTTAATAGAGTTTATTTTACGTGTAAGAATGCCTGGACATGAAGTGCACGAAATGGTACCTCGAAGTTACAAAATTGAGCAATAATAGAAGACGTACAAGGCAATAAAAAGTCACAGCCCTAAACAGTGCAAGGCTTTGTCCAGGGTATTGTCATTGGCGCCTCTAATAGCGCCTCACGTGGTAATGTTGGCGCCTCGCAGAGTAATGTTGGCGCCTCTGACAATGCCCCGCGCTGACGATGCTTATCCGACCCACTTTTATTTCCTCATTATGTTTGGACGTGTAGATTTCGGCCCCACCATATAAATACCTCATAAAGTTAATTTTTGGAGGGTTAGATATTATTAGAAAGGCAAAAGACTACGGAACACTCTGGAGCACGAATCACAAGAGTTTTTCTCTCTGTTCTTCTTGAATTTGTAGTTTAATGCTTTTGAATATTGTCGCGCCCCATTCTTCTCTCTCGAAAATCGGGTTTCGACATGTGACAATTCTTTTAAAGGAGGTATTAAAAGAGGAGAGTCATCACTTAACGGTTTAATGTGCGTTAGAGCACCTATTCGTATATGACTCGGGTTTGACTAGTTTGCATCACCAGAGATCGGGTAGGGGCTCGAAATTACCTCGAAGAGAAGGTGTTAGGCACTTTTCGAGGTCCACAGCTATAGGTCCTGGCTGAACTTGAATTATATGAATTAGTCTGATAAATAAAGACAGAGAAAGCAAGAAGTTTGAGAAATTTTATTATTAAAAGGCTTTGAGGAAATACAAACACTTGATTCAAATTTAAAAAGGGAATAAGATGGGGGGTCCTAAGTTTTTTAGCCTAAAGGATCACCTTGTGCAACATAAATAATACTTCGTAACTCCCTCAAGATGGGGTATTACTCGTATTATTCAGCGGGCACAGACTATCATCTCTTGCTACCCGATTACTATCTTTAAGATATTACCTAAAGCGCACTAGTTCAATTATAAGTCGTACCTTATGCATGCACTACACGTCCCATACCTATGGTCCATGAGGCATTGGACCTCTATTTTGGGTAGTTCTAGACTTTACTTAGGTTGCTCAAAAAGTCAAAACTAGGCGACAATTCAAAACAAATAGGAATGCACTTAAGGACAGTTAAAAGGCTCAAGTTAGCCTCTGCAGTTAGACAACAAATGCACGCAAACATAATTTTTACGTTAGGCATTAGACAGTTTCAGAATTGAGGAAGATTGAAGTCATTAAGCTCTATAGACATGGTTTCTATATGACCTGATCCAAATGTGCAAGTAGTTTCAGATGTAGGGCGCCACTTTAGACATATGATTTCTAAATTACCAGTTTGAGAGTATCTGATACCGCTAAGTTATTTATTGAGATTGCAGATTATAAGTTAATAAAACCTATAGCATGATCTCTAAATGGTTTACACAGTAAGGGACAGTAAAACTTATTAGAAATGCTCAGAATTTGCTCATGCTTTCTAATAGTGGCGTGTCTAAGCAATAAACAACGTTTGAAGAGTATAGTATAAGCACTTTAAAGCGAGTAGTAATACCCTATAGGCAGGATTTTCTAAAGATTGGTGATTGGAACCGATTTTTTATATTTAGCTCCAATAGGCATGTTTTCTAGATGCAATAGCGAATTAAATAATTAAAATCCTATAGGCATGATATCTAATGAACATGGTGCAGTTATGCAAATTGAAAGGCAGTTATTGGCATTTATTTCCTATAGGCATGCTGTTTAGCTACACATAGCAGTAGACATTGGATAAATAAAGCACTTATGCTTTGATAGCATACAAGTTGTGTGAGTGTGTGATTTCCCTAATGGTATGATTTCTAATAGTGTACATAGAGAGTGAACGACACATATAACAAACACATCATTAAGTCCTATAGGCATGTTATCTACCCATCGCATATGAATATTAAATCTACCTCATTCCCTTTTACTATCAACCTCAATTATTTATACAAAGATTATTACAGGCCCAATAGTGAGTAAAATAATAATGTCACATAATAGTGAACATGCCCACAGTAGGCTCAAATAAATACCCAGCATTGTCTGGGCCTTCAACATCTCCTACAACATACCGAGGCCTTCAACAGAGAGTCGCGTTCAATACATGACTCAAGGGTCCATAAAAGGATCCAAACTAATTTACTTAACCACAACCACAAGTGTTACGCCACATGAAACAACCAAATTCAGACACACAGTACATGACAGGGGAAATGGAATAGTAGGAATAGTTTTGGAGGTTGAGGGAGTGACTAAGGACCAAGCCCTAGTGTGTCAGAGTTCATAAGAGTCTCAATTGGACTCCGAGCAGTGCTCACACTAGGGAGGTCGACAACAGAACCTAGATAGCCTTGGCTTTCAGCCGGCTAAGAATGAGAATTCAGAATAGCATGAGTAGTAAATAAGGAGAGTGGATAGTGATTGAGGGACAGAAATTAAGTACTACACCAAGTTAAGCATACAAAACAACTAATCAAGCAGGCCAGTAGGTTCAACAAGACAGCAAAGCACCACATAGATAGTCTCATATTGAAAGAGAATGGGGAAGCAGCAAGTTTGCAAGATATACATAGATTATCATTCATCACATTAAACCAATTGAGACCTAACAAGTTTGAATTAAGGCAAGCATGCATCTTAGGGTCATACTAATCAGTATTTAGACATTGTGATAAATACTGAAGAGGCAAGACATTAAAAACAGACTGGAAAAATTTATTAGCATGGGAGCAAGATCATAGTTGAGGCATAAATGAATGTTTATCTTAACATACTAAGTGATGCTAAGGAAAACATGTTTAGAGTGAACCTTAAAGCGGTGTTCTATATAGTTGTGGCTAGTACACAAAGAACAGTCAATCAGACACAAAACTCAGCACTAAATGATTCATAGAGGGAGATTTCCATAGAGTTGTAGTAGTATCCAAATCAAGGTATGAAGAAACTCTATAAATAACAACATATAGTCGCAACAGTTAGATTTAGATCAAAATAGGCATGCATTGAAACTCAAAACTGAAACATATTCAAATGCTAGAGGTACATGACTGATTCTAGAAGAAAACAAAGAACCAACATAGAATTGCAGACCAGCCTAACACAAAATAAGGACAAAGCAGTAAACTATCTCATGCATTCAACTATCATAGGATGACAAAAAAGTATCGAGCATTATCATAATAGTGTTATATCAGGGATTCACAAACTAAATCATACTCATATAATTCAAACACATATAAATATGCAGAAGGAAAGAAAGAAAAGTAACATTGCAGGGGTTAAAGCACTAACCAGTAGCAAAAATTATACGAATAGAAGGATAGTAAAGATCTTAATAGCAAGAATCCCACATCTCCGATGCTTCAGAGTTCACAAGAGCCTCGAGAAGGGCCTCCGAGCAGTGCTTGAACCGAAGAAGGTCGTTTAATAGCCTTGGCTTTCAACCGGTCCAGAATTTCACAGAATATTCGAGTGTAACAGAGTGAATGAGTAAGTGAAAGGAGGAGAACAATGACAATAATAGCAGTGATTAGGAGATCCTGAGGTCCATTCAAGGGGTTTTAGGGGGAAGGGGGTTATATAGTGTAGAAATCAACCAAGTAAACATGGAAAACAAATTATTCAAACACAAATAAGGAAAGATATACTAGAGTCACTTAGAATCGGTTATTTTTAGGGCGTGAACAAAGGGGTTCAGTAAATCAACCGGGAATAACAACTATCACACAAATAATACTAAAAATAAAGGAATACAGAAGATTAAATAGAGAATAAGGAAAATATCATACCAAAAATCATTTAGAGTCAGATTTAGGGCAAAATAAAGTAGAAAATAGGAAAAGAATAGTCAAACACGGAAAAGAAAAAGTATCAAATCAATCGAAAAATCAGTAAAGGAAAAAAAAAATCTCAAACCCTAGTTGGGACTGACGACTTTGAATCGAACCAATAATGCAAGAATCGTTCAATATAACATGCATATAGACGAAAGATCGTCCAGATCCTCACATAATCAAAGTAAATCAGTCTGTTCTTGAGAAGTAGTTCTTGCCAAAAATAGGGAAAGACCTAAGTAACACCAGGCAAGAACTAAGTAACACCATAAACATGCGTATAATGATACGGTATCACAAAATAGGTAAGTAGATCATGGATTGATTCCATGTTTGAGTCGGAATCGGAGAGGATTAAGGGTTATGACGTCTAGGGTTTAATCAAAGAAGAAGAGAGATAAGAGAGTTTAGGGACGACGGGTTTAGGAAATGGGGTTAGGGTTTGGGTGATGGGTAGTTAATTAAAATGGGGGAATGGCTAGGGGCCATTGATCATTTGAGATCAACGGCCAAGATTAGAGGAGAAGCGGGTAGGTCGCGGACCGAGGCCCGATCGGGTTATAACTAAGGGGTCGTTTGGTCTTGGGCCAAGGGTTGGGCTAAAGATATTGGGCCAATTTGGTTCAGAAAATTAGTTTAAAGCTAGGCTATTATTTAAATACACGAAAATAATTTATAAAAATGCTTAACAAATACGTAAAAAAATTATTTATACACTAAAATGCTTAACGACAATAACTTTGTATTATAAAAATATAAAATGCTATTTTGACACAAGTAATATAAATAAAGAGCATTTCTGTATAGATATAGGCTATTACTGCAAAATTGCGCAAATAGCTTAACAATATTGATGTAATTACATAAAATGAAGTAAAATATTTGAAACATGTATTATAGGTGTGAAAATAATAACTTTAAGTAGTTAAGTCATCATCAAATACTTTGAAGGAGTAATTAATAATTATTCAAGTAATCAATTTAAAAGCTCTACAAATTATGAGAAATTATAGAAAATGCTTGTATAGGTTTGTAAACTAAATGATGATGCAAATATGTCATGTTGAAAGTATATATATACATTTTTAGAAAATATGAGGGAAAAACTGGGTATCAACAGGTGCCCCTCTTTACCCGGAAATGATGAAAGAGTTGTCGGGTAAAGAAATGATGACCGATTTTGACCAAATGGAATGATTTGAAAAATGGAGCTGAACCCTAGTTTTCGAGTTGCCTACATATCCCTGGTGTAACGGGAATCAGGTTGTGTGTAGTTCTGGATCCAGCGGTGAACTGAATCGATGGAGTTGTTGTAGGAATAGTCGTATGCTTCAGAAAGGCTCTTTTGGGTAGGACAATATCAGATGAATTTGTGCGAAATCACGAATGTGAATCTGAAATGTTATGGTTGTATCTCAAAACGAGTATCTGAACGGTTATCAAGTAAAAGTGAGTAACTGATGGTGGTTGGTTGCGTTTGAAATAATTGCAGGATGTGAACGTTGAACGAAAACTGGAGCGAAGATTGCTCCCGTTAGGAGAACGGTTACTTCCTGGATTACCTGCAAAACTTAAACACGATGCATGCAAGTATATATGGATTATTGAGAGAATTTAAACATGATGCAAATTCCTTTTGGACCATGAAAGTTGTCTTTGGACGGTGGGGATGATGTCCTTAAACCATGATGTCCTGGGCCATGAATCATGTGATAGGGGATTCGCAAGCCATGAGATGATGTCCACGGGCCATGAAAATGGTGCCTCTGAACCATGACATCTTTGAATAATGATGTGCAATACTGAGAGATCCTCAGTCCATGAAATAGTGTCTTCCGGCTATGAGGATGATGCCTTCTGAGTATGACGCCTTTGGAAAAAATGGTGATATTTCAGCCTATGAAGTGCAAAGATGTGACGCTTGGTCACATGCGGATATGAGACAAGACAAGGCTTAGTCTTGTGTATGATGAGGGCAGTACTTAGCCATAGGTGAACAAAGGATAGTGCTAGGTATTAGGTGGCATAGCGGGAATAATATTTAATCCTGAGGAAAAGGCAGTGCTTAGCCGTATGCAAGAGAGGGGCATGGCTTAGCCTTATGCAAAATAGGAGACAACGCTTATTCTCATGCGAGTAAGGGAAGCGGTTCTTAGCTTCATGCAAAATAGGAGACAATGCTTAGTCTCATGCAAAGAAGGCAGTGCTTAGCCTTGTGCATATATGAGACAATGCTTAGTCTCGTGCAAAGAAAGGAGACAATGCTTAGTCTTATGCAGAGAAATGAGACAATGCTTAGTCTCATGCAAATAAAAGGAGATGGTGCTTAGTCTCGATGCAAGGAAAGGCAGAGCTTAGCCTTATGCGATTAGGGAGGAAATGCTTAGCCTCATGCGAAACATGAGACAATGCTTAGTCTCATGCAAAAAAAGGCGATGCTTAGCCTTATGCAATTTATGGAGGCAATGCTTAGCCTTATGCAAAAATAGGAGACACTGTTTAGTCTCATGCAAAGAAAAAGAGACAGTGCTTAGTCCCATGCAATTAGGAGACATTTCTTAGTCTCGTGCAAGGAAAGTCAAAGCTTAGCCTTATGAGATTAGAGGGCAATGCTTAGCCTCATGCGAAAGAGGAGACAATGTTTAGTCTCATGCAAATAAAGGCGATGCTTAGCCTTATGCAATTTATGGAGGCAATGCTTAGCCTCATGCAAAAATAGGAGACAATGTTTAGTCTTATGCAAAGAAAAAGAGACAGTGCTTAGTCTCATGTAATTAGGAGACATTGCTTAGTCTCATGCAAGGAAAGGCAGAGCTTAGCCTTATGCGATTGGGGGGGCAATGCTTAGTCTCATGCAAATAAAGGTGATACTTAGCCTTATGCAAGGAGAGGAGATAATGCTTAGTCTCATGCAAAGAAAGGTCGAGCTTAGCCTTATGCAAGGAGAGGAGACAGTGCTTAGTCTCATGCAAAAAAAGGGCGAGCTTAACCTTATGCAATTTACGGAGGCAATGCTTAGCCTCATGCAAAATGGGAGACAATATTTAGTCTCATGCAAAGAAAAGGAGACAGTGCTTAGTCTCATGCAAGGAAAGGCAGAGCTTAGCCTTATGCGATTAGGGATGCAATGCTTAGTCTCATGCGAAAGAGAAGATAATGTTTAGTCTCATGCAAAGAAAGGCGATGCTTAGCCTTATGCAATGAGAGAAGACAGTGCTTAGTCTCATGCAAAGAAAGGCCGAGCTTATCCTTATGCAAGGAGAGGAGACAATGCTTAGTCTCATGCAAAGAAAGGCCGAGCTTAGCCTTATGCAACGAGAGGAGACATTGCTTAGTCTCATGCAAAGAAAGGCTGATATTAGCCTTATGCAATTTATGGAGGCAATGCTTAGCCTCGTGCAAAATAGGAGACAATGCTTAGTCTCATGCAAAGAAAAAGAGACAATGCTTATTCTCATGCAAGAAAAGGCAGAGCTTAGACTTATGTGATTAGGTAGGCAATGCTTAGCCTCATGCAAACGAGGAGACAATGCTTAGTCTCATGCAAAGAAAGGCGATGCTTAGCCTTATGCAAGAAGAAGAGACAGTGCTTAGTCTCATGCAAAGAAAAGCCGAGCTTAGCCTTATGCAAGGAGATGAGACAGTGCTTAGTCTCATGCAAAGAAAGGCCGAGCTTAGCCTTATGTAATTTATGGAGGCAATGCTTAGCTTCATGCAAAATAAGATACAATGCTTAGTCTCGATGCAAGGAAAGGCAATGCTTAGCCTTATGCAATTCGAGAGGCAATGCTTAGTCTAATGCAAAAATAGAAGACAATGCTTAGTCTCGATGTAAGGAAAACGAAGAGTGACAATAGAGTGTTTCTTAGATGGAGATGCTTGGGGTAGATAATACGCTATCTTGAAGGTAGTGACCTAACGTGTCTGCAGATATTATTGTCTTACTGTGCCTGCATCCAAAGAAAAATTGTGAGTTTTACATGGGAAGGTTGGTTCACACTTTTATCTTTTGCTTTGACTGTGCTCCTGTCTTGAGATCCTGTTTGAGTCACCATGGGTAGTATCTGGCTGTTTATAGAAATAAAGTTTTTCAAAAGAAATGTGTGCATTTGATGAATTTAGTTATATTTGAGATATAGTAGTATGCAATAATGACTAAGTTAGATGAACCAATGACTGTGACATATTTTCGAGACATTGCAACCTCCTTGCTTTAGAATTTTGAGGCTGCCCCAGTTTAAAAGCAATTCTTTGATTGTTCTGTATATGACGATGTGGCTGAACTTGCCTTAGAATTTTGAGGTCCTCCTCAAAATTTTGCCCCAGTTTTTTGATCGTTGCAAAAATGGAGACTTTATTGAGTTGTGACCAAACCCACAGGGCTGCCTACGCATCCCCTCTTAAACAGAAATCAGGTCAAGCGTAGTTAAGTTACATCAAATGAAGAAATGTAAACAATCTAAAACATAGTATCTCTTGACTGCGTCTGAGTTGATAGGTTCTGGCCAAACTTCTCCGTCCATCTCTGCGAGTATGAGCGCTCCTCCTGTTAGCACTTTGTGAATCATGTAGGGCCCTTGCCAATTGGGTGAAAATTTCCCTCTGGCTTCATCTTGATGCGAGAAGATCCGTTTTAGCACCCACTACCCCGGTGTGAATTGTCTAGGCCTGACCCTTTTGTTGAAAGCTATGGACATTCTGTTCTGGTAAAGTTGACCATGACATACTGCGTTCATTCTTTTTCCGTCAATGAGAGCTAGTTGCTCATAACGACTTTGTATCCATTCTGCATCACTGAGTTCAGCCTCTTGTATGATTCTCAAATAAGGAATTTCTACTTCGGCGGGAATGACGGTTTCAGTGCCATAGACCAGCAAATAAGGAGTTGCCCCCGTTGATGTGCGAATTGTGGTACGATATCCAAGTAGGACAAATGGTAACTTCTCGTGCCATTGCTTGTGATTATCTACCATCTTCCTTAATATATTCTTGATGTTCTTATTGGCGGCTTCCACAGCTCCATTCATTTGTGGCATGTATGTTGTAGAATTCTTATGCTTGATCTTGAAGGTTTCACACATAGATTTCATTACGTCACTGTTAAGGTTGGCGGCATTGTCGGTGATGGTGGATTCTAGCACCCCGAATCGACAGATAATAATATCCCTAACGAAATCTGCAATGACCTTTTTAGTTACAGCCTTGTAAGATGCGGCTTCAACCCATTTTGTGAAATAGTCTATGGCCACTAGAATGAACTTGTGCCCATTTGAAGTTGCGTGTTCGATTGGACCGATGACATCCATTCCCCAAGCGAAGAAAGGCCAATGTGCACTTGTTGTATTGAGTTCATTGGATGACACTCGTATCATATCTGCATGTTCTTGGCATTGGTGTCACTTTTGGACATACCTGATGCAGTCTGTTTCCATAGTCATCCAAAAATATCCTGCTCGTAATAACTTCTTAGCTAAAACAAAGCCATTCATGTATGGTCCACAAGTTCCGGCATGTATCTCTTCGAGCAATTTGGATGCTTCATTGGCATCGACACACCGTAATAATCCTAGATCTGGAGTCCTTCTGTACAGAATTCCACCACTTTGGAAGAAATGGTTGGACATTCTTCGGAGTATGCATTTCTCAGTATGATTTGCATACTCCGGGTACTCTCATTTTGCCAAGTATTCTTTGATGTCATGAAACCACGAATTCCCATTAGTTTTTTTTCAACATGAGCACAATAAGCTGGCTAATTATGGATCCCTATTGGAATATAATCGATGAAATTCTTGTCTGGGTGTTGTATCATGGAAGATAGAGTGGCCAACGCATCTGCGAACTCATTTTGGATTCTTGGAACATGTTTGAATTCTTTTTTTGTGAACCTCTTCATCAACTCTTGTACGTAGTACAAATATGGCAATATTTTGGTATTCTTTGTAGCCCATTCTCCTAAAACCTAGTGTACCAAAAGGTCTGAATCTCCAATTACCAGCAATTCTTGAACGTTCATGTCAATGGCCAACTTGAGTCCCAAGATGCAAGCCTCATATTCTGCCATATTATTGGTACACGAAAATCTAAGTTTTGCGGATTCCAGATAGTATTGACCCATCTCTGATACCAAAACTGCTCCAATACCTACTCCTTTGAAGTTTGGAGTTCCATCGAAAAACACTCTCCAACTGTCATAGGTTTTGGTGATATCTTCTCCTACGAATGATACCTCTTCATCGGGAAAATATGTTTTCAGTGGTTCGTATTCTCCGCCCACAGAATTTTCTGCCAGATGATCCGCCAACGCTTGTCCCTTGACCTCTTTCTCAGTTACATAGATGATGTCGAACTCACTCAGTAGTATCTGTCATTTTGCTAATTTTCCCGTAGGCATGGGTTTCTGGAATATGTATTTTAACGGATCCATTTTTTATATGAGATATGTGGTGTAGGCACAGAAGTAGTGCCTTAACTTCTGAGCTATCCACGTTAAAGCACAACATGTGCGCTCCAGCAAAGAGTATTGTGCTTCGTAGGGCGTGAACTTCTTACTTAGATAGTATATGGTCTGTTCCTTTCTTCCCGTCTCGTCGTGTTGTCCCAAGACACATCCGAAAGCCCCATCCAGTATAGATAAATAGAGTAATAGAGATCTCCTAGGTTCTAGTGGGACCATAACATGTGGTTTGGATAAATATTCCTTGATCTTCTCAAAGGCTTTCTGGCATTCTTCAGTCCAACTTGTTGCAGCTTCTTTCTTAAACATTTTGAAAATCGGTTCGCAAATCACAGTTGATTGTGCTATAAAACGGCTAATGTAATTGAGACGCTCCAAGAAACTCATCACATCTTTCTTGTTCTTTGGAGGCGGAAAATCTTTGATAGCCTTGACCTTTGATGGGTATAGCTCAATTTCTCGACGGGTAATGATGAACCCTAGCAGCTTTCCAGCGGGGACCCCAAAGGCATACTTTTCGGGGTTCAGTTTCAGGTTGTACCTTCGAAGTCGATCAAAGAATTTCCTCAAATATGCTATATGATCTATGCTTTTTTTTGGATTTGATGATGACATCATCCACGTACACCTCTATCTCCTTGTGTGTCATGTCACGAAAAATGGTTGTCATGGACCTCATATAAGTGGCTCCAGCATTCTTTAGGCCAAAGGACATCATTTTGTAGCAATACACTCCCCATGGTATAATAAAGGCTATTTTTTCGGAATCCTCTTCATCCATCCAGATCTGATGATATCCCGCGAAGCAATCCACAAAGGATTGGAGTTCATGCTTGGCACAATTGTCGATCAGTATGTGTATATTGGGCAACGTGAAATCATCTTTGGGACTTGCTATGTTTAAGTCCCGATAGTCGACACACACTCTAACCTTCCCATCTTTCCTTGGAACAGACACAATGTTAGCTAACCAGGTCGGATATTCAATCACTCTGAGAACCTTGGCTTTGATCTGCTTGGTGACTTCCTCCTTTATTTTCAGACTCATATCTGGCTTGAATTTTCTGAGCTTCTGCTTTACATGCGGACACATAGGGTTGGTAGGTAGTTTATGAGCCACTATGGACATACTCAAACCGGTCATATCATCATAGGACCATGCAAAAATATCCTCATACTCCTTCAAGTACCGTCGTACTCTGCCTTTTCTAATGGAGATAAGTGAATGCTTACACGTGTTTCCTTGACTATTTCGGAGTTTCCCAAATTAACTGTTTCAGTCTCATCTAAATTGGACTTAGGCTTGTTTTCAAAGTTTTCCACTTCTGTGACAATTTCCTCGGGAATTATATCCTCTTCTAGATCCTCTGAATCATTATCCTTATGTTGCGTTATCTCATTACATATCGCAGTCGTAAGTTCATCGGGATAGAAAATAATAATGATGTAGAGAAAAACGTAAAGAATAATAATAAATACTAAAAATAACAATGCATTAGATAAATCTTGAAAACGTCAAACAAGTATGGCTCGATGACCCGAGCAATTATTTCAAATAAAACATGCTTATAACAAAATACTTAAAAATGTCTTAAATGCTCATAAAATTGCTTTTAATATAAATGATGCTAATTGCCAGGCTACCCAGGAACTCGACGGGCCCTTGATGGTGCATCAATCCAGTTCTTGAGAATAGCTCCCTTCTCCATGGTCTGAATAATGAGGCCTTCCTCCCCCTCTTCCTCAACTATCGCATTGTAATCCATGTCTTCATCATCCAGAAACAGATTCCTTATACCAACTAGAACTTCATCTTCTTCAGACTCCCACATCATGTCAGCTTGATGAAATGACTAGCTCAAATGTGGTACTGGTTTCTCTAGAGGGTAATAAGGACCACGCTATGGTGGCGACCAATTTTGATACTCGTGCTAGGTGTATTCATACCCAAGCCCAAAAGTTGTGTCGTGACGATTTAGCTGTATCGGTTTGGTGATCCCCTGGAGATTCCTACCGAGACCTTTGTCAGGTTCATACCCTGTACATGCCAATATGCCTTCTATCTTACTGCTCCACCATTTGTCCTTTTCAATTGTGTTGACGCGCTCGATGCGATTGTATGTTTCTCCCCCCAACTTCCTGCTATTCTCAATGACCGAAACCATTTGATTGGTATAAATAGGATTACTCCCGTCTCCATAGATGATCACTTCCTGATGGTTCCACTCAAACTTTACGACCAGATGTAGAGTAGAAGTTATGGCTCCAGCGGCATGTATCCAAGGTCATCCCAACAATAGGTTATAGATAACAGATATGTCCAACACTTGAAACTCAACATCAAACCAGGTTGGGCCCATCTGTAGGCTAAGGTTGGTCTCCCCAATTGTGGACCTTTGAGACCCATCAAATGCTTTTACATTCATACTTCCTGCTCGTATCTCGTGCAGACCTTTACCCAACCTTTTCAAAGTAGTTAGTGGACAGATGTTGAGACTCGAACCCTTATCTATCAGGACTCTGACAATGAACTTGTCTTCAAACTGCACTGTGATATGCAGTGCCCTGTTGTTACCTAATCCTTCTGGTGGCAGCTCGTCTTCATGAAAAGTGATTTTGTGGCTTTCCAACACTTGCCCTACCATGTTGGCCATCTCTCCACTGGTGATGTTGTTGGGTACATAGGCTTCGTTCAACACCTTCATCAAGGCATTCCTATATGCCTCAGAGTTTTGCAGCAGTGATAAAATGGATATTTGAGCAGGGGTTTTGTTCAGATGATCAACCACAGAATATTCCATTGCTGCACCTTTCTCCAAAGGTCATCTGAGCCAGTCTCAATGTCAGGTGATTTAGATACAGTTTCTTTGCTCATTCCTCCTAAATGCTCGGGTGTATAAACCCTTCCAGTTCTGGTCATGCCTTGCGCTGCACCTGTTTCTTCCATTTTTGCTTTTCCTTTTCTTTTTACCTCCACAACATAATCCCATGGTATATCATTAGACTTATAAGACGACGTTGGTGCTACCATCACGGTGAATGGCATTGTTACTTCAACCTCAAACGGAGTTGGTGTAGCTACCTCAACTTCAATTGGTGCCTGAGTCTGTACCATGATAGGTGTGAGAGTGATTGGAGATGTTTCAGAATTATCCCCTTCCCGAATGAGTCCAATTGACCCCTCTGAGTCCCATTCTTCATCGGTCTCTATCACGTTTACTCATCCACCCATGTGATCTGGGAGAGGATTGTTACAGACATTGGGTAAAAACTCATTTGCCTAGTAGTATGCGGGTTGGGTATTATAGGTATGGTGGTGAGTGGTAGTATGTTGGTTGGGTGTTATAGGTATGGTAAGTGGTGGCAGGTTGTTGGTATCTGGGAGGTGAAGGCTGATATGTGGGTGGAGGTGTTTGGCATGCGAGAAGAGACTTCATACCTTAGGCTACCATTACTGCACCTACTTCTTTCTTCTTGGAGATACCTCATGACTGCAGGGCCTTATTTGTGGCTTGGAGTGCTTCAAAATTTTCACCATTCCATTTTTGATCCCTTCTTCTATTCTCTCTCACAACTTGATGATATCAGAAAATTTATGATTTTCAATAACCATCTATCTTTCGTAGTATTGTGGATCCTGAGCTTTGACGAAGAACTTATTCATCTGTTCTTCTTCCAGCACTGGCCTTACTTTTGCAGTTTCAGACCTCCACCGAGTAGCATATTCGCGGAAAGTTTTCGTTGGCTTCTTCTTTAGATTTTGAATGTAGAAAATATCTGGTGCGTTTTTTGTGTTAAACCTGAACCGATCCACGAAATCTGATGCCATGCTCACCCAATTAACCCATTTCTTTAGATTCTGACTGATGTACCAAGATAGGGCATATCCGGTGAGGTTTCTCATGAACAACTTCATGCAGATTCTTTCATCCCTGCCAACTCCTACAAACTTGTCACAATATGTTCTCAAATGCACCTTCGGATCACTAGTTCCGTCAAACATTTCGAACTTAGGAGGTTTATAACCCTATGGCTGTTCTACATCTGACTGAATACACAAATCTTCATAATTCAAACTCTCAATGCATTTGCCCCATTTCGACACTTTGAACCCTGCCAGTAAGTTTCTAGAGTTCCTCTGCCATGTTCTTGATGAGCAGGTCCTTCTCAGCGGATTCAGGTATGTATATGGTGTGTTGTGGGGTGTGTGTTGTGGGGTAAGGTTTCCACATATATGGGATTGCTTTGGTGGATTCCGAGAATTTGGGAGTAATGGTGGTCATTGGTTGAGTTTTGCGGGTCAGGAGTAGGTTGTGGTGCATTCTGAGGGGGTTAGTATGTGGTTGTTTGTGGGTATTAAGTTGGGTGGTGATGGTATTATTAGGGAGTAGGTATCGGTGGATGGTGTTGTGGTTCTGAGAAGGTGTGGCGTATTGATATGGTGCGGGAGGATTCAGTGGTGGGTTTTGATTCTACGTGTTTTGGGGAGGTGTCGGGTTTTGGGCGTTTCTATTTTGTTGGTTGATGTCAGGGACGTTTAGGGCGAGGGAAAGGTTTGCCAATTTCTGGACCTGCTCAAGTTCCCCTTGTAGTTCCAATATTTTCTGTTCCAGGCGTAGGACCAATTCGTTCTGTGCTGGAGTATTCCAACCATCCGAGGTTTCAGCATTCTTTGCATTATCCTTTCTGATACCGCTTAAATAGTCCATTTTTCTTTCCCTTTGCTTTTGCCTTTAGGATCACTTTGTGGAGGAGGAGGTGGAGGACCTCTAGATCTAGTATGATATGCAGATGATGCCAGTATGCATAAACAAACCTTTGGGGAATGGGAATAAACAAAGAAAACAAAATAAAAAGGTAACCAAGTTAGTAAGGGATATTGAAAGAATGCTTGCAATATTGAACATGTGTTGCATAATGAGTAAATAAATCTGCGTCCTAATTTGGGGGACCTCGTTGTGCCCGAGGTAGTCCTAAGCAACACATAGACTTGGAGAAAATTGATGCCAATAATTGTGTCATTTCATTAATGCGAAAATATATCAAATCATTACTAAAACGGCAATAACAAGAAAGTCACAAATGGAATTTGCCCTATTACATTCGAAATCTAAAACTAAGCTAAAAACCAGTAAAGAACATCATTCCCTAATCTATTTGGCCCCGGAGGGACCTTTTCCATGCTTGGCCCTCTTGGATCCATCAATCAAGTTCCCCAGGTCACGCATGTCCAATAGTAGGTAAGACCTTGCTAGGTGCCCTCCCTCACCACCTTCCGTATTCTGACAATATGAGAGCCTCTTCCTCATCTTCCCTTGGAGTTCCATTAACCCTTACTCCAAATATTCCAATCTTTCTGTTGATTTAGTAGCAATTTCTTTCCATTCGTTGATATCTTCCATATCCACTTTGTGTTATTCCAAATGTCTAGCTTCAGACTCGAAAACCCTCTTGAGCATCATCATATACTTGACTTGTGCTTCAGCAACGTCATCGATAACACGATTTTCCAGATTAATCCCTGGTTTGACATCTCCCGCTATATCATCGACCAACCACGACAGGTAGAAGTATACATGGCCAGCATGGTACCTGTCTGGCTCGATAGTGTCTTTCTCTACAACGACCTTTTGATTCCATATATGATGCGCCTCGAACTTGAACGAAATGATGTTCCCTTTAAAATCTGCTTTATACTGGACCATGTTTGAAACCCGAGGTATAACCTGCTTTCTTCCTGCTTGCCTCATTAATCTTATAGGAGCACAAAGATAAATTCCTCTTAACCCGATCAACACTAAATGAGTGGTTTCTCTTGACCTGATGATGAACTCGCTGCTAGGGAACCATTCAAACATCCAATGTACCCTTTCGTCAGTCAAATTGCTAACGAAACACACCTAGCTCAAAGCATTTCCAGGTTTTACAAACCTATCTGGGATAAATGTCATTCTTTTTGGATGTTGGTAGGTTATGTAGTCATTCAATGGTCATCGCAGAAGTTCCTGACGATATTCACCTCTCTGGAAATGTTCTAATAACCAAACTTGTAGCAACAGATTACAACCCTCGAAATGCCCATACCCCTGCTTGCATCGATCTAGAGCTCGTTACATTTAGGCCAAGATCATGGGGATGATAGTGTAAGTTTGTCCTTCAATTCCTTCCATTAGAGTCCTAGCGATCATGGCTAAACGAGTGTGGATCCTCCCCTCTTTCATTAGAAATATTAGCAACCCCAAGAAACAGACAATGAACACAAAAACTCGGCGGTGTGTCCAGCCCAAAGAAGTAATGGAAAGTTCATCACAGTGAAGGCGATACGACTTGTTATGCCCATAACGTTCATAAAGAAATTCAAATGGTATGTATGACTCCCTCAGACAAAGTAATTCATCATTCTTCTTGAAACCCATCATTTTCAAAAAATCGCGGGGAGTGCGATTTTCTGGTACTAATAAACCCGGACTATCCCATGGCAGCCTAGCGAAGCCTCCTATTTCCTCTAAGAGAGGGGTCATCTCTACATTATCAAAGCGAAAGACAACTCTTTTCTCATCCCAAAACATAGTGGATGGCCTCAATCCATGCGTTTATTTGGCTGGGTGTCCAATAAGGAAGGTAAATTTCTGAGGACCCTTTTCACATGATTCTGGTCACTAGGTGAGAGGTTCTTCCACCAATCAAGCAGCAAAGGTGGGATGTTTTGAACCATGTTGAACCTGGGAACTTCGTGCTTCATTTTCTACAAAATAAATAGAGTTGACTAGTTTGCATCACCAAATATTGGGTAAGGGCTCGAAATTATCTCCAAAAGAAGGTGTTAGGCACTCTTCGAGGTCCACAACTATGGGTCCCGGCTGAACTTGAATTATATGAATTAGTCGAATAAATAAAGACAGAGAAAGCAAGAAGTTTGAGAAATTTTGTTATTAAAAGGCTTTGAGGAAATACAAACACTTGATTCAAATTTAAAAAAGGGAATAAGATGGGGGATCATAATTTTTTTAGCCTAAAGGATCACCCCGTGTAACATAAATAATACTTCGTAACTCCCTCAAGATGGGCTGTTACTCGTATTATTCAGCGGGCACAGACTATCATCTCCTGCTACCCGATTACTATCTTTAAGATATTACCTAAAGCGCACTAGTTCAATTATAAGTCGTACCTTATGCGTGCACTACCCGTCCCATACCTATGGTCTAGGAGGCATTGGACCTCTATTTTGGGTAGTTCTAAACTTTACTTAGGCTGCTAGAAAATGTCAAAACTAGGCGACAATTCAAAACAAATAGGAATGCACTTAAGGATGGTTAAAAGGCTCAAGTTAACCTCCGTAGTTAGACAATAAATGCACGCAAACAGATTTTTTACGTTAGGCATTAGACAGTTTCAGAATTGAGGAAGATTGAAGTCATTAAGCTCTGTAGACATGGTTTCTATAAGATCTGATCCAAACGTGCAAGAAGTTTCAGATGCAGGGCACCATTTTAGACCTATGATTTCTAAATTACCAGTTTGAGAGTATCTGATACTGCTAAGTTGTTTATTGAGATTATGGATTATAAGTTAATAAAACCTATATCATGATCTCTAAGTGGTTTACACAGTAAGGGACAATAAAAATTATTGGAAATGCTCAGAATTTGCTCATGCTTTCTAATAGTGGCATGGCTAAGCAGTAAACAACGTTTGAAGAGTCTAGTATCAATACTTTAGAGCGAGTAGTAATACCCTATAGGCAGGATTTCTAAAGATTGGCGATTGGAACCGATTTTTTATATTTAGCTCCTATAGGCATATTTTCTAGGTGCAATAGCAAATTAAATAATTAAAATCCCATAGGCATGATATCTGTCATGGGCGGCTTTCCAGCCATGCCCCATGACCCCTTGGACGTGCCCCGTGGCGTCCTGGCCAGCCTCCCAACGCCCGTCGCCACGGTCGGCCCCGTGGTCTCGGCAGATCCAAGTGACAAGCGCGCAGGTGCCTCTGTCTCCCCACCGATAGCCATCGCCAGCGCCCAGCCACAGGCAAAAGCCAACAGCACCGCGCGCGCAGACAATGCCGCGCGCGCAGACCCTGATGCTAAAGACAAAGTTGCTGCCAACGGACTTGCTGCTGCTTTGTAGAAGACTAAGTCCTTTTCAATGTAAATATAGAGTAGTTTTGCTGCATTTTCTTTAAGTGTGATTTTAAAGCTTTCATAGGTCTAGTCATGTAACTTTGGTTTATTTTTTTTAAGCATTATTAAGGGGGACCAAGCAATCAAAACTTTTAAGCAAGCAAACAATTCTCTGTACTGGTGTCTCTCCCCCGACACCGTCTTGTTTTCTGTAATAGCTTTCATTCAATGCAATCAAGCTTTCTTTCATTCTCAATTCTCTTTTCTGCTCTCTTTCAATTGCTCACGACATTGGTTTTCCCGTACGACACTGACAATCTAGTCTAGCGTACGGAGGGGACCTCAGTTGGCGGACAACAACCGTACTGACATCGGTTGCTTAGCCTTACGTCGCCCTTCCAAGGAACTTCAGGAAGGCGCCGCGTAACAGTTGGTATCAAAGCCTAGGCTCGACATCGGACGAGGGATTACGTTACAATTACCACCATTTCTGACCATGGTGAATTACGGGGATCGCATCGCGACCCTTGAGGGAACGGTTGACTCATTACGGCCCATCGTGGAAACGGTGGCCGACCTAAAGACCAGCCTAGTGCAAAAGTTGGACGACCTGGACCGCAGACTCATCCAGGCCGAAGTTGACATAGAAAACATCAGTCGCGACTCTGAAGGAGACCGACAAACAGCAGCCACAGAGGCAACTGAAATTTTTGGTAAATTTGAGGTCCTCCAGCAGGAGCGTGCCGAGGATTTAGCCAACAGGGAACAAGAGGCAGACAGGGTGACTGCCATGCAACAAACCATAGACAACTTGACAGGCCAGCTCAATGTTGTCAATGCTGCTTTACAAGGCCTACTTCGAGGAGGCGGAAACCAATTTGGGGGTGGTGTGAACCTCGCCCCTATGGCACAAAAGCTGAAGATTCCTGAGCCAAAGCCATACAGTGGAGCTCGGAATGCCAAAGAAGTGGAAAATTTCATTTTCGACATCTAGCAATACTTCGATGTCGTGGGAGGCCTAGAAGAAGCTAAGAAGGTAGCAACTGCTGCCATGTATCTTCAGGGTGATGCCAAACTCTGGTGGCGGGTGAAGTATGAAGCCATCAAGGCTGGCGAAGATGCCCTCGAGACATGGGCGGAACTGAAGGCAGCCATACGCCTACAGTTCTTCCCCGAAAATGTTGAGTACAATGCTAGGAGAAAGTTGCGGGAGCTCCGCCAGACCAAATCGGTGCGAGATTATGTGCGGGAATTCTCCGCGCTCATGCTGAACATCCGTGACATGGGGGACAAAGACAAACTCTTCACCTTCCTGGAAGGGTTGAAACCTTATGCCCGGATGGAGTTGCAGAGACAAAGGGTAGACATGTTGCCTAAGGCAATCCAAGCAGCAGAGTGCCTTGGGGATTACCAAGTGGAAGCCCGGAAGGACAGGCCTCAACAGCCTGTCCGAGGAGGATACAAAGGGGGCCAACCAAACACTGGTGGCCCTAGCAAAAGTGGAGGAGATCGGAGTGCACCCAAACCCAAGGCTCCCTCTTCCGGCAGTACTAGTGCTGCATCTAACAACAATGATCGGGGGAGGAAGCCCCCCTCAGGATGTCGTCATTGCGGCGACCCTCATTGGAATAATGAATGCCCACATGCACAGATGAACGCCCATCAAACTTTTGAGGATGGGACGGATGACGAAGCCGATGATGCGGACCAGACCGAGCCAGTAGGTGCATTCAATGCAATTGTTGGCTCCATTTCTGAGCCCTTAGCGGGAACCAGTGCCGGTATCCGCAAGAAGAAGGACCCCTGTCCAATTGCCAGGAAAGGAAATAAGAAGGCGAATTTGAGGACTCCTCCTCATCAAGAGAGGACCTTAATGTTCGTTGACATGAAGGTAAATGGCAAGCCCATTCGAGCAATGATAGACACGGGTGCCACTCACAACTACTTAGCCTCGACTCAGGTGGAGCGTCTTGGACTAGTTGTAGGAAAGGGCAAAGGTCGTGTAAAGGCTATCAACTCACCACCTCAACCAGTGGGTGGAATAGCCAAAGAAGTACCAGTGAAGCTTGGCCCTTATGAAGGAAAGTTCAACCTGCGCGTAGTGATCATAGATGACTTTGAGTTAATCGTGGGGTTGGAATTCCTGAGACAGACCAATACCATGCCCGCACCGTATGCAGACATGCTGCTGATGATGGGGGCAAATGGGGCCAAGCCCTGCATTATTCCGTGCATTCCCATGAAGATGGCAGCCGAGAACATCTCGGCCTTGCAGTTGAAGAAGGGGGTAAAGAGACATGAACCCACGTTCCTGGCTACCCTCTGCATGGAAGATATAGAACGCTCCTCGGGTCCCATTCCTGCACCCGTGAAGGAGTTGCTTCTGGAATTTGAAGACATCATGCCACAAGACATGCCAAAGCGCCTTCCGCCTAGGCGAACTGTGGACCATGAGATTGAGTTGGTGCCGGGTGCGAAGCCACCTGCCCGGGCGCCGTACAGAATGTCACAACCCAAACTCTCCGAGCTTCGGAGACAGTTGACGGAAATGCTAGACACAGGGATCATCGTGCCCTCCAAGTCCCCATATGGGTCCCCTGTGCTATTCCAAAAGAAACATGATGGTAGTTTACGACTCTGTGTGGATTACCGGGCTCTAAACAAAATCACTGTGAAAAACAAGTATCCTATTCCGCTAATGGCAGACTTATTTGATAGACTGGGTGGTGCGACGGTATTCACCAAAATAGACCTGAGGACAGGTTATTGGCAAGTTCGGATTGCAGATGGTGATGAGCACAAGACGACCTGTGTGACAAGATATGGGTCGTACGACTTCCTGGTTATGCCCTTTGGCTTGACTAATGCGCCAGCCACATTTTGCACCTTGATGAACCAGGTCTTCCGAGAATACATTGATGAATTCGTCATGGTTTATTTGGATGACATTGTGGTATATAGCCAAACACTGGAAGAACACCTGGAGCATTTGCGGAAGGTCCTAGTCCGATTACGGGAGCACGAATTATATGCAAAGCTATCCAAGTGCTCCTTTGCTCAGAAACAAATTGACTTCCTCGGACATGTCATCGAGGAAGGGAGGATCAAGATGGACCAGCAGAAGATTCAGGCCATTACAGAATGGCCACCTCCTAAGGATATACATGCCTTGAGGTCGTTCCTTGGTCTATGCAACTTCTATCGGCGTTTTGTGAAAAGTTACTCCCTCATTGCAGTGCCGCTGACAGAACTTCTCAAGAAGGCCACCCCGTGGGATTGGGGCCCCAAGCGGGCAAAGGCCTTCGACGCATTGAAGATGGCTATGTCCAGTAGCCCAGTCTTGGCCCTCCCTGACTTGGCCAAGCCATTCGAAGTGCAAACGGATGCCTCCGACTATGCACTTGGTGGAGTATTGCTACAAGAAGGGCATCCCGTAGCGTACGAGAGCCGGAAACTGAAGGATGCAGAGCGACGCTATGCCGCCCATGAGAAAGAATTATTGGCTGTCGTTCATTGCTTACGCCTTTGGAGGCATTATCTACTGGGAGCCCCATTCGTGGTCAAGACAGACAATACAGCCGTTAGCCATTTCATGACCCAGCCAAAGCTGAATGGACGACAGGCTAGGTGGCAGGAACTCCTAGCGGAATTTCACTTCAACCTGGAGTACCGAAGTGGAAAGACCAATCATGTTGCTGATGCACTCAGTCGGAGAGCTGATCTAGCATCGATGTGTGTACTCGCCGCCCTAAAGGGAAGCGAAGTAACCACCACCATAAAAGACCAGATACAGGATCTACTCATCAAGGATCCTGCTGCACAGTATTTGGTTGATTTGGTAGGACAGGGCAAGACTCGCCAGTTCTACACCGAAGATGGGTTCCTGAAGGTGAAAGGGAACCGACTTTATGTTCCTAAAGGAGGAGATCTGCGACGGACTCTTCTTGCAGAATGCCACGATACTTTGTGGGCCGGTCATCCCGGCGAGGAACGCACCATGGCATTACTTCGCCGTGCATATTATTGGCCTCAAATGGTCGATGACGTCGCTCAGTATGTGAAGACTTGTCTAGTATGCCAGAAAGATAAGTCAGACCGCTTGACGCAGGCAGGGCTCTTGGAACCACTAGCTGTACCAAAAAGACCTTGGGAAAGCGTTTCCCTGGACTTCATCACCGGATTGCCCAAGGTCGGAGATCTCACAACTATCTTGGTTGTGGTGGATCGGTTTTCCAAGTATGCTACCTTTATAGCAGCCCCACAATATATATCAGCAGAAGATACAGCTCGACTATTCTTCTCTCATGTCGTCAAATATTGGGGCATACCTAAAGACATTGTTAGTGATCGCGACTCACGCTTCACTAGCAATTTTTGGACCCAACTCTTTAAGTGCCTCGGGTCAAAATTGAGTCATAGCTCAAGTTTTCATCCGCAATCTGATGGCCAGACGGAGCGATTCAATGGCATGCTAGAGGAATATCTCCGGCACTTTGTGACCGGATCGCAGAAGAATTGGGTGAAGCTTCTGGATGCTGCTCAACTGTGTTTCAATTCACAAAAGAGCTCAAGTACCAACAAAAGCGCTTTTGAAATTGTTACCGGACAGCAACCGCTACTCCCACACACAGTGAATGCACCAAACATGTCAAAATCTCCTCGGGCTGCTAGCTTCTCAAAAGAATGGAAGCAAAATTTGGAGATAGTGCGGAGCTATCTTGTCAAAGCCCAAAAGCGGATGAAGAGGCATGCTGATCAGAATCGCCGCTTTGTGGAATACCAGGTGGGAGACAAAGTGATGGTCAAAATCCCAAAGCGGTACTTGTTTGCAGGGGTCCATGACCCTCGCCTATTGCAAAAATATATTGGACCCTTGTCCATTGAAAGGCGCATTGGGAAAGTTGCATACCGGGTGGATACCCCAGCTTGGTGGAAAATCCATCCTGTTTTCCATGTCAGTCTCCTGAAACCTTTTCGGGAAGATATGGAGGATCCTTCACGAAGCCAACTCACAATACCAAGTATTCGAGGCCCCAATTCAACCGGGAAAAGGCGTGCTGAAGCTATTCTTGATGATCGAGTGATTCACGCCTCAAGAAAAGATCACCAGGAGTTCTTGGTGAAATGGCAGGGATGTGATGCAGAGGAGAATACTTGGGAGAGGGGAACAAACCTCAAAGCCTACAAGAGCCTGATTGATGATTACCTTGCAAGGAAGGCGCCGAGGACGTCGCCAACTCAGGTGGGGGAGAATGTCATGGGCGGCTTTCCAGCCATGCCCCATGATCCCTTGGACGCGCCCCGTGGCGTCCTGGCCAGCCTCCCAATGCCCGTCGCCACGGTCGGCCCCGTGGTCTCGGCAGATCCAAGTGACAAGTGCGCAGGTGCCTCTGTCACCCCACCGATAGCCATCGCCAGCGCCCAGCCACAGGCAAAAGCCAACAGCGCCGCGCGCGCAGACCCTGATGCTAAAGACAAAGTTGCTGCCAACGGACTTGCTGCTGCTTTGTAGAAGACTAAGTCCTTTTCAATGTAAATATAGAGTAGTTTTGCTGCATTTTCTTTAAGTGTGATTTTACAGCTTTCATAGGTCTAGTCATGTAACTTTGGTTTATTTTTTTAAGCATTATTAAGGGGGACCAAGCAATCAAAACTTTCAAGCAAGCAAACAATTCTCTGTACTGGTGTCTCTCCCCCCGACACCGTCTTGTTTTCTGTAATAGCTTTCATTCAATACAATCAAGCTTTCTTTCATTCTCAATTCTCTTTTCTGCTCTCTTTCAATTGCTCACGACATTGGTTTTCCCGTACGGCACTGACAATCTAGTCTAGCGTACGGAGGGGACCTCAGTTGGCGGACAGCAACCGTACTGACATCGGTTGCTTAGCCTTACGTCGCCCTTCCAAGGAACTTCAGGAAGGCGCCGCATAACATATCTAATGAACATGGTGCAATTATGCAAATTGAAGGATAATTATTTGCATTTATTTCCTATAGGCATGCTGTATAGCGACACATAGCAGTAGACATGGGATAAATAAAGCACTTATGCTTTGATAGCATACAAGTTGTGTGAGTGTCTGATTTCTCTAATGGCATAATTTCTAATAGTGTACGTAGAGAGTGAACGACACATATAACAAACACATCATTAAGTTCTATAGGCATGATATCTACTCATCGCATATGAATATTAAATCTACCCCATTCCCTTTTACTATCAACCCTAACTGTTTATAAAAAGATTATTACAGGCCCAATAGTGAGTAAAATAACAATGTAACATAACAGTGAACAGACCCACAATAGGCTCAAATAAATACCTAGCATTGCATGGGCCTTCAACATATCCTACAACATACCCAGGCCTTCAACAAAGAGTCGCGTTCAATACATGACTCAAGGGTCCATAGAAGGATCCAAACCAATTTACTTAACCACAACACCAAATGTTGCGCCACTTGAAACAACCAAATTCAGACACACAGTACATGACAGGGGAAATGGAATAGTAGGAACAATTTTGGAGGTTGAGGGAGTAACTAAGGACCAAGCCCTAGTGTGTCATAGTTCATAAGAGTCTCAATTGGACCCCGAGCAATGCTCACACTAGGGAGGTCGACAATAGAACCTAGATAGCCTTGGCTTTCAGCCGGCTAAAAATGAGAATTCAAAATATCATGAGTAGTAAATAAGGAAAGCGGATAATGATAGAGGGATAAAAATTAAGTAGTACACCAAGTTAAGCATACAGAGCAACTAATCAAGCAGGCCAACAGGTTCAGCAAGACAGCAAATCACCACATAGATAGTCTCATATTGAAAAAGATTGGGGAAGCAGCAAGTTTGCAAGATATACATAGATTATCATTCATGACATTAAACCAATTGAGACCTAACAAGTTTGGATTAAGCCAAGCATGTATCTTAGGGTCATACTATTCAATATTTAGACATTGTGATAAACACTGAAGAGGCAAGACATTAAAAATAGACTGGAAAAATATATTAGCATGGGAGCAAGATCATAGTTGAGGTAGAAATGAATGTTTATCTTAACATACTAAGTGATGCTAAGGAAAACATGTTTAGAGTGAACCTTAAAGCAGTGTTCTATATAGTTGTGGCTAGTACACAAAGAACAGTCAATCAGACACAAAACTCAGCACTAAATGATTCATATAGGGAGATTTCCATAAGGTTGTAGTAGTATCCAAAGCAAGGTATGAAGAAACTCTATAACTAACAACATATAGTCGCAACAGTCCGATTTAGATCAAAATATGCGCGCATTGAAACTCTAAACTGAAACATATTCAGATGCTAGAGGTACATGACTGATTCCAGAAGAAAACAAATAACCAACATAGAATTGCAGACCAAACCTAACACAAACTAAGGACAAAGTAGTAAACTATCTCATGCATTCAACCATCATAGAATGACAAAAGAGTATCGAGCATTATCATAATAGTGCTATATCAGTGATTCACAAACTAAATCATACTCGTATAATTCAAACACATATAAGTATGCAGAAGGAAAGAAAGAAAATTAACATTGCAGGGGTTAAAGCACTAACCAGTAGCAAAAATTATACGAACAGAAGGATAGTTAAGTCATCATCAAATACTTTGAAGGAGTAATTACTAATTATTCAAGTAATCAATTTAAAAGCTCTAAAAATTATGGAAAATTCTATAAAAAAATGCTTGTATAGGTTTGTAAACTAAATGATGATGCAAATATGTCATGTTGAAAGTATATATATGCATTTTTAGAAAATATGAGAGAAAAATTGGGTATCAACAAATATTACTATGATTGTTTATATAATTACGAGTAGCTAAACTCTCCAATCTAGGGTTTGATGGAACTTATTGGAATATGATTTTCTACTACGCTTAATATAAATCTGCTTTTGATTTTTCTCTATTTGTTCAACTACGTTTTCATTGTGGTTGATTGAAGAGCTCTCAATTGACTGTGCCTATTTAGTGTGTATTGCTTGGAAAATGATACACATTTAGGTAGTTGTTGAATAACATCACTCCAAACGTATATGAGAAATCAGTACGAAAAGATTTAAAGGTGGGATTAGGAATAACGAAACCTTGGTGCGAACTTAGTGAGTGGTAAACTAGTGTCAGCTAGCGTAGTTCGAAATAATACGTCTAGTAAATTGTGGTAGTTGCTCGAAAGAGTATTACGACATCCAAAGTATTAACGATCGGTAGAGTATACTAAGGCAAATTTATAGAAAACTTAGTGGGGAGGATTCCGACAATAAGGGAAATCATAACCCTAAATTCTTCCAATCTTGTCTACAACATTTGCTCTGTTAGTTATAAAATACTGTATTTTAATTATTTTTCTATTAATTAGTGAATACTCAAATTGATATTTAATATTTCTGAAGGTTTATTACTTGAATTATTTCGAAACTAGTGATTGTGATTAATAGGTTTATTCCTTGTGGGATTCGACTCCGGACTTGTAAACCAGATTATATTTTCAATGACCGTTAGACCTTTAAGGAGGCATAGTTGGGCGTGATCAAATTTTGGCATCGTTGCCAAGGAATTTAACGGTGTTATTAATTACACCGAGCAAAATTGCTAGGATTCTTAGTTTTGTCAACTCTCTTGATTTTAACTTCATTACAATTAAATTTTAACGTTTGTAGTCTTGTGTGTTACAGGTGCACGCCTAGAAACTCCTCGAGAACTAGTGAATTATTTGAAGAATTACCGAATCCTAGGAAAGCGTTCAAGGCATTAAATCGTACAAATAGGAAGGACAAACGACAACAGCACCCAAGAGAACAAATTGAATTAGACATGGGTGATGTTTTGGATAATCAAAACAATCGAAATAATATGAATGACTCGAACAATCAGGGTGTGGCGCCTCATATGCCAGAAGCAGCGTTGCATGATTAGGCACAACTCACTGTTGAAAATGTGACAACCGCAGTTGCAGTCCCTCATATACAAGTAGAATCATTTCAAATCAGAAACAACATAATACATCTGCTGCAGAACAAGGAACTGTTCTCTGGGTCTTACATTGAATATCCACAACAACACTTGAAAATATTTCTATCAATTTGTGTCACTCAAAGGTAGCCGAATGTGACACTAGAAGTAATTAGACTGTTATTGTTTCTGTTTTTAGTGACCCGAGAGGCTCGGAGTTGGCTTAATTCGCTCCCCATTAACTAAATCACTACTTGGGAGGAATTAATCAAGCAGTTTTTGAACAAGTCCTACCCACCAAATAAGACTGCCAAGCAAGTTGATAAAATATTGAGCTTCAGGTAGAAACCAGCTGAAACACTGCAAAAAGCGTGGGAGAGATTCAAGGGGATATTGGTCAAGTGTCCACACTATAGCATTCTTGATCAGATATTGGGGCAAAGGTTCTACATGGGATTGGCAGACAACTTGAAGGCCAATATTGATGCTTCAACAGATGAAGCATTTTTGAGCAAATCATTCAGAGAATGTAAGGTCCCGATAGATAAAATGGCTCAAAACTCAGGATGGATGACAAGAGACACTACAATCACCCAAGTAGTTCACTCAATAGCTTTGGACTCAAACAACTCCATAGCCGAGAATATGGCTACTCTGATGATGCAAATGAGTATCCTCATCAAGAAGATTAAATGAATCAGGCCATAAGCAGGTATACATAGTGTCACGCCCCAACTTCGGGGAGCGCGACCGGCGCTCAACCGAGTGAACCCGATCGAGAAAGCCTATTAAACCTTTCCTACCCGACTCATTCATAATCCAAAAAGGGATTGCATCACCATTTGTAAAACATGTGAGAGATCAGTTATATAAATATATAAACGTTGGTAGTTCATTTCTCCTTATATACATTATGACATAGTTGAGTTTCCAAAATACAACTCGATCCGATGACCATCCCAACATATATACATGACCCACATAAACGTCTACGGAGCCTCTAATGATACAAAAGACCAACATAACAATGTCATCAACAAAGCCCCGTCTATACCTCAAAATATGAAAACTTATACAAAAGAAGGACTACATGACACTTGGGAGAAATGGGGCTCACCAAGACTGTTGTGGGGAGAGAAAGAGAGCACCACTATCTGCGATGGAACCACCTACATCCATTCAATGATGTAGCGCCCCTGGCAAAATGGACGTTAGTACTGTCGAATAGTACTAGTATGTAAGGCAAACACCAGTCTTAATAGAATGAACAGTGAAACAAAGAGAAGACAGTCATAATAATCAATAAGTACTTTATAGAAATACAAAGAAACACCAAGTAAGGATCACATAGTTTCCAATTCGATCTTTCCATCTTTTTAGATTAATAATCTTTAGTGCCAAATACCACAACTCACAATGCCACCGTGTTTTCACATGGAGTGCGGTCTCGGGCCGACCGGCTAAGCCATCTCAAGTGATACATATCCATATCCACCATGTAAATTAATAATTCCAACACAAATGCCACCATGTGTACAACATGGCGTCCGATCTCGGCCCGATCGACTAAGGCATCTCACTTGAGACATAACCTTTTTCAATTGTTCACTCAATTCAAATTTCTTTTCCATCTTTTGTTACATGGCACAACAACCTCATTTATTAAGTAGTTCTTGGCACTTGGAAATATTTTACAATTCAAGTCTTTCCATTTTTATTTGTTCAAATAACATCATCATTCATGTCGATAAGTACCATCACATAAGGCATTTCACATATAAGGGAAGGAGCTAGGAAAATCATAATTACGTTCTCAAATAGCATGATGACAAGGTAACCATCTAAAACAATTAGGGAACATGAATCTTTCAATCCAACACACTAAGGAAAACAATTCTAGTATGATCAAGTTGGAACTTACACCCATTATTCGGACACCAGGAGTTCGATTATAGGAAGAAGAGAGTTAGCCATACATACCTCAATTGCGCTTCTTTAGACTCTACAATTATCTGGAACCCTTAGCAACCTCAATCTATTTTATCCATATACAAATTGAACCCAAGATTAGGAAAATATTCATAGTTCTAGCTCACTTTTTCCCCACACTCTTTATCACACATGCATGCAACATAAACCACCATTTTTCCCATGAAGTATCACCTCAGTACCCCATTATAGCTATGTTTGAAATTAAGAGCTGGGGTGATGAAGCCTTACCTTTTAGGATAAAGAATTTGGTGCTCTACTTGAATATTTCCAAAGCTTTAAGTGATGGTTGAAGATCAATTTGATGAAAAATTAGGCCCTCCCTCTAGAACCCTCTCTCTCTCTCACTCTAGAAATATTAGAAATGAGCTTCAAAATAGACTAAAATGGGTGTTTTAATGGAATGGGGGTCGGATTTTAAATTAAGAAAATGGGTGCCCCGACAAAGGTTTGCGGTCGCATATGCGACCGCATAATGGTTATGTGGTCCGCAAAGTGACCGTAGAAATGGCCCTCAGGGGCCTGAACTTTCGGCCCAGGTATGCGACCAGTATGCGGTTCGCATACTTGTTTTACGGTCGCATAATGTACCGCAGAACTCCCTCCGTAAAAACCCAATAGGGATTATGCGACCGATATGCGGTCTCATAATCGACTGCAAAGCTGACCTCAAATTGGCCAACTTTCTGCTTCACTTTGCGGCCATTATGCGGTCCGCAGAGTGAATATGGGGTTGCAGAAACGTGTTCTTCTGCGAAATATTTTCCTCTAAGTCCATAGGGTACTGTTCAATCCAAAAAGTCTGAACCGCAGTAACGCAGGAATCTATCTTGGCACCACGAAACCCCGAGTTTTTGGTTAATTTTTTACGGGTCCTTACATCCTCCCCCACTTAAGATCATTCATCCTCGAATGAGGATCAAGGTTCACTTAATACAGTTTCAATTATGCCACATACCATCAGCCCCAAATTTGCCTAACTTCCTAATTTTCTGAAAATTTTGCCAGAGTTTCCTTTGTATTTAGGCCTATCCACCTGTTAGAGAGCCCCCAAAGCACACCTTAGCAACATATATAGAATTAATTAACACAACAAAATGCAAAATAACACCAACTGAAGCCTCATGGGGGACATATAGCTAGAAATGAGTGTCTTTATATTAGCCGAACAAGTGATACAAACTTTAGGGGTGGGGGACTTTATATAGCTATTACATGGCTATTCAAATAAATGAGGGTACTTCTCTTTCATTTCATTCTCGGCTTCCCAAGTAGCTTCTTCGACTTGCTGATTTCGCCATAATACCTTTACGAATGCAATTTGTTTGTTCCTCAACTTTCGGACCTGTCTGTCAAGGATAGCAACCGGAATCTCTTCATATAACAGTTCCTCACTAACCTCGATGGTCTCAACCGGCACAATAGCGGACGGATCTCCAACTACCTTCTTCAACATGGACACATGGAATATCGGGTGCACTAATGACATATCAAGTGGTAGATCAAACTTGTACGCCACCTGACCTATCCTTTGAATGATTCTATACGGGTCGACATACCTCAGACTTAATTTTCCTTTGTTTCCAAACCGCATGATCCCCTTCATGGGAGATACCTTCAAGAACACCCAATCATCTTTCTTGAACTCCAAGTCTCTCCGACGAGCATCCGAATAGGATTTTTGACGACTCTAAGCAGTTCTCAACCGCTCTTTTATAATCTTAACCTTTTCCATAGCCTGATGCATAAGGTTTGGTCCTATTAGTGCAGCTTCTCCAACCTCGAACCACCCAATCGACGATCTACATCTTCTACTATACAAGGCCTCAAACGACGCCATCTGAATACTGGTATGAAAGCTGTTATTATAAGCAAGTTCTATGAGCGGCAAATGATCATCCCAGCTACCCTTGAAGTCAAGCACACACGCACACAACATGTCCTCAAGTGTTTGAATAGTCCGCTTTGCTTGCCCGTCAGTCTGTGGATGGAAAGTCATGATAAGATTTACCTGCGTACCCAAACCTTGCGAAATCTCTTCCAGAAATTAGCTGTGAATTGGTCCTCTCGATCAGAAATTTATACTATAGTAACGCAGGAATCTATCTTGGCACCACGAAACCCCGATTTTTTGGTTAAATTTTTTTTACGGGTCCTTACACATAGTTGACACGACTAATGGAGGCTTATGCACCACATGCATTAACCTAACTATATGTGTGCTCGTGCAGGGGTAAAGTGACATTAGAACTATCAAGAGAATATGAACTATGTGGGAAACTATGGAGGCTAGAGGCAAGGAGGTCAGAATTGGGGGCAGCAGAATCAACAGTATAGACCAGCACATCAACAATACAATAACAACAACAATCCTGGAGCTATGTGACCACAGAGTCAAGTCGTACCTTACCAAATGCAACATGGATACAATCAGCAAAATCAGCAGCTTGTTTATCAACAACTTCAACAACAACAAATAGTGAGACACGATGATGGGTTATTTGAAATTAAAGGAATGCTGCAATAATTGAATAGGTCCAATAGAAAAATGCAAGAGAAGGTTGAAACACATGACTCAGTTATAAAAGGCATTGAGATTCAATTGGGTCAGATATCTATGGCTATGAATAATCATCCCAAAGGGACGTTACCCGCGGACACATATGTCAATCCAAAAGAGCAGGGCCCGAACAAGCTGATGGCAGTGAGTTTGAGAAATGGTAGAGATCTTGATCTAAAGCAAGAAATTGCTCGCGAAAGCCAACCAAATGAGATAATCATGCCAGCACCAATTGAGGTAGATGAGTTAACTGAACTAACATAAGTAAGAGTGCAACCAACCTAGGAGGAACTAAGCAAAGAGAAAGATGTTGCAAAAGAGACTGAGAAAGTGCAAGAGAAGGCATTAGAAAAAGTGCATGAGCAGGATCTAACTCAAGTCACAGGAAAGAAGCAACTGCCAGCACCCTTCTCGCGGAGGTTGGACTAATATTATAAGGATAAGCAATATAATAAATTCATGAAGATGTTGAAGCTGATTCAGGTGAACATTCCACTTATTGATGCCTTGAGGGAGTTGCCCGGTTATGAAAAATGATAAAGGACTTGATGTATCGCAAATTCAACTTTCAAGACTTGGCAACTGTGACACTGACTCAAACCTGTAGTGCTGTCGTGATAAAACTTATAACTGAGAAGCTATCTGACCCAGGGAGTTTCATAATTTCGTGCACCATAGGCAACTATGCTTTTGCCAAAGCATTGTGTGATTTGGGGGCGAGCATAAACTTGATGCCCTATATATATATATATATATATATATATATATATATATATATATATATATATATAAGGTTAGGCATTGGAAGGGCAAGACCTACATCCATGTTACTACATCAGTGAAGAGGCCATCAAGTGTACTTGATGATGTACTTGTGCAGGTTGGAAAGTTTGTGTTTTTGACAAATTTTATCATTCTGGACTGCCAGGTTGATGAATAGATTCCCATAATTTTGGGAAGGTCATTCTTGGCCACAGGGATAGCTCTAATTGATTGTGAAATCGGGGAGCCAAAGATGAGAATGAACGATGAAGAAATAACGTTCAATGTGCAGAAGTATATGCGGCAACCCTGTGAGTTTGCTAATTGCTCTCTAATTGAAGTTGTGGATGTGATTCTGGAGGAGGAAGACGAGGCACTGAATGCAAAAGACCCCATAACAGCATGTCTGATGAACTTAGAAGAGGTAGATGGTGAGGACTTGGTGGAGTGAGTTTTAGCCCTTGAAGGCCAAGGGTACTGGAAAAGAGAGCTCGAATTCAAGCCTTTACACTTAGAAGAAAGAAAGACCCCTCCAGCTAAGCCATCAATTGAAGAGCCATCACAGTTGGAGTTAAAATCGTTACCTTCTCACCTTAGGTATGCTTTCTTAGGACCTAGTTCGACATTACCTTGTATTGTTTCATCTGGTTTGTTAGATGTGCAGGTAGAACAACTAGGTCAGACAGTTCAATGGGTGCCAAAGAAGGGTGGAGTGATTGTAGTGCAAAATGAGAACAATGAGTTGATCTCTACAAGAACAGTCACGGGATGGCGAATCTGTATGGATTACAGAAGATTGAACAAGGCCACCCGAAAAGACCATTTTCTGTTGTCATTCATTGATCAGATGTTAGATAGATTGGTGGGAAGGTCCCATTTTTGCTTCCTGGATGGATACTCGGGGTATAGCTAGATCTCTATTGCCCCAGATGATAGAGAGAACACGTCGTTCACCTGTCTGTATGGCATCTATGCCTTTCGGAGAATGTCGTTTGGCCTATGCAATATACCCGCCATATTCCAAAGGTGCATGATGGCTATCTTCGCAGATATGGTAGAGAATATAATGGAGGTTTTCATGGATGACTACTCAGTGGTGGGGAACTCATTCAATGATTGCCTCGTGAATTTGAAAGGAGTATTGAAGAGGTGTATCGAGACTAATCTAGTACTGAACTGGGAAAAGTGCCATTTCATGGTACATGAAGATATAGTATTGGGACACCTAGTGTCAAGTAAGGCAATTGAGGTGGACCATGCTAAGGTTGATATAATTAAGAAGTTGCCTCCACCCACTTCCTTCAAATCCATAAGAAGTTTCCTTGGTCACTCCAGCTTCTACATGCGATTTATAAAAGATTTTTCTAAAATTGCTAATCCTTTGTGTAAATTGATTGAAAAAGATCGCCCTTTGTGTTTTCTAATGACTGTAGGTAGCTTTTGAGGAGTTGAAGAAGTGGCTGGTGATTGCACCAATTATAGTGGCACCTGACTAGGAGCAACCTTTTGAGCTGATGTGTGATGCAAACGACTATGTTGTGTGAGCAGTTCTTCGGCAGCAAAAAGATAAATTAATGCATCCAATCTATTGTGCAAGTAGGACATTGAGTGGTGCCCAACTAAATTACACAGTGACCAAAAAGAAGATGCTGGCAGTGGTGTTTGCATTTGACAAATTCAGGTCATACCTGATAGGCTCAAATGTAATTGTTTATACTGACCACGCTGTTCTCAGGTACCTAATTGAGAAAAAGGAGTCAAAGTTGTGCCTGATTCGATAGGTGCTACTGCTGCAAGAATTTGACTTGGAAATCCGTGACCGAAATGGAACTAAAAATCAAGTGGTTGATCACTTGTCTAGGCTGGAAGGAGCAAAGAAGAAGGTTGAAGTGGAAGAGATTGGGGAGACTTTCCCGGATGAACAACTATTGCCCACAAGCCTGGAGGTAGGCCATGGTATGCAGACATTGCAAACTACCTTGCGAGCGGTATTGTCCCCTATGACCTTTCCTCTGTACAAAATAAAAAATTCTTATGTGATTGTTGCATGTACTTTTGAGATGAGCCTTGTATGTTCAGGATTTGTGTTGATAACATAATCTGGAGATGTATCCCCGAGATAGATCAATCTTCTATTTTGCAGGCTTGTCACGCATCCCCATATGGTGGCCATTTCGGAGGAGTAAGGACAATTGCGCAAGTGTTGGAGCTGGGCTTCTACTGACCGACATTGTTCAAAGATGTACACTTCTGGGTGAAGGTTCGTGATGAATGCCAACAGACAGAATATTTCCCTCCGACATGAGATGCATATAAACCCAAATCAGGAGGTGGAAGTGTTTGAGGTATGGAGAATCGATTTAATGGGGCATTTTGTGAGCTCATATGAAAACAAGTACATACTCGTAGATGTGGACTATGTGTCAAAATGGGTGGAAGTTGTCGCACTCCCTACAAATGATGCAAAGAGGGTCATTGATTTTTTTAGAAAGAATATATTTACCCGGTTTGGTACTCCAAGGGCAATAATCAGTGATGGAGGAACTCACTTCTACAACCGATCCTTCGCAAAGTTATTAGAAAAATATGGTGTTCACCACAAGATTTTCACCCCATATCACCCACAAACGAGTGGGCAAATGGAGGTTTCGAATAGAGAGATAAAGAGTGTTTTGACAAAGATCGTGAATGCTACAAGAACGGATTACTCTGGGCCTATCTTACCACTTTCAAAACTCCAATTGGCATGTCGCCGTATAAATCGGTGTTTGGGAAGGTGCGTCACTTATCCGTAGAGTTGGAACATAGAGCCTTGTGGGCATTAAGGCAACTGAATCTCGATATGGAGGTTGTGGGTATAAGGAGAGTCACAGAGTTGCACGAGCTTGATAAGTTCTGTTACCATGATTTTGAGATTACAAGGTTATATAAGGAGAAAATGAAGATGATGCATGACAAAAATATGCTTAAGCTAAATTTTAAATCTGAAGACGTGGTATTGCTATACAATTCGAGATTGAAGTTGTTTCCGGGCAAGTTGAAGTCAAGATGGTCATGATCATTTCGTGTGATAGAGATGCATCCCACCGGAGCCGTAAAAATTGCATCAGAAGATGGCTCTTGCATGTTCAAAGTTAACGGGCATAGGCTAAAACATTATCAAGATCCATTTCTTTATTTGTGATTGAAGTTGACTGGGTAATATTCCATTGCGCCTAGGTCATATATAATTAATGATTTGGGATAGTTTGATTGAAAAAAAATCGAAGAACACTATTGTTAGTTTTTTTTAGCTTAAGAAAACTTGTCCAAGAAGACAAAATGGTCCATTGACAAGTTTGGGTATACTATAACTATTAAAAATTATTGGGATTAATATTAGAAGGTTGAATATTAAATCTGAAAATATATGGAGTTGATTTGTACCAGTTTAGATCAATTTTGAAGCATAAATGTGTTAGTGATAATTCTATACAACAATTCATAATCAATTGCCAAATAGTGCTGATACGTTAAGATTTGACCATAACTCATGACGGAGGATTTATAATATGACAGGTTTTGCCCATCAATTATGTTGTCAAGTTCTGATCGTAGAATTATTTTTGCTAAGTTTCTTTTAAACAAGGTCAAAACTTAAACAGTAACATTAAAATATCTTATTTGTGCAAATTGCCCATGAATTATGCTCATCCTAAGAAATTTTAGAAAAGGACTAGAAATGGAGCTTATTGAGAGAATTCACGTATGAATAACCAATAGTCCATCTGTCCTAATTTACCTGACATATTTTAGATTTTGAGAGTCAAATTTTTATCATGAATTCGGACATAAAATCTTTAATTTTTTAAAAATAAAATTTATATATTTAGAAGTTACGTAAAAAAATATTATAAGTCACAATAATTAACAATTTAAAATATCCAAAAGGCATATAAAAAATTGCGAAATCCGAAATCCGTCACATAAATTAGGACAAAGGGAGTAATATAACAAAGTGCAAAAAACTAATACGGAAGTGGACAAGTAAAAAAGGTCAAGTATGGAAGAATAATCTTTGAACCGCCATAATTATATTATTTTCAAAGCATAATATAATTAGCAATGGTTAATAAATAGACCACACCAATACTAAGACAATAAGAACGCACAAATGGATCACTCTCACAGTTGGTCTGATTCAAGCTTTAAGGGAGTTGCGTGTCAAATTTTTTAGCTAATAATTGATATGAGTCACTATATTACATATAGCAGTGCCTCCCGATATCTTCAAATCTTGAGTTCACCTCTGCTTTCTGTCTTAGTTCTTCAAATGATACTCCTTTTCCTTTTAACCCAAATTCATAAGTATATAATTTAATCCACTTTAATATTTAGTTTTCCTCCTTATCCAACAACGTTCTATGCTATTTATGGTTCAATCTCGTCTAATTTTAGATCTTTAATTTTTTTTAGATAAATCCTCGAGGTCTTAAGCCCTTACCGAAATATTGGTAAGCCTCTAAATATCGATTTTTTTATTCTTTAAAATCGATTTCACACTATCTAGAATAATTATTTAATTATTTTAAAAATATTTAGAACTAGATATTTTATTATTTTCTAGTATTTAAATTTTTTAAATCAACTAAATTTCATATATTATATACTTTCTTATTGAACTATGCAATATAACAAATTTATAAAAAAAATAAACACAGGGAAATCTCATTATTTTGTAAAGTTATTTCAACTCAAGTCGTTAACAACACATTGATTTCGAGCACTTTCCATTTCTTTTAAGTTTTAGGAGTCTTGATTCTCTATATTTTAAACATATTACATATTCCTTTTTGTTATTAGATTTTAATCGGTTACAGGTAAACACTTTGCCAACTTTCAATTTTTTTTAGGTTTATGAGTCATTTTCTTTCTCATATTTTAGCATGCTCATATATATATTTTTCTTTTTTCAAAAAAAAACTTTTTCTTTGTGTATTTGAACTATACATATTTTTACCTTATATAAATCCTTCCTTCTTAGAATCATTTTGGCAAAATAAATTATGTAAAAGAAGTTGCTACTATTCCACAATTTTGATCATTAGAACTTTGCATAGATTTCATTTTGAAGTGCCAAAGTTGCAGCTACTATAAAATTGTGTATCCAACTTTGTGAGTTTCTAGATTCTATTTCTTTGAGCAAAAAGAATTTTATTAGTAGTAGTGGGTGGAAAAAGTGTGTTTTAGCTCGTTTTGTTAGAGTGACGAACTAATCTCACATGATTTCTCATTAGCCTTCATTAATATTTCCTCATAAGATCAACACACAATCATAACATAGAAAAAGAAGTAGCAAACACTCCACAAAACTATTTTCAGTCATATCATACATGAAAAAGTTGGAAAAAAATATTATACTCATCTCATTTTCAATCAAGTTTCAGAAGTGCTCATTTAAAAGTTTGGGATTGCGAGTTGTAGGTATTAGGCTTGGGCTGTTGGAGAAAATAAAAAGGAAAAGAATAAAAAGAGAGAAGAGGAGAAATGGGTTTCAGGAAAGGAGATTGAATTGCATTTATTGTAGTTGTACATTGTAATATAGATTAAGGGTCTTATTTATATTATTATGAGTGTATGGACTAGCAGTTTATATTATTATGAGTGTATGGACTAGTAACAGATTGTTAGAATATTTCTTTAGATTGCATTATTATCAAATACTATTTACTTTTCTTTAATTTGCAAGATTTAATGAATAGTTATATGGGGAAAAATCGTTTTATGTATTTGACCTAGTCAACTGCAATAAAGTCTTTAATGCCTGTGACGTGTCGTGATGACTTTGAAAGGGGGTAGGGGTCGAGGTCAAGGTCGAAGGATGAAGCAACGCCGAGGTCGAAGTTGACTCGGCAGATGATGAGGACGAGGATGAGCTCCCATTCTTGATACGAAGCAGCGATCAATCTTAGATTTGGATTCCCAAAGGAATATTCTAAGGATATTCCCTTTTATTGTACTATATAGGTTTTCGTGGCTCGTGTGCCCGTATAAATAGGAAAAGATGTAGATAAGGGGATTTGTTGGACATTTTGTAAGAAATTTCAGAAATATTCTTTGTACAAGAAAGGACACTTACGGAGTTTCTTTGCCCTCTCTACTTTTGCTCTTATTTTGTTAAGCATTAGGACCATGCTTACTTTTATTGTGGGGGGGGGGAGGGGGGATGTGAAGCTTATTTGATGATACATTTGGAACGTAATAAATAGATGATTCTATTTTCTTTTTATTTTATCTATCTTTAGTAGTTATTGCTTTCATTAGCTTTTTTATTTTTTTACTGTGATTCTGTTTATGTTAGTACCTTTTATATTTTCGTATTAGTGTGGATAATAAGCTTTTGGTTTTCTTAATGCCATAGTTCTTTTCAAATGTGGTCTTTTGTGTGAACCGGGTGACTCTGCCCGAGGATGGATGGTGTAACAACTTTCTTAAGGGAATGAGTCAATTTTGTGTTTAGATAATGATAATAGTAGTAGTAATAAATAAAAACCCAAGTCATTCTCTAAAAATAGTTATTCATATTTCATTTGGCACCAACACACTTAACTGCATGCTTATGATTTAAAACAAAGTTTTTGGAAGAAAATAACTCTAGTTAGAAACTTTGAGATTCTTGAGTTGACTTTGATAATTATTGAGTGGTTGATTAGACCATAGTGATATTTAACTTGATTGTGATTGTTGTAGGTTTTAGACTCTATCCTCTTTTACGGTCTAGTTGCATGAGAGGTGGAGTGATTTTTGTTGCTAGTCCAAGTATTTGAGTGGATGGTTTAGAACTTGCCCCGAATGTGTTTCAAGGAAAAATTCTAGGTTTGCTTAGTTTGGAAGATGATTGTAGGCTTTCCTTGGTCCGTTTGAGTTTTATATTACCACATTATGCTTGTTATCCCTAATCAACTCCTTTGAGCCTGTAGTCTTTCTTTATTGGTAACCATCCTACAAGCATTTACTCGTTTTGTCTATAATCCTCTCTTGGCACACTCACCTTTCTTAACACTCTTATGAAATAAGTGGCTTAATACATAAGTTTGGGAGGAGTGAGGGAGTTGAGGAATCTAAAAGAGGTATCAAGGCACCAAAAAGAGAGAAGAAATGATCTCTATGAAAAGAGATGGCAAGAAAAGAAAAGAACAATAAAAAATGCCAAAAAGAGAATAAGAAAGAAGGTTGATGAAATCAAAAGGAGAAAATTATCTCTAGTATAAGCATCAAGGGAGAAAAGGAATGAAATGAACAATAAATAGTGATGTCAAGTCTCTCTAGCCCCCCAAAAAAGGAAATGCCTCTAAGAGTTGGTAAATGTGAGCCAAGAAATAAAAATATGGAGTGCTTAAGGAAGGGTGTAACCACTTATCTCATATGGTATTCTACCCTAATCCAAAAGCCTTCATTATAACTCGAAAGAAGTCCTACTTGATTTTGCACCAAGTGAGCTTACATTAATGGAGATCTACATGAGAAAAAAGCCTATGGTACTTGAAGCTTTACTTGCGACATTCCTTTGTGAGAGAAAAGTGAATGTTTCATTAATATAGAAGTTGAGTGATAATTCTTAAAGTGAGCATGGAAAAAGGAAGGTAGAGGAGGAAGAGCTTGGAATCCACCATGATCTACATAGTAGAACAAGAGTCCTTGATGAGTGAAGTTAATTCTTGAAGCTCAAATGTCAAATTAGAGTTATATGCACATAACATATGATTTGTCACCTTGTTGAAAATGCATGAGTATTGTGGGTAATTATTGGTCCTAAATGAGTATGAATTACTTACAATTGACTCTTTGAAATGACCTTTTACTTCGAGGAGGTGGGAATTAATCTATTTGCTTGAGGACAAGCAAAAACTTAAGTTTTGGTCAGTTGATAAGTGTGGATTTAAACCATTTATTAGTACCTTCTTGCTTTAATTTTAGTCTGAAAGTATTGATTCTTGTCCCCAAAACTAATGACATTGTGAAATTGCAGGCATGTTGGAGGATTTGACCTTAACGAAGAAATCTAAGAAATCTAGCTCCATTAACATAGTAATCTAGCTCAAAATGGTAAGAAAGAGCAAAACAGAAGAAAGTGTGGTCCGCAGAAATACACATGCGGCAGCAGAATGAGCAGCTGAAGCTTCAGAGGATTTTGAAGAAGCGAGACCCGCATATTGAATTGTGCGGCCGCAAACGTTGGTTGCACTGACAAGATTTCAAAAGTTCAGAGAAGGTGCAAAACGACCAAATGCGAAACCTTGCCAAAGTGCAGTAGCAGATGGAAAAGTTCAACCATAGAAGCCGAAGTGCAGCCGCAAATGGAATTGTGCAGCTGTAGAATTCCTCCAACTGAAGAAGAGAAGAAAAATGCGGACCATATATGGAATTGTGCGGCCGCAAAACCTCCAGAAGGGTATTTTTATCAACGAATTTCAGGGCACTTTTTTAGGGCAAGTTTTGAAATGTAATCAGCTGTACCAGTTATCTTTTGCTGTTTTGGAAAAGTTGTGACTATTTTGGGTGAATAATTATTAGTTTTATCATTTTAATCTTAGTTTATGACTTTAATTAATTCTTCTTCTTCTTTGTTTTTCTTCACTTTCTAGCATGAGTAGCTAGATTTTATCTAGGGTTGTGACCCAACCCTAGTGTGTAAACCTTATGGGTTATTAAATTTAGTGCTTGTGTTATGATTGTGTGTTTATTATTTAGCCTTGTTTATGCATTATTTATAAAATTAATGGTTGCAAATATTGATTCATGCTTATTTGACTTGGTTCTTACTTGAGAAAGAGTGACTTAGCCTAGGAAAACTTGGCTAATAAGAAATTGGGATGGTTAAGATTTTGGCTAGTCTAATTAAGGGATTTGAACTAGAGATAGGAAAAACCCGACTTGAGCTCATATCAATTGTTTGAATTAATACCCACTTGGACTTGAGAAAGCTAACTTAGGCATAACCACTTTATAATCGAGAGGTATTAAGTGGGTAATTGAGAGTTGAGAGTTATACACCCCGATCAACAAAACAAGCATTAACGTGATTTACTCATTAGGTTAGCACCTAGGCGAAGGTTACATCCCTAGGCTTTTTCCCATTTCATTAAAAATATAAAAAATAATTACTCACTTTCTAGTTTCTTCTAATTAGTTTAAATTTATTAGTGTTAATTTTAGAATTAGAAAATAGAAACTCTTTGTTGGAAGTGCAATTGAGTTATTTCATGTACTCTCATCAATTGTCTACCCTAACACCCCTTACAAACTCCTTGTGGAATTCGACCCTCGATTCTTGTCAGGTACTATTATATCAATGACCGTTTTCCACTATTGAGTACGGATTGGATGTGGATCAGGACGCTGCCTCGGCTTGTTAGGCGGGCAGTGCTTTTTCGTGACCAAGGAGTGGGGGACCTCAAAAGAGGCATTCACGATGATCTTGTTACCTTCAGACTGAAAAAAGCCATATCGTCGTCCTCCTCAAACTGAGGCACCCCCACATCTTGAAGTTCGACCTCGAGGGAAGCTTCAGACAGGTCTACCACCGCGGGTACACCTTCTCCCCATCTATAGCCCTCCTTTTCCGGAGCCTCAAGTCCATGTCGCGTGGGGAAACATCAACGTCCACGACCTGGGAAGGAGCCGGGGGAGAATAGGCGCAACAGTCAAACCAGAGGTAGGAGTGGAGGAGGCGATGCCGTCTCTTCTCCTAAAAGAAAGTGTCGACGCCGAGCTCTTCTTGACAACCTCCTTGGCAAGACCTATTAAGTAATACAAGGATAAAAACGGTAAGAATGACGAACTCAAAATACAACATCATCTGAAAATAACATACCAACGTTAACTTTTGGGGGGAACCGGTTTGTACTTTTGCCAAAAGCTAGGCCAATCTCGGATTCCCGCGGTACAAGGAAGGACATTCCTGACCCAGTGAGGAAGGTCCGACACTAACCAGAGGTTCCGAGAAGTAGCCGTAGAATGAGAAGAATCAAATCATAGAATCAAACACGCATGATCATATAAAGGAACATGAGCGAGTAAAAACACTTACGGACACGGTACCTAGCCTCCGGGAAGTCCGTCACATCAGCCACAACGGACTCGGTCTTGATAAAGAAGAAGTCAAGCCAAAATTGCCGACTACCCTTGTCATCCATCTTAACAATCATGGGTTTGTCTCCACGGTGGCGAATGTTCAACATCGTGCCCTAGTAGAAGCTAGGAATATACAGGTGCACGAAGTGCCATAGAGTAACCTCGACGCCGACCAACTCAGCGAACTTAGTCAGCATCTTGATTATTTTATACACCAAGGGCACGAGTTAGGCTGGACAAACTCGGTAATGGAGACAAAATTCCTCCACCAAAGGGGTAAGAGAAAAAGAATAGCCGATCGTAAAGAGGTAGGCGTAAAAATAACAATACCCTGGACGGTGAATGTACACTTCGTCGTCGCCCGCAGGTACGAGCTCCACTTGGTCGGGAATACCATATTTGGCCTTAAATTCCGCCAAACGCTTCGCCGTTAAAGAAGACTGGAAAGTCTCAATCACCGCCTCCAGTTGCCGTTGCAAGTCCGATTTCGCGTTAGAATTGCGAAGAACTATCTCATCCAATGAGGGAAAAGCCTTTGCTTCAATGACAACATCAATGTATCCCCCCGCAGACGGGGGCCATAACAACCATTGGGGTGACCGGAACCCCCTCATTGATATTGGGGTCATCTCCGCCGTGAGCACCGGAAAGAGAGTTATACATGTTTAAGAAATGAAAAATAGGAGGAAGAAGGTTAAGTAAATGGAAGAAGATTTTATTAATTAATCGACAAAGTAAAGAGGTTGGGAGAAAATGAAGAAAATTCCGGTGGTAAAGGTAAATAGCAGATTCAAATGGCAGTGATCAACCGCCCTTTTAAAGGAAGGCCCTTGGAATTCAAAACGATCCGTCATGATTGCGGCCGCAATCGAAACGACAGAGCCAATCCAAAAGTTGTGCATGTTCAGGCATGACGTATCAGGAAATGACGTCATCCTGATACCTGACGTCATGCCTCAACCACGTCAGATTCCCTCCAAAAGTAACTCGGAAAAATCAATATGATATAAATTAAAAAAATGTGGCTCTCTTGGCTCCACGCTGTCTATGTCTAATGACAACCACGTCCATCATTATCCACTTATCCAGTCTGTCCTTGAGGACGACCTCAACAAGTGAGGGACCAACTCTATGTGCAAAAACTTTATTTTATATATTTGACCTAGTCTACTGTAACAAAGCCTTTGATGCATGTGACGTATCATGATGACTTGGGGTGGCGACGGGTCAAGGTCAAAGGACGAAGCGACGGGTCAAGGTCAAAGGACGAAGCGACGCCGAGGTCAAAGTTGACTCAACATATGACGAGGACAAAGACGAGCTCCCATTCTGGATACGAAGCGACGACCAGTCTTAGATTTTAGATTCCCGAAGAAATATTCTAAGGATATTCTCTTTTGTTGTACTATCTAGGATTTCGTGGCCCATGTAAATAGGAAAAGATGTAGATAAGAGGATTCATTGGACATTTTGTAAGGAATTTCAGGAACATTCCCTATACAAGATTCTCACTTTATTGAATAGAAACAAAGTTTGACTTTACACTTTCCTTCTTTTATCCCTCTCTTTAGATGCAAGAAGGATTGGAATATACGATTGCTTATCACCATGTATCATTATCAGAAAGACATATGAGGAACTCATCATTGTCGGGTTATCTTTGTAAAATCATTTATTGTCATATATTGCTCTCATTTATATTTTCAAGTCATTATTGCCCCATTATTACCCAAAATGTCTTCTTTAACGTTATACATTAAATGCTCACCGTAAAATACAAGATGTATCCTTGAATATTAATATTGAATACGATTAACCCTATTTCTCAACAAATTTACTTGTATAAAATCAAATTCTATTTTTTGGGTCATGCAATATTTATAATAAAATAACTTTACTTTTTTTTGTACATTAACGTTAAAAATGCATTTCTAAAGGGAAAACGGTTCATTAATGTTGTGAAAGAAGAGGGTGCCTGAAAGCGTACGGAAGTGGACTAGTATAAATTAACCGGTCAAGTTGTGAAAGAATAATCTCTTCTTCTTTAAATAGAATCCATATTGTTTCGAAGCATATTATAATTACAGCAATGGTCAATAAATAGACCACACTTATGACAAATACTAAAAAATAAAAAAAAGCACGAAAATTGGCCGTATTTCAATTTTCAACTCCCTTTTCCCCCGTGATTTACTACATTAACATCACTTTCACAAAAATTTTCCTACAGGCAACAGGCCTACACCTGTCTTCTTTCTGTTCTTCCCCATCTACTCCATTTTTCCCTTAATTCTTCAAGTTATTACTCCTTTTTTTAATTTCAACCCAAATTCACCATTATTATATGATTTATTAATTTCTTACTTTTATTTTTTCCTCCTATATAATTTCTCCAACATCAATCCTACGCTTTCCAGCTTCAATTTCGTCCAATTTTAGGTATGCTGTGCATTTCTATATATATAAATTCTCTGTATCTGTTTCACTCTAGTCAGATTCAATACAATGCACAGTATTATTTTTTAGTGTATACTGTTTGTGACATTGCTATACAGTATTATTATGTCTACTGTTTTTTGCTGCCTTTAAGTTTCTTAAAGATCCGACCTTTTTGCAGAGTTAATTGTTGCTATTATTCCTTCATGTTGGTAAAATGCTGCCATCTCTGTTATTTTACTAGTATTATTAGTACTCTTTTTTTTTTTTTTTTTTTGCCTTTCATCTATTTTCTGTTTCATACTTATATTATTTTTCTGATTTTTGTTGCTATCACGGATTATATTATCTATTTTCGTCTTCTTGAGCTGAGTGTTTCTCGAAAACAATCTCTCTACCCTCCGGGACAGGGTTAAGGTATGCGTACCTTCTACCTCAGAGACCCCACTTGTGTTATTTTACGGGGTTAGTTGTTGTTGTTACTTGTTACTATATTTTTTGCTCTGAATTTTTATTTATGTTTGTGGTAATTTACATATTCTGTGTATTGGATTTTTCAATTTAAGCCCTTCACTCGCTTCGCGTGGCTCTATACAATTTATTCCCATTTGGCTAAGCCTTATAGGCAGAGTTACTCAATGCCTGTATTGGTGGTAGGTAGCATGTACCCAATAGAATAGTGCAGCTGCGCTCAAGCTGTCCCGGACACCATAGAATAGTGGAGTTGCGCGCAAGCTGTCCCAGACACCACTGATATCAATTTTTTTCTTCCTATTACTCCACATTGGTGAAGTTACCATCTTTGGCTTTTAATAGAAATATCAGTACTGATTGCCATGTATTTGTGCTATAAATTTTATTTATGTTCCTTGATTTTGTGGTAATTTACAATTTTACATCTGGGTACTGGGTTTTCATCCCCTTTTTGTCCTTTTGTCTTTTTTTTTTTTTTGAGCCGAGGATCTTTCGGAAATAGCACTCCTTCGGGTAGGGGTAAGGTCTGCGTACACACTACCCTCCCCAGACCCCATTAGTGGGATTTTACTGGGTTGTTGTTGTTGTTGTTGTTGGGTACTGGGTTTTCAATTTAAGTCCCTTATCTGTTTGAAGCTGCTCTGAATAAAATTGTTGCTATCATCCTTTCATGTTGGTAAAGCTACCATATTTGTGTTATAGTAGTCTTAGATTGTTACTTTGATTATTAGGATTTGTTAGCAAGGTAGAATATAATAGCGAGTAGGATCTGCTTCAAAGATAAAATTTGGGCCAACTGTTAGTTGAAGGTGGCCACTAGGAAGAAGCAATGACATTATTGTTATTAGTCCATGTTTTTGCTTGAAACTATCTATTATTACATGGGGTTACTGAGCCTTTGACTTGGGAAACAATTCTTACAGGGAGTTACTGAACCTTTGTTTTCTATAGCGGTGGGGTTGGACTGAGTAAAGGGCAGCCCGGTGAATAAAGCATCCGCATTCACGTAGGGTTGGAGGTAGTGCCGCACCTCAAGGGGGTGTGGGGGTGATGTAGACAACCTACCTTTCAAAGAGTTCATCATCAACCGCCATCTACTTCAAAGATCCCAATGGAAATCTTTTTCAAATACAAAAATTCAGTAGCTTCCCTTGAATTAGTGAAGTAGACCAGAATAAGAAGGGCGTCAAGTGGTTGATATTATCCCTCCTGGACTAGAAGTTCTTGTTTCCGAGGGCAAATCTATCAAATTTGATCTAGGAGAAGTTATCTCAAATCTTTCCACCAGCGAACCAAACCTGGACTAGGTTAGGGGCCTTGAAAAAGGGAATTCCCTGCTTCCTGTTTTGCTTTCTTAGCGAAATGCTTGCTTCCGCTCACATCAAACATCGTTCTTTTCCCTTTCGCCCCTATCTTGGTGTTGACCTAGGTTCGCTAGCTTCCTTTCTTGCCTCGTATGGGAAGTAACTTCATTAAGCCATTCCACTAAAATGCTCTTTATTGATTGAGCTTTCTCAGTGTTGGTTTGAAAGCCTTGACAATTCGGTTTGCGTAGTTCGTAGCCATTATTCAAGGAAAGAACTTGTATTACAAGGATTCAGTAACTCAAATCATTGTGGAAGGCAGGAAACTTTCGTCTAGTGGTCATGGGAAAGCCAGAACCTGTATATAATAAGTCAATACTGGGTCATCGAGACATTCCACTCGAACCAGTGACCTATAGTTCACATGGAGACAACTTTACCGTTGCTCCAAGGCTCCCCTTCGGGTTGGACCAAGTGTGGAAAGATTTTAATTAGGTTAAGGCAGGGGTGTTGGTTTTTCTTGAGATAAAGTGAAGGAACCAGAAAGGGTCTGTAAATCGGAATGAGCTTTAAGTATTTGTTGATTCATCCTTGTTACTGGACTCGATCAATGAGAATTGAAAAAAGTGATTTCTATGTGGTGGAGCGGCATTTATCATTCTCAAACCTAGAGAAGGAAGCTTAAGGAAAGCAGCAGCTTTTGATAGAAAAATGGAGTACTATTTAAATGCCATTTCTTAAAGATGCCTACTTCCTGAATTGAGAGCGTGTATTAGTTTATAGAGTATCATTGTCCATTACCTTCTCCCACAGGTGGCTTTTTGTGATCTATAAGTGTCTCATTTTGTGGTCCATGTCAAAAGTATTCAAAATTGTGCCTGTGAATCTGTAACTGCACATTTCACCCCAGAAACAGTACTTTTTCTATTTTTGCCTCTAACATTTTCCTTTCAATAATTGACAGATGTTAATGTGAAGCAAACAAAAGTTGATTGTGGGGGAATGAGTTCAAGTCCAGACATCCCTAATGTTCAAGGATGAAGGGAGGTTTGAAGGTTTCACAGATCTCTCTCATCCTTATTGGATTCGTATGTGCTACTGTTCTTCTTTTGGCATATGTGAAAAGCCTATTTCTTTCTTCTCCAGTACTACCTCAGAATCATGTGCTCCAGCTTTCTCCAGGTTTGCATAAACCATCGACGTACCATTGGTATCTTTTTCATTTTCCATTACGGGTTAACTAATATCTTCATCAAGTTTAAAGAATATGGTAGTATTTTGCATTGGAGCTCTCTGCTGTTTGGGCCCTTATTAGTGATCAAACCATTTTATATATCTTTTTGAGTACAATAGGTCTTTCTTTAGTTGAGATGCATTTATGTGTCAAAGTTTGCATAAAACACCAGTACTATTAAACAGCCAGCTTTGATTGTGAGGATCTCTTATGAAGAAAACTTGTCTCAATGGGAAAGTCACATTCCTTGAAGTGAACACGTCTCATTTTTTTTAATGCGAGTTTAGGTCACATGCTTACTCTGTGGACACCTTTTTGTCAAAGGGTTTGGCTGGATCTTTGCCACAGTGATATTATTTTTTGTGGGCACACTGCTGACCTTGTTGATCTAGCTGCAAATTGCTAAACCATAGTTTTTCTGTTCTCAACTTTTTTATCTTCTAAGAGAATGGTCAAGTTCTTGTATTTCAACTACTTTTTAAAAGGACTATTCTGAATTAGGAGTTTAGGACTGAACTCCTTGGTGGAAATGTTGCAGGATCCTTTTGGATTACATACTTATACTCTTTTCTCTGGCAGATCTTAAAGTGAAAGATGAAGAAGCTTTGGGAGAAGGAAGTGGTTTGGGGCAATCAGAAGAAAGTGTAAACTTGGAATCCGAGAAATATTCTACTTATACAAACTCTTCACCAGTGATTAAGGTGACTGAAGAATTGATTTCTCATGATGAAGAAGCTTTGGGAGAAGGAAGCGGATCAGGGCAAGTAGAAGAAAGTGTTAACTCTGAATCTGAACAGTATTCTACTTATACAAACTCTTCACCAGTGATTAAGGTGACTAAAGAATTGATTACTCGTGAAGAAATAAGAGGTAGGTCTTGTTCAGCACATCATAATTTCCTCATCTCAAATACCTAAATCTTGACGAATTAGAGACATTATAAAATTTTGTTAACTTCTCTATCTGAAAATATGGGTGCCTTTTGTTCTTCCAAATTTAAACAAACGAAGGAGTCCCCTTTCCCTGAATAGTAACAGTAAAAGTAACTTATACTCTAGCTTATTTTATACTGAATCATCCCTCGCAAACTTGAGCTGTGTTTACGAAAGTGGAGTATTACATTGTACTGGATTACTTTCACAGGGTCGTCTTGACGTGCTAAAGTTTAATGGATTCTTTCGTTTTATTCCGAGATACTACTAAAGTTAACTGATCTCTAGTCTCTACAATTTCATACTTCAATTGTGTTTTCCGGCAGTGCAGGTCCCAACTTTACTAAAAAGGGAGATCTAAAAGATGTTTCAGACAAGAAAACTGGTTCAATGGAGCAGCAAACTGCCGTTTCCACTCCTGTGAGTTCTGGGGGTGAACATAGCGAAAACTTGACAACCACCTTGAAAAGACAAGGTGACCTATCTTTCTTTTTTTTGTTCTTATTTTTCTTGTCATTGGTTTTCTTTTTCCTTTTCTCCGACCACATGATAATTGGCGTTGTGGAACTGAGCGAATTTGTCTTAGTTTTTACCAGTTCTTGAGATGTCCTTCTTTTGGGTCTTTGTTAATCAGAGAAACCGTGTTTTAGCTGCCCTTAAATTGGTTGGTGGATTTGATTTAATAGGTAGAAAGTGATCAGATACTAATACCTTATCTAAATTTTCAGGTTGTAACTTTGCTAAAGGCAGATGGGTTGTAGATGATAGCCGACCTTTATATTCTGGATTTGACTGCAAGCAATGGTTGTCATCTATGTGGGCTTGCCGTTTGACACAGCGTACAGATTTTGTATACGAGAAGTTACGTTGGCGACCAAAAGATTGTCAGATGGACGAGTTTACAGGAGTTAAATTTCTAAAAAGGTAACAGTATAACTTATCTTATGAAGTCATTATTTCTGATCCTTGAATCAAGTTTGAGATGTGGTCAGAATCCATGTTATTTTCATTCAACCGCTACATTTTATTGACTGGATGAAAACCTTTTCTCTATTGTGTTCCTAGCATAACATAGGTAGTGCACCTTCATTTGGCTGGTTGTTTTCGAGGCCAGTAAGAATAGGCGCTTGATTGAACCCAAATATTCAAAATGTATGTCCTTCCTGAAATGCTATAGTCTGTGACAGTAGAGCTATCTTGTATCTTGTGGCTTGTTGCCCTCCCTCTCTTGCACATACAAACTCAAAATATGAAAAATATGTTACAGCATCTTTCAGAGTCTAGGTTCTTGTTGCTTAATATTACCATCTCTCTTCCTTGATTCATCAAGTAAAATTATTTGGATCTGGTATTCCACATTTAAGAGATTCACTAAATTTGATGGTGCATTCAGGATGCAAAACAAGACTCTGGCTTTTATTGGGGATTCGCTCGGTAGACAGCAATTTCAATCACTTATGTGTATGATTACTGGTGGAAAAGATAGACCCAATGTTCTTGATGTGGGGCATGAGTATGGTCTTGTCCAATCTCGTGGTTCTGCTCGACCTGATGGATGGGCTTATCGATTTCCAGACACCAAAACAACTATTCTTTACTATTGGTCTGCTAGTCTCTGTTACTTGACACCCATAAATCCATCCGACCCTGCTACTGATTACGCCATGCACTTGGACCGTCCACCAGCATTTTTGAGTCATTTTCTTCCAAGGTTTGATGTTGTTGTCTTAAACACAGGACACCATTGGAATAGAGGAAAACTTAAAGCCAACCGTTGGGTTATGTACGTCAATGGTGTTCCTAACACGAACAGGAAAATTGCAACTATTGGTGGTGCCAAGAATTTTACAATTCACAGTATAGTCAATTGGGTGAATTCACAGCTGCCAAAACACCCTCGTTTAAAAGCATTTTATCGGTCTATATCGCCGAGACATTTCTTTAATGGAGAATGGAACACTGGTGGGACCTGTGATAATACTACTACACTTTCTGAGGGGAAGGAAGTTCTACAAGATGAATCAAGTGACCCTGATGCAGCAGCAGCTGTAAGAGGAACAGCTGTTAAGCTTTTGGATGTCACTGCTTTATCCCAGCTGAGAGACGAGGGTCATATATCTCGATACAGCATCAAAGCAACATCTGGAGTCCAGGATTGTTTGCATTGGTGCTTACCTGGTGTTCCAGATACATGGAATGAACTTCTTTTTGCTCAACTTTAACATACCTAAACTGGCAGATGACAGTGTCTAGAGTTATTTTCCATCTGCCGGTCAAAGGAATGGAAGTTGCCAAATACTACATGAATAATGTCTGGTTGATTTTACTTATTGGAGGGGACAGCTTGTGATCAGGAGGTTGATTCATGGAGACACTCCCAAGTTTGAGTGCTGCGGCAGTTGCATGTGCTCATCGACCATTTTTTAGGACTAGATGACGGACATATACATTATTCGTAGACATTGGAGATGCTTCAGCTTTTTGCTGATTGGACACATACAGAGAACTACTGCTGCTGCTGTGCCATATGTTAAAGACTAGTTTCGAAGGGGTTGAGGGTGAATAGAGCTCGACCCAATTTGTACACTGGATTTAGGATGAATTTTGTACTCTTAGAAAGATGAGAAAACTACCCAAGGTTATTTTTCCGTTAATCAAGTGATCCTTAAATGTATGCTTAAATGTTTCTATTTGCTTATGATAAAGATCACTAGTTGCGAGGATGGTCAAGTAACCTGATGACTTTGGAAAGCAGAAATGTAAGACTGTGCTCTTCCTTACTACTCCTACTGAAACACGTCGGGCAATCTGTAGTTGCAGTTTTAGTAAGTATTTCCTTATCCAGTCCCAATCATGGCATTTTTGATGTACGATTTCAACGTTTGTTTTTTGCTGAACAGGGTTTTGAGAATTGTTAGTACTACTTTATAATGTTAGATCTAATTATTCTCTGTATTTAGTAGTTTTGCTCTACAGTTTCTGCAGTATCCCCCTTTTGACGCCATGTGGGAATATGTAGTCTATGTTGCTCGGACTTTTCAAAACATGCTGTTGGGTGCGTGCCAGTAATATTTTTGGAGAGTCAAGCATACTGCTGGGTGCGTGCCAGTAATATTTTTGGAGAGTCCGAGTAACATAGCGTGTAGTCCAGTAATACAGTTTTCTCCATAATCGCAAAAGGTTTGATAAGGCGGTGGCGGTAACGCCATTGAAGCGAAACCTTTTAACAAACCATTTGCAGTAGCATAAATCATATAGTTACATTGCTCTCACATCAATGAGTGATTGAAGATTGAACCATAAGGTTAATATTTATTTAAGCGAGTTTACATTTTTACGTTGTGTACATAGAAAATAAACAAAAAACCAACAACAATAACAGTAGAAGCTTTCGTCTCAATACATTAACCAACAATAATTCTTGGAAGCTTGATAATCTTTTTGTGAAATGTCAATCAACAAGAACATGTTATTTAAATCAAACCCAGGATAAACAAACAGTATTATCGATAAAACAAATAATTCTACTCCAATCTATTTACATGTCCTAAAAATTCTATACACTGTTCTATACGCCCTTTCATTCAATTTTTATGTATAATTACCATTTAGAGAATCAAATATATATTATTTGACTATAACTATTGATATATTTGTTAAGTATCTCTAATTTTAACAAGATTTAAATTTATCGTACTTTTAATTCACCTCCCTCTTTTGTTACTTAGCAATGTGTACAAGACTTAAATGTAACTAAAATTACTGGAAAAGTTCCATAATGTAACAGGATGCATATTTAACATTAATATTGTTTAACCAAAAAATAAGATCTTTAGTCAAAACCTATTTTTAGAAGAACTCGGGTTACTGATAACCAAGTAATTCCCTATTTCCTCAGTAATTCACTTAAAAGGAAATAAAGTTGACAAAAAGTAACTAAAAAGAAAGAATAATTGATTGTACTGAATAAGCAAGAGAAAGTGAATATATTTCGATAGTACTCCGAGCATGTCTTTACAAATGAGATTCTCTGAATCTACGGAAGATTAGCTGCGCGGAAGAATCAACACCCGCTATGTTCAGGAACACCTGGGTCTGCACACGAAGTGCAGGGTGTAGTATGAGTACAACCAACTCAGCAAGTAATAATAATAAATAGGGAACTAAAGATAATGACGAGCTACATAGTTACAGTTCATTTCCAGTAATTCCAGCAAAGAATAGACATGCTTTCAAATCCTGTAGTTTAAGTCAAATCAATTTTTATACTGTTCAAGTTCATGTAATCCAGATATAAAATCTTTTAGAGAATTTCACAACGATGACAGATAGCAACTAAGTGCAATCACAAATGAAAAGCAAGTACAGCCTCTCAGGCCAACAATCACTCCACTCGTCATAACAACTCATCCACTCGGCTCTCAACCCTCAGCACTCACACTCAATGGGTACTCGCGCTCACTGGGGGTGTACAGACTCCGGAGGGGCTCCTACAACCCAAGCGATATAATCTACACGGACAACTCACGTGCCATAATATAAATATCTGGATCTGCACGGCCAACTCACGTGGTATAGTATAATATAAGGATCCGCACGGACAACTCACGTGCTGCACGGCCAACTCACGTGCTATAGTATAATATCTCACAATCAGGCCCTCGACCTCACTCAGTCATAAAGATTTCCAGTCTCCCGGGGCTCTCCACAATCATAAAATCAGCCCAAACAATAATGATATGATACATCAATAATGAACAATAGAGACTGAGATAAAATAATCAAGTAAGTCGTGACTGAGTATAAAACAACAATTTAAGCAGATAATTCAACATGTACACTACCTCTGTGGGTCCTAACAATACCAACATATAGCCTAAACATGATTTCTAACATGACTTATAGTCAAATTTCCACAACACATAGAGGACACATAACTATCAACAAATTATTCAACTTTACAGTTTTCACGGGACGGACCAAGTCACAATCCCCTCGGTGCACGCCCACACGCCCGTCACCTAGCATGTGCGTCACCTCCAAAGTAATCACATGATACCAAATTCTGGGGTTTCATACTCTCAAGACCAGATTTAAAACTGTTACTTACCTCAGAGCGTGAAATTCTTAACTCTGCTATGCCTTTGCCTCGCAATTCGGCCTTTGAATGCCTCGAATCTAGTCACAAATAATTTATTTCAGTCAATAAAATTTATTGGAATTAATTTCATAAGAAAATACTAATTTTCTATAAAAATCCGAAATTTAGCTCAAACATTGCCTGTGGGGCCCACGCCTCGGAACCCGACAAAAGCTACAAAATCTGAAAGCCCATTCAACCACGAGTCTACCCATACAAATTTTACCAAAATCCGACCTCAACTCGACCCTCAAATCTACAAATCTTATTTCTAAATTTCTAAGTTCCAATCTCCAATTTACACATCAAAATCATGTAATCTAGTTGGATTATTCGATGATAATTCGATATTATGGAGTAGAAATGATCACAAAGGACTTTCTTCAAGTTTTCTTTGAAAATCTATCAAAAATCGCCTCTCCTCAAGCTCCTATTTGTCAAAAATGGCGAATGGGACGAAGTCCCTATTTTATAATTCTGCCCAGATAGCCTCGGTTCTGCCTCGATCTTGACTTCGATCGAGGCCCTCGATCCTGGGTCTCGATCCTGGGCCTCAATTTTGACCCTCGATCATGTCTTCGACCCTGGTATTCGACCTTGCCTTCGATCGTGACCCTCGACCCTGGGCTCGATCGTGGCTTGATTCTGGGCTCGATTTTTGGGCTCGGTTCTAGGAGAATAAATTTCTAGCAAAAGGAAATTGCAGTAGCTATTGTAGTTCAATTTTCTTGATCCGTTAACCATACGAAACTCACCCGAGGCCCTCGGGACCTCAACCAAATATACCAACAAGTCCTAAAATATCATACGAAATTAGTTGATTCCTCAAATTACCTCAAACAATGCTAAAACCATGAATTATACCACAATTCAAGCATATTGAACTTTGAAATTTCTAATTTCTACAAATGACTCCAGAAACATGTCAAATCACGTCCGATTGACCTCAAATTTTGCACACAAGTCATAAATGACATAACAGAGGTATTCAAATTTTCAGAATCGGATTCCGACCCCGATCAAACTTCCCAAAAATTTAACTTTCGGTATTTCAAGCCTAATTCCACTACGGACCTCCAAAAAAAATTTCCGGACACGCTCCTAAGTCTAAAATTACCATACCGAGCTATTGGAATCATCAAAATTCAAATACGAGATCGTTTACACATAGGTCCATATCCTGTCCACTTTTCTAACTTAAAATTTTAATTATGAGACTAAGTGTCTCATTTCACTCTGAATTCTTTCCGGAACCGAACCCACTAACTCGGTAAGTCATAAAATAACTACAAAGCATAATTGAGCAGTAAATTGGGGAACGGGGTTATAATAGTCAAAGTGACCGATCGGGTCGTTACATTCTCTCCCTCTTAAATAAACGTTCGTCCTCGAACGAGTCTAGAACAATACCTGGAGTTTCATATAAGTGTGAATATTTGCTCCGCATCTCCTGCTCAATCTCCCAAGTAGCTTCTCTGGCTGGCTGGCCTCTCCACTGCACCTTCACATATGCTATGCTCTTTGACCTCAACTTTCTAACCTGCCGATCTAAAATAGCCACCGGCTCCACATCATAAGTCAAATTACCGTCTAGCTGTACTGTACTGAAATCCAGAATATGAGACGGATCCCCGACATACTTTCGGAGCATGGATACATGGAACACTGGATGAACACCTGATAGACTAGGTGGCCAAGAGTTCATAAGCCACCTCTCCAATTTTCTTAAGTATCTCAAAAGGCCCAATATACCGAGGGCTCAACTTGCCTTTCTTCCCAAACCTAAACACACCCTTCATGGGTGAAATCTTGAGCAGAACCTTCTCCCCAACCATGTGAATAACCTCATGAACCTTCCTGTCGGCATAACTCTTCTGTCTAGACTGTGCCGTGTGAAGCCGTTCCTGAATTACTTTGACCTTCTCTAAAGCATCCTGAACCAAGTCAGTACCCAATAGTCTAACCTCACCCGTCTCAAACCAACCCACCAGAGACCGATATTGTATCCCATATAAAGCTTCATACGGAGCCATCTGAATGCTTGACTGGTAGCTATTATTGTAAGCAAACTCCGCGAGTGGCAAAAATTGATCCCAAAACCCCCCAAAATCAATGACACAAGCGCGTAGCATATCCTCCAATATCTGAATAGTGCGCTCGGACTGTTCGTCCGTCTGAGGGTGAAATGTTGTACTCAACTAAACCTGTGTGCCCAATTCTCGCTGCACTGGCCTCCAAAACTATGAGGTAAACTACATGCCCCGATCTGAAATAATAGACACCGGCACACCGTGTAGGCGAACAATCTCACGAATATAAGTCCCAGCCAACCTCTCCGAGGAATAATTAGTACCAACTGGAATAAAATGTGCGGACTTGGTTAGCCGATCTACAATCACCCAGACAACATCAAACTTTCTCAAGGTCCGTGGGAGTCCAACTACGAAGTCTATGGTAATATGTTCCCACTTCCACTCCGGAATTTCAAGTCTCTGTAGCAATCTGCCCGGTCTCTAATGCTCGTACTTTACCTGTTGACAATTTAATCACCAAGATACAAACCCAACTATATCTTTCGTCATCCACCTCCACCAATAGTGCTGCCTCAAATCATGATACATCTTCGCGGCACCTGGATGAATGGAGTACCACGAATTGTGAGCTTCCTGAAGAATCAACTCATGCAAACCATCTACATTAGGCACACATAGCCTGCCCTACATCCGTAATATACCGTCATCTCCAATAGTGACTTCCTTGGCATCACTGTACTGAACTGTGTCCTTAAGGACAAGCATATGTGGATCATCATACTGGCGCTCTCTGATGCGATCATATAAAGAAGTCCGAGAAACCACACATGCCAAAACTCGATTCGGCTCGGAAACATCCAATCTAACAAACTGATTAGCCAAGGCCTGAATATCCAAGGCTAAAGGCCTCTCTGCTACCGGTAATTATGCTAAGCTGCCCAAACTCTTCGCCGTATGACTCAAGGCATCGGCCACCACATTGGCCTTTCCAATATGATAGAGAATGATAATATCATAATCCTTAAGCAACTCCAACCAACTTTGCTGCCGTAAGTTAAGATCTTTCTGTTTAAACAAATGTTGTAGGCTCCGATGATCGGTATATACCTCACATTGGACACCGTACAAGTAATGCCGCCAAATTTTCAAGGCATGAACAATAGCTTCTAACTCAAAATCGTGGACTGGATAATTCTTCTCATGTACCTTTAACTGTCTGGATGCATAGGCAATCAGCCTACCATCTTGCATCAGCACTACGCCGAGACCAATACGTGACGCGTCACAATACACAATATAAGACTCTAAACCTGAATGCAACATCAATGCTGGAGTTGTAGTCAAAGATGTCTTGAGCTTCTGAAAGCTCTCTTCCCATTCATCCGACCACCTGAACGGAGCACCTTTCTAGGTCAATTTAGTCATAGGCGATGTAATGGATGAGAAACCCTCCACGAAAAGACGATAATAACCGTCCAAGCCGAGAAAACTCCGAATCTCAGTAACTGAGGATGGTCTGGGCCAATTCTGAACTGCCTCTATTTTCTTCGGATCCACCTTAATTCCTTCACTGGACACTATATGTCCCAAGAATGCCAACGAACTAAGCCAGAACTCACACTTAGAGAATTTGGCATAAAGTTTCTCCTCTCTCAGCCTCTGTAATACAATACCTAAGTGTTGTGCATGCTCCTATTGTCTACGTAAGTACACCAGAATATCATCAATAAATACCACTGCAAATAAATCAAGATACATTTGGAACACACTATTCATCAACTGCATAAATGCTGCTAGGGCATTGGTTAGCCCAAAAGACATCACAAGATATTCATAGTGGCCATAACAAGTTCTTAATGGTGTCTTTAGAATATCCGAATCCTGAACTTTCAACTGGTGATACCCTAATCTCAAATCAATTTTGGAGAATACCCTCGCTCCCTGAAGCTGGTCAAATAAGTCATCAATACGGGGTAAATGATATTTATTCTTGATTGTAATGCTGTTCAACTGTCTATAATCAATACACATCCACTTAGTACCATATTTCTTTTTCACAAACAGAATCGGTGCACCCCAAGGTGACACATTAGGCCTAATAAACCCCTTCTCAAGATGTTCCTGAAGTTGCTCTTTCAATTCTTTTAACTCAACTGGTGCCATACGATACAGAGGAATAGAAATGGACTGAGTGCCCTGTACCAAGTCAATACCGAAATCAATATCCCTGTCGGGTGGCATACCCGACAGGTCTGCAGGAAATACATCCGGAAAGTCTCGCACGACCGATACTGAATCAATAATAGGAGTATCTGCATCAACATCTCTCACAAAGGCCAAATATGAAAAGCATCCATTTCCAACCATACATTGGGCCTTCAAATAGGAAATTACCCTGCTAGGAACAAGATCTAGAGAACCCATCCATTCAACCTTTGGCAACCCCGGCATCGTCAACGTCGCAATTTTTGCGTGACAATCCAGAATAGCATGACATGGAGACAACCAATCTATACCCAGGATTACATCGAAATCAACCATACCGAGTAATAAGAGATCAACTCTAGTCTCCAGTTCCCCAATAGTTACCACATACGACTGATACACACGATCCACGATAATAATATCGCCCACCGGTGTAGATACACAAACAGGTGAAACTAAGGACTCACATATCATATCTAGAAAATGAGCAAAATACGATGATACATATGAATAAGTGGAATCAAGGTCAAATAATATAGAAGCCTCCCTGTGGCACACTGAAACAGTACTTGTGATCACTGCATCTGAGGCAACAGTATCTGGCCTGGCAGGAAAAACATAGAATCGAGCATGCCCGCCACGTGATCAGCCTCCCCCTCTTGGGCGACCCCTAGCTACCTGACCCCCACCCCGTGCTGTCTGGGCGGTTGGTGGAACTGATGGTGCTGGTGCCGTCAGTCGAGGACTTTGCTGTGGAGCCCCACTAGATAGCCTAGGATACTCTCTCTTGAAATGACCAAATTCTCCGCACTCGAAACAACCCATCCTCTGACGGAACTGTTGCTCCTAATAACTCGAGAAATTACCTGCAGAAGCCTAATCGGACAAGGCATGATGAGAACTCTGCGCTGGTAGTGCACTGAATGAAGAATGGCCTGAGTGAGCATTATAAGAACCGTGGCTAGCTGATGCACCACGATGAACTGGACGACCCGTCTGAGCGTGTGTGTAAGAACGACCCTACCGCGGTAAAACTGACCCCCTAAAGGAACACCGTTGTAATCACCTGGACCACGAGGCCTCTTATCCTCTCTCTCTCTCTCCACGTTCCTGGCTACAAACCATCTCTATCTGCCGAGCAATGTCCACTACCTCATCAAAAGTAGCACCAGATACTCTATCCCTAGTCATAAGTAACCGCAACTAATATGCGAGGCCATCAATGAACCTCTTAATCCTCTACCTATCAGTGGGAACCAACCATACTGCGTGATGAGCCAACTCAGAAAATCTCATCTCGTACTGTGTCATGGACATATCACCCTGGCGAAGCTGCTGAAACTGTCTGCGTAGCTCCTCTCTGCGGGACTGAGGCACAAACTTCTCTAAAAAGACCACGGAGAACTGTTGCCAAGTAAGGGGTGTTGCGCCAACATGCCTACGCCTCTCGTAAGTCTCCCACCATCTGAGTGCATCCCCAAAAAACTGAAAAGTATTTAATAAGATCACACTGGTCTCCAGAATACCCGATGTACGAAGCATCCTTTGACACCTATCCAGAAAACCCTGAGCATCCTCTGACTCAGTACCGCTAAATGATGGAGGTGGAAGCCTCTCAAATCTCTCAAGTGTCCTTTGCTCATCATCTTCCATAACAGGAACTACCGGGGCCTTAACAACTACAATTGGTTGGGCTGGTAGTGCCCCCGGTATCTGATGTCCCTGTACTACCTGGTCTGGAGTACGGGCAACAGGGGTATGAGTACCTCCCCCGGCATGAGAAGTGACAGGTGCGTCCTAAGCCGAAACCACCTGAGCCAGACCAGTGCAAGCTGCCAATATGTAGGCCAAAGTCTCCCGAAGGCCTGGAATCTCAATGGGCACAGCTGGTGCCTGAGCTGACCCTGTCGGCTCGGATATATCTGGAATCTACTCCTGAACTGGAGCAACTGGTGGTACTATAGGTGTTGGTCCAGCTGTGGTACGAGTTACACCTCGACCTCTACCCTGACCCCGACCTCTCGCGACCCTCACTGGTGGCACTGGTGATTGACCGTCCGATCCGGTAGTACGTGTCCTCACCATCTGTGAGAGAATAGAATAACAAAATTTTAGTTTCCTAAATCAACAAATTCGCACGATAGAAAATAAGAAAGTGAAATTTTCCTAAGGGTTCTGCAGCCTCTCGAAGATAAGTACAGAAGTCTCCATACCGATTACAAGACTCTACTAAACCTGCTCATGACTCGTGAGACCTATGTAATCTAGGCTCTGATATCAACTTGTCACGACCCAAAATCCCACCCGTCGTGATGGCGCCTATCTCAATACTAGTCAAGCCGACAATCTCAATAAACTACAATTTCTCTTAAGTTAGAAAATATAATATTTAAATACAATACAAAATCCCAAAAATACTGATACACACACTCCCCAAAACCTGGTGTCACTGAGTATATGAGCATCTATATAAACAAAAAGATAGGGAAAGAGAGACAAGGTCTACGAAAACATGGCAGCTACCTCTGAATCTCCGGAAGATCAGCTGCGCGGAAGAATCAACACCCGCTATGTCCAGAAATACCTGGGTCTGCACACGAAGTGCAGGGTGTAGTATGAGTACAACCAACTCAGCAAGTAACAATAATAAATAAGGAGCTCAAGATAATGACGAGCTATACAGTTACAATTCATTTCCAGCAATTCCAGCAAAGAATAGACATGCTTTCAAATCCGGCAGTTTAAGTCAAATCAATTTTTATATTGTTCAAGTTCATGTAATCCAGATATAAAATCTTTCAGAGAATTTCACAACGATGAAAGATAACAACTAAGTGCAACCACAAATGAAAATCAAGTACAGCCTCTCAGGCCAACAATCACTCCATTCGTCACAACAACTCATCCACTCGGCTCTCAGCCCTCAGCACTTACACTCAATGGGTACTCGCGCTCACTGGGGGTGTACAGACTCCAGAGGGCTCCTACAGCCCAAGCGCTATAATCTGCACGAACAACTCATGTTCTGCACGGACAACTCACATGCCATAATATAAATATCTGGATCCGCACGGCCAACTCACGTGCTGCACGGCCAACTCACATGCTGTAGAATAATATCTCACAATTAGGCCCTCGACCTCACTCAGTCATAAAGCTCTCCAGTCTCCCGGGCTCTCCACAATCATAAAATCAGCCCAAACAACAATGATATTATACATCAATAATGAACAATAAAAACTGAGATAAAATAATCAAGTAAGTTGTGATTGAGTACAAAATAACAATTTAAGCAGATAATTCAACATGTACACGACCTCTGTGAGTCCTAACAATACCAACATATAGCCTAAACATGATTCCTAACATGACTTATAGTCAAATTTCCACAACACATAGAGGACACATAACTATCAACAAATTATTCAACTTTACAGTTTTCACGGGACGGACCAAGTCACAATCCCCTCGGTGCACGCCCACACGCCCGTCACCTAGAATGTGCGTCACCTCCAAAGTAATCACATGATACCAAATTTAGGGGTTTCATACCGTCATGACCAGATTTAAAACTGTTACTTATCTCAGAGCGTGAAATTCTTTACTCTACTATGCCTTTGCCTCGCAATTTGGTCTCTGAATGCATCGAATCTAGTCACAAATAATTTATTTAGTCAATAAAATTTACTGGAATAAATTCCATAAGAAATTACTAATTTTTCATAAAAATCCGAAATTTAGCTCAAAAATTGCATGTGGGGCCCACGTATCGGAACCCGACAAAAGTTACAACATTTGAAAGCCCATTCAACCACGAGTCTACCCATACCAATTTGACCAAAATCCGACCTCAACTCGACCCTCAAATCTACAAATCTTATTTCCAAATTTCTAAGTTCCAATCTCCGATTTACACCTCAAAATCATGTAATCTAGTTGGATTATTCGATGATAATTCAATATTATGGAGTAGAAATGGTCACAAGGGACTTACCTCAAGGTTTTCTTGAAAATCTATCAAAAATCGCCTCTCCTCAAGCTCTAATTTGTCAAAAATGACGAATGGGACAAAGTCCCTATTTCATAATTCTGCCAAGACAGCCTCGGTTCTGCCTCGATCTTGGCCTTCGATCGAGGCCCTCGATCCTGGCCTTCGATCATGTCTTCAACCCTGCCTTCGATCGTGGCCCTCGATCATGGGCTCGATCGTGGCTTCGATCCTGATCCCCGACCCTGCCTTCGATCGTGGCCCTCGACCCTGGGCTCGATTCTGGCAGAAGAAATTTCTAGCAGAAGGAAATTGCAGTAACTGTTGTAGTTCAATTATTTTTGATCCGTTAACCATCCGAAACTAACCCGAGGCCCTCGGGACCTCAACAAAATATATCAGCAAGTCCTAAAACATCATACAAACTTAGTCGAATCCTCAAATCACCTCAAACAACGCTAAAACCATGAATTATACCCCAATTTAAGCTTATTGAACTTTGAAATTTCTAATTTCTACAAATGACTTCTGAACCTGTCAAATCACGTCCTATTGACCTCAAATTTTGCATACAAGTTATAAAATGACATAACAAAGGTATTCACATTTTCATAATCGGATTAGGACCTCGAATCCTCGATATCAAAAAGTCAACCCCCCGGTCAAACTTCCCAAAAATTCAACTTTCGGCATTTCAAGCCTAATTCCACTACGGACCTCCAAAAAAAAAACACGGGCACGCTCCTAAGTCCAAAATCACCATATAGAGCTATTGGAATCATCAAAATTCAAATCCTAGGTCGTTTACACATAGGTCCATATCCGGTCCACTTTTCTAACTTAAATTTTCAATTATGAGACTAGGTGTCTCATTTCACTCCGAATTCCTTCCGGACCCGAACCCACTAATCCGGTAAGTCATAAAATAACTATAAAGCATAAATTCAGTAGTAAATGGGGGAACGAGGTTATAATACTCAAAACGACCGGCCGTGTCCAATATAAACTTTTTGGTCTGGCCATTGCTCGAATAGTACAACAACTTCGAATTCTTCAATTGTTGTTTTGATGTTTTCAATCTCCTGTGGTTCTTGAATGACATCAGGTTTGAAATCTACATCTGTTTTCCTTGAGCCACTTTCAGCTGAGATCTGATTTACCACATCTTCGACTGGATTCTTGTTCGTATCTTCATTCATCGTGAGCGAATTTACCACTGAATTGATATTTTTAGAAACCTGTTGATCTCCGCGGATTTGACGAATTCCCCATTGTGAAGGAAACTTAATGACTTGATGTAACGTAGATGGTACAACATCCATTTCATGAATCCATGGCCTCCCAAGAATCACATTATAAGCCATGCCCGTATCTATTACTTGGAATTTCGTATCCTTGATAACTCCTTCTGCAAATGGTAAGCACTATCTCCCTTTTGTAATAACAGTTGAATTATCGAATCCAGATAAGGATCGTGATTTTGGTACTATCTTGTCGCCCATTTGCATTTCATTCACCACTCTTAGAAGAATAATATTCACGGAGCTACCTGAATCAATCAAAAGTCATTTTACATTAGTATCATGTATAAGTAAAGATATTACCAGTGCATCATTGTGAGGGATTATCAAGACATCTGCATCTGCATTATTAAATGTTATATTATCTTCTTCCAAAACTTGGCGAACTCACTTCCCGTGGGTCACAGTGAATTTTGACGTCTTTTTCGCAACTGTGTATGTTACACCATTGACTTCTTCCCCTTCGCTTATCACGTTAACTTTTCTTTTTGGAGACGGGCGTTTTGGAGGTTCTTGTCTATTTTTCATATAAGATTGCTTGCCTTTATCGCTAAATAAGTTGGTTAAATAACCTTGCTTTAGCAAATGCTCTACTTCACCTTGTAATAATCTGCAATTCTCTGTTTTATGGCCATGGTCATTATGAAACTCACACCAGAAATATGGATTTGTTCTGCCTGGGTTTGATCTCATTTTCTTTGGCCACCACACCTTATCTCCCATACTCCTTAAAATAGCTACCAACTCAGATGTGCTAATATTGAAACTGTAATCACCAATCCTTGCATTCGTGTTGGTATCTCTATCACGTACATCTAGTTCTTTTCTGAACCTGGATGATGATCCCGCATCTCTGTTCCTCGATCTAGGGGCAGACAATACATTTTCTGGTTTGGACCGTGAGTCCCGACCCGCGGGTCCCATATAAGGCTCGTACCTATTTTTACCGGACCTTTTTCAGACTCTGAACGCCTTGAATTTATTCTTTCATCAACCCTTGACTGTGCGACGATGTCTTCTTCAATCCACAGCTTGGTGCTGTACCTGTTATATACATTGTTCCATGTTGTAACAGGGAATTCTCTTAAGCTTTCCTTGAGTCTTCTCGTGGCTTCTGAGCTCTTTTCATTCAAATTACTTGCGAACGCCATGACTGCCCAATTATCAGGTACTCGTGGAAGCAACATTCTTTCACGTTGAAATCTATCCACAAATTCTCTAAGTAACTCAGTATCTCCTTGTTTTACCTTAAAGATATCTTCCATCCCTTTTTCAACTTTTTGAGCTCCCGAATGTACTTTTATGAATAAATCTGCAAAACTCAGCAAAAGAATCAATAGAATTTTCAGGTAAAAGAGAATACCATATTAATGCCCTTTTCGTGAGTGTTTCTAAAAATTGTTTGACCAAAATTGACTCAATTTCTTGTTTGGTCAAATCATTGCGTTTTACGCATGTTGTGAATGCAGTTACGTGATCTCGTGGGTTAGTTGTTCCATCATATTTTGGGATGTCAGGCATTTTTAACTTCTAAGGAATGGGCAGTGGGGCCGCACTCGGCTTCCAAGGTTGTTGTGAATATTTATCGATATCCACTCCCTTAATCACATGCGGTATGCCAGGTATTTATTCTATGTGGTCATTTTGCTCTTTAATATGTTTCTGCAAAGTTAGTACCAAATTTTATAAATCAAAGTTATTTGGTGTACCTGACCTCCTGTCACGTGATTCATTGGGAGCTCCCCCGCTTCCTGAATTGGCAAGCCCCGAGCGTGGATTTTCTATAGTTGCCGTATTATTTGGGGGAGGAGTTGGTGGTACAATTGGCAATCCCCTAACAAAAGCTTGGAGAGCATTGTTCACATGTTCAACGATCAATTATTTTAAAGCATCTTGCTCGACAGTCTTCTCGTCTCCATGTTGTTCATTTGTGTGAGACATGGATCTTTCAGGTGTTCCTTCTCGAGAATGACGTGGAGATTCCCGTGGTGAAGGAATTGGAGGAGATCCTCCCTCCTATTGGTTATTTTTGTTGACAGTTGACATGATTTGGTTGTGAGAAAGAAGGATTTGGAAAGTAAAAAGATTATCAGATTACCGGTAACGGAACCAATTTATTTAACAAAAAAATAAGATCTTTAGTCAAAGCCTATTTTTAGAAGAACTCAGGTTACTGATAACCAAATAATTCCCTACTTCCTCAGTAATTCACTTAAAAGGCAATAAAGTTGACAAAAAAGTAACTAAAAAGAAAGAATAATTGATTGTACTGAATAAGCAAGGGAAAGTGAGTATATTTCGATAGTACTCCGAACGTGTCTTTACAAATGAGATTCTCTCCCTTATAAAGGAGTTTACAAATATAACGTTTCCTCCTATTTATGGCGGAATCATTATGAGCTTTAACGACGTTAATTGTCCGTTATGATTGGTAATCGTAACTGTCTATGAAGATTTTGTAACGATTCTGATTCTCCTTCTTCATTAATTGTAGGTCCGTGAATCTTCCCTCTTTCCAGTCTTGATTCATTCCGCTCGTGCCTCTTAAGCAATTGTTTTAGGTTCGAACGTTGGTTCTCCATTATCTCGTGGGTGTTCTTGTGCTTTATACATCTTTTAAATAAAATATGCTAGTTGTCATTTCCTCATTGTTCCACGTATCATGCTCTGTTAGCTAAATATAATTACACGTGTATAATTTATTACCACAAATACAAATATAAGTGTTATCTTTTAAAAGGGAAAAAAATTAAAAAATTTAGTAGGGCACTTGCTTTTTTCTTTACTTTTCCCATGTGTAATTTCAAGATTCCCTTCATTATAATTTTCTCCTATAATATGTTCTTTTGAGTTTTGACTTAAATCGCATATTACGACTGCGACGTATAGATCGCATAAATCAGTATTATGACTGCGACTGTATATCGCATGTAAATGCTCATATATCCCGCCGTGGTCTGGGCTCAAACATAACCTACATTCAACCTCCAATTCCTTCCCTTCTTCGTCGGAGAAAAGCCCTAATCAAAACCTTTTTATTTTCAGGTAATTCCTTAAACAAATCGTTTTTAATTTATGAGCACGATATGTAACAAGATTTCCCTTTTTGTTTTAAAAAAATAATATAGATTCTGCACAATTTGAGTTTTTAAAGTTTCTATTTTTTCTCTTTTCAAAATCCGAGCTCCCTTCTGTTGATTATGATCTTGTGGTGTTAATAGTTGTTTTGAATTTGCATTATTTTGTGGTTTTGAGTTTGTACTTTGTTCCGATAGTGACATTTCCTCACTCGAATTAGCATTTTCCAGTAGATGACACTAATAACAGTGAGCTCTTTGTTTCTGTAAACACTTCACATTTTTTTTGGCCCGTTTCATTTGGTCTTTGCTATCAAAAAATTGGCCGTTCTCCAGTTCTGAATTTGGTCCCCTCGATCCATATATTCCCGCATTTCTCCGATTCACATGTCGCCATATAGTAGTAATCTTTGTCTAGCACAGCTTTTGTCAAGAATGGAATATTGTGGTTGTCAATTGTCATTGGGTTTAGGCGTTTAGCACCAATATTGGCAATTGAAAATTCATTTGTCGCCCGCAGCCAATCATCAAATGTTTGTTCTGTTAGCAATTGAGTGAAACCCATTGAGAATTGATCAGTAAAAGGAATATTTTCTGCCCTGTCATGAAATGACAAAGCCTCTGTAGCAACAAACATTTCCAGTGCATTGATCCTCAAGTTCACATAGTCGCAATTTATGGGTGTGTTTTAGTACAAATAGTCTATAGTACAAATAATCTCCGCATGTAAGGAATCTAAAAGGTAAATCGCAAGCCATGAGTGCATTTCAATTAATTGCAATTTTTAACTGCACTTAGAGTATGAATACTCTCTGCAACATGGTCAGAGTATGGAAAGAGCAAAATGCATTCGACCACTGAGACTTAAAAGCTGCGAATTCTAATTGAGCTTCATAAGTTGCATTCCAGCATTGAGTTTTATAAGAAGAATGCGATTTGAGCTAATGCCACTCCTTGACGGCTCTTTACATCTGATTACTTAGGACACATGAAAGTCGCATTCCGTGTATGAGTTTTGTATATTTTGGTATTCTCACAAAAACTACATATTCCTGGAATTTTGCAGCCAACGAGCGCACACTTTGGGAAAAACATCCCTTCATTCTTTCCTCCAAAAGGAGCCAAAGGGCTAAAAGGGTTTTAGAGTGTAATTTTCTCCAGCTTGTTTTTGCAATCAACAATATGCCAATCAAATGGTAATGATTCTTGAATTTTACAAAAAACGTGAAATAATTCTTGAATTTTACAAAAAAAGTAACATTTCTTATAGATCTTGGTGCATATGCTTATATATTTATGTGTATACCGTGTTACTTTGTCTGTCCCTAGGGTTTTGCACTGGCAGCCAAATGCAGGCACAACAGTCAACACTCAAATACTAACAGAAGTATCTCAGTGTGTTGAGAGTATAAATGGGGTTAAAGAAGGAAGGTGGAAAGCTACTCTTAGCTTCTACAAACCCATGCTCCGAGGTATTTCATTACATAATTAACCATGTAATCTATTTAATAAATACTAGTATTATCTTTGCATTTTTTGTTTATACCTGTGTTTTACAATAAAGGGTGGATTTTTCCCTCTGAATTCATTAAAAAAAATTGGGTTTTTAGCATTTTTTGTTGATACCTGTGATTTACTATACATGAGTGCTTTTACCCCCCCCCCCCCCCCCCTCTGAATTCATTAAAAAGATTGGAAGGTTTTATCTCCAGTAAGGTAAATTATTTATAAGCAAAGTAGTTTTGGAAATTTGGGTCCGAATAGAGCAGAATGGTTATGAAGGATCTTTGCTTCTTTTTTTTGGGATAAGGTAAAAGTTTATTCATGTACCAACCTGTGATTTACTATAAAAGGGTGATTTACAATCAATCAATTCATTAAAAAGATTGGATTTATAGGTAGGTTTTCTCTTCTGTAAGATAAACTATTTATAAGCGAAGTAGCATTGAAATGATTTGGAGGATTTATCTAGCTGACACTAACTGTGTAGTTAATTGATTGATTGTTTGATGGATTGTTCCTCTTCTGTAAGGCAGCCTTTTGGAAGAGTGTTAAACTCGCGTAGGAGCACGAGTAAGAAGAATTTTACAAAATAAAATGGGAGGGGGCAAGAGGATGTGAAGTTTTAAAGGGTAAAAAATTTAATATGAAATGTCAAGGTAAGAGATTGAGAATGAAAAGTTAGGCTCTCATTGATCAGCCTTTGGTAAGGCTGAAAACTTGTACTTTGCGAAAAAAAGGAGTGGTCCTGTTTTTTTTTTTGATTTTGCACCGGGTGTCCGAGTCTCTTTGAGCCCCGACTAATCCCGGGGGTGCACAGGCCCTCGGCAAGGAGTTTCCCGCAAGTGCACCACGGTTAATTCAGGTTTGACCCAGTCCGATGGCCCTCAGAAATTGTTTGCACCCAGTGAGTTTCGAACTTGAGACCTTGAAAGGGAGCAAACCCCAAGGCTCAAGTCAATTGCCACCAGGCCAACCCCTGAGGGTTAAGGAGTGGTCCTGTTAGGCAATATATAACAGATGCACACAAGCATTGACATATATGTTAGCGATAAGTTTAAGCTATTCATTCTCAGGCTAGTTAGGCTTGATAGTGCATATATTGTGCACATGTGAACCTGCTTCAACCTTGCATATCATTTATTTTATAAACGAGAAATTTCCCAAGGGCAGTGGTGCACGGTTCAGAACTCGATGTATACTGGGCCCACCCCTCTAGTTTTTGCCGCTTAAATACCTAGTTTTTGCCTGCGGCAGGCTTTGAACCCATGATGTACATCTAACTTACACATCACACGTTGCCCTCCTCGTATCACTAGGCCAAATCCCCGGGGGCAACCTTGCTGTCATTTTTGTGAGTACTTTTGCACCTTTATAGGAGATTTGATTGTGGAGTGACTTTTTTTTCCCCTCTTAGTAGAACAAGCAAATGCATTGGAGTTTCCCCGTGATTTTTTGGGTATTTCGCTTCAAGAACAGCCCAGCAAGTATTACTTTGTAATTAGAGGGCAACGGTTGATCTTGGAAGCAGAGTCATCAATTCAGACGATAATGGAGAAGTTGCAGTCTTACAAAACAAGGGTTGCACTTAATTTTGAGGTTTGTATCACTGAGATCTGCAAATTGTTGTTCTTACTGCAGGAGGATGATTAAGTTATCTAGCACCATCCACAGTCTTGGCTTTTGTAAATTTAAATGTCTATAAGTGATATTATCCACATTTATTGTGCTTCAATTATTTGTGAAGAGTGAAGAACTTCCCCACTTTAATAAAATTATTTACCTAATTAATATAAGTGAAGATTGAAGAACTTCATGACGATGACTGAATACTTATGTGGGCCCTTAAACTTTCTCTTAGGCACCTAAACTATTCTCTCAGTGGCTTCTTTGCCGTGTCACCAGCGTGTGAAACACACGCATGTATTTTCTTAACTGTTTCAACACATCTGTGTCTAATAGGTATAGTTTGAATAGAGATAAAACGCTTAATAGACCATGAGCTTAGTTTAAGTGTCTAAATCTAAAATCCTGACAAGTTTAGGTGTCTATTTATTCAGCCTAAAATAAAGTTTAAAGAATTGTGTTATCCAGTTGGGTGGCCATTGACCAGCTATACCTTTTCAAACAGGATTCATTTTTGAACTAGCCAAGCTTGTTTTTTGCAATACCAAAAGCACTATATGTTGCTGGTGAAGGTTGTCTGTTCTCTATGGTGATTCTTAGAAGATAATTTTCCATTTTTACTTTGATTTATCTTTCAGAATTCTAAAAATGGACTTACTTAGCACTACTTCATAATACTCATTAAAATATTTGACTTACATAGGGGTTTCAATATCAACTTGGTGACTTCCAGCTGCGAGTAGGCAAAGTTGTTCCAATCCACTCTGAGAGCTTGAGGGGAATAGTTATGGAGGTATTTAATAGCTTTAGATATTTATTCTCTGTTGAATGCTATGTGGTTAAGCCTTCTCTGGAGTCTGGAAGATAGCTATGGAGGATTTCTGTGATCTATTATGCTTTGTATTCTGCATGGAGAGGAATTGATTTATTGTGCTTTCCTAAAAGGCAAAATGGCCTCGTGACCACTTAAACTTGCACGTTTTTTTTAACCCGGTAAACAAACTTATAACTTTCCCATTTGGACACCTCAACTTGATCAAAACTTATGATTTAAATATCTCCACCAGAGCGTGACCCTCACCTGCGCTGACAAGGGAGGCGTGAGGGGGGTGATAGAAGTTTTTTCTTTTCCTTTTTATTTTAAATTTATATTTCTGACTTACGGTTTTTGTTTTAATAAAACATTATATTCACGCGCTTTTTTTGTGTGATTGGCACACATTATTGCCACATCAGTTACATCACTTCCACATAAGCATGGTCAATGGTCAAAGGTGTTTATTAATATGCAAATAGTTAAGTTAAGGTATTCAAATGGGAAAGTTGTAAGTTTATTTACCGGTTTGAAAAACGGGTGCAAGTTTAGGTGGCCACGAGGCCTTTTTGCCTTCCTAAAATAATTACTACTTGTCCTTTACTTAGGGTGTGTTTGGTAGGAAAGAAAACATTTTTCGGAAAATATTTTTCAATTTTCTCATGTTTGGTTAGCTTAAATGTTTTCCCTATTAAAAGAAGGGAAAACATTTTCCAAAACATTTTCTCAATCTTCCCCACCAATCCACCCCACACACCCTTACCTCCCATCCAACCCTGCCCCAATCCGAAATAGAAATATTATTAATAATACTTTCTTTTCATGTTATAGATAGAGTACATTTTCAACAAATGAGTATTTTCTTTTCATGATATAAAAATATATTTTTTCATTTAAACAAAAAAAGTATTTTTTCTTTTCATGATGTAGAAAAAGTATTTTCTTTCATTTTAACAAAATGATGTAGTAAAAAGTATTTTCTTTCATTTCAACAAAAATAGTATTTTCTTTTCATGATGTAGAAAAAGTATTTTATTTCATTTCAACAAAATGGGTACTTTGTTTTCATGATGTAGAAAAAGTATTTTCTTTCATTTCAATAAAATGAGTACTTTATTTTCATGTTGTAGAAAGAGTATTTTTTTTTTCAACCAAAAAAAGAGTATTTTCTTTTTAGTTATGGAGCACAAATTTCAACGTTGTTTTTACCTAAAAAAGTAAAACATCACATTAGTTCCTTTGGGTTTGTGTGAATTTTTGTAAGAATAATTAAATTCTTGAAGAAAATAGAGTCCGAAAAACGTTGGGTATTTATGGGGGTGGGGAGCAAAGGAAACATGGAGACTTGGGAAGGGGTGAAGAGAGTAGCATAAAAAATATTTTCTACTCTCTAACCAAACAATAGAAAATATTTTCCGAAAAACGTTTTTCAATCACCAACCAAACAAGGGAAAATAAGCGATAAAACCACTCATTTTCCATGAAAACATTTTCCTTCGTACCAAACACACACCTAATGCTAGAACATGGTCGCATAAACATATTTTCACTTGAGACCTCTATGGGGCTGGCTGAAGGACTGACTCTTAGTGCTTTTCGTATTAAAAGAAAGTACAATGGAATGGATAGAATCAAGTCAATAGTTGTTGGTGTCTCTGGGGTTATGTGATGCTCTGTGGGAACTATCTTGTTGATCTTATCTCTATTAAGGTTCTCGAAATGCTGATGTGAGATAATGACTATCTTATCAGTATGCACTATTGGATGGATATCATTTGATGTTGCCTAGTTCATTCTCTAGCTGTTTTAGCAGCATCAACACCACCCCCGGGGGGGGGAGGCAACAGAAAAAGGAAGACTAGTCTGAGAAGATGGTCTACCTTAGAGTACGAAGAAAGAATGATGAACTTTTCTGGGTGCTGATATGTTTAGGAACAGAACTTCATGTCACACTTCACTTTGAACCTGAGTATTGATGGATTGGCTGCATGTGCTTAAATAGTAAATGGATCCCAAATAGCCCACTAGTAGGTTCTATTTCAAATACACAATGGACGTTCTTTTCTTTTCCTTTCCTCCCATTATCTTCAGCATGATCTCCCCCGTCTTTCTTCTGATTATATAGTATGCGTTAATTGGGTGTACTTAGCTTTTCTCCACCTAGTCTTTGCATTGCAACGGTCGTTTATAAATTTCAAGCAGTTCTATGTTATGAGCATGTTGACCTCACAAGTTGTTTGTTTCTTTTGTAGATGGAATATCTTCCAATTTCCTCATGGGAGAAATCACACCAGATTATGGGTGAATTCTTCGACATATGGCAGGAAGCTCTTGCGAAAAGATCATTACCAGGTCATTTCGTGCACATTGAACCAATTTTTTCAGAGTTTGGACTCTCTGATCAATATACTTCACAGCACACAGCTGTACAGTATGCTAGCATTATGGCTCAAATGATAGCTACAGCTCAATCAGCACAAGCTGTGAGAAACTAGATTTTAGCATAATATTCTGTTGGCAATATAATTTTTAGCCCCGTACCTGCTATATTCTCAATACAAAAAGATAAAAGCAATGATTTTCCTTTACCTTCAGACACTAGTTCATTTTGCTGCTGCTACTACTGCCTTATATTTAGAAAATCGACGTTAAAGACAGAACTGAATATTAAGAAACTAAAGTGTTTCGTCGTTTTTAACCTTGGTCTCAAGCTGCATAGAGATTGCTAATATCCAGGAGATTGCTTTCTGTAAATTGTCTGTTGTACACTTTATGTTCAGAAACAGATCGAGAATTTGCACGTAGAAGGTGATGTCTATATATAACTTCTTTTCCTTTTACTGGGTGATCTGAAAGGAAAATGTTTGCTTTTGTCTGAAGTGCAAGAATTAGGAGACAGGATTGTACCAGAGATGGAAAGAAAACCTTTCTACAGGTTTATACCAAACAGCGGGTTTGAGTGATGAATAGTTAGGAGAAGAATCTCTTTACTCAGGGCACTACATTTACTTTGTCCTGCTACCACCTATTGACGTACCGACTTCTGTCGCAATGGCGTTGACATTAGAGGTCGTTAACCCCTAGTCGATATTTTAATCATTGTTGATCAACACAAAGTCCAGGGTCTATTGGAAACAACCTTTCTGACCTCTCCGAGTAAGGTAAGGTTTGTATACACACTACTCTCCCAAGACCTTTCTTGTGGGCACTTACTGGGTTTTTTTGTTGTTGATCAACACAAAAAATATGCAAATCATTTATGTGCGTACTATTTTAAGAATGCCAACAATTTGTTTAACGGATACAATTAAGTAGAACATTTGTGTTTGCATTTATGTAGGCTTGTACCAATGAAATAGACTTTAAGCCAGCAGCATCACAAGTTGGATCTTGAAGCTTTGGAAACTAAATTTACCTACTGGATCTATTACTACTACTAACCTTATTATTACCGGTGTTTTGAAAGGCGTTTTCGGGGCGAGCCCTGGGCGTGAGGCGCACCAAAAACGCCCGAGGCGATGGTGTGGGGCGAAAGTTTCAAGAGACGTACGCCCAGCAATTCGGGGCGTACGCCCGGGAGTTTAAGGCGCGTTTTTTTAGTGAGGCGTAAGACATTTTCAAATTAAAACAAACTTTGTTGATAGGTCCTTCATATAATACCCAAATTCTCAAAAGTCAGCTTGGTAATTACTTGAAAGTTAAAGTTTTAAAAAGGAACTGAAATGTATTAAATTTTAAAGTCAAGACATTTTTATGACTGAAGCCCTAATTCATGGTCTTTTCCAATTCTTTATCTTGTCCGCTAGTCTGCTTATATCTCCAAAAGCAATGAATATTTTTTTATTTTTTATTTTACAAATACAAAAAGAACTACATTCTATTCATAGTAGCAAGTTCAAAGTTCAAATTGTAAGTTAGTCATCCTTTTTGTTCCTCCATATAGAAAATTTTATTCTTTTCGACTCAAATTACTTGTGCTTCTAAGTAGCGTATAATAGATTATTTTGACTAGTTTTTGTAGGGATGAAGCGCTTGCGCGCGCGCACACACATATATATATTTCACATATTTATACTTTTTTTAATTTTTATGCAATTTTATTTGTTTATAAATATTTACTGTAATTGTATTATTTTATAAAATATTAAAAATTAAATACCTATGAGGCTTACGCCCCGTGCCTCGGGTTATAAAATATTAAAAATTAAATACTTATGAGGCTTACGCCCCATGCTTCGGGGCTTACGCCTCGGTGAGGCATATGTAAAACGCCCCGCCTTACGCCTAAGCCTTTTAAAAATTACTTAATCATTTTGAAGCCGAATGACGATATATTAGTTTGTCTATACTACGTCCTATTTCATTTGACCTGGTTGATTTTTCACCAAAATTGAAAGAAAATTTTGTTATGCAACAATACAATTAAATTTTTTTAACTGTATAATAGATAGTAACTCGTTGACAAGTTCTATACCAATTTCTTTCTAATGAAATATCTCCAGATTAGAAGTAAACAAAAAATATCCATTACATCCAAAGTTATACTTGAGATATCTCCTTTTTTATTTTCTCTTCTCCTTTACTTCTTTCCTCGAGGTTCAAAGTACAAAGATCTAATTATCCAATTGTCAATTTTCATTCAACTTCTAAATTTTGTAACGATGTACTTAATTTTTTTTAAAAGTACCATAAGTCACAATTTTATAATTAATTAACTTAAAATAAATAAGAATTTTGAATAAAAATACCATTTGACTTCTAAAATGATAATCGTATCATATAAACTGAAAAAAAAGATATAGTGTAATTTTTTAAAATAAAAAAATAATTCATAATCATCCTTTTTTAATTATTGTTCTCTAATTTTCTCACGTTTTTCACTTAAACGACACAAATATCATTTTTCTACGTGAGAAAGAATACATTGATAGAAAAATTTAATCTTACTTAATAATAAATAGCTCTATTTACGCGCAGAATTTTCGACTTGCTTAATCCTTCAAAGCGATCTCATAGAAAAATTACATTAATCAAGAGAAATTGATGAGCAAACCATACACCACCCTGCGAAATCTGATCTTGAACTACATTATTTAGGGACAAATATTTGTTTCTTTTCTTTTTCTAGCTTCAGTTCTAATTTGGTAAAATAATGCACCCCACAGTAATAAAAGGTATAGTACTCAATACAGTTCTCGTAGTTGAGATCGCATACTATTATAAAGGGAAAATATGGTAATCGCCTAGTAAGTATGAGCAAGAAGGAAAAGTTGCTGACCTTCTTATTTTGCATGCCTTCTTATTTTATTTGTTTTCTTTCTATGAATATGATCTTAATTACCTGCTTTATCTTCAACGTACTTCCTCTTATTATAAATTAGTTATACTTTCAAGCTGATGTAGTGATTCAAGATTCATTAATCCCTTATCTTTCCTTACATTAACTAAACACTCTTTATTTTCTCTAGAAATTAACTCCTTAATTAAAGAGTTACGTTCCATTAATGGCTTCTTCAGAGCTTCCATCTGATATGGCTTTCGAGATATTAACTCCAACTTCCTTGGAAACATTAGATGCTTGCAAAGTAGTTAACAAGACATGGAAAAACATGACATATAAATTAGGTTTTATGCAAGTATATTGTCACAGAACAAATAATATTTTAGGTTACTTCGTTCAAGGTTTAGAAAACAACAAGTACGTTACAGAGTTTGTTTCAATGGACGATTGCTCTGGAAAAGATCCATTGCATCTACCAGTTAAAACCTTGAATAAACCTGAATATAAAATTTTCAACCATTTTCACAACACAAAGATCGAGGCATCTTCAAAACAAGGGATTTTATGTTGTGTGAGAAGAATAAAGAATCGTAATCATATGTACTATATTTGCAAACCTAGTACCCGAGAATGGAAAGTGTTGCCTAATCCAAAAACGAGATATCAAACTGTCAAAGTTGCTCTAGTGGTACTCAAATCAAGTCCTTTATATTTCAAGATTATTCGTTTGTCACAAGACTTATCACCACCTCGTCGTATGTAAAATTTGCATCTTAATTTTCTTAGGTTCCGAATCATATATCTATCGTTCATTGATTGGCTTTTGCTTTTGCTAAAATTAGGTTTACATATATGTATTTCCTTCATTTGAATCTTTGTTTATAGGCGCTTGGGACTTGGCAATTATTGTTGCGAAATCTTTGACTCTGAGACTTTTGCCTGGAGACGAACAAATATAATCTCACTCCCTTACGATGTGTTTTTCGAATCCTCTTGTCTCCCTATTAATGTAAGTGGTTTAGTTTATTTTCTCACAGATGATGATCACGTATTAGTCTTAAACTATAATGGCAAAGAAGCTCGTTCAAGATTCTCACTTCCAGAGTTAGTAACCGAAAACAAAGATTATACAGACAAAAAACTGGTGGAGTACGAAGGGAAGTTGGGATTTATTTGTCTATCGCCGAATGAAATGTTAGAGCTTTGGTGTATTGACAATACAAGAAACCATTTGTGGAATAAGGAGAAAGAAGTGGAGATTGAAACCGTTAAAAGTGTGATGAAATATCCAAGTCCAGTTGATTTCTATAGTGAAATATTTCCTTTTCGTTCGGATAGAGAACCAATTGGTTTAAAAGCGATAGGGGAAAATAGTGGCTAAAATTGTTACAAGAAAGAATTAAGTTGTAAGTCGATGTTCTTTTGTTCTACCTTTGTCTTTCTCTTTTGTGTTGCTTTTTAGAATTGTATTGTCTGATTATTGAGATTTTAATTGTTTAAAGGAAATTTCACTCAGATTTCTATCATAGGAACGTGCATATTTACATAGTTACGTATTTTAGGTAGAAGTTAAATATCAATGCAATTTTAGTTTTCAACTCATCTTCACCCACCTTTTTGTTTTTCCACTCATTCTTTTGATGTGACACATCATACAGACGATTATTTTTCTTTAATATCTGTTATTAACTAAATGGAAATTTTTACAATGTGTACAAGCATAAATGTATAATTTTTGAGTAATTAATAGTAATTCACATCAGATACACGTGCAATATAAATGCATCATAGCTCTTGGCATTAATTCTATTGAAGGTTAAAGTAGTTAAAACCTATTCTTTAGAATCTATATTCAACAATTTATACACAACATAAATTTGCTCTTTACTCCAAAGATAAAAGAAAAATATAGAAAACTTTCACTCTTTGGATTGAGTTCCCTACTCCTTCGTAAGTTGAACTACTTTTCCCACTCCATAAGAGCCAAAAGATACACATTGGTTTTAACCAGACCTAACAATATTACAAGTTACAACTAGTTAAAAAGAGGAGGTAATTTGCATATATCATGGCAGAATGTGTAGAGTGATTTTGTAGGTGAAATAATAAGAATAAAATGACTTTTCTGTTACAAAATAAATAAAATTGAATTTTCTTACACAATTATCATTAGTTAAGTAATCCTCTGACTCTGAGCAATCAGCTCTGTGTAATAAGATTTTCATACAATATTACACAATTATCATTAGTTAAGTAACCGTTTGACTCTGAACAATCAACTCTGTGTAATAGGATCTTCATACAATATTACACAATTATCATTAGTTAAGTAACCGAGCAATGAACTATGTAATAAGATCTTCATACTATAGTAAGTACACGTCGTGCCAAGATTATTTTATTAAGTACTAGGAGATCGTAGGAGTGATACATGCTAACATGATAAATAATACTTATATTGGGTAAAATACGTGATGCTACGTGGCCACCTAAGAAGGGGACGAGTGGAATCAAAACCGGGAGGATGGAAAACCGGGCACAACTACCTCGTGTGTCACCGAGAAAGACAAATTCGTAAGGGCATTAAGCATGATGCGCCCGATGGCATTTAATGAAGAATATTCCACAACATTAAAGAGTAACAACTCATTAAAGAAATTTGAGCATTTATGTTTACCGTTAAGTTTTCATTATCACACTCCGATAATTGTCATTAGTGGTGGGCCCGACCATTACGCCCACTGAGCTATAAATAATAGGCTCAACTATCATTGTAAAGGATGGGTTTTTCTGGAATACATTGACAAAATTCTACAGAGCAATCAAATACCTTTTTTTTCTCTCTTTCTCGCTTGCTAATCTTATCATCATTGTGTCCGGAAATCTTATTCCCGGGCTCTTCGAATCCATCATTTCATCTACATTTTAAGCTAAGTATCTTACATCTGATCGATTAATTCATTTTCTTTGGGATCAAATTAATTCATCTGTCTAGAAACCGCGAACAAATTTAACTGTACCGTTTTACGAGCAAACAGTTTGGCGCCCACCGTGAGGCCTAGACAGTCGTGTGGTTAAGTTGATCCTTACCTCCTTCACTCACAAGCTTTGATCGTTCTTGTCTTCGCAAAATCACAAAGAATGGAAATCAATACCATTAACAATACTCACAATCCTGAGGTTCAAGGGGAACACTCCCATTTTGAGGACTCAATTAGCGACACTCGCAATAAGGGGGGAGATTCCACGCCGGTGTATGGCGGGCAGTACCCCAGACGAGTACGGGAAGCGACTCCAGATGATGCTGACCAGGGGCACGTAGCAGACGCGGTGAGGATCCTACAAGAGCAACAAGCAATCATCTTAGGCCACCTCAAGCGGCAGGATCATGTTATGACAGAGTAAAACAAAAGCTATCGGGCACTTCAAATAATGCAAATAGGCAAGATACAGTTCCTCCCGTTGTTCCTTCGAACCAAACAATGCAGAGAGTCGACAACAATTCTCCAGGGGCGAAGTTGGCTCCGACGGGCCTGAGGGGAGAAAATCTGGACTCAACAGCGACAACGACCCATCCAAGGAAGAACTTTTGCGGTTCATGAAAGAAGTCAATGCCCGCATGGGTCAGATCCCGGGTGCACTGCCTATATTGATGGGTCGGAATTCGAAGAAGTATATTCAATTACCGTACAAACCGAGTGCAGCCCCAGAACTGATCCCTAAGTGGTTTGGAATGACTGAAGTGCCGAAATATGACGGAACTTCAGATCCACATGAAGACATCACCACCTACACAACAGCAGTGAAAGGAAACGATCTGGATTCTCACGAAATTGAATTTGTATTATTAAAGAAATTTGGTGAGACTCTCACGAGGGGAGCCTTGATGTGGTACTCATTACTGCTCGAGCACTCCATAGATTCCTTCTAGATGCTCTCAGATTCATTCATCAAGGCTCATACCAGTTTCAGAAAGGTACAAGCCCGAAAGGCAGACATATTCAGGATCGCGCAGGGAGAGTATGAATAGTTACGAAGGTTTGTTAGCCAGTTCCAGAAGGAAAGGATGTTGTTACCGGTTGTTCCGAACGAAGGGGCAGTTGAAGCTTTCACTAGGGGTTTAAGCTCAAGGAGTTTGAATGCTTCCCAGAAGCTGAAGGAAAGTCTGCTCGAGTTTCAAGCGACAACTTGGGGGAATGTCCACAACCGGTCCTGGTCAAAGATAAGGATCGAAGACGATCAGGTTGACTTCCCGTCATCAGCAAAAGGACAAGAGAAGAACAAAGATAAAGTGAAAGACGATGCCGACTCAGATAGACGAGTTTCAATGGGCCGTTTTCAACCATGCGAGCTGGCGGAAGGTCGCGGTAGGAGCTTCCGGTCGGTTGACAAGTTTGTCAATAATAGGAGAATCGATCGTGAGCGAAATAACAGACCACTGCAGGATAGGGAGATCCCAGGGTCACGAGGCCCTTCCTATCCAAAGTTATCAGAATATAATTTCAACATCAGTGCGGTGGAATAAGTGTTGTCCATGAGAGACATCAAAGAGGCGTGGCAATTCTATTAAAAAAGGGTCACCTAAGAGAATTCTTAAGTGAACGAGCCAAGAACAATTATGGTCGGGACAGGGGAGACACGCAAACCTCGAAAGTAGGAGGGGAACCTCCGCGCCAAAAGATCAACATGGTCTTCAGAGGGAATGAAATTAATGGGACCGCCTTCTCAGCCGCAAAGAAGACAAAAGTATTGACGACCTATAGCAAGAGGTTCCGGGAAGATGATATCACGTTTACGGACAAAGAGACAGACAAATTACTAATGTCGCATAACGACGCACTGGTAATTTATTTGAATTTTTTAAATTCAAAATTAAACATGTTTTAGTGGATTCAGGAAGTTCCGCCAATATCATACAATGGAGAGTTCTGGATCAAGCTAAACCCACCGGGAGTAATGTCCCAGCAACAAAACTCCTTGCTGGATTCAACCTCGCCAGCGTGACAACCCGTGGGGAAATTTTACTGCTTACGGATGCCGAGGGCATAACGAAGACGACTCTCTTTGAAGTAGTAGATGGGTACATAGGTTATAATAGCATCCTGGGAAGGCCATGGCTGCACGAAATGAAAGTTGTGCCTTCGACGTACCACCAATTGTTGAAATTTCCAACATACGAGGGGATCAAGCAGATAAATGGGAGATCAACCGACAATAAGAGAGATGAATGTGATCTTGATTTCCCATAGTAAGGGGAAGGGACCTGCGACATAGCAGTTACCGGAACTGACTTTCGACCCCGAGCCTGAAGAAGTTTCCTCGGGGGAAGGAGTGTCGGAGCAATATCATGTACCAAGGTATTTTCAGGTACTGGAGGAAACGTACGCAATGAAATCCATGACAGAAGAGCTAGAGCAGGTTGCACTGTTCAAAAAATTCCCAAAAAGGAAATTCCATTTGGGAACAAGACTACATCCGAAGCTCAGGTCAGGTTTTATTGAATTCCTTAAAATTAACGCTGATTGTTTTGCATGGTCGCACGAGGATACTAAAGGAATACCAATAGATATAGATGTGCAAAATCTGAGCTTGGACCCGAGCGTACCTCCGGTAAGGCAAAAGAAGCGCCCTATCGCAGAAGCAAGAAATAAATTCGTTAGAGAAGAGGTAACCCATCTACTTAAAATTGGTTCAATCCGGGAGGTAAGATATCCGGTCTAGCTAGCTAATATAGTAGTAGTTCCTAAGAAGAACAATAAATTCCGCATGTGCGTATATTATAAAGATCTTAATAAGAAATGCCCGAAGGACTCATTCCCATTGCTAAATATCGATCAAATAATCGACGCTACGACTTGGCACGAGTTAATGAGTTTTCTTGACGCCTATTCTGGGTACAATCAGATCAAGATGAACCCGGAAGACCGGGAAAAGACTTTGTTTATAACAAGATTTGGTACATATTGTTACAACGTAATGCCCTTCGGACTAAAAGAACGTCAGAGCCACTTACCAGCGACTCGTAAATAAGATGTTCGAAAAACAAATAGGAAAAACTATGGAAGTATATATAGACATGATATTCTCGTTAAATCTCTGGATGTAGGTAACCACCTAAGGCATATGTAAGAAACGTTTGACATACTAAGGGAACATAATATGAAGCTTAACCTCGAGAAGTGTGCATTCAGGGTCGGATCAGGTAAATTCTTAGGATTTCTGGTCTCACAGAGAGGAATTAAGGTAAATCTCGATAAAATCAAGGCTATCCAGGACATCCCGGATCAACTATCCAACGTAAAGGAAGTACAGAGACTCACAAGCAGATTAACTGCTTTGAGTATGTTCATTTCCCGGTCATTAGCAAAGTGTCATCTCTTTTTCACACTGCTAAAAAAGAAAAAAATTTCGAATGGACGCTGGAGTATCAACAAGCTTTGAAGGAATTGAAGAAGTACTTGTCAAGTCCTCCTTTTCTCTCGAAACCTAAAGAAGGAGAAACATTGCTGGTCTACCTGACGGTCACAGAAGTTGCGGTAAGCGAAATTTTAGTTTGGGAGGAAAAAGGTACGTAATTCTCTACATATTATGTTAGCAAAATTTTATCGGGAGCAGAAACTCGCTACCCACATCTGAAAAAATTGGTATTATCCCTCGTGGTAGCCTCCCGAAAACTGAGGCCTTACTTCTAGTGCCACCCGATAGCGGTAGTGACTACTTTTTATCTGAGGAATATCCTTCATAACCCCAGCTCTTGGGTAGATTGGCCAAATGGGTCATTCAAATGAGTGAGTTCGATATAGAGTATAAGCCACAGACTGCGATTAAGTCGTAGGTCCTGGCTGACTTCGTAGCCAATTCCAGCTCAGGGTTGATGCCCCTGGTTGCCAATGAGGCAATAATGGTGTCAGAGCTGACATCGAGAGTCTACACCTTATTTACGGATGGAGCTTCAAATGTGAAAGGGTACGGGATTGGAATAGTCCTGGTCACGCCTTCGGGGGAAGCCTTAAGGAAAGCCATAAGGACAGTTACTGTAAGGCCCCAGAAAAGTTTTCTAACGATTTAATATTTTAAAGTACGCCAACGGTATTTGAGAATAACGTGTTAGAGTATTAAAGGAAACCCATGGGATAGAACCACATTATTTCGAAATGAAAAGTATATGTTTAAGGTGTGTTGAAACATACTAAGGAGTTTTGTGAATGGAAAGAATTCGTGTGTCACAAGTATGATACATTAAGTGGAAAGGATGTTTCAATTCGCACAAGATCCTACTTCAAACGTATGCGACTACCAAAGTATAATGATGTATGAGGTGAGCTACCTATCATATTAAAGCTCTTTGAGTTTAGTTTCTAACGCTTCAAACCGTTCGTTATTCATACATTCCTATAAGAATTTATGATCAAATACCCAAAGGCCGGTCTATAACTCGCTACAGAGCTAACGAGGCCTGTAGTGTGTTAAGACCAGGCTTTAGCCTGGCGAAGCCAGGCCTGTAGCGCGCTAAGACCAGGCTTTAGCCTGGCGAGGCCAAGCCTGTATCACACTAAGACCAGGCTTTAGCTTGGCGAGGCCAGGTCTGTAGCCCGATCCAGAATTTCGGAGTATCCATTTTCATATGTTTTAAACACGACCCTATTCAGTTAAAACACCTACTTTGACCATTTTAAAAATATTTTCTGATATTTTGAGAGTGATAGAGAGAGAGTCCTAGAGGGAGAAGTCAATAATCATTAAAATTTCACTTCGAGTCTCACTTAAAACCTTGAAGATTATCAAGAGGGGCACCTAGGTCTTTTTCCTAAGAGGTAAGATTCTACATCCTAACCCTTAATTTTGAATTCTGTCTAGAATTGGGTAATTAACAAGATATTTGGGCATGTGAGTTGTTTTTTTACATACATGTGTTATCAAAGGGTGTAGGAAGATTGTTGAGCTAAGAATGGTAAAGATTGGGTTGGGGGATGATGGAATCCTCCATAAAAGGATCTTGAAACCTTGATGCACACCTAGTGTTTGATAATATGCTCAAATGAGCTAAAACCATGTTCATCTTCCTAATTATGGTGTACGTTTGTTATGTTTCTAAATAGACTGAAGTTGCTAGAATGTTTGGAACGTCGTAGTAATTTAAGGAAAGCTCAAAACAAGGTATATTGGCTAAACTCTTCTCTTAGAATTGAATCACATTATATTCATGAGAAATATGTAAGTCCCGAGTGGTTCATTATAAAATTGGCTATTCCGAGTAAGATTGGGTTGAACGATATATATATATATATTCGACAAGTATCTCAAATGCTTTATTCATGTTATGTTATCAATTGAGGATGTGTTAAAATATGGTTGTGCCTTAATAATGTTTCGACTTCAAGTCAAGTTCAAACGAAGGTTATTATGCCAAATTTTGTAAAATATCTCTATGTGCCTTAGATTCTAAATTGCTCACATATGTATTACACACCTTGATTTGAATTGTATTTGTTATTGGTGATATTTGAAATTGAAAAGGTGAGCATGAAATACTGAATATGGCCAACGTGCCAAGATTGATCTTATAATTATGACCATTAGTTCCAATGAATTGAAAATATGTGAAAGTAATATGAAATACGATGAATGATATAAAAAGGTTAATGTCTCGAATAAGAAAACCTAGCCGATCGGGTCGTGATCGGACACCATGTCGCACACATGGTGGTGATTGTGCTGGAAATTATAATTTAAATGGTAATTGTGGTTGATGTCCCTAATAGATAGCCTAGCTGATTGGGTCATGATCGGACTCCGTGTTAAAGACGGTGGTATTGAAATTGAGAGAAATTGTTTTTGATGTCTCTAATGAGATAGCCTAGCCGATCGGGTCATGATCAGACTCCGTTCTTAGAGTACGGTGGTACTGGTTTTGTGAATAATGGTATTGTGAATATTGGTATTGTGGACAATGGTATATCGATATTAAAAATCTCCCAATATGAGATATGGAAATTTATTTGAACAATGTCTTGATCCTAAATTGAGGTTTGATGTTGATTAAAGCTTCCTTTGATATTATGATAATCTTGTTTGTATTATTTGTCATTCTATTGAGAGTGTGTTTAGTTATACATACTAGTGCTATTCAACAGTACTAATGTCCCTTTTGTCGGGGGCGTTGCATCTTTCAATGGATGCAGGTGGTTCCACATCAGGAGATATTGGTCAGTGATAGCAGTGCACCTTCTTCCTAGCTGACTTGGTGAGCCCCATTTTATTTCGGGGTCATGAATCTTTTGTACTTTGTGTATTCTGTTTGAGGTATAGCCGGGGCCTTTTTGTCGGCATTATCATTATACTCTTATTTATCTATAAAGGCTCCGTAGACATAATGTGGGTTGTGTATTGGTTCTGGGAAAGTCAAAATATATTATGTTGTGGTTGTATTACTTGTCCATTTGAGACTTTAAAAATGATGAAACTATTGTAAATGAATTGGTATTGTAGACATGAACAAGTTTTCGTTTAATTAATGATAATATGTGTTATCTATATTCGTGGATGAGTTTGGGTAGATTGAAATCTAACAGACTTGCTCGGTCGGGTTCACTCGGTTGAGCGCCAGTCGCGCTCCTCGGTTTTAAAGCGTGACAAACTTGGTATCAGAGCCAAAGATTTTAATGTGTTCTAGGATGCCTCGGAGCCGTGTCTAGTAGAGTCCTTATTATCAGTATGTTGTCGACCACATCTATAATTAGGATGCTACATGGGCATTTAGGAATAATACACTTCTTTCATGTTCTTGATCGTGCGATAAAGATGATTGTTACTCATGTAACTCCTGTGTTGCTCTAATATTCAGTACATGGCACCTAAGAAGAAGGCAAGAACTGGCCAAAGAGCCAATGTCACCCTAAGAGTGATAGTTGATCGTATAATTGATTATAATTGATGATACGGGTGAGCACCCAAGGAGTGAGGATATTCCTCTAGTTACTACACTGCCTGACTCTACTATAACTGATCAGACCGTACCTGTCCCTACAACTACTGAAGGTACAACAGTTCCTCCAATTGATATACCAGTTCCACCTCCAGTTCCAGCTTCTGATTCTGATGTTTTTGATGTTGATCTTAGATGAGCCATACAGATGTTGGCTCAAATAATGGCTTCCCAGACCTAGAGGTCAAATGTTGCACCTACTTCTTCCGGTCAGCCAGGAGATTCAACTAGTTCCAGGGTTAACAAGTTTCTCCAGTTGGATCCTCCAGTGTTCACGGGTACTAACCCAGAGGAAGATCCCTAGGATTTCATTGATGAGATGCACAAGACTCTCCTAGTCATGCGTGCTACTGAGACAGAGGTAGTGGAATTGGCCTCCTACCACCTGAAAGAGGTGGCATATTCTTGGTTTGAACTATGGGAGGAGTCCCATGGAGAAGGGAGCTCTCCGGCGAGGTGGGGTGAGTTTGCCGATGCCTTCATTGATCGTTTCTTGCCTGCCGAGACTAAGGCAGCCCGTGCTGCTAAGTTTGAGAACCTGAGGCAAGGTAGCCTGAGTGTGTAGGATTACCACATGAGATTCACGTACCTGTCTAAATATGCTATTTACATGTTGCCCACTATGCATGCTAGAGTTCGCCGATCTGTACAGGGCCTTAGTACCTTGGTAATTAATGAGGCTGCTATAGCTGCCTTGAATTCTAATATGAACTATGGAAAGATGGTGGCATTCTCTCAGGCCACAAAGACCCGTAAATTAAGGAACAGAATGGAGCGAGATGATAGTAATAAGGCCCGGTCTGTGGGCAAATTTGGTGGTTCTTCTGGTGGTGGCACGTCAATATTCAGGGGAGGGTCGTCAGGGCCATCACAGTACTTTGCTTAGTCTTCGGCTAGTGCACCGCCATCAGGGCCCAATCAGCATCAGCAATGGAGCCGTTTCAGGCCCAATCAGGGCAACAGGGGCTCATATCAGTAGGGTCGTCATGGTGGTAGATTCCAGCAGCAGAGGAGGCCCCCATGCCGTCGTTGTGGAAAGATACACCTAGGAATATGCTGCATGGACTTACCCATATGCTACGAATATGGATTGAGGGGTCACATTCAGAGAGATTATCGTTCGTCCCGCCAGGGTGCGGGCAGGGCCCCCACACAGCCAGCCAATTCTGCAGCTACTACATCTGTAGCACCTCCTCCAGCTCGAGGTACTCCAACACCTGCATGACGTGGTGCAACTAGGGGTGGAGCACAGAGTTCGGGAGGATCTGGTTGTTTCTATGCTATGAGAGGTCGCCAGAATTTAGAGGCTTCTCCAGATGTTGTCATAGTTATATTGACTGTCCAATCTCATGATGTTTATGCTTTTATTAATCCCGGTTCCACTTTGTCATATGTCACTCCTTATGTTGCTATGGAATTTAGGATAGAACCAGAACAGCTTCATGAGCCGTTCTCTGTATCTACTCCGGTTGGTGAGTCTATATTGGTCGCGCGGGTTTATAGGGATTGTGTTGTCACGTTGCGTGGTCGGGACACCGTGGCCAATCTTATTGAATTGAGGATGGTTGATTTTGATGTTGTAATGAGGATGGATTGGCTTTATTCTTGTTTTTCCAAGCTTGATTGTCGAACCAGGACTGTTAGGTTCGAATTTCCAAATGAGCCAGTTATTGAGTGGAAGGGTGATGATGTAGTGCCGAAGGTAGGTTTATTTCTTACCTTAAGGCCACAAAAATGATCAACAAGGGATGTATTTTCTATTTGGTCCGGGTTACAGACACCGATGCTGAGGCACCTACACTTGAGTCCGTGCTTGTTGTGAATAAATTTCCGGGAGTCTTTCCGGACGAACTCCCGGGGATCCCACCAGAAAGGGAGATTGATTTTGGGATTGATGTGGATGCCAGACATACATCCTATATCTATTCCACCCTACAAAATATCACCGGTAGAATTGAAGGAGCTAAAGGAACAATTAAGAGATTTGTTAGAAAAGGGTTTCATCCGGCCGAGCACCTTTTTTGTAAGGAAGAAAGATGGGTCATTGAGAATGTGTATTGACTATCGGCAGCTCAACAAGGTCACAATCAAGAATAAGTACCCACTGCCAAGGATAGATGATTTGTTTGATCAATTGCAAGGTGCCAAGTACTTCTCCAAGATTGATTAAAGATCCGGGTATCACCAATTGAAGATCCGGGTATCACCAATTGAAGATCAAGGAGCGGGATATTCCGAAAATAGCTTTTAAAGCCCGGTATGGGAATTTTGAATTTATAGTGATGTCTTTTGGGCTAACAAATGTCCCAGCAGCCTTCATGGATCTTATGAATCTCGTTTTCAAGCCATTCCTCGACTCCTTTGTGATAGTGTTCATTGGCGATATTCTTGTATATTCACGAAGTCAGGAGGACCATGCTGACCATCTCAGGGTAGTTCTGCAAACCCTGCATCAGCACAATTTATATGCAAAGTTTTCAAAATGTGAATTTTGGCTCGAGTCGGTCATATTCTTGGGTCATGTTGTCTCTAATGAAGGAATTAAGGTTGATCCTCGAAAAATTGAAGCTGTGAAGAATTGGCCGAGGCCTACAACTCCAACAGAGATTCGCAGTTTCTTAGGCTTAGTTGGATATTACAGAAAGTTTGTGGAGGGATTTTCTACTCTTGCCTCTCCATTGACTAATTTGACGCAGAAGGCAATTAAGTTCCAATGGTCAGATGCTTGTGAAAAGAGTTTCCAGGAATTGAAAGCAAGATTGACTCTACCAGAGGGTATAGATGGATTTGTGGTATATTGTGATGCTTCAAGAATCGGGCCTGGGCGCGTATTAATGCAACATGGGAAGGTGCTAGCTTATGCTTCTAGGCAACTCAAGAATCATGAATAGAATTATCCAACACATGATTTAGAACTTGCAGCAGTGGTATTTGCATTGAAAATCTGGACTCATTATTTATATGGGGTCTATGTGGATATATTCACGGACCATAAGAGCCTTCATTATATTTTCAAACAGAAGGAATTGAATCTGAGGCAGAGAAGATGGCTTGAATTACTCAAAGATTATGACATTGATATTTTATACTATCTGGGGAAGGCTAATGTTATAGCGGATGCTCTTAGCCGAAACTCTATGGGTAGCTTAGCACACTTGGAGGCATATCAAAGGCCATTGGCCAAAGAAGTTCACTGATTGGCTAGTTTGGGAGTTCGTCTTACGGACTCTAGTGAAGGAGGGGTAATTGTGCAAAATAGGGCTGAATCATCGCTTGTTGTGGAAGTCAAAGAGAAGTAATACAACGATCCATTGTTGGTGCAATTGAAAGAGGGGATTCATAAACATAAGACCATGGCCTTTTCTCTTAGCATGGATGATGGTACACTAAGGTACCAAGGGAGACTATGTGTTCCAAATGTGGATGGTCTCCGTGATAGAATTTTCACTGAAGCTCACACTACTAGGTATTCCGTGCACCCAGGTTCTACAAAAATGTATCATGATCTTAAGGAAGTCTATTGGTGGAATGATATGAAGAAGAATGTGGCGGACTTTTTGGAAAGATGTCCGAATTGTCAGCAAGTGAAGGCCGAACACCAAAGGCCCGGTGGGTTGGCACAAAACATAGAAATTCGAATGTGGAAGTGGGAAATGATTAATATGGACTTTGTGATAGGATTACCGCGCACTCTGCGCAAGTTTGACTCAATCTGGGTAATTGTGGACCGACTCACGAAATAAGCACACTTTTTGCCGGTTAAGTCTACCGACACAGTGGAGCAGTATGCTTAGTTGTATATCAAAGAAATAGTCAGGTTGCATGGCACCCCAATTTCCATCATTTATGATTGGGGAGCACAATTCACTGCTAATATTTGGAAGAGATTTCAGCAAGGTTTGGGTACTCAGGTGAATCTTAGTACAACCTTTCACCCGCAGACTGACGGGCAGGCAAAGCGAACTATTCAAACACTTGAGGATATGTTGCGTGCTTCTGTGATGGACTTCAAAGGTAGCTGCGATGATTTACCACTTATAGAATTTGCATACAACAATAGCTATCATGCTAGTATTCAGATGGCACCATTCGAGGCTTTATATGATAGAAGATGTAGATCTCCTATTGAGTGGTTTGAAATTAGGGAAGAAGAATTGTATAGGGCCAGACCTTGTGCATCAGGCTATGGAAAAAGTTAAAATCATTAAGGAGCGGTTGAAGACTGCTCAAAGTCATCAGAAATCCTATTCGGATGTTCGTCATAGGGATTTGGAGTTCAAAGAAGATGATTGGGTATTCTTGAAAGTTTCCCCCATGAAGGGTGTAATGCATTTTGGTAAGAAAGGGAAATTGAGTCTGAGGTATGTCAGACCGTACAAAATCATTCAGAGGATCAGCGAGGTAGCATACAAGCTTAAGCTACCACCTGAGATGCCATAAGTACACCCGGTGTTTCATGTGTCTATGTTGAAGAAAGTAGTTGGAGATCCTACACTCATTGTTCCGGTTGAGACTATTGAGGTAAATGATAAATTGAATTACGAAGAGATTCCAGTTTCTATTTTTGATCGGCAAGTCCGAAAATTGAGGAATAAAGAAATTATCTCCGTGAAAGTGTTGTGGCAAAACCAACATGTTAGAGAGGCTACTTGGGAGGCCGAGGAAGAAATGAATAAAAAGTATCCTTATTTGTTTGAATGACCATGTATTTTAAGTTGTGATCTAGGAAAATTATAAAACTTACTTTTTATGAATTTTGTATCATGTGAACAATTGGTATTAAGGGTGGTCCTTTCTGGATATATATTGCTTATGAGACCATATTTGGTGTTGTTTTGTATTATGTTACGTCGTTGGAATACGTATATGTTGTTAGGATGTGTTTCTGGGGCTCTCTTACAGGTGGATGGGCCTAGTTACCAGGGGAAACACTAGTGAAATATTTGGAATTTTTGGGAGTTAGTCAAATTTGGGGATGCTCTAATATGGTATGAAATAAACTGAGTAGCATAAGATACTAATGACGGATTTTTACCCTTATTTGAGGACGAATGATCCTAAACGGAGGAGAATGTAAGGCCCCTGAAAGTTTTTCTAACGATTTAATATTTTAAATTACGCCAACGGTATTTGGGAATAACGTGTTAGAGTATTAAAGAAAACCCATGGGATAGAACCACATTATTTCAAAATGAAAAGTATATGTTTAAGGTGTGTTGAAACATACTAAGGAGTTTTTTGAATGGAAAGAATTCGTGTGGAACAAGTAGGATACATTAAGTGGAAAGAATGTCTCAATTCGCACAAGATCCTACTTCAAACATATACGGCTACCAAAGTATAATGACTTATGAGGTGATATACCTATCAAATTAAATCTCTTTGAGTCTAGTTTCTAACACTTCAAACCATTCGTCATTCAGATATTCCTACAAGAAGTTATGATCAAATACCCAAAGGCTGGTCTGTAGCTCGCTACAGAGCTAGCGAGGCCAGGTGTAAGACCAGGCTTTAGCCTGGCGGGGCCAGGCCTGTTGCGCGCTAAGAACAAGCTTTAGCCTGGCGAGGCGAGGCCTGTATCATGCTAAGACCAGGCTTTAGCCTGGCGAGGCCAGGTCTATAGCCCGGTCCAGAATTTCGGAGTATCCATTTTCATATGTTTTAAACCCGACCCTATTCTGTTAAAACACCTACCTTGGACCATTTAAAACATATTTTCTTATATTTTGAGAGTGATAGAGAGAGAGAGTCCTAGAGGGAGAAGTGAATATTCATCAAAATTTCTCTTTAACTCTCACTTAAAACCTTGAAGATTATCAAGCGGGGCACCTAGGTCTTCTTCCTAAGAGGTAATATTCTACATCCTAACCCTTAATTTCGAATTTTGTCTAGAATTGGGTAATTAGCAAGATAATATTTGGGCATGGGAGTTGTTTATATTACATGCATGTGTTATCAAAGGATGTAGGAAAATTGTTGAGCTAAGAATGGTAAAGATTGGGTTGGGGGATGATGGAATCCTCCATAAAAGGATCTTGAAACCTTGATGCACACCTAGTGTTTGATAATATGCTCAAATGAGCTAAAACCATGTTCATCTTCCTAATTATGGTGTACGTTTGTTATGTTTCTAAATAGATTGAAGTTGCTAGAATTTTTGGAATGTCGTAGTAATTTAAGGAAAGCTCAAAACAAGGTATGTTGGCTAAACTCTTCTCTTAGAATTGAATCACATTATATTCATGAGAAATATGTAAGTCCCGAGTGGTTCATTATAAAATTAGCTATTCCGAGTAAGATTGGGTTGAACGATATATATATATATATATATATATATATATATATATATATATATATATATATATATATATATTCGACAAGTATCTCAAATGCTTTATTCATGTTATGTTATCAAGTGAGGATATGTTAAAATATATTTGTGCATTAATAATGTTTCGACTTCAAGTCAAGTTCAAACGAAAGTTATTATGCTAAATTTTGTGACATATCTCTTGTGCCTTAGATTCTAAATTGCTCACATATGTACTATACACCTTGATTTGAATTGTATTTGTTGTTGGTGATATTTGAAATTGAAAAGGTGAGCATGAAATACTGAATATGGCCAACGTGCCAAAATTGATCTTATAATTATGACCATTAGTGCCAATGAAATGAAAAAATGTGAAAGTAATATGAAATGAGATGATTGATATAAAAAGGTTGATGTCTCAAATAAGACAACCTAGCTGATCGGGTCGTGACCGGACCCCATGTCGCACACATGGTGGTGTTTGTGCTGGAAATTGTAATTGAAATGGTAATTGTGGTTGATGTCCCTAATGGATAGCCTAGCCGATCGGGTCGTGATCGGACTCCGTGTTAAAGACTGTGGTATTGATATTGAGAGAAATTATGGTTGATGTCTCTAATGAGATAGCCTAGCCGATCGGGTCGTGATCAGACTCCGTGCTAAGAGTACGGTGGTACTGGTTTTGTGAATAATGATAATGTGAATAATGGTATTGTGGACAATGGTATATCGATATTAAAAATCTCCCAATGTGAGATATGGAAATTTATTAGAACAATGTCTTGATCTTAAATTGAGGTTTGATGTTGATTAAAGCTTCCTTTGATATTATGATAATCTTGTTTGTATTATTTGTCATACTATTGAGAGGGTGTTTAGTTATACATACTAGTTTTATTCGACAGGACTAACGTCCCTTTTGCCGGAGGCGCTGCATCTTTCAATGGATGCAGGTGGTTCCACAGCAGGAGATATTGGTAAGTGATAGCAGTGCACCTTTTTCCCAGTTGACTTGGTGAGCCCCACTTCATTTCGGGGTCATGAATATTTTGTTCTTTGTGTATTTTGTTTGAGGTATAGCCGGGGCCTTGTTGCCGGCATTATCATTGTACTCTTCTTTATCTATAGAGGCTCCGTTGACATAGTGTGGATTGTGTATTGGTGCTGGGAAAGTCAAAATACATTATGTTGTGGTTCTATTACTTGTCCATTTGAGACTTTAAAAATGATGAAACTATTGTAAATGAATTGGTATTGTAGACAGGAACATGTTTTCATCTAATTAATGATAATATGTGTTATCTCTATTCGTGGATGAGTTTGGGTAGAATAAAATCTAACAGGCTTGCTCGGTCGGGTTCACTTGGTTGAGCGCCGGTCGTGCTCCTCAATTTTGGGGCGTGACAGTTACTTTAACTAACAATGAAGCGAAATACAAAGCTTTGATTGCAGGACTCGAATTGGACCGGGGGCTCGACTCTGAAGCAATCAACATCAAATGTAACTCGCAACTGGTGGTAAATCAGGTCTACGGAATTTTTGACACCAAAGATGAGCGAATGCAATAGTACGTGGAAAAGGTTCAGGCCTTGTTGTCACAATTCTGGGAGTGGTCAATAGCCCACATCCCGAGGGAAGAAAATGTGGAAGCAGATGCTTTAGCAAATTCGGGCTCATCAATAGAAATTCAGGGACCTGAATCGGGGGCGGTAGTTCAACTGATGAACTCAGCCTTAGACACGAATGGTTACTATAAGGTGAATTTTACCAACCTGGTATGGGACTGGAGGAACGAGTTAACCGATTATCTCGAACACAGGAAACTACCCAAAGACCCCAAGGCATCAAGAGCGTTGCGCACCAAAGCCGCATGATACAACTTCGAGAAAGGACAATTATACAGAAAATCGTTCCAAGACCCGCTGGCCCAATGCATAGGAGCGTCTAAAGCCAGCTATGTCATGAGATAAATCCATGAAGGAATATGTGGCAACCACTCGGGCGCAGATTCTTTGGTGTTGAAATTAGTCCGCGCAGGGTATTATTGGCCCCGTATGGGTCTAGATGCCAAGGACTTTGTATGAAAATGTGATAAGTGACAACTCCACGGACTACTGGTACATCAACCAGCAGAACCACTATATTCAATTCTGTCCCCGTGGCCATTCATGAAATGGGGAATGGACATTGTCGGATCGCTACCACCGGCTCCAGAAAAAGTAAGTTTTCTTTTAATTTTGACTGAATATTTTTTCAAATGGGTGGAAACATGTCCTTACCAAACGATCGGAGAACGCGAAGTGGTCGACTTCCTGTGGGAGAATATAATATGCAGGTTCAGAATACCTAAGAAGATTGCATGCGACAACGGGACACATTTTGTCGACGTAGAAGTCACAAAATTCCTTGAAGATTTAAAGGTAAAAAGGATTAACTCATCACCATACCATCCGAGCTCAAACGGACAAGTAGAGTCAACAAACAAAACAATTGTGCAAAATTTGAAGAAAAGGCTAAAAGCAGCAAAAGGTCATTGTCCCGAGGAATTGTTGGGGGTACTTTGGCCCTATCGAACAACTATCAAATCAAGCACATGAGAAACTCTGTTTTCCCTTGTATACAACGCAAAAGCTTTGATACCTGTGGAAGTGGGGGATCCCACTTTAAGGTATTCCAAGATAAATAAAGAATCAAATAATGAGCCAATGTTAATCAACTTAGAATTTCTCGAGGGACGCAGGGACCTGGCACGTGTCAGAATGGCAGCTCAAAAGAAGAGGATGGAGCGGTATTACAATCAAAGAACCAACCTTCGTTACTTCAAAGTAGGGGACTTGGTCTTGAGGAAGGTGACTCAAAACACCTGAGAACTCAACGCTGGCAAGTTAGCCTCTACATGGGAAGTACCTTACAGGGTTTCAGCTATCACCGGTAAAGGGTCATATGAGTTGGAAAACCACAACGGAGACAAGTTTCCTAGCAACTGAAACGTGGCTCATCTCAAAATATATTACTGCTGACAAACAACAGTCAGACGGAAAGTATGTGCTGCACTCTTTTATCCTTCGTTCTTCTTTTTATCCCAGTTGGGTTTTTTCAGGCAAGGTTTTTTAACGAGGCAGCGACCACAAGCATACTACAAAAATATCAGTAATAAGACATTTTGATGACAAGTTTTCATTCGGGGGCGATTAGGTAATCATTGCTTCGTTAGCAAATTCACACTGGGAAGTTAAGTTTGCTACCGAACAAAGGTTACACGATCGCTCACGAGAACAAACCACTAGAGGATTGTCAGGTATTCTTTCGCTCGACAGTATGAATTCCTAAGGGGAAAGAAAAATATGTTACCTAGCGAAGGGATACGTAGCAATTTATCGGTGGAACCTTCGAAGATACAAGACTTCTAGTGTTCCAACACGCATTCTTCGCATTAGAACACTGGGGGGGGGGATAATGATATAATTACAAGGCAACACTGAATACCACGTCAACCGTTACAAAATTTTGGCAAGGCAACACTGAATGCGACGTCAAACGGGAATGAAAATCCAGCAAGGCAACACTGAATGCCACGTTAACCGGGAATGAAAATCCAGCAAGGCAACACTAAATGCCATGCATCATCAGGACCGGGGACTGCACAGCCATCCCCGAAGAAACAGGTTATACAAGATAGCCACAAGTTATGGCGACTTCTTTTCTACATAGCAAAATGCCTATGTAAACTATGAAAACAGAATGAATGAAATGAAATCCTTTTGCTTTTATCTTGTTTTTTGTCTACACGGTGAGCTAATTTTGTTATTTGAAAGTTAAACAAGTACTTCAAATGTTAGTACCGTAATGAACAAGAGACGTCCTCTCAAGAGCATGGTAAACATAAGAGGGCCCTCTATTATAAAAATCCTTCTGTTAAAGGGTTAGTTCCAGAAGAATATATACCCGGAACCAAAAATGCTATCGGAAAAAAACACACCCACATCCACATATGAAAAAGATGCAGAAACCAAACTTGCGCACACACTTATAAAAAACCCTCATGTTAAAGGGTTAGTTCTGAAAAAATATATAACCGGAACCAAAAATGCTATCGGTAAAAAATACACCTAAAGCCACATACAAAAAAGACGCAGAAACCAAACCTGCACAAATACTTACTGAAACCCTAATGTAAAAGTGATAATTCTCGGAGATAGAAGTGCATCGAAGAAAATGCACCTGAGACCACATACAGAAAAGCAGGAAGACATGCACAAGGGTTAAAAAACTTCAACAGATATCCAAGCAAAGTAAGACAAATCCAAATAGTTGAGCAACAATACATCTTTATTTACAAAGGTGTACCAAAAGAAATACAAGACAAGGAAAGAAAAAGCTAAACTACAGTGTCGCCAGTATCAGAAGGAAGAGAAGTATCAACATCCCCGAGAGCAGTAGCAAGTTCAACTGATGGCTCAACATCTTCGCCATCTTGATATTCGGCATCATCGCCTTCCGATTACTCTTCAGTGTCAGAAGTCGTGGAACCAGAATCAGAATGACCTGGAACGTCAGACCGCGCTGGGAGTCCATTTTTTTGCAGCCAACTCAAGCTCTCATGCCTTAGCGATTTCGGCATCAATATCAATAATGCCAGCTTTCACTGCTTCCAAGGTTTTTCTCCTCATGCTGTACATGGCGTAAGTTTTTTCAACAACGAGGTAAGCCTCTCGGCGCCTGAGTTCTTCTTTGAGTTAAGCGGTCTCGGCAGAAAGATTGTCCCGAGCGGACCTAACAGACTGGAGGCTAACATCGAGATCACTGATAGTTAAACTATAGAGCCTGTTGTGCTCGATAGTTTTCTTATGCTTCTCCTTCAACCGGGCATATCTTGCCTCCGCAGCAGTAAGCTCTTCGACCTTAGAATTCAAGGCTGCTTCTAAATTTGTTACCCTTTTGGTAGCAATAGCCTCACGGTAATTGGCAGCAAGAATGACATCTTGTACCTTAGCCCACTTAGCTTTGACTTCATCAAAACTAGCTTAGTGGCCCAATTTCATGGCTAAATATCTCTACTTCCTGCTCACTTTGCTGCAAGCGGGCTTCCAAAGCCACGACCTTAGTGGCCTTGGTTTCCAGTTTCGAGAGGCGAAGACTGTCTAGTCCCGTTCAGCCAAACGCCGATCCCGCTCAGAAGAGAGTTCTCCTTCTCACGGATTAACTGATGTAGGCCCTCGGAAGTAAGAAAATTGGCCTGCAAGATAAGAAGAGGTAAAATTTAAAATGCACTCATTCAGAAGCTGATAAATAGCAAGAGAAAGATAGAAACATACCACTGCGTCATTATGCATGGCAATGTTCAACAAACACTCTCCCGAGAGTGTCTGAATCTTTTCCCAATCATTCTCTGAAGCCAAGGGCTTCAGATAATTTGCAAGCTCCACTGGCCGGGAAAGATGGTTGCACCAAGTAGAGACTGAAAGGGTAACACTTCTCCTCCTCTGAGGATATTTAGAAGGGACAACATAATTTTGCCCCAAATTCCCATGAACATGGGACTGAGGAAGAGGAACGCATTTAGCACGGTCAGGTGGGGCCGTTGGAGATGATGTTGTCGTTAAAAGCATGTATGAAGATGGAAATGATGTAGCAGCTGCTGGTGGCGAAAAAGGTGGTGATAAAGCGGGTGAAGAAGAAGAACGGGAAGCAGCTACACCAAATGTAGCACTGATAGTTGGGTGCTCACCGACCGAGGATGGCAAGGACCCGGTACTCTGCCTCGCAGTACTAGATACAACGATTGGGGCCCGAGAAAGGGAGTTGGCATTTTCCACCAAATCAAACTCTCCCCAAAGTACCGAGACATCATCTTCGACGGATATGACTGCATTAACTAGTTTAGCATCCTATTGAGAGGATAAAGATCGTTGTCTTCTATGAAGAGAAGCTCCCTCATCACTAGCTTATTCATCATCAATCACTACGGTGTCTATGACCGGCCGGGAGGGAGGACCGGCCAACGTCGCCACCTGGGATGATTTGGGGGCATCAACCTTTGCCCTCTTATTCTTCTCCCCGGACGCAAAAAAATGCCTTTTTTCTGGTTGCTTGTTCTCTAGCCGGGGACTCCGTGAAGAAATATTTGTGCCCGGAGCAGAACCGGTGCACCCGTTAGAGCAAGCCCCTCCTGAAGCAACCTCGCCGCATCAGTAGGGTCGGCCAAAACATCCTCTTCGGGGATCTCGACTTAGCCCGGGGGTAGACCTAATTTGACAAACAAGTCAGGAGATTCAGCCAAAATCCACACATGCAAAAACTTAGGCAGAGCAAATTATAGTTACCATGATTTTTGGCCTTCCACTTGTATTTAATGGACAATTCTTTCCACAAGCGAATTTTGGGAGCGATGATGTCCAAATTCGGGCATCAACAGTCTTCCTTTGCAGTAGGGATACTGGAAGGACGAATGGAAGATGGATACATACTAACCACCCATGTACATGGGTTATCAGTGGAAAATTTCTCCTCCAAATCCTTCAAAGTACTGAGCCTTTTGGGGATTATGAAACTTACTGTTGGGGGAGCAGAATCTTTATTTTTGTTCTTATTTTTCGAAGAACCAGAACATTTAGATGAAGAAGCCTGGTAACACAAAGTTGTGTCACCGTAAAGTTGGGGGACTATCTGTATTGGGTAAAATGCGTTATGCTACGTGGCCACCTAAGAAGGGGACACGTGAAATCAAAACCGGGAGAATGGAAAATCGGGCACAACTACCTCGTGTGTCACCGAGAAAGGCAAGTTCATAAGGGCATTAAGCATGCTGCGCCAGATGATAGTTAATGAATAATATTTCACAACATTAAAGAGTACGGCTCATTAAAGAAATCTGAGCATTTGTGTTTACCGTTAGGTTTCCATTATCACATTCCAATAATTGTCATTAGTGATGGGTCCGACCATTACGCCCACTGAGCTATAAATAATAGGTTCAACTATCATTGTAAAGGATGTTTTTTTTCTGGAATACATTGAGAAAATTCTACAGAGCAATCATATACCTTTTTTCTTTCTTTCTCGCTTGTTAATTTTATCATCATTGTATCCGGAAACCTTGTTCCCGGGATTTTCGAATCCATCATTTCATCTACATTTTGAGCTAAGTATCTTACATCTGATCGATTAATTTATTATCTTTGGGATCAAATTGATTCATTTGTCTAGAAATCGCGAACAAATTTAACTATATCGTTTTACAGGCAAATAGTACTGAATATATTTCTTTAACAAAAAATTGTCATATCACTTATAATTATATTGAGAAGAAGAATCTTCGAATAATGATTGGACAGAATACAAATATAATCAGGTATTCAAATTAAATTATCTACATAAAAAGTAGAAATAAATAAACATATTTGTGTTGGGCTAAAACGGTCCAAAAGAACTTTTAACATAGTGTGATATTGTTCGCTTTGAACCAAGCTCGCATGATTTTTACCAAAAGGTCTCATACCATTAAGAGTATACAATTCATTATAAGTAGAATTAATCTTTTTCCTTTCTACTTTTCATTTGGGACTTTGTTCACACACACCCAACAATCTCCCCCTTGGACTAAGTTCCACATGATCCATCACCATTCATAAGCTAATTTGGTGATTAATTGTGTGCCACCCATATAAGCTTGAGTATTTACTATCAGCGAAGCCCAAATATTGTGTATGCATCTTCAAAGCTACGGGTAAGAGTTGTAAACCCCGTAGACGGGGGCAAAGGCACTAAGCCCGGACCCCACGCTACACTCCGCCATCTCCATAATCCCGTCAAATCATTGGCTCTAATACCAGTTGTCGAGCTAAAATGGCACAAAGATACTTTTAGCATGATGTGATATTGTATGCTTTGGGCCAAGCCCATACGTTTTTTCCCAAAAGGCCTCACACTATTAAGAGTATACAACTCCTTATATGTAGAATATTTTTCCATTCTACTTTTCATGTGTGACTTTGTTCACACACACCCAATAATTTCTGGTTATAATTGAACAACATTAAAAACTGTGTCATAGGATTAGGATAAGTAATAAGATCAAAATATCAGGAAAACAAAAATACAAGTCTCTTTCATTAGTACATCAAAAGTTTATTTTGAGACGAGCAAACGATAATTTAGTGAAGTAGAAATTATACCCGCTTCTTGTTTGGATGGTTATACCTGTTGTACTGTATCGTATTGTTATTTTAAATATAATATTTATTTTGATTGTTACTTAAATTTTATTATATTGTATCGTTAAATCCATCGTTACGTAACGACAAAAAATATCGCTTTATGAAACGACCGATTTAGTGTAATCGCGTCATTATCTTATTTTTTACTTTATCTTGTCTTTCGTTATTATTAAATAACTCTATTTTATCCTTTATCCTACCATTTTATATAATAATTCTACCTCATACCATACTTTTTTTTAATAATATTACAAGTTTATTCTTCATCGTGTTGATGCATGATCTCATGAAATGACGATAAAGGTATAATATCTCATGAAATGACGATAAAGATATAATTTATCCAAACATTATATATATCAAAACGAAATAATACAATACAATACAATAGATATGATACATTATGAAACTATATATAACAATCTTCCAAACAAGCTGTAATTTTCGAGTCCGGGTGACAAACCAAATTGTGAGAAACTATAGCTGAATTTTGTTTTTTTGATGAAAAAAGAAAAATGGGTGGCAGCCATTGGTAGCAAAGTTTGGAACCGTGGCAAGAACGTGTTCGCGTCCGACACTTCCTCCGTGACACAGTTTATATGCAAAATATCACACCATAAACGTCGGTCGGCGTCGGGAAGTTAGCTTGATCCACAGAGAAGAAGAGGACGAAGAAATCACATTTTCCAATCCTCTTCTTCTCCATTATCTTTACCATAGTTTTTCTATATTCTTATTATTACCTCTTTCTCGAAAAAAAGCGACCAATTTTATTGAGCCGCGAATTATATATAACATGGCGGATCAGGAGGAATTTGTGAAATGCGTAGAAGACGGAATAAGGTTATCAAAACGAATATATTTCGGCAAAGACCGTGCGGTTGCGCCGCCTAAGCCGATGGCGGCAATGGATAAGGCGGCGCAATCGTACTTGCCGACGTCACCTATGATGTATGCTGTGATTGAGAATCCTGCCATTGTTGATAACCCGGATATTCCGAGTTATCAACCTCACGTGCATGGCAGGTGCGATCCACCTGCTTTAATTCCGCTTCAGATGAACGGAGTTTCGGTTGCGGCTGATTGTTATTTTGATACGGCGGTTATTACCGTTACGGGTTCGTGGCGTTTGCATTGCGTTATGAGTAGCCGTAGCTGTGACTGTCGTTTTGCTGTTCCTATGGGCGAACAGGTAATTATGGAAATTTATAATTGTCTCTTTGATTGTAAGAGTTTAAAGTTATATGCACACTACTCAATTAGAAGTTAATTACAGATAAATCCCTATGATTAACATTAATCCTTAACAATGGTAGCTAATTTGCGCAATAGTATAGAATTTGCTCCTTTTAGTGATACAATAGACCCTTGTGGTCCGACCCTTCTCCGGACCTGTGCATAGCGGGAGCTTAGAGCAACGGGCTGTCCTTTTACCTGTTTGAGGCTTGAAACGACTCTTGTTATATTATTAATGTATTTTAACATGGTATGATATATAACTTACTATTTAGGTTACCAGTTAATGCTAATTATAAAGCGTTAGCTGCAAATGTCTTGAAATGGTCTGATTGTGTAAATATCTTTTAACTGCTACTGCAAAAAAATAAATCTTGCAAAACATGCATGGAAGTGGCTTTAATTTAATAACACTGGGTTTATAGGTTTGATTGATTTTGGTTAAGTTTTTGCACAAATTTGCCAACAAGTCAAAAGCTTTTGGAAGTTAAAGGCAAGCATATATAACTTGAAAGCAATGAGCTTGGTATTCTTTTCTTGTTTAAGCCTTAATATAGTTAATATAGAACTTCTCTGAATAGAGAAATCCTTTGTTTCAGCTCGCGTAGATTTTGGGATGTGCTTGTTGAATGCTTTCTTATTTTGTGAATCCTTACCATTCTTTTGTTTCACATAAGTGAAACATTGCTGATTGTTTGTTCCTCAAGTGATGCATTATTTGGCTAACAGGGTTCAATTCTAGGTGTCGAAGTTGAGTTACCAAGGAAATCTTACAGCACTAAACTAGTCGCCGAAGATGATGAAAGGGAAATTGTAAAGTTAGCCAAAGTTGAAGATGGATGCTTTCTCAAGCCCCGTATTTTTACCGTCACAATACCAGAGGTAAATTTCTAACTGTATCCTACTCCCTCTGTTCTAGTTTACTCGACACGGAGTTTAAGAAAGAAATGAAAGATTTGTGAAACTTATGGTCTTAAAACATGCCATAACATAAGCATGGCTATAAAAAGCTTCTCATTAAAGGTAAAATAAGTGTAATGTTCTATGTTTCCAAATATAGAAATTAATGTGTCACTCTTTTTAAAATGGACTAATAAGGAAATAGTGTCACATAAATTGGAACGGAGGGAGTATATAATCTGCTTTCTTATTTTATGATGATTGTTCATTTCACTATTGGAATTACTGCTTTCTTATTTTATGATGATTGTTCATTTCACTAATGGATTTACCTTTTCAGATTGATGGTGGAACCTGTATCTCAGTAACAATTAGATGGTCTCAGAAGTTATTGTATCGCGATGGCCATTTTCACTTGAATATACCCTATAGTTTCCCAGAGTACGTGACTCCAGTTGGAAAGAAGATGTCTAAGAAAGAAATGATACAGTTAAATGTTAATTGTGGTCCGGGGACTAAGGTTTCGTGTAAGACTAACAGTCACCCTCTTAAGGTGAAGTTTGTTATGAATTCTACTGATTTATACTTTGTGGTAGATGAAACAACTGTGACACTGTTGACGATTTTGGTTTTTTAGGAGCTAGAACATGAAGCTGGAAAGTTGTGCTTGTTCTATGAAGCTGATGTCCTTAATTGGTCAAGTAGCGACGTTGTGTTTACTTACAAGGTACGCCCTAGATTAATATGTTGCAATAGTTTATTTATCAAATATGTTGCAATCTCTTGTAGGAACATTAAAGCGATATTATAAAGCTTTTCTAAACATTTGGGTTGTGTGAAACTCTCTCATTAGTGTCATTGTGTTTTCAGATTTCTTCAAGTCCTATATATCATGGCAGTATACTTCTGCAATCGCCGCTACAAAATGACACTGACCAGAGAGAGATGTTCTGCTGCTATCTCTTTCCAGGTGCTCAAGAATGTAGAAAGGTTTGTTTACTCTTTTTTCATTGTCTACTTTTGCATTTAAGATTACTCCAGAAGTTCAATTCTTGTCAAAATTTCCAATTCTGTTGAACTTTGTGATAGGTCTTCAGAAAGGAAGTGATATTTGTTGTTGATATAAGTGGGAGCATGAAAAAAAAACCAATCGACGATACCAAACAAGCTCTCTCTGTAGCATTATCAAAACTTGATCCCCAAGATTTGTTTAATATAATCGCTTTCAACAGTGAAGAGTACCTATTTTCATCATCACTAGAGGTTGCAAGCAAGGAGGCTATTGACAATGCAACTCAGTGGATTGACATGAACTTTATTGCTGGTGGCGGTACAAATATCTTGAATCCATTGAAACAGGTTATCTTACCTTCTCATCGACTTTTCAGTTGTATGCTACCATTTATCAGTGTTCCTATTCTTATTTTCAAGTTGGAGCAGATGAACCTGTGATAGTATTAATCTTCTACTTAAAGAAAGTGGAAAGAAAAGTAATAGTGTTCTGCCTTGTATTTGGGATTGAGGTGTAGTTAATTGATCGAGATCTCCAAGTTTTACTTAAAGTCTTAAATCAAGAAAGTACATCTTAAAATAGATATCTATCCTTTTCTGTGACAAATCTGACAGCAGTGCCTTGTTCCTTTATCAGGCTATCGGGATGTTGTCTAAATCTAACGCTGGAGAATCCATGCCTATCATTTTCCTGATCACAGATGGAGCGGTTGAAGATGAAAGACAGATATGTGAATTCATGAAGAGTCATCTAACACAAAACAGAACAATGTGCCCACGACTTTACACATTTGGCATCGGTATACATTATGTTTCGGATCTTTGTGCCTGAGTTCTCTTTCTGCAATAAGTAATCTGTGCTTAGTGCAGTAGATATATGTTCTTTCAACATCTGATTCTAATTTGAGAAAATTTTCAGGATTGTTCTGCAACCACTATTTTCTGCGCACACTAGCAATGATGAGCCGTGGCCATTATGATGCTGCTTTAGATGTTGGTGAGTTCTTTTTTTATGTGTGCAAAGCTTTTCTTTCGATAACTGCTGCCCAAATGCTATTTTTACATGATTGAATGTCTTGATTTCATTGAGCTGATTTGCTATAAGGTTATTACCTTTTGATTTCTGCATAATTAATTGCACATTTACTATCAAGTACAAGATCTTACTAGTAGATTCCTACATAAACTCCAATTAGTGTCCGCCAATTTGTATCAGTAATGCTCCAAAATCAAAAAAAGAGTTTCTATTGTTGTGATAGAGGTTAATATTTTCCTATCGCGAGCACATGGATGTCATTATATTGTTGTCTAAAAGTTTTACATATCTGGCCCCTCAATATCTGGAAGCTGAAAAATAGCACAATTTACTTTGGGTAATCATGAGGAAAATGCTTTTTTAATCATGTAGATGTAGTTTCCAAGTGTCTCCCAAAAATTGTTTTTAAGGCTGGTGTTTTTAAGCGTCGCGTTTGGTCCAATTTTGCTAGAGATACTTAGAAATAGCTTGCCTGCTTTTGTTGTGCAAATTCATAGCAGTTGTTACCTGAAACTGAATGCTATTTCTCGTGTTGGTGATTTTTCAGAATCACTCGAAATTCGTTTGGAGAGGCTGTTCTCCAGGGCATCATCCATCATCCTTGCGAATATTGCCTTTGAGAACCTTGATGGTCTTGAAGAATTCGAGGTGCGCTTATGAATATTATGTTTTTGATGACTTATTACGAGTTTTGTCTGTCGTTTCAAAAGACAGACGTAATTACAAATAGCTCAAGTATGAAATGGAAGCTCTAATTTGCATATTGTTAATAATGATATTTAATTTTTCATGACAGGTATTTCCCTCTCAAATTCCAGACCTCTCATCTGAAGGACCAATAGTCTTATCTGGCAGATACCGAGGAGTATTCCCTGAGATGCTCAAAGCTAAAGGAATCCTAGCAGACATGAGTAATTTCTCTGTGGAGTTAAAAGGGATTAAGTCCAAAGACATACCTCTTGACAAGGTAAGGAAGCAAACTCAATTATAGGTGCATTATCAACAGAAATGGCATTTTTTGTGGCTTTTAGAATCTGCATATTTCGTCCCAAGAGTAAAAAGGAAATCACAATAAATGCATGATCCCACGAGATTCCAGTATCCATATTGGCCCTATTGGCCGGATGGCTATTCATATGTATGTGAACCATAGAATCGTTCGATGGTTAGAGACTGTTTCATAAAGGGGCGGATCTAATGCAAGGTTTACGGGTTCTCGTGAACCCAGTAACTTCTGCGTAGACCCTGTATTTATACTAAAAATTCATTAAAAGTAAAAGAATATTTAGCTTGGAACCCACTTCGTTAGATCAATTATTATGTATATTAACTTGAGATCGTTGTAGGAACCCAGAAGCTTGAAATTCTGAATTCGCCTCTGGTTTCATATGCATCCTATTGAAGTTTTTCTTGCACTCCGTTACTGTGTCTGTGCAAAGTTATATGGTCGCATTTTTAGGTTGGGAATTGATAAGTGGAAGTCATGAAAAAGGGGATCCTTCTTTTCGCACTTCAGATCAAGAGGACGGATTGCCCTTCCAATATGGCCTATATATACATATTTATAACAATAATAGTTAGTATCTTCAATCTTATTGCTATGTTATTGGTAAGACAAAAAAGGAAAGGTTCACTTTCCTTTAACAGGCTCCTCTTATGTCAACTGAAAATTTCCGGTGTTAGTACTATTAGCAAAGGGTCGGTTAAAACTTTTAAGTATGAGTCAGGTACAGAAGTACATGGATACCATATTAAGGTAAACTTGAATGTTTGTTCCTTAAGTTTTAAGTGAACAGTTTATCTGTCCGGATTCTTGATTGAACTGATGAGAACATTTTATGGCTTTCCGCTGAAATACATATTACTCTATTGATTTCCAGTTTCCAAATTAGTGCACTTGGTTTAAGATCCTCATCTTTTATATTGATTTAAGTCCTTGTATATTGAATATGCAGATAATGGTAAAGCAGCAGGTTGATATACTCACAGCTCAGGCCTGGTTTACAGAAAATAAGGATCTCGCGCAGAAGGTTATTGAACTCCTGCTTATTATGTTCGAATATATGAATCGTTTATGCTGATCCTATTATTTCACCCTTTATATTCTTGACTTAGTTCTCAAGTAGTTATCACATTACTGAGCTCTTCTCCTTTGTTGACAGATAGCAAAAATGAGTGCACAAAATGCAGTAGTCTCTGAGTATGCACGCATGGCATTGGTATCGACAGAAAGAGTAAGAGTCATTAAGCCAACCACGAAAAGGAAGGTATGCATGGAATTTGTTGTGCTTCAATTTCAGTAAACTAAGACATTCTGACATATTTAGATCAACAATTCTGAGTAGACAATTTGGTAACCTCAGCTTTCACAAATGACGAAACTTTCTCATTTAGTCCATTTATTGTAGCTCATTCATTTATATGCGACAACAACAACAAACCTAGTATAATCCCACATAGTGTGTCTGGGTAGGGTAGTGTGTACGCAGCCTTGCCCCTACCTTGTTGAGATAGAGAGGCTGTTTCCAATAGACCCTCGGCTCAGGGCATTCGTTTACATAGTAAATGAGTAATCTCCATCTCTAGAAGTTCACTTTCGTGTACTCTTGGCAATCTGCAAAAAAGTCAAGTAACTATAGTCTGGTATTAACTTAATTATAAGGGTACTTTTAAATATTTATGGCATTGAAATCCAACAAGGGAAACCTCACACCAGACTAATAAGAAAACAAGTTTGAGTTTGTCAAGAAACATGTGTTCTCGTAATGGAGTAAATAGATACAAGACTCAGAATTAACTATCATTTGCTAAAATAGTTCATTTCATTATTACACTCGTCATCTTTCAGGTTCATTCTGATGCTGAGAAGATAGAGGAGCGTATAGTAGAGAAGGCGATACTGCTACACTACCTTGGCATTGGTTTTGGTAACCTCACAGCAACGATTGAGAATATTCCTCCTGGAGCAATCGAGACAGAGGACGAAGCAGCAGAAATTATCGCGAAAGCAACGTCTAATTGTTGCGGAAAATTGTGTGGTATATGCTGCTGTTGTGGTTGCTGTATTAGGACATGTTCAAAGATGAATCATCAGTGTGCAATTGCACTATCACAGTTGCTAGGTGCATTGGGATGTTTAGGTTGCTTTGCTTGTTGTCAATACTGCTGCTGTGGAAATGATAAGTGAGAAGAAATTACAAACTTAACTTACCACAAGATTTTGTTGTCAAATATGACAGATTATACAATTAGATGATAGTGAACATTTTTCATGGGTTTTTTCTCCCCATATTTTGTATCAATTGGAATACAATATTTTGTCAATAGGCACATATTTATTCTACTAAGTAGTTGGTATCAAGAATGTTGTCAATTGCTACCAACTTTTTGTAAATAACTGTTGAATTGGTTTTGGATATTTGTAACTGGGGAGAAGAAAATAACAAGTCAAGATAGATTATAGCTTTGGGCTGATTTAGGTTGTTCGTGGCAAAGGGAAAGATGTCCGGGCGGTGAAACTAGCAATTTTGCTAAGGATGTTCCAAATTAATATATGTATAAAAAGTAATATTTCATCTATATATATAATATAAGTTTTCGGCGAATGGTGTTCAACTAAACTAAAGACATCATCACTCTTGAAATGCGTTCATATCAATAAATATTTAATTTTAAAAAATCACATAAATAATATTTACACAATGTCTTTGGGATATAAAATAAAAAGTAGATTTCTTGAAAATGTTGAATGTTGATCCCACTTAGCTAACTCAATAAAGAAAAAAAATCTTTCTCTATAAAAATTCGTAAATGCTTTATCTTTATTTCTAAAGACTGGGAATATCTTATGAAATTTATTGTTATTTATGTGACCTAATACTAAAAACAAGCAAGTAAAAAATAAATGATAAATTCATTTTGAATACACAATATTATCATCTACTATCTTATCCTTATTGTTTCAAGTCACACTTTTACCAATTTGACTCTAAATATTATACTTTAACTAATTTTTTTCTATTGCCTAATTGTTTTTAGCGCCAATTTTCTCCTTTAAAAAAATAAATTTATGTACCCTAACAGGTCTTTTAATTTGCAAAAAGTTATATTGGGATTATAATGCAAAAATTATAATACGAAAAATTAAATAGTAGCAAAAATATTTATTAGATATACTTTCAATTGATAAATATTTGATTCATTGAATTCAAAATTATGGAGTATAATATAAAATATATGTTTGATTTTTTCATACATAAACTTGGATAAAATTTTATTTTTAATTTTAACCTAGGTCTTCTTAAAAGATTTTGGAATTAGCGTTTTGGAGAAGGATATTTTGGTAATTTAATTATTTTACCTGGGATAGCTAATTCTCAAATATTATCCCACATTGAATGCAGAATAAGAATAGTAGCTAATTAAGATTGAGGTATGACTATTCTAGCAATTTCTTATACCAAAAAAAAAAAACAAAAAAAATTAACCAAACATGAAATTGAATATTTCCACATTTTATCCCAAGATTATAATCCTTCAATTTTGTCTAATTCTAAATTTGTAAATATTTCCTTAGTTATTTTTTTCTAACTATGGAGTGTAATTTGAAAATATCACACATAAAATCGATGAAGAGAAAATACATAATTATTTGTTCTAATAGTTGAGTGTAATATTTAAATATTATACTAAAATTCAATGAAGATTTTTTTTTTATTTGAATATGAAGGGAGTTCAAGTATTATATGGATGTGTATTATCTATTATCTATTTTTATTTGTATTATTATTAAATGCTAGAAAAATCCTATAAATTTAGAAGTCAAATAATTTGTACTTGACTTCAAAGTAACTCCATTATTGTTGGGAGCTATATTTTTCATCGAAGACAATATGCTGTGTAATCAGATTGTTTACTTTGTTGGAAATCTTTTACGTGTTTTCCTTTTCTTATTGTATTTTTACTAAATCCTAAATATTAGGACTTCATACATAATTCAAATAAGAAATGATTTAATAAATTAAATTGTAGTATAACTCCTAAATATTAGAAAAATAACTTAATTTATAATTTTATCCAATGTAAAATTTATTTTTAAAGGGTAAAAAAGACGAACGACATTTCCCTAAGGACTTTCTTGCTTGTAATATAGTATACTAGTCTTAGAGTACGCGTTTTGCGCGTGTACCCTCGTCTGAGTAAATATAAATTTTAAGAAAAATACATAAATACTTATATTATAAGTGTATTTGAGTTACAAAACAAAAGTTAAGTAAAAGTAAAAAAAATTTAAAATGATGATTATTGATCATATATAACGAACTCAATAAAGGAAAAAAATTCTCATAAAAGTATTCAATTCTTCTAAATCTATATTATTAAACTTAAATTTATTCCAACTTTATTTATTTTAGTATAAATATAGAATATAATCTTTTAGGAATTTGTTATATAATGAATCTTTGTTTGCAATCTTATATACAAATTTCCACCATCTTTTGTTATTTTTATTTAAGTTGTGGTGATTATTCAATTTTTGGCTAAATTTTGCACAGTAATGTTAAATTATAAAAAAGGAATTAAATTATAATTAAAAATGAAAACACTAAACGAATTAAGGGGCAATCTTGTAGTACTTTGGAGAAAGCATAAGATGAAAAGAAATTAAATAAAGATCTCTAAACGTAATGGAACTAAAAATTATAGCCGGTTCGAGGATCCACGGGGAAAAGAAATTCTCTTTTTAAATTGGAAGATTACAAAGGATCATTTTGTTGTATTTTACGTAATTGTAATAAGGAAAGAATATATAAGTAGAATATTACTCGATTTAAATTTCTAAATTTTAGGAAATCCTACATAATTCAAACAAGGAAAGAATTAATAACTAATATTTTAGTCAATTTTAAAGCTCTCAATATTAGAAAAATAATTAAATTACAAATTTGTCCAATGTACAATCAAAATTTAAAGAGTAAAAAAGTTGAACGACATTTCGCTAAGGGTTTTTGTGCTTTTAATATAGTATGTATATATATATACTAGATTTAGTGTACGTGCGTTGCACGTGTAATTTAACTTATTTGTCAAACATTACAAAATTAGTATCTAAAAATTATAAAGTTTTTATTTGCATACATATCAAGAATTGTTTTGAGTTATACAATAGATGTTAAATTATCTAAAAAGCTTACATCTTCACATTCTCTGGGAGTTGAGCAAAGTATTATTTATTTGACTAATAATGGGTTCTATATTTTGTATTTATGACATGATGAACAATTAATGATATAATGATTTGATAGTCTATTATTTTTTTGGTTTCAACAAATGCTTCCAACTTTTAATAAGATCATTTAAAGGTTGAATTTTTCAAGAAAATTTTAGAAAAACTTTACCTCCTCACCAATAAAGTTAAAGGTTGTATAGGAGACTCTCGTTTTTTTACATTCAGTTTATTTTCGTAAGAATCTTCTTTTGATTTAATTAACGAATACCTACAGAATTAACAAATCCTCTCAATAATTAAGTAGTAACTTTTTTATAATACTATATCATACGTAAAATACATGTATGAATTTGCCGGACAATTTCACTGAATCATCTATGTCCGCACAACATAGAACAAACTCTTACAGACTATGCTTATGTTATAATAATAATAATAATAATAATAATAATAATAATAATAATAATAATAACAACAATAATAATAATAATAATAATAATAAAGGTAAAAAATTAAATAGGTGTGAACTCTAGCTCGTTCTCCCATTCTCACGGATATATAAGAAAAAGTACCTAAAAGCATCACAAGCTTTAAATCAATAATATAACCTTTTTTCATATATGAATCAATAAATGTTATTTCAACATAAAATTTATAAAATTATTTTCGTTCTAGAACGTGCCTAAGTAAAAGCATGCACATGCAAGGGGTATCAACTTTAAAATTCTAAGTTTTCTTAAAAAACGTTGACCAAGATAACAAGATGGAAAATTATTGTCTCAAAGCAAAAATAATCATGTACTCAATGACAGAAAATTTCGCTCTTTATATCTTGTAATGTCAAATTCTTAGCAATATAATTATGAAAAATTATAAAAACAATTCCTCAAATAAATCTTATATTCATAAATTGTGTATTTACAACGAATCTCTATCGAACTCATCATGTGTACTGCATGACAAAGTAAATATTTATAAGAAATGAATTCTAAAAAAAATATTAATAGTATCATAAAAGGAGTGAAATCATGAAATTTGCGTTCGTTCTTTCAACCGATTCCGACTAATGTAGTGTATTAGTTTTCTTGTATTTATAATTAGCATCATTTAAGTTCGGACTTTATGTACGTGTTAGACTAAAAAAAATTGTTTATATTTCTAAAAAAAAATTATGGAGAAAACATATTTCAACCTAAAAATAGGTATATTCTAAGTCTAAATCTTATTGAATTTCTAAGCTTCAACGTTGGCCTACTTAAATCCCATTAAAATTCTGATTTCTTGTAACATTTGACATTTAGGAATTGTTTTTTAACGCTTGTTACTTGTTTTCAAATGTAGAAAGAAAAAGTTCATAACGAAGCCAATGACATATTTTATTAACTCAAACAAGGATTATGAGAAATAAAAGTGTTATGGTGCTTATATTTAAGCAAATGAAAAAATATGAAAAAAGTTATGTCCAATCAAAATTGATTTTCACCATCTCCAACAACATAATGCCGTCTCAAGCTACCATTTATATACCCACGATAATTCAGTGTAAGCCTTATATGATTCGAGATAGAAAAAAAAGATTAGAAACTTGGAAGATCTAAAAAGATAAAGAAAGACCGAACAATATCAAAAATAAAATTTAAGACTTCATAATTTTTATTTGAGTTTAAAAAATACTACAAACATTATCAAAGAATACATATTGTGTTCACTAAATTGAAAATAAACAAGGAGACTTTAATATACAAAATTTACATAACTTAATTGAATCAAAATTTCAAACAAGGAGATATCAATGAGTCAAATAATCAAATTAAAATATACACTATTGCAAAATAAGTTGATTTAGTTAATTCTTTCAACTATCTCATCAAGCACATGTGTATAATAAAGCAATGATATTATACTCACACTAATAAAATAGAGCAGAACTATAATTCCTTATTGACTAAAGACTGTTAAAGAAATCGAAGCTTGTGTAGTATTTCATGATATTACTACAACATTAATCTTGATCGGGTCTAAAATAGCTCCACAGACCATAGTTTTTCCTTTTTTTTTTATCTATGATGCAAGATTTCATAATTTATTTCCTGCATGCAAAAACAAATCATATCATAATATAAATTCATCATAATATAATAAGCACATAAAAAAAGAAAAAAAAAGAAGGAGCTCACCAGCTTTCAAGAAGACCAATAAAGAGAAAGTGAATTTAAGATGACTTCTAATTTTCATTACTCAACATAAAAAGCAATATACAATTCATCACACGATGAATTTTTATTAATATACCATAAGTTAAAGAACGACAGAAATATTGCCAATTTCTCTTCGTGCCTAGGTTTTTAAGTGTTAGAATAAGTAGTAGGAAGGTATTATAATAGTTACGTTACTTACCTAGTTCATATAAGTAAAGAATTTTAAAAAGGTAAAATGCTGATTGGTTTTATTTTCCTAAATATTTGAACTTTCTATATAATTCAAATAAGAAAAAATTTAATAAGAAATATTTTAGTTGATTTCAAAACTCTAAATGTTAGAGAAATAATTAAATGACGATTTTGTTTAGTGTGAAATCTATTTTTAAAGGGTAAAACTTCATGCAAAAACAAATCATATCATAATATAAATTCATCCTAACATAATAAGCACATAAAAAAAGAAAAGAAAAGAAGGAGCTCACCGGCTTTCAATAAGACCAATAAAGAGAAAGTGAATATAAGATGACTTCTAATTTTCATTACTCAACATAAAAAGCAATATACAATTCATCACACGGTGAATTTTTATTAAATATGCCATAAGTTAAAGAATGGCAGAAATATTGCCGATTTCTCTTCGTGCCTAGATTTTTAAGTGTTAGAATAAGTAGTAGGAAGGTATTATAATAGTTACGTTACTTAACTAGTTCATATAAGTTAAGAATTTAAATAAGGTAAAATGTTGATTGATTTTATTTTCTAAATATTTGAACTTTCTATATAATTCAAATAAAGAAAAATTTAATAAGAAAGATTTTAGTTTATTTCAAAACTCTAAATGTTAGAGAAATAATTAAATGACGATTTTGTCTTGTGTGAAATCTATTTTTAAAGGGTAAAAAAGACGAACGACATTTCGCTAAGGACCTTCGTGCTATATATATATATATATATATATTGTTTCCCCGAAAAATGGTACAGTTGAATTTGCTCGTAGTTTCTAGACAAGTGAATTAATTCGATCAAAAAGTAATGAAAATAACTGATGAAATATAAAATACTTAGCCTTAGAATGTAGACGAAACAGCAGAGCTAATGAGTTTGGGAATAAGTTTTCCGGGCACAACAATGATAAGATCAAAAGCGAGAGAATAAAATTGTATTAAAATACTCTATAGAATGTAGTGTAAGTTAGCCCAAAAATTTCTCTCCCTTATAATGATAATTGAGCTCTCTATTTATAGCTATATCTAGGGAAGGAAGTCATAGGATTATGCCTTTCTTTAATATCAATTATGAGGGTCATTGATAAAGATGTAACGTTAGACATAAATGCCAAATTCCTTATAACGGGCCATCATCTTTAATACTGCAAAATATTCCATATTAAATGTTACCGGCCGCAAAGCACTTAATACTCATTTTATAATCGTTATTCCTTCTGGTGACAAGCGGAATAGCTATGTTCAGTGGTCATCTCCATCTTGTGTTCCACGTGTCCTTCCTTTAGACGGCCACGTGTCATGTCGTATTTTTTTCTATACAAATAGTTCCCCTGCTTTCTGGTGACATAACTTTGTGTTACCAGGAAGTTGGTAGAAATAATCTTTTGGCGGGAATTACTATAATTCTTTTTGAAGGCCACTGACGGTTGATTAGACGCCTGCCTCTCCACGTTTAATGCCCCAAACACGTGTCTTCTCATGATTTAGCACGCCTTTTGCCGATTATCGAGGTAATCATGGCCATGAATTTAGCCTCCAAGATTTTAGTTATACGCATCCTCCTCCTCCTATGTACTTCATCATTTCTAAAACTCCTAACTTGCATCTTTATTTCCCAACTTTTCTCTGATCTTCTTCGAACCAGAAATTTTCCTTTCTTCTATTCCAACGGCTTCCTCTTCAAAACGTGCTAGTTCTTCAAAGTGCAAGAACAAAATCGAGGATTTCGTTCCTCCAACAGTGGGTTCCATCATCCCAAGAAGGCTTAGTACTTCGAAGGATTTCGAAGAGAAATTTCCTATTGCTAACCCTCGCACATGGGTTGTTAGTAGGTACCCTTCTTCTATTCGCCTTTCCAGTATTCCTGCTCTGAAGGAGGATTGCCGCTGTCATGAGTTAGACATCATTGCTCCTGATCTATCAGAGCGAGTGACCCTTCCCAAGGGAGGGTTTACATATTTTTTCACGTATCCCTTTACTTTGGGTGCATTTTCTTTGAGCGGAGAGCTGGATTCCGTGATCGCGGAGGTTTGCCTTCGCTATCAGGTGTGTTTGGCACAAGTAAGTCCTACAGTGTGGAGGACGGCCGCCTTCCTTCGGTGTTTGTGTCTAAAAACTAGAGAGTAGCTAACCCTAACTCATATGATGAATCTTTATTCCTCCAAAATTTTCCGCGGGGGAATGATAAACCTTTGCAAACGTGGACACCATGCATTTTTGTCTAGCATAGACGACGACAATGATCGTGGGTGGATGGAACGGTTCGTTGCAATTTCCAACAACGGCTTCATCCTTTCCGGTTGCTTGGAACTGCTCTCGTAAGTTCTCTTTAATATATGTTTTCTAACTAAATGTTCTTCCACGCTTGTACTAATCCTTCAACCTTCGTTTGTTATAGCGACTCGATGGATCCCACCGGTGATAGAAGGCTTAGACCGGTGGGTTCAGAAGATCTTGGACATCACAACGCCCGAAACCCGTTTGTGGAAAGAACTGTCCATTAAATACGGGTGGAAGGCCAAAAATTATGGTAATTTTAATTTACCTCACTTTCACTTTTTGTATACGAAGAACTTGGTTGAACCCTTCTGACTCTCTCACGAAATTAGGTCTACCTGCAGGCTCAGTTGATGTCCCCAAGGAGGGTGTTTTGGCTGATCCTGCTAATGCGGCGGGGCTGCTTCAGGAGGCACTTACTCTAACAGGCGTCTCCAGGCCTGCTTCGGGAGCAAACATTACTTTACGAAGTCCCTGGCCAGAGAACAGGCAACCAAAAAGAAGACGTTCATGTGCGGTCGGGGAAAAGAATAAGAAGGCAAAGGTTAATGCCCCCGCGTCATCTCCGGTGGCGATGACGACTGGTCTTCCTTCCAGGACGGTCATAGACACTGTGATGATCGATGATGAAGAAGAAGCTAATGATGAGGGAGCTTCTTTACACATAAGACGACAATCCTCATCATCTCAATAGGATGCTCAACTTGTTGAGACAGTCACACTAACCGAGTATGATGTCTTGGCACTTTGGGGGAAATTTGATTTGGTAGATAATGCCAACTCCCGTTCTCGGACCCCAATTATTGTGCTCGGTACTGCAAGGTAGAGTGTCGGGTCTGTGTTGTCTTTGGTTGGCGAGCATCAAACAACCAGCATTGCATTTGATGCAGCTGCTTCACACTCTTCAACTCCATCAGCTTCATCTCCACCTTCACCATCACCAGCAATTGCCACATCATTTCCATCTTCGTCCACTCTTCAAACAGCGATTGCTATATCATCTCAATAGGCTGCACCTGACCATGAAGAAGGTAACTCTCCTCCCTAGTTCATGGGAATTTGGGGAAAATTATGCTACCCCTTCTGTAGATCCACAAAGGAGGAGTGTTACCCTTTCGGTCTCCACCGGGTGCAACTTGCTTTCGAGGCCGGTGGAGCTTGCTAATTATTTGAAGCCTTTGGCTTCAGAAAAAGACTGGGAAATGATTCAGACACTCTTGGGAGAGTGTTTGTTGAACAATGATATGTATGTCACGACCCAATTTTACCTGTAGGTCGTGATGGCGCCCAACACTACAGCTAGGCAAGCCAACTAATAAATTAAACATACATTGATAAAATTTAAAACCAAGAAAATATAAACACAAACTCTACCAATATGTGTGCCAAGACCTGGTGTCACAAGTGAATGAGCATCTAGTAGATTATACAAAACTTTAAATACTGTCTGAAATGAAATAGACAGAATGTAAATATAAGAAGAGACACTGGTAGCTGCAGAACGGCTCAGAAAGGCAGCTCACCACTATGCCTTGGAATGACGTGGGTATGTGATGATAGGTCCTCCACTAGTACCTGTCTCAGGTCCTGCACAAAAAGGTGCAGCAAGTGTAGTATGAGTACGTAAACAACGTGTACCCAGTAAGTATCAAGCCTAATCTTGAAGTGGTAGAGATGAGATGGCCGACTTTGACACTCACTAAGGGTCAATAATAATAACTGAAATAAAACTAGGATATTTAAATCAACATGATTTACAGAATTTATAATAATTTATTTAATCAGCAGAAATAATCAAATTTCCTTCAAATGTAACAATTCTCAATATATTAATTAAATTCCCTCAATTCAAATAATTTCCAATTTATAAAGTAAACCTCATTCACAGGAGTAACAATTAATTCCTTAACAAGCAAGAATAATAATTCATTAAATTTCAAAGATTTTCCAATTTATTAATTAGCTTCATAAGCTGAAATAAATTATTAAAGTATCGTGTAATTATTATTATTAAGCACAATTTCTGCCGAGGACGTACGGCCTGATCCAGAGTGTCGTGTACACTACCGAGGGACGTGCGGCGTGATCCATAGATGCATCTATCCTGCCGAGGTGTTCGGCCCACTCCACAAGAAATGATGACATTTTCTTATGTGCCTCCGGAAGGAGAGTATGTTTATTATAAGATAAATTTGGGAGGAGAATAAATGTTTTTAATAATTAATTGATTTAAACAAAAATTAAGCATATGAGATTTCCATCCTTTAATATCTTTATCTAACAATTCACAATATATTCATATATATCAATTAATATTAATTAATCAAAGAATATAATTTACACAAGTAAGGCATGCTTTGAGTCCTAAACTACCCGGACTTTAGCATTAATAGTAGCTACGCACGGACTCTCGTCATCTCGTGCGTACGTAGCCCCCACAATTTAGCAACAATTGTTTAATCTTAATCACCTATGAGGTAATTTCCCCCTCACATGATTAGACAAGAGACTTACCTCGTCTTGCTCCAATTTAATCCACTATAAGGCCTTTTCCACGATTATCCAACTCCGTCTGGCTCGAATCAAGCCAAAATAATTCGATACAATCACTAAATATTATAGGAATCAATTCTATAAGAAAATACTATATTTTAAAGAAAAGATCCCGAAATTAATTAAAATTTCGCTCGTAGGGCCCACATCTCGAAATTCGGTAAAAGTTATAAAATCCGACAACCCATTCAATTACGAGTCCAACGATACCAGTTTCACTCAAATCTGACTCCGAATCGATACCGAAATCTCAAAAATTCGTTTCTATGAGATTTCTAAAAATTTCCCAAATTTAAATCTCAAAACACTAATTTATGGTGAAAATAATGATATACTTGTATATATAGACCAAATCTGAGTTGGAATCACTTATCCCAAATGTCTTTCCTTGAAAATCTGTCAAAAGTCGCCTCTGTTCAAGCTCAAGTTTGTCAAAAATGGCAAATGTTGAATGCCACTGTTTTTATAACTTACAGATCTGTCCAGTTCGATCTTGGGAGCTCGATCTGTCCAGTTCGATCTTGGGAGCTCAATTTTGTCAAGGACCTCGATTTTGTCAGGGACCTCGATTTGTCAGGGACCTTGATTTTATCAGGGAGCTCGATTTTGTCAGGGAGCTCGATTTTGTCAAGGAGCTCGATTTTGTCAGGGAGCTCGATTTTGACAGGGAGCTCGATTTTGTCAGCATTTCCAGCAGAAAAATTGCAGCAGCTAAGTCCCACTTTTGATCCGTTAACCATCTGAAACTCACCCGAGGCCCTCGAGACCTCAACCCAAAATACCAACAAGTCCTAAAATATCATACAAACTTATTTGAAACCTCAAATCACATCAAACAACACTAAAATCACGAATCATGCTCAAATTCAAGCTTAATGAAACTTAGAATTTCCAACTTCTACATTCGATGTCGAAACCTATCAAATCAAGTCCGATTGACCTCAAATTTTGCACCCAAGTCATAAATGACATAACGGAGCTGTGAAAATTTTCAAACCTGGATTCCGACCGCGATATCAAAAAGTCAACTCATCAGTCAAACTTCCAAACTTAAATTCTTGTTTTTAGCCATTTCATGCCTAATTTAACTACGGACTTCCAAATAAAATTATGAACACGCTCCTAAGTCCAAAATCACCATACGGAGTTATTGGAATCATCAAAATTCTATTCCGGGGTTGTTTTTAGATAATTAGACATCCGGTCACTATTCGAACTTAAATATTTTAATTTTTCTTCAAAATTCCATATCTCGGACTAGGGACCTCGAAATTTGATTCCGGGCATACGCCCAAGTCCTAAATCACGATACGGACCTACCGGAACTGTTAAAACACTTATCTGAGTCCGACTACTCAAAATGTTGACCAAAGTCAACTCAATTGAGTTTTAAAGCTCTAATCCATATTTTAAATCCATTTTTCACATAAAGACTTTACATGAAATTTTACGGATTGCGTACGCAAGTCGAGGAATAATAAATAGTACTTTTTGAAGTCTTAGAATATATAATTAATTATTAAATTTAAAGATGACATTTTGGGTCATCACAATGCATAACGCCGCCACGTTACATTCCTTTTTTCTTTTGTTATTTCTTCTACTTTTGAACAAATGTACTCTAAGTTTTACCTCTTCCTGTTTTATAGGCCAACTTTATTGCTTCTGAAGGCCTCCAAAGGTTGGTTCGTGAGAAGGAAGAACTTACTTCTGAACGGGATCAATTTTTGGCGGAACGAGACTAGATTGTTCTCCGCCTCTTAGAACTGGAGACCAAGGCTACCAGGGCCGTTGTTTTGGAGGCCCGTTTGTAGCAGAGCAACAAGAAATGGTAGCCCTTAGCCAAGAAATTGGGCTGCTGAGGGTTAGATTTGATGAAGCCAAGGCTAAATGGGCAGAAGTCTAGAACGTCGTTCTTGCTGCAAACGATCGTGAGGCTGCCTCCGCTGAAAGAGTGATTAACTTAGAGGCAGCCTTAAACTCCAAAAGTGAAGATCTTGCTGTTGTGGAAGCGAAAGATGCCCAGTTGGAGGAGAAGTACATGAAAACTATCGAGCATAATAGGCTATATAGTTCAATTGTCCGTGAGCTCGATGTCAGTCTCAAATCTGCTAGGTCCGCCAGGAAAAACCTTTCCGCCAAAATTTCTCAACCCAAAGAAGAACTCAAGCATCGAGCGACTTCCCTCATTGTTGAAAAAACTTATTCCATGTATAGCATGAGGAGAAAAACCTTGGAAGAGGCCAAGACTAGTATCATTGACATTGATGCCTAATTTGCTAAGGTTGGAGAGCTTGAGTTGGCTGCAAAAAATGGACTCCCGGCGCAGTCTGACGCTCCAATTTCTTCTGATTCTGGTTCCGAGTTTTTGGAAATCGGAAGGTGATGATGACGAAGACCAAGCTGGGGAAAATGTTGAGCCATCGGTGGAACCAACTCCCGGGGATGTAGATACTTCTCTTCCTCCTGATTCCGGAGACGCTGCAGCTTAATTTTTTCTTTCTTTTTCTATTGTGTACCTTTATCACTCTGATGCGCCTTTGTAAATAAAAACATATTTTTTGCTCAAGTATCGTTTGAATCTTATTTTCATTTTGAATATTCATGCAAGTCTTTAAATTTCGTACTTGCTTACGTATTTTGCGCATGTTGTTCTGTTCGTGCTTTATTATGTATAATCTCGGATGTTTTTTCTTCAAAGCATTTTGGTTCCGAGAATTTTCCTTTTTACATGAGGGTTTCAATGAGTATTTGAGCAAGTTTTCTTTTTGCATCTTTTTGTATGCAGCTTCGGGTGTATTTTTCCCCGATGGTATTATGGATTCCGGGCATTGATTCTTCCCAAACCAACCCTTTAACATGAGGGTTTTAATAAGAGAGTGTACTCTTATGTTTACGGTGCTCTTGAAGAGGACGTCTCCTGTTCATTAAAGTACAAACATTTAAAGTACTTGTTTAACTTTCAAATAGTTAAATTGATCATCGTTTAGATAAGAAACAAGATAAAAATTGAAGGATTTCATTTATTTCCTTATATTTTCAAAAGTACATAAGCATTTTGCTATGCAGAAAAGAAATTGCCATGACTTGTGGCTATAAAGAAATTGCCATGACTTGTGGCTTATCTTGTACAATTTGTTTCTACGGGGATGGTTGTGCAGTCCTCGATCCCGATGATGTATTATGTTCTGGATTTTCGTTCCCCGGTTGTCGTGGCATTCAATGTTGCCGTATTCTCATATCATTCCCCCTCAGTGTTCGAATGCGAAGAATGCGAATTGGAACACTCGAAGTCTTATGTCTTCAAAGATTCCACCAATGAATTGCTAGGTAATCCTTCACTTGGCAACATATCTTATTTCCCATTAGGAACCCATGCTATCGAGCGAAAGAATACCTAACAGTCCTCTAGTGGTTTGTGCTCAGGAACGATCGAGTAACCCATGTTTGGTAGCAAACTTTACTTCCCGGTGGGAATTTGCTATCGAAGCAAAGTTTATTTAATTGTCCCTGAGTGGAAACTTGTTTGTTTGCCTTGTTATCAAAGCTCTTACCATTGTTGTCTTCGTAGTATGCTTTCCGTCGTTCACGGTCCGGACGCGCTCCTAGGTCCAAAATCAACAACGGAGCTAATAGAACCAACTGCAACACATACTTTCTGTCTGACTGTTGTTCGTCAGCAGTAATATCTTTTGAGGTGAGCCACGTTCCAGTTGCTGGGCAACTTGTCTCCGTTTTAGTTTTCCAACCCGTATGATCCTTTCCCAGTGATAGCTGAAACCCGATAAGGGCCTAACTTGCCTGCGTTGAGTTCCTGTGTATTTTGAGTTACCTTCCTCAAGACCAAGTCTCCTACTTTGAAATATCGGAGGTTGGCTCTTCGATTCTCTGTTTTTGGGCCGCCATTCTTACATGCGCCAAGTTCTTGCGTTCCTCGAGCAGATCCAAGTTGATTAGTATTGCTTCGTTGTTCGATCCTTCGCTCGCCTTGAAATACCTTAAGGTTGATTCCCCCACTTCCACCGGTATCAAAGCTTCTGCACCGTATACAAGGGGAAAAGGAGTCTCTCTCGTGCTTGACTTGGCCATTGTTTGGTAGGCCCATAGAACCTTAGGTAATTCTTCGGGCCAGTTGCCTTTTGCTGCTTCCAACCGTTTCTTGAGGTTTTGAATAATCACTTTTTTTGTTGACTCCACTTGACCATTTGCGCTCAGATGATAAGGTGAAGAGGTAATCCTCTTTATCTTCAAGTCTTTAAGTGAACTTTATAACTTTTGCGCCGATAAATTGCGGCTCATTGTCACATGCAATCTCTTTTGGTATCCCAAACCTGCAAATTATATTTTTCCACAGGAAGTCGACCACATCGCGTCCTCCGATATTCTGATAAGGACCTGCTTCTACCCATTTAGAAAAATAGTCAGTCAAAATTAAAAGAAACCTTACCTTTCCAGGAGCCGGCGACAGTGGTCCGACGATGTCCATCCCCCATTTCATGAATTGCAACGGGGACAGAACCGAATGTAGGAGTTCTGCCGGTTGATGTACTAGTGGTGCGTATCGTTGGCACTTATCACATTTTCATACGAACTCTTTGGCATCTTGTTCCATACGGGGCCATTAATATCCTGCCCGAACTAATTGCAGAACCAAAGAATTGTCACCCATGTGCTTGCCGCATATCCCTTCATGGACTTCTCTCATGACATAGTTAAATTCTGATGCTCCTAAGCACCGGGCCAACTAGCCTTGAAAGGATCTTTCGTAAAATTGGCCTTTCTTGAAGCTATAACGTTCAGCTTTGGCGCACAACGCTCTTGATGCTTTGGGGTCTTCGGGCAACTTTCCATGCTCGAGATAATTGATTATTTCATTTCTCCAGTCTCAGACCAAACTAGTCGAATTCACCTCATAGTAACCATTTGTGTCCAAGGCTGAGTTCATAAGGTGTACTACCATCCCTGATTCCGATCCTTGGATTTCTGTTGATGAGACCAAATTTGCCAATGCATCTGCCTCTGCATTATCTTCCATCGAGATATGAGTTATTGACCACTCATGGAATCGTGCCAATAGAGCATGAACCTTTACCACGTATTGTTGTTATTGTCATAGCCCCAAGAAAATCACTCGGAGCACTCCGGTCGAGACTCGGGACTTCAGAACCAACCCCGACAGGCACAACCATCATCGGTTCGGGAGCTCTAGCAACCTCGATGGCCTCCGCAGATCGGATTACCAAAGCCGAGGAGTTATCTTCTTATTCTTATTATCTCAGTCATTGGACCGAGTCAATCGAAAGGGCAATTGCTTTTCTCCTTACCCTCCGAGTTTTGGGCTTGGGGTCCTCAGACCAAGAGGAAACTCTTCACTTCTTACCCTTCCCCGGTTGCGGGACCAGGGACTTGTTTCCTTCTTCGCCGCTCGAAGGCCTCAAAGCGGCATCCCTAGTTACGCCTGTACAAGAGGAAATCGGTAACAAATAGAATGCAAAGAATACTTTGAAGGAAACAAGAAACAAACCTCACCATGGTTCCTGGCCTCCCATATACCTTTAGCCAAATCACGCCAAGCGCGTTCGGCATAAGAGGAAGTCGAGGCTAACTTCTGAACCCAATCCTCAAGGTGAGGCACCGCTTGTGGAATCCAAGGGGTAGCTGAATATCAGGGAAAGACATCATGAAAAAAAATCGAAAAAGGACACACAAAGCAAACAAGAATCACTTACGGTCAAAATTCCATTCTTCGGGGAACGACATCTTCTCTTTCGGAATAAGATCACTGGTCCTCACTCGAATATAACAACCCATCTAACCTCGATCCTTGTCTTCATCGATGCTCGACATTAAAGCCTTTGATGCCCGACGATGAAGTCTGATTAGTCCTCGGAAAATCTTAGGCCGGTACAATCGTATGAGGTGGTTCAGAGAAAAATCCAACCCCCAGCTTTGGTAGAGAAGAAGCGCAGTAAGATCACTATACGCCATAAAGAGGGATGAATTTGACCGAGGGTGACCTGATATCTTTTACAGAAGTCAATAATCACCGGGTCGACGGGTCCCAATGTGAAGGGATAAGTGTAAACACTTAAAAACCCCTCTATATGAGTGGTGACGTTCTCTTCAGGAGATGGGATCTGCAATACAACCTCGGGACCCAGTTGCAGTCTTTTCTGACGTCCTCGAGATGACCCTCCGTTATAGAGCACATGTACATCGACACGTGCTCGCATCGACCCGGAACAGATGAAGGATTCTCAACTTTAAAGTCAATCTTTAGAGTGCACGGGCCAAGAACATAGTCGTGAACGGACGGCTCCGTCGGCGCCTTATCATCGGACGGCCGCGAGGAAGAAGCTTTCTCCTTCTGAGGTACGATTTTTGAAGTTTTTACCATTGGTACGAGAGGAAAGAACGCAAAGGAAAGCGAAAATTTGACAACACCAAAACTCTGGTGTGGGCGGCTCTGAAGCAACGAAATAGAGAGGATAAACAAGAGAATTTGGAAGAAGAGAAGGCGCCAAAGTGGTAAAGGTTATATGGAAAGGCTATTTATAGACTAAGGCTTGACGGTTCAGTATCAGCGGTGGCCGACCACCGTCTGAGACGTATTAAATGCCTCGGTAAAATCGAGCCGATGGGACAGCTATCACATACGTCATGGTCGGCATCGATAAAAACGACATCATAAATTTGATCGAGCCGTAGGGAAATTATATCGTTTCTCACCACATCCTTTTCCGAGAAACGAGGGGACTATCTGTGTACGGTCAAAACCAATCCTCAGTCATAAAGACCGGTCGAGACGATGACGTTTCGATCAAAGGATATCTACATGATGAGCTCGGTCGAATTTCAAAGTAGGGACGTCGAGCTTCGAGCCAATAGACCGATCAACGACAAGACTCGGTATCATTATCGAGCCCATATCCAAATCGAACTACGAGACAATTTGTAGTTCATCGAAGATGCCTAGACCGACCAACACATGCCCCGAATATCGATGCCCCAAGGAAGAATCGAGCTCAAACCAAGATCGGGGGCTCGATCTAATACCGAGCTCGAGCCAGTATCAAGCTCGGAAACAGGAGTCGTCACAACCGCACCAAGGAAGAGAATCTTGGCGAGAACCGAGGAAGAGACAAATCATCATGGGTTCTCCACTATATGCATTATTTTATTATGTTGTTATAGATAAAGCAATGATCCTCTATTATAAAAGGGAGCATCCTTGTAAGCTAAACGAACACACTGCAATAAACACATCCTTTTCTCACATACATTGAGATTTCTTTGTGCTTGTTTCGTCTCAACTTATTCAATTTCCTTGTTCATCATCCCCATTTTCATAGTGAAAATATTAGTATTGTTATTTTTGTATCAAAAAAATTTACGTATCCTTAGAACCATACTTAAATTTAACGTTATCCGATTTTTCGGGTAAACACAGTGTGAAATTATGATTGAAGAGTTAAAGCGTCAGGATGAAGTCGAGGTTGCTACACTACCTCGGCATTGGTTTTAATTTGGTAACCTCACAGCGACGATTGAGAATATTCCTCCTGGAGCAATCGAGACAGAGGACGAAGCAGCAGAGATTATCGCAAAAGCAACGTCTAATTGTTGTGGAAAATTATGTGGTATATGTTGCTGTTGTGGTTGCTGTATTAGGACATGTTCAAAGATGAATCATCAGTGTGCAATTGCACTCTCACAATTGCTAGGTGCATTGGGATGTTTAGGTTGCTTTGCTTGTTTTGCAAATTTTGCTGCTGTGGAAGTGATAAGTGAGAAGAATTTACAAACCTTAACTTTACCACAAGATTTTGTTGTATGTTGTGTCAAATATGACAGATTATACAATTAGATGATAATGAACATTTTTCATGGGTTTTTTCTCCCCATATTTTTGTATCAATTGTATTACAATATATGTCAATAGGTACATATTTATTCTACTAAGCAAGTGTCAAGAATGTTGTCAATTGCTACCAACTTATTGTAAATAGGATATTTGTAATCGGGGAGAAGAAATACCAAGTCAAGACGGATTATAGCTTTTGACTGATTTTGGCTGCTCATGACATATTCATGCGTTTTTACTCAAACGTTACAAATGATATGCATGTGCATGAATCTTGTATATCGTTCTCTTTGTTACACGTTCCCTTTTTTTATGTGAAATCTTCGAGTCCAAAGGCTACCATCATAAAAAAGTACTTAGATTTTTTTTTTAAAAAAATTGGAAAGGGATTACAAGACGGGAAATTGAATTCAAGATTTTTCACTGAATATTTGAAACTTTCTTGTTTTGGACCAACAATTTTCGAGGATCTTAATCATGTTCATTCTGGTGTTGCAGTCATTGTACTAAAGATATGATAGACCTGTTCAATAGGTACAATTTTTAGACAATCAATCCGTGAAGCTACGAATTTCGTTAAGGATGTTCCAAATTAATATATGTATAAAAAGTACAATTTATTCGATATATATAAGTATAATTTTTCGGCGAATGGTGTTCAAGTGGTCATATGAGTCATCACCGCACTTCAAACGCTGAATTCATCAATCATTATCATATATCTGTAAATTCAAATTCTTTCTAAAAATTTCTCAGTTGGGCAAAATTCAAGAAATGCACTAGAATTTTTTGTGAAACAGGAGAAGAAATTATAATGCGTGGAATCAAACATTTACTAACAATATAAAAGTTTAGGTAGTAAACCAATTTGACTACTAAGATTTTCCGTTCTAGCACAACCTAATGCACAGTCTGCTAGCTCAATATACAAGACATTTAGATATAGTTAAAGCTGAAGGAAAGTTAATCTATCATACAATAATGGAGAATCAAATTATCGACAATCGAAAGAGTTGTGGGACAGACGAAGCGTCACATTATTTTGTGATGTCCTTTTTATCAACTTAATCATAATCATTAAAGCAATGAATCGTTGATTAAATTAAAGATAACTTAGATTTTAAAAGCATAAACAGACAATCATTTCAAAAGCTTAAGGGATTAAAGCAACAGATGTCATATCAGAAGAAGCGTTGGAAGCAAAAGAACCTTTTCTCAATCAATCATTCACAATATATACTTGTAGTAAATCATATTAATGCATGGCTTCAAGCAACCATTTTCCTTTTTGTTTTCTCACACTAGACGACGGGATTAATATCCACTTTGGAGTTTGATTAATCCGGATTCATGTCGAAAAGTATCACTTTAATTTGAGGATAAAGCGCTACCAACAAAAAATTACTTCATTCTTAAAGCTTGAAAAAAAATTCCAACAGATAAAGTCTAGCTCTATTAAATTGCATGATTATATTAAGCAAAGGATAATGCTTTTTTCGAATAATTTTCATGATTGAATACAAATTAAAATCAGCTGTGATGCAAGTAATACATGTAAAGTTGCTATTTGGTGAGCATATTCGATTATGATAATCAAAGAAAATGTTAACGTATAGGACTTGAACATTCCACATAATTATGATCATCTTTGATAATAATTTTTCATCGGACATTATCAAAGGAATTAGCTATAGATCATAGTTCACCATAATAAATCATGCATATACGTGCAGTTTCAGCCCAACCTATCAGCAAAGTGAAGCAAGTTAGACAGGAAAATTAAGTTAAGCTTGACTTTTAAATTATAAAATTTTGTCTAAGAAATAACTTTTAATAAAAAATTATTTTTAAGATTAGTTATTTATTTTTTATATATATTTAAGTTTTAAGAGTTATTTATTTAATAAAATTAGATTGAAAAAGAGTCAAATAGGCCATACATGCGGCGGTCTCAGTTTAATTTTGGAAAATAAAATGTGCAGACAATTTTGAACCCGTGAATAACATATCACTGTGAAGTGTGAATGATCTAGATCACTAAACTGTCTCACTCAATTATGTTAAGGGTGTTCAAAATATAATATATAGTCATATAAAATAGTATTTAACTTATATAACCAGTATAATTTTTCAGGAAAAAAAGGTGGTTTTGGCCACCCTCGGTATAGTGGGGCTACGCCACTGGCTTGCAATTATTGGAACAAGAAAGTCTACTAAACTAAACTGACTAAAATCTATGTCTTGATTTTACTTTGTCTATAAGTAAAGCGTCATGATTTGTGCAGTGATAGTGTATAGCCTTTTTACAACCTCAGTTATAATTAACCTACAATAATAAATAATTCCTCATCTCAAGCACGGTGTGGTTAACTTATTAAAAATTATTTACACGGTTAATATATATAACTTAAATTCATAAGTAAAATACTAGTGCTCTATGTAATGTAGGATCCTACAAGGATTTAGTGTTAGGCAAATGTCAAAGAGAGAATCATGGAAAATTGGGAATGAGGAGAAAAAGATGGTCTCCCTTTTTCTGCAAAGCCACCGTCCAAAAAGGTTCACCAAACACTTACACCACTTAAAAAAAAACCAACTAAATCTTATCTTAAAGTAAATGGCTTTTTTCTCTAATAAATATACAGTATACATAGTTTATAATAATGTCATTTCCAGGTACTCCAGAATTCTCATCTTACTTACTTTCCTGATGCCACTTTTGTGCATCTTATAGATCTCTCTTCTTTACATATTAATCGCTATGGCATGAACTAATTTTTTCGCTTTGAACTGCAATAAAAAAAAACAGCGCTAACGAGCAAGATAACGGTGAATTTGAATGGTTTCTGAGTTGGAAGTGAAGAAGATTCCTTTAGACAATTAAGCATGTCTTGGTCAGACGCAGATCACACCTTATTCTCTTCAAGCCTTGCAAGCTATCTTGATAGTATGAAACCTTTTTCATTCTCTTCTTATCCTTCTCTGTAGTTTATCATATACTATGTGTCTGTTAATAGTGTTCGATTATCGTTGAATTGTAACATAAGTTCAAGGAGGCATATTATTGTATCGAGTTTAACTTTTATATATTGTTACTATCAGATTATGATCTAAAAGATAAGTAACTTATACAAGTAATCATCCATATACAAAAAAAAGTGAAATTAGTACCAAAAAAATAAGACAGTTACATGTTATATGATGTTAAACTGTATGATAGTGTAAATACATTTTATATGTCGCAAGTGTATATAATTTAAATGATATTGCATTATAGGTTGTGATGCATATATACTGGCTTTTCATGATTTTTATACAAGTGAATCGCCGTTTTGATAGGAAAAATTCTTATATTACTGCGAGATGGCAGAAAAATCTTGGGGACTTTTCGTTCTTTCGACCAATATGGTAAAGTTTATGTTTTATTGAGATTAACTATTTCTTGCTATGTATTTCTATTGTATTATTTATGGCTCGTCCACTAAGTTTTTTGACATTTTGTCCTTTTAATGTTTAGCAAATATAGTATTGGAAGGTACCTCTGAACGAGTAATGGTTGGAAATCTCTATTGCGACATACCTTTGGGTCTCTATGTTATTCGTGGGGAGAATGTTGTGCTGATCGGAGAACGGGTAATAGTTAATACACTGACAGTGTAAAGAATTTTTACACGACTCATCACGTACAAAAATACTATCATATACTAACATATATGATTTGGTAATTTGCAAGTTATGTAATGTCTTTTTATATTGTCGATGTATATAATTAGTGTACTTGTGTCTTGAGGTGGAGTAGTCGATCGCTTCATCAGCCTCTTATGTCTGTATATCGAGTACCATAACAAAGGCAGATTAACACAACGAGTTCAATCGTACCTACTAATTTTTTACTTGATATATATGGATTTTAAAGAAAAAACATACATCTATATTAAATCTGCTCTAATTGTTAGAAAAAAGTAGTGAGTGGCAGTGATACTCATGCATTACAACAACAATAACATACTCAGTATATTCTTATAAGTGGGGTCTGGAGTGGTATTGTGTATGGAGAGACCTTACTCCTACCTTGTGAAGGTAGAGAGGTTGTTTCCGACCGACCCTCGGCTTGGGGCGGCCTGACCCTGAAGCAAGTGAACCACTTGCTTTAGGCCCCAAAAATTTAAGGGCCCCAAAATTATTATTTCTCTATATATAGTAGTATATTATTTATATAATTATCTCTTATTATTGATAAATTTATTTCTTTATTGTTATTAATTTTTAATAACTCGATTTATTCCTCTAATTAATATAACTAAAATAGTTATCTGTCAATCTTATTTTACTTTTTTACTTAATTATATTTCTCTATTCATTAGTTGGTCACGTAACTATATCTAATAATCTAACTTATTATTTATTTTCCTTACATAAATTATACTCTCTTCGTCCCAATTTATATGAAAGTGTTTGACTAGACATAGAGTTTATGAAATAAAGGAAGGCTTTTGAAACTTGTAATCTTAAATAAATCATAAAAATTTGTGGGCTTGAAATCATCTCATTAATGTCTAAAAAGAAAAATCTAAAGTTGAATTGTTACCAAATATAGAAAGGGACTTACTAAAAAAAAGGAGTCACTTAAATTGGGACGGAGGAAGTATATTTTCTGGGTTCTCCCATTTCAGTTGTGATGCAATCAACGTTAAATTCATTTAATTTTCTGTACTTTATAAAATTAAATTCTTATTTTTTTTAATTCCACATCCTCACTTGTCTAATTTTTTAAAAAATGATGTTCATTAAATTATATATATATATATATATATATATATATTAAGGCCTGCTTTACTTTAGGCCTCGGATGATGGTGGAGCTGCCCTCGGTTCAAGTGACAATCATGCATTATTTTATAATGTCTCATATATGTTTTTAAGTCTTGTTAATGGTTAGTAGTGATGGTGTAGGAGTCTGCCGAGGAGGAGCTTTCGCCACACATGACATGTGTGTCTGCTGCAGAAATCAAAAGGGTATGACGTCTCAACACATAGATTAACTATATATAGCAAGCAGCATGCATGTATTTTTCTTGCCTAATTGCCTAATCCGGTGATTTTTATGTGTTGCTCCTTTATTTTATTTTATTTGACGATGTTTGACTAGGTACAAAGTTTAAGAAAGAAAGAATTTTGATCGTAAATACAACAACAACAACAACAACAAAAAAAAAACAGTGCAATCTCACACGTGAGGTCTGGGGAGGGTAATGTGTATGCAGACATTTACCCTACCTTATGAAGGAAGAGAGATTGTTTCCGATAGATCTCGGCTCAAGAACAGTGAAAAGGATACAATAAACAAACAGTGGCAATGGCAAGGAAATAAGATAACAGAAACAAATAGGAGAAGTGCGAAAATTACTGGCGATAATGCCACATGGTCTAACAACAAGGAACTCGGAATAGAAAAACACAAGACTAGTACTAATACTATACTAGTACGACCAGAAGAAACTCTTGACTACCTGTCAACCCTAATCCTCGACCTCCACATCTCCCTATCGAGGGTCATGTCCTCGGTAAGCTGAAGTAGTGCCATGTCCTGCCTAATCACCTCTCCCCAGTACTTCCTAGGCTTCCCTATGTCTCTCCTCTGTCCCGCCATGGTCAACCTCTCACATCTCCTCACCGGGGCATCGGTATCTCTCCTATTCACATGCCCGAACCATCTCAATTTTGATTCCCGCAACTTGTTTTTCACATGGGCCACACCCACCTTATCCCTAATAATTTCATTCATAATCCGGTCTTTCCTGGTATGCCCACATATCCATCTCAACATCCTCATCCCTGCTACTTTCATCTTCTGGACATGAGAATTTATGGCCATAAAAGTAATATGCCATTAAAATAGAATATATAAACCGAAAAATTTAAGTTAAATTATTTATAATAGAGGGTTTATTCATTCTAAAATAGAATGGAAAAGAGTGCAAAATAAAATAGAATATATAAACGGAATATTTCTTTATACAGCTAGTTGTGTAGTAGCCGGCTCCTCTTATGAACTTAGTTTCATAGCATTTTGTAGTCTTTACCTTCTGTTAAAATTTTATATTTTTGTCATGATCAGGCTCAAAAGGCAGAGAAGGATGCAGCAGAACTTAAGGGTTCCATGAGAAAGAGAATGGAGTTTCTTGACTTTGACTAGTGTGTATTATTAATGGTTGTTTCCCTCTCTTCTTGGCCTTTGATGAAGATGAACATTATATTGGCGTTGTTAGAGTACAGAGAATAATAAGGGAAATTAATGTGTGTTGAGTGAAAGAATTCTTTATACAGCTCGTGTATATATACAAAAGCAAATCTATTTCTAACCAACTATGACACTTGCCCTTATTTTACTAGCTTCCTAATAACCAACTATGGATAAGTATAAAATAAGCTAAACTATTTACAACTGAAAATTCTATATACAACATCTGATATGTTCTAAGCAGGCCCAAGAGAAAGCTGAGCCCAAAGTGTTGAATGCTTTAGGCCCAAGTGATCATAAAACGGGTGCAGCCCAATAGATCAAAGATAAAGACCAAAATCTTAGGTGTTCAGACAAAAGCTAAACCCTTCGATATATCCGATATTTTGGTCTTCTTAGTGTTGTCTTCCTCAATCTTTTCTCCTCTATGAAACATCATTACCATCTGATAAATTTCAAGACCTAATCCTAACATCCCTCCTCAAGTTGGAGGGAGGTGAAGCAACCCCCAACTTGCCCAAAATCGATCGATGAACAGGGCCCAAAAGGGGTTTGGTGAAGACATCGGAGATCTGTGAAATTGAAGGCACAAATGAGAGAGATATAAGACCGGCGAGGTACTGCTGCCTAAAAAAGTGACAATCAAGATCAACGTGTTTAGTGCGTTCGTGAAACACGGGGTTTTTGGCAATATAGATTGTCGTTTGACTATCGGAATGAAGAGGCACCAGAATAAAGGGGTAAATGGACAGATCGGCGAGCAAACGAAGAAGCCAAGTCAGTTCTGCCACAACTCTACTCATTGAACGGTATTCTGCCTCAGCAGAAGACAAAGACACCAAAGACTATTTCTTTGATTTCCACGATATCAGAGAAGAACCAAGAGTGATGTAATAACCACTGATGGAGCGGTGTGTGTCTGGGCATCTACCCCAATCGGAGTCACAAAAAGCAAGCAAATTGAGGGAAGAGCTAGAGGACAATAGAATGCCCAAACCCGGATCCACTAGAAGATAACGCATGCAATGTAAAGCAATACCAAAATGAGGTCAACGAGGAGATTGCATGAACTGGCTGAGGTGTTGGACGGCGAAAGACAAATCTGGCCGTGTGTGAGTTAGGTAACTGAGCTTACCTAAGAGCCTACGGTAACTGGTGGGATCAGACAAAGGTTCCCCTTCATTGATGTGCAGGCGAACACAAGGAGAAAGAGGAGAAGGCAGGCGTTGAATCCACTTCAGAGAGGAGTTCTAAGGTAAACTTCCGTTGAGTTAAAATTATGCCCTGAGGTTCCCTGATTATCTTTATCCCCAAAAAATAGTGAGTCTGAGTCCTTGATTTTGAATTCAGTATCAAGAAAATCTTTAATTGAACTAATCTCTTCAGGATCATCACCCGTTAATAAAATATCATATACATACACAGCTATAACTGTGATTTTGCCTGCCAATTTCTTGAAGAAGAATGAATAGTCATTGAGAGAGAGTGTGAATAGCCTTTAAAATTGAGGGCTGCAGTGAGCCTGGCATACCACTTCCTAAAGGCTTGCCGCAATCCATATAGGGATTTTCTGTGTTTGCAAACATGATTGGGAATGGGAGGAGTAAGGCCAGCAGGAAACCTCATGTAAACTTCCTCCTGTAAATCACCATGGAGGAAAGCATTGTTTACATCCAATTGTGAAACAACCCATTGTTCCTTAATGGCTACAACTAGCAAACATCTGATGGTTGTCATTTTAACAACTTGAGAATAGGTCTCAATAAAATTAATTCCTTCCTTCTGTATGTCACCCCTATTAACCAATCGAGCCTTGAACCTTTCAACTGTATAATCTTATTTGTATTTGACCTTATAAACCTACTTGCAAGGAAGAACCCTCTTATCCTTAGGTAGTTCTACAACTTCCCAAGTTTTGTTGGCTTCCAAAGCTGCAAACTCTTTGTTCATAGCTTTCTGCCATGCCGGATGAAGGGAAGCTTGGGAATATGTAGTAGGTTCACAAATATATGAGATGGAACTTCAAAAGGGACTGATTATCAGGAGATAGAGTAGAGAAAGATAGAACAGTAGGAGAAATAGTGGAAGCAAAACAACTAGGTGTGAGGTCAGTCAAGACTACAGAGATGCAAATGTAATCACTCAGATAAGCGGGCAAGTGATGGTCCCTGGTGGACCTTCTAAGTACAGGCTGAGGAGTTAGAGGTGTTGGAGAGGGAAACATAGGAGGATTGACCTGAGTAGGAAGAGGTGAAATAGAGGTGGAAAGAGGAGATTTGGAGATGTAGGATAGGAGGATATTGATGAAGGTGATGGAGTTCTAGGTTGTGGTGAAGAACAAGAAAGAGGGGAAGGAGAGGAAGAGGAGTGTGTGGAAGGAGTGTGTTCTGAAAAAGAAGAATACATAGGGGAAGGAAGTGGATTGTGTGGTTGGGACAAAAGGAAAGATAGTTTCATGAAAGATTACCTCTCTAGAAACAAAAACCTTGAGAGTTTGAAGATTGAGTAACTTGTACCCCTTTTTCCCACTAGGATAACCTAAAAAGACACATTTCACTGATCGGGGATCTAATTGGTTCTGTGTACAGGGAGTGTGGAGGCATAACACAAACAACCAAATACCCTTAAATTATTATAGCTAGGTGGCTAACCAAACAATAGTTCATAGGGTATTTTTATTTTGAGTGCTTTGGATAGAAATCTATTAATCAGAAAGGTTGTTGTCAATAAGCAATAACCCCAAAACTGAATAGGAAGATTGGATTGGTAGAGTAGTGCCTTGCAAGTTTCAAGTAAGTGTATGTGTTTCCTCTCAACAACACTATATTGTTTAGGAGAAGGAAACACAAGTTGTTTGATGTAAAATCCCCTGTGAAACAAGAAACTGTGAGGTGGTTTGACTGGATCATAATTCAAAAGCATTATCTGATCTCATAGACTTGACTTTGATGTTAAACTATCTTTCAGTCATAGCAAAATTTTGTTTAAGAATTGTGAAATCATTGGTCTTAGAACTGAGAAGAAATACCCATGTTCCTCTACTATAATCATCAACACTGGTGAGGAAGTATTTGTAACCATCATAGGTTTGTATGTTATAAGGTCCCAAGTGTCAACATGAATGAGGTCAAAAATCCGCTTAGTGGTAATTGAACTAGAGGGAAAAGGTAATTTAACTTGTCTGGCTTTAGAATAAATATCACAAGGTTGAATATTAGAAGGAGAAGAAGAATAAGAGATAGATGAAATACATTTCATATTAGAAAAAGGCATGTGTCCCAATCTATTGTGCCATAAGCTTACATCCTTAGAAGTAGTTGCTAAACATAAACTAGAATCATAAACTGGTGTATAAGCACTTTGATTACAAGCAAAATGGCTAAGAACCTTGATTAAATTGGAAACTACTACTTTAGGCTTGACTTCACTAGACTTTTCTTGGTTTGAGATAACAGATTTGAACAGGTAGATCCCCTTGCTGACTCTACCAAGCACCACTGGCCTCTTCGGTGAAGGGGCCTGCAAAATAGCACCAAAAGAGGAGAAAAATTAGAAGTGAGTGGAATTGCAAACACAATTTATGAACTGATAATATATTATAGTTGAAACTTGGGACAAACAGGACATGATGAAGTGTAAAATCGGGTAAAATGGTCACACAACCTGACTGGTAAACCAGGACTCTCAAGCAGAATTAGGTAAAGTAACATAGACTGGTTTTGGAAGCACCTTAATATTGAATAAGAGTTTAAGGTCTGAAGTCATGTGTTCTAAGGTACCGGAATCTAAGATCCAAGAAATAGATTGTAAACACACACTGATGTAAGTTTTGGCAGAAGGAAAGAAAGGTGATATACCAGCACAATTGGCAGTAGCAATGTCCTCAACAGACTGCTCACTCTGAGTGCCAACTTTGACATGTTGAAGCAGCTAATAAAGGCTGTGGAATTGATCTTTAGTCATTGGCTGATCCCCTACACTATTAGTTTTTGAATCTGCAGCATCCAAAGAGAGAGCAGCATTGCTCTTAGCCCCGTTAAACCTTTTAGACTTGGTAAACTTAAAATCTGCAGGAAACCCAATTAGCCTATAACAATTCTCAATTGTATGATTTTGCTTCTTGTAATAATTGCAAAATTGACCTCCTTTCTTTGGTGCAGTATTTTCTTTCTTATCAGAGGTGTACCTCTGTCCAGCATAGGGCTGTTGAGCTGCAACAAAAGCACTTTTAGCAAGGTGATGGGAGATCTGTACCTCTCTTTATTTTTCATCTCTTATGAGCAAAGAGTAGGCATGGTTGACTGATGGTAGTGGTGACAACATAAGAAAATTGCTCCTAGCAGCTGAATAAGCATCATTCAGTCCTATGAAGAACTGAATTAGCCTCACATCTTGCTGTGACTTGATATTTTTTATCTTGCCACCACAAGTACAAGGACAGGTACAGTGTTGAGTAACAGCCAAGCTATCCAGTTCATCCCATAGCATTTTCAGCTTGGTGTAGTAACCGGCTCTATCCAGATTACCTTGTATTGATTCACTCATCTCCTTTTGTAGGTGATAGAGCTGAGGTCCATTACTTTTCCCAAACCTCTATTCTAGTTCATTCCAGATATCCTTGGTTGTTTTAGAGTAGAGAACACTCTCTGCTATCTCTTTAGACAGAGAGTTTAACAGCCAGGAAATGATCATGTCATTGCAACGAGCCCAAGACTTGAAAGTATCATAAGAGATCTTGGGTTGAATGAGGGTTCCATCTATGAAACCAACTTTGTTTTTAGTAGACAAAGCAATCAGAATCTCTCTTCTCTAACCTTCATACCCCTTTCCATTAAACACTGTGTTGCCAAGGGGCATACCAGGGGAATCAGAAAGGTGGAAATAAAGAGGGTGAGATGAATCAAGGAGGGTAGTCCCAGCTGCAAAAGCAGCAACATTGGTGATCTGTGGGGTGTTGGTTCCTATTGCAGATGTAGGACTGTTTTCAACTTCGTCTCCCTTGAAGAAGATCGAAAAAACAAATAGAGAAGGAAGCAAAAAATAATTGAAGAGAAAGAGAGAGAGAGAGAGAGACCGTCCCCTTAGAGCTCTGATACCACGTTAGAGTACAGAGAATACTAAGGGAATTTACTATGTATTGAGTGAAAGAATTCTTTGTACAGATCGTGTATATATGCAAAAGCAATGGAATCTATTTCTAACTAACTATGACACCTATCCTTATTTTACTAGCTTTCTAATAACCAACTATGGATAAGTATAAAATAAGCTAAACTATTTACAGCTAAAAATCTATATACAACATCTTATATGTTCTAGCAGGCCCAAGAGAAAGATGAGCCCAAAATGTTGAATGTTTTGGGCCCAGGTGATCATAAAACGGGTGCAGCCCAATAGATCAAAGATAAAGACCAAAAGCTTAGGTGTTCAAATAAAAGTTAACCCTTCAATATGTCCGATATTTTGGTCTTCTTAGTGTCGTCTTCCTCAATCTTTTCTCTTCTTTATGAAACACCATAACCATCTTATAAATTTGAAGACCTAATCCTAACAGGCGTTCTCTTCCAACTGCGTATTCTAACTCAGGACAAACTAGCTTTAGATGGCAAAGTGAAAAGTAAAATTGATCTGCACATCCCTCTATTCCAATTAAAAATATTTTTCCTTCATCTATGAGATCGGAGTGGCAGCTTAATAGTTGGTTCATTTAAAGTTTATTTATTAATTTACTGAATATAGTGTAATTTTTTGGTATATAAGTATTTATTAACCCATTGTCTATTAGGAATCAGATCAATTTGAATATGAGAAATTCGATTCCGGTATATACATTTTGCTTGGGGCGGATCGAATATAGTTAAGGATATGAATCCAATAATTTTGGCCCGGATCCTATATATGTATTAAAAAATTCACTTATTAAATACAATAAATAGTGAAGTTTAGAAATGAAACTCATAATATTTAAATCCTGAGACAAACTCTTGATTTTGCAAGGGCAGAAACGTTTGGTCCTCTATTGTACAATGGTGGAAAGATGACGATACAACGTACATTGAAGATAAAAAATGAGATCACAATCAATGTATATAAATTAGACCTGTTAAATGGGTCAACCCGACCCGAATCCGAACACGTTGACTCTTGGCTCGTGGGTCTTTAATCGGGCCGGTCTGGTTTACTTTCTTATAGGGGCCGACCCGGATTTGACCTATTAATCAAAACATGTTGACCCGACCCGGACCCATAAGTCGTAACCCCTTAACTCCGGCCCTAATGGGCCGAATCCAATTTAATTTAAAAAAATTAAAATAAAAAATTTAAACTTTATACATATATACGAACTTGAAATTACTATATGTTCTTGAAGCCAATGAGAATAAAAATAAAAGAAAAGCCATATTGTATTAACATTAAAACTTGAGAAACATATGGAATTCGACTATTTCTATAACTAATAGTCTAAAACATATGGAGTTTGACTATTTCGGCAAGACGCCTCATAGTGCAGTCTGGTACTATATTCATTCTTCAGTGTTTGGATTTAATTTTTTACTTGTCTAAATATATATATATATATATATATATATATATGTGTGTGTGTGTGTGTGTGTGTGTGTGTGTGTGTGTGAGAGAGAGAGAGAGAGAGAGAGAGCTGGTTCGCGCCGGTTGACCCGTGGGTTAGCTACTGGTTCGGGTCCGGTCTGGTTTAGTGGGTCAAAATATTATAGTCCGGTCCATGCCCCTTAAATTAATGGGTTGGTCCGATTAGGGTTTCGTGGGTCATGGGCAGGTTCAAGGGTCAATTTTAATAGGTTATGTGGGCCGGTTTTGTGGGTCGACTCGGCCCATTTGACAGGTCTAATATAAATTAAATTTTTGGGGAACTTTCGGTGTACTTGTTTGTGAATTCTTTTACAAAGTTGTGTTGGATGACACCCCGGTAGAAGGATGTTTCCACCCAGGACGGCTCTAACCTTATCACAAGTAAGGCTAGTGCCTTAGGCCCCCAAATTTGGAGGCTCCATTTTTAGAAATAATAGGTTCACAGGTATTTAAAAAAATATTTAGAACTTTTAGTATAAAATTAGATTTTTCCTATAACAATTGTCTCTAAGAAAAGATGTTGTATAAAATTATACTCCATTGATAATACCTAAGATCAACAATATCTCAAGAAAGATTAATTGGGTTGGATATATTATCTATATTATTATAAAAGCGTGAATACAATGGTGGTTTACAAAAATAATCTTATAATATTAAGCATAATAACTCAAAATAAAAGGATATAACTGGAATTCTATATGTTAGCCTTGCAATCCTATTAGCTTTAGGACATACATGAATACTACATATTAGTATGTAAACCTAATACCTCTGGGAACATGTTAGGCTTCCTATTAGTATAATTACTTCCGAAACAGAGACATACATGAAATCCTATTACTTTTAGAATATACTTAAAAAATTCCTATTACTAATTTAATTTGATAACGAATTATATAGATAAAATTTTGTCTATAGATAATAACGATTTTAGTTGTATATTAAATAGATAGAATTTTTTCTATAGACGATATCGATTTTATAATAATATAGATAAAAATTTGTCTGTTGAATTCTTTCTTATTAAAAATATGTAGAAGATTTAATAAAATCAATTTCATAAGACTTCTCCTTATTGTCAATACATTACCACTCCATGATGTCCAATACCAAGAAAATATAAAAGCAATATTAAATGGATTGCATAAAGTATTAAAATTGAGGGGGGGGAAATTCCCCCGGTAATATATTTTTATTATCAATTTTCGTGTAATATTAAAAAATATACCTAATTATTTTAAAAAATAACTAAGAAAATATTTAAGAATATAAATGTGCGAGAAAGAGAAGAAAAAAATAATTGGTAAGAGTCACTATCACTAATGATTCTGCAAACATAAGGACCTAAAAAAGGAATGTTAGATCTATCTTTTTACTCTTTGAAAATAAAACTTATGGTGGATAAATAATTACGATTAAATATTCAAAACATGAGATGAACTAATATTAAGAATCTGAATCAATATAAAATAAATTATTTTTTATGTTAAGACCAAATAATTAAATCTTTCAATTAATTATTTAGCAAGAGAATCCAATTTAATAATTTTTCAAATTTATCATACGAGTAAAATTATTTTTTAAGTTAAAAAAAACTCTTAGGGTATATAAATTTATTTCATAAAAGGAGCGTTAGAGAATAAAAAAAATTAGAGCCAAAAGTCAAAAAGGTTAGTATAGTATTAAAAATCGAAAGGCCATTTAAGTGTCTGAGGAAGCACAATCAAAACTAAATCCTGAACACGAACAAGCTTTCAAGACTATATTATAAAGAATCGACTATGGTATAGCTAGATTATCCTTTGTATATGCCTCCATCGGAATCGCAATAATAATTATATGATATGCATTACTTGTAAATGTCAGATCAAGAGGCATGATACTGTTAGCAATAACAAGTGGTGTACCAGCAACAATTTTATTATGAGGTCGTACAACTCACTTTAAATTTGATATACCTCTTCAAACAACTGAAATAACCATCATAAATATATCAAAGTGGAGCAGTGGTGCTAAACTTATAAGGCGAGCAAAATTAATAATATGGGATGAACCGCTTATGGCTAAGCGTCAAATGATCGAAACAATTGACCGGAGTTTTAAATATACATTGGATATCAATGAATCGTTTGGTGAAAAGTAATGGTTTGGGATGTGATTTTTGTTAAGTACTACCAATAGTTCCAAAATCGATGAAAGCATAGACAGTAAGAGCTAGCTTGCCAAAATTATACTTATGATCTCAAATAGAAAAGATTCAACTGACAAGAAATATAAAAGTAAGAACAGATCTAGCATTCAGTGACTTATTACTTCGTATCGGAAAAGAAAAAGAGCATCCAGTAAAAGATGATTTGGTTCTTCGAGAACACTTGGTTATCAATTCCGATAGTAATAGTAGTGCATTTAATAAGGGAAATATTTTCATCATTAAATTAAAATATAATTTGTGCAAATTACATGATAGAAACTAAAGAGTTATCTTAGCTAGCAGAAATGAATATGTTGATCAACTGAATAAAAGGTTGATTGCTAAGTTTTATGGTGATCAAAACAAAATAACTTTTCAGTTTTTGACTTAGCAGAAGATGATACCAGCAATTACTACCAAGAAGAATACTTAAATACTTTAATACCAAATGGTCTTCCACCACACAAGTTTATTGTTAAGTTCATTATTTCTTAGGTATGTTAGTATCACTGTATATGTAATAGACTAAGTTAAAATTGATTTTTTATTGCATATAGATTGATTTTGAAGAAAAAATATGCTCGACATGCTACTAAAAAACTTAGATCCACCAAATAACTTATATAATAGCACACAAATGACATAGAAGTTTCGACAATAACGTCATACATGCAGAAATTACGATACTAGTCAATGTACTTTTAAGTATGTATTTATCCTCGAATTTAACTTTCGTTTCCCGAAACTAAAAGATATCCTTTTAAATTTGTGTGAAAATAATTTTCAGTATGTTTATGTTTTGCAATTATAAATAACGCACAAGGACAAACATCCTAAATATTGAACTATGTTTACTGCAATATATTTTCTTGCACAAACAACTATATGTTGCAAGAGGGATATCAATATCGACAACAAGAGTTTTGATTATGGCAGAGCAACCAAAACATAAGAAGAAAATATACACAAAAACCATTGTCCACAAAGAAATGTTCGGTAAGTTACCATCATATTAAATACTTTTAAACTATAATACATAATTATCTAACTAACATGTCTAAATTGACCACTTGTGTAAGTTCTGATGATATCCTTTCATTTTGAATTCACGTATTATGCTAATGTAATAATATTTTCGGCATTTAGATAATTATTGTATTATTATACATAAAATTTCTCTCATTAATTAAATTTTATTATTCTTTCATATAAATAAATATTTAAATCATCACGTATCATTACTAACATGCAACGCACGTTCATAGATATTAGTCAATTGAAAAGGAATTATTAATAACTTTGCATCTCAAAAATCTAGAAAAATAGATTTCAAATAAAAATATATATCATAACTTTCTTTTAAAGAGTTAGACATCGCATTAAACTTTGATTTTAGACTACACATATGCTTGAGACGCCCCTATTTCCACCATTGATTAGCACTATAAACTAGAATATTATAAAATGACAGAGATGATATACTAGCTTACGTCCATCTTAAAAATGTCGCTTAATTAAGATAACTAATTGGTAAGATATATGTCGAATTAATTCTAGTATTATTTGCTCTTTGCTTCTCTTCATTGTAATAAATGCAAAAACAAAACAAAAAAGGTGGGGGTCTCTAGTGGTTGACTAAAGGCAAAAGGTTGAATTTCCACACTCTGGTCTTAGGTACTAGCTAGTAACAACTTGGTTAAGGGGATTAACAAAACTATTTCGAAACTTGAATAGGAAACACTTTATAGATTCGATAATTTAATGTTTCTCAAAATAGTGATAATCCTCAAGGCAACGTGCGTGGAACTAATAGAAAACCATGTTTAGTACAACGTCCAAATTTTACTGGATATTATTAAAATAAAATTAAAAAATACGAAGTATATCTTTTCTTTACATCTAAAGCATTTTATTGATCTAACTATTAATAGAGGGTAAAGTTTAACGGTAAATTTAGACCTTTTCCCTTTATTTTTCCTTTCTCACACAATCCTTATTTATTTATCGTTGATCGTCGAAATATGCCTTGCTTCTTCCTACTTCAATTGTGGGCTTTTTTTTTTAGCGGGGGAGTGGTTCAATTTTTTTTCCAGCCCAGCGCACTAAATTCCTACTATGCACGGGGTCCAGGGAAAGGCCGAACCATAGGGGTCTATTGTACGCAGTCTTACCCTGTATTTCTGCAAGAGGCTGTTTCCACGGCTCGAACCCGTGACCTCTTGGTCACATGACAACAACTTTACCAGTTACGCCAAAGCCCCTTACCCGTTAACAATGCTGAAAAAGGAAATTATTCAACTAAATAGCACACTGATCATCTTTTATTGCCACTCAGATCAAATTACACACCAGTAGCTTGAATACAAAGATGAGACAGGAAATGAGCAACTGTTTCCAAGTCCCAGGTTGCCCAAATATGATGGAGACAATATAAGTACAGAACTTTTAAAGAAACTAGAGAAAGAAACAAAAGACTAAACATGTTCACTCGGGGAAGGTGAGCAAAGAGACGAGGGATTCATGAGTAGGAAAACGCGAAACAAGCTCAGAACGTTTCGCCAGTTCAAAATCTTCAAACTGGAATGCTGGAGCACAGGTGCATCCAACTAAAGAGAAGTGCTTTTCACCATCCCTGACTGGCGCTTTCGTTACTTTCATGTCAGCAGAAATGCTGAAGTCCCTCGTGGGAAATGCGCCAAACCATACGTTTGGAGGTACTGTATATTGCACCAGTTGATCATCTGCAAGCGGATCGGGTCCGATGCAAGTTAACTTCACCTTGCCATCAGTCTCATTTAGTTCCATTACCTGAAAACACAGAAAATGTCATCATTGTGTAAAATAATCATTGTGTAAAGCTATTTTATTTTCTAGGAAAATATTAGTGAATAAGCAACTAGATCCGGTTATCTGGGAATAAAAAATGTTTCTATTATCCGGTTATGAAGATCCAAAATAAGAAACAAGAGTTCCTGACCAGATATGATAACTAGATGCAGAGGCGGATCCAACCTTTAAACTTGATGGGTTCAACCTTTAAAAATCTTAGCAGTAAACTCATTGTATTTTTTAAATTATGGATTCAGATTTTTATTGAATATTTTGTACTTTTTCTCACACATATATATGTATCCTCTGGGGGCAGGCAGTGGATTCTCCTCCTGTTGGAAGTGTTGATCTTGAAGTCTTACAGAGCATGTTTAACTGTCACAGCTGATAGATCAAACTTGCATCCGACAGTGGTCAATAGGGCCCTAGACATCCTTAAACGTGATCCTATTTGAAAAGAATTTCAACTTAAAATAAACGGAACAAGAAAACAATTTCCTTTTCAATGATATTTATTCTCTCTTGGCTTGGTATAGTCTTCACACGCTTTCAACAAAGTGTTTTTCGCATAATAAATGCAACATACATAAAAACTATATTCTAGGCAATAAAGGAATAAATTTAAAAAACATACAGTGGCGAAACGACAATGTTATGAATCAGCCCCAACCCAGTAAGGATAGCAACACGGATGTTACAAAAATAGCTATTGGGCTAAGAAGAGCTATTGGGCCGAGAACAAGCAATTGGGCCAAGTTAATATGGGATCCGGGTTGAGTAGTGGCCTAAGAACTGAACGGTTAAAATGGTATGATTAGTGATATTGGGAGTATGCGTATTGTTAAGAAAAGTGTGTGCTCTCCTCGTCTCCCTTTCTCTTAGTCTAAGTTCTCACCCCCTTCTTATCTCTATCCTTAGCTACTTCTGTGTTCCGGTATTTCTCATTGTAATTCAGTAGTTTGAGTGTTGAATAACAATTCGAATCTGTAATTGAGTTCTAGCTCATATTGATATAGAAAGGAGTTTGCCTATTTGTTACATTGGTGCTTTCATCGATCGTACTCCAATGGACGAAGTGATACTAGATCGTTTCAGCACCGGCGACGCAACGGGATGGATTTATCGAGCCGAGCTGTACTTCCACTTCCTTGGCTTCTCCGAGGAGTATTGGCTACCTCTTCCTTACTTCTACCTTGAAGGTGCTGCCCTTGTTTGGTTCGGTTGGCTATATCGAAACAAGCAATTCTATGATTGGAACCATTTCAAGGAGAAGCTGAAGTTGCATTTTCGGGCAGACCTTCACAAGTCTGGTACGTATGGCAGAGACCCAGGTGTGTCCTGTTACTTCTATGAGCACCGTTCCCATCTCAATTGCATTTGCTGTTGCATCTGATTTGGATGCTCGACATTCTGAGGCGGACCAAATGTTCGATAAAAATCCACAAGGAGAACAACCACACTCACAAACTGACTCGTCCAGCGATGCCAAGGAATTATTAAATGAATGTATTCATCATGGCGAGGATGGTGAATTTCAAGTGCCGGCAACGTCAATTCTTGCAGAATCATTGTTCAACACAAGAAACGATCCTAAGGCCGATGATGCGTACTCGAATGCACACTTCATTGCCCACCGATAGTGGTTGATTTAGTAGCTGATAAATCAGCAGGGCTCCCTTTCCAGGTTACTCAGATGCTTGGAGGAAATACTGGAAGTGCTGAAATTGATTTTTTGGATACTATACAACCGAAGGAATCGGCTGACGACGGTGAATGGCTCACGAATATTGTGGGCATCGTGTTTGATAAAAGTCTCGAGCTAAAAGCGACCAAGCTGCAATGCCAATTTGTAAGTGTGGTGTTTCTTGAGACCGCAGAATATGTTTCCGCCGAGATTTTATCTGCTCACTTTGACGAACCAACGGGGAATAAGGGAGTGACTTCACTTCTCATCCATACAACAGTAGCTGATGAAGATGACGAGATTGTCGAGTTTTTCCCTTACCTATTCAAACAACCCTCTTTAACCTTGGTGTTGGATGATTTTAGGGATCTCGCTGTGAACTTGAAATATGTCTTACACACTTGCAATTGGTTTGACACCGGGCAGCATGCTTCAAATGAAGTTGTTTCAACATTATTGACTGCAAAACGACGAATGGGCTGTCACTTGTATTCAGCACATCGCAAGGGTGCAAGGGATAATGGGCTACCAATTTGTATTTATGTGGACAGTGTTTTCGCTACTGGGCAGGTTTTATGGGCTTGCTTTAATATGGTAGAGCTGTGTGTGTCTTCGTTACTCAGACAAGTCCAGCTTATTGGTTACCCTCATGGCTTTCAAGTTCTTTATGTTGTAGCTGCGTCAAGCAGATGCAAACTGGTCTCATGGCGTGTTGATCTCATAAACTCTTTACCGCCACAATACTTCCCGATAAAGTTTAACGGTTGTAAAGGATTTATAACATCACACCTTTCGCTATTGCTTCTAGCAAGCGACGAAATGGTTGATTCAACTCCTGCTCGCAATGAGAGTCCTGGCGTCATTGATCCTGGTGCTAATTTCTTTATAGTAAGTATCCGCGCAACTGCAGCAGATCTTTGTGTGTGGGATCCAGGAATAAGCTTCAAGTCCAAGTCTCTAACCGGTTATACAGTGAATGGGGACCCATTGCTATTGATGGGATATATTGGCATATTTTTCTTCTTTGCATATGCTACCTATATGACTCAAGTGTGGGATCCCGGACAACAATGGTTGTATAATTATTATTGGACTTGCTATTTTACTGGGCCAACAACTAACTTTAGTGCTGATGCATTAGCCATTTCTCCACATCTTGGTGTTGTTTTAGATGCTACTAGCAAAGTTCACAGAGAAGGAACTGCACAAGTCCTTCAAGGTGTTATAGTTGGGCAAACTGGGGTAAATCTGAGAGCCCAAGTTACTTTTGCATTGATTGTAGTCTTCGATCCTAGAGGAGGCCCTTTGGATGCACCAATTCTTGAAGACAGAGAAAGTGTTCTTGAGGCAATCTTAAAAGCCATAGCTAATCTGTCTATAAACATTGTACCTCTCTCTATTGATAATTTTAATCTTCACCAATTGAAAGCAACTATTCACGACTTAACCAAGTAAGAGTATGGCTTGTCACTTTATGGAGTTTATTTCCACATTGAGTCACATTGCGCATATAGCATTAGAGTTAATGGTGCATTCCTTTTTGAGTCACATTCTGCGGATAACATTAAAGTTACTGGTGCACCAGGTGAGTTGCGGAGAAATATGAAAGGGAATAGCAATATTGACTTCACTGCTTGTGTGGGAATACTTGAAACTCTAGAGATTCAACTTGAAGTTAAGGGTGTAGTTGAGTCTATAGTGGAGCATTTCAGCACTTTCAGTAGGAAATCCAACAGACAACTAATTACAATTGACCTAAGGATTGTGATACTGGAGAATAAAGGTTGCCAAGGAAATTGTGCTTCTAGATCAAAGAGTTGCTATGGTCCACAAGATACAGCTATGCACTTCAGATATATTGGTTTCACCAAGGATACATCTGCATTGATTATGTTGAAAGCTATGAGGGATATTGAACAGTCCGCATATGATAGTGCAAAGTCGCTGTGGCCTTCGTTGAGCAAAATCATCATACCTAGCCTTGAAATCTCTGAAGCCTTACCATTTGTTGCTTTGCTGGAGGTGCTAGTGGCACAACTTGCCCTTGTTATGGAGGGAGTTCTTGTTTTCCTTTCTACTTGTGATAGAGATGAGCTCGCCACTGCAACACACATACCAAGGTTTGTGCTAGTCATTGATGTCGCTTCAGTGAACATCATTACCCGTACTATTGTTGCTAGCACATATGGGACTGCTAGTTTCATCTATATATGCAAGTCAAGTTGCCAACTAGTGGCCTTTACACCTCTGGATGTTTATATAACTACAATTAGTTTACTACTGTTTTTGTTGAAGGATTTCTTGACTCGAACCTTAAGGACAAGGATCTTATCGAGGACGGGGGTATTGTTATGAATCAGCCCCAACCCAGTAAGGATAGCAACACGGATGTTACAAAAATAGCTATTGGGCTAAGAAGAGCTATTGGGCCGAGAACAAGCAATTAGGCCAGGTTAATATGGGATCCGGGTTGAGTAGTGGCCTAAGAACTGAAAGGTTAAAATGGTATGATTAGTGATATTGGGGGTATGCGTATTGTTAAGAAAAGTGTGTGCTCTCCTCGTCTCCCTTTCTCTGAGTCTAAGTTCTCACCCCCTTCTTATCTCTATCCTTAGCTACTTCTGTGTTCCGGTATTTCTCATTGTAATTCAGTAGTTTGAGTATTGAATAACAATTCGAATCTGTAATTGAGTTCTAGCTCATATTGATATAGTAAGGAGTTTGCCTATTTGTTAGAGACAATTCTTGTCTAAAGGCCAACACTCATTGCCTTAAAACCAAAAAGGACAATATTTAGTGATACTAATCCCGGTATAAAATATGAGTTTGTATTTATCCCGGATTTGGTTATGGATAATAGCTAATGGTGTAACAAATTTTATACCAAAATAGTGGGATGAACTATCTCATAGCTATGTTGCGCGGACTCTCCAAAATGTAGCCGCACCCGTGTCGGATCCTTAAAAAATGCACTACTTTTGGAGGATCCGACACGTATCCGGCCACATTTTCGGAGAGTCCGAACAACATAGTCTCATAGAAGATGGGATAGCTAATCCCATGTGATATCCATATTTATCCACATGGTAACCAAACGATATTACTAACACTGTGTTTAATTTTATGGGCAGTAATAAATTATAAAAATTACTGAAGATGCCCAAATGTGGTAAATTCTGCTGTAGTTTCCATATGAAAATTAGAAAGAGTGGTTTTCACAATTTTCACGAAAAATCAAAAATTTTACTAAGTGAAATTTTCACCATCCACTCCAAACTATTTTTTTTTCAGATTTCACTTTTTTATGTAAAACACCCACTAAGTAACCATAAAAGTGCAGTCAGATAATTATAATTGCACCAAGTTGGGTACAGTGATTTCCATCTTCTGTTTTCTTTTCACTTTTCTTGGCTTCTGCAAAGGGAGATCGACATCAATCACTCAATAAATAGAAGGAATGACTTTTCGGATGAAAGCTTCGACATCCCCAAATTAAAAGAGATTAATGAACCAGTCGTTTGGAAATTCTTTTTACATTTTCACATGAAAACCTTTTACGACTGGTTCATTAATCTCCTTTAATTTTGGGAATGTCGAAATTGTCATCCGACAAGTCATTCCTTCTATTTATTGAGTGATTGATGTTGATTTCCCTTTGCAGAAGCCAAGAAAAGTGAAAAGAAATACGGAAGAGGGAAATCACTCTACCCAACTTGGTGCAATTATGATTATCCAACTACAATTTTATGGTTACTTAATGGCAGTTTTACATAAATAATAAAAAAGTAAAATTTGAGAAAACATAGTTTGGAGTGGAACATAAAAATTTCACTTTAGTACAAATTTTGAATTTTTGTGAGTGGAAAGTGAAAATTGTGAAAACCGATGAAAACAACTTTTTCTAATTTTCATATGGAAACTACAACAGCAATTTACCACATTTGGGCAACTTCAGTAACTTTTGTAATTTATTATTGCCCATAAAACTAAACATTATAAGTTATAGTAATATCATTTGGTTACCATGTGGGATAAACAAGGATATCTCATGGGATTAGTTATCCCATATGAGATAGCTCATCCCACTATTTTGGCATAAAATTTATCCCACCATTAGCTATTACCCATAACCAAATATGGGATAAATACAAACCCAAATTTTATACCGGGATTAGTATCACTAAATATTTCATTTTGGCATTTTTGGGTTTAAGGCGAGGAATGTTGGCCTTCCAACAAGGATTGTCGTTTTGCCACAGCATCTTTTTGGAAGTCATACCTTTATTGCCTAGAATTGAGTTTTTATGTATCTTGCATCCTAGAAAAATTGTAGTGGGATTAAATCTTCAAAAAATGCTTCATTCAATTGATCGTTTGATCTTCCAAAACAAAAGTCTGCATCTTTGGACCATGGTTATTAGACCTATCCAGAAAGGGTGTGGGTGTTTAAGAAGGAAGTAGTTGTTTAGAGCCTCTATTGGATGTATAAACGGATTGTTATGATATCCAGGATTAAATCTTGAGATTAATAATTTCATTAGGAGATTATAATGAAATCATAGTCCTTGCATAATGGATTGTTAACGGAATATCTTGTCTTCAATCCAATTTAGCTTTTTTCCTTGTTGTTCAAATATACTCGAGGGACAATATCCACTTTTCAGGTGCAGTTCCATTGATTGGTAAATCGGGCGCTAACTTTCGTTGTTCTTATCTAATTGAGAATATCACAAATATTGGTGTAATTATGGCCAATATTTTGGCTAATGGATTTCATCTCACATAAGCATAAGCATCTTTGCAAAGTGTAGTCTTTGTTGGCAATATTCTTTGGGACCCAAAAATACTGCATTGTGTGGTGGACATCATTTGCACAAGTTGTATCTCTTCTTTTACACCTAAGAGGCCAAGGCTTTTTTGCCTATAAAAGGGAAGGTCATTAGTTCATTTTAAACACACCAACAAGACTTGAGTCTTCATTTCTTGTTTTTTCCTTTCTTTCTTTTATTAAGAGTGTTTTGTATGAGAGTTAAGTGTTGGGAAGCACTTGTGTGAACCCTTTCTTTGGAGTGACCGTGTGAGGTTATTCTCTTGGGGTATTTGGGATTAATTAGAGTATTTTGTCTAATTTTATATTCTCTTTTGTACTCTTGTTGGTATAGTAAAATTACTCCTCTCCGCTTGGGGACGTAGGTCACAGTGACCGAACCACGTTAAATTTGTGTCTTCTTTATATACTTTAATTGCCGTTGTGATCAACTTCCATTGTCTTTGTTATTCTCATTATAACGTTGTTTGGCTAAATTACGCACTACCCGGGTTCTCGATCCTAACAAATTGGTATCAGAGCCGGATCTAATCGGGTTTATTTCAGTAGTCAAAATGACTCTAACAAAGACTTATGTTGAGTATTTTGACCGAAATGCAAACTTCGGAATGTGGCAATTAAAGATGGAAGCTATCCTAATTCAGGATGGCTTAGACTTGGCGTTGCAAGGAAAGGAGAAAAAGGCGGATAAAATGACGGACAAGGAGTTTGCCGTCATAGATAAAAGGGCAAAATCAGGTATCATCTCAAATCTCTCAAATGAAATTTTACGTGAAGTTTCTGTAGAAACCACAGCCAAAGGCATGTGGGAAAAATTGAAAACCTTATATATGAAGAAGACGGTGGAAAATAGACTTTACCTTAAGCAGAAGCTTGATACAATTCGTATAGGTGAAGGTACCTCTATTCTATCTCATCTTGACACCTTTGATTCCATTCTTATGGATTTGAGTAATATAGATGCTGAAATTAAAGATGAGGATCAAGTCGTGTTACTGCTTTGTTCTCTACCCCATCTTTTAAGCATCTAAGAGATACTATGCTTTATGCAAAGGATAATATCTCTTATAAGGATATTAAATCTATCTTAAAATCAAAAGAACATATAGATAGTGATATTACTGGGGAAACTAGTGGAACTCAAGCGGAAGTTGGCTTGTTTGTTAGAGGCAAATACGACTCAAAATCTAGATACAATAACTTAGAGTGTCGTTATTGTCATAAGAAATGTCACATTATCTCTGAATGCTATAAGTTGAAAAATAAAGAAAAGCATAAGGAAAGGAAAAATGAGCACAAAAATACCGACATTACCGAAGCAAGTGTAGTTGCTGATGAGACTGATGGAACTATTTTTTTAGCAACTAATAATAGTTTCAAATCTAACAATTAGTGGATTTTAGATTCGCATTGTTCTTATCATGTGTCACAATCGGTATTTATTTACCACATATGAATCTATTGGAGGTGGAGTTGTTTTGATGGCAAAAATGTTGCCTACAAAGTTATTGGAAAAGGTACCAAATCAAAATGCACGATGGTATGGTGAGAACTCTCACCGATGTTAAACATGTTCCTGACTTGAAGAAAAATCGCATCTCTTTGGGCACTCTAGAATCTCTTGGGGACCAGGTGAAGGTGGAGTTCTGAAAGTTTCTCATGGTGCTCTTGTGATCATGAAAGCACACAGATCTGGTTCGTTGTATACTTTATTGGGATCCACTGTTATAGGTCCTACTACAGTTTCGGTATTAGACAACTTGTCTGATTTTGATGGCATTAAATTTTGACATATGCCCATTGGGGCTTTTGCGGAGAGGGTAGAGCAAATTTACTATATCAGCCAAAATTAGGCCAAGGTGGAGATTTGTAATTATGACCAATATTTTGGCTAATGGATTCCATCGCACATAAGCATAAGCATCTTTGTAAAGTGTAAACTTTGTTGGTAATATTCTTTGGGACCCAAAAATATTGCATTGTGTGGTGGACATCATTTGCACAAGTTGTATCTCTTCTTTTACACCTAAGAGGCCAAGGTTTTTTTGCCTATAAAAGGGAAGGTCATTAGTTCATTTTAAACACACCAACAAGACTTGAGTCTTCATTTCTTGTTTCTTCCTTTCTTTTATTAAGAGTGTTTTGTATGAGAGTTAAGTGTTGGGAAGCACTTGTGTGAACCCTTTCTTTGGAGTGATCTTGTGAGGTTATTCTCTTGGGTTATTTGGGATTAATTAGAGTATTTAGTCTAATTTTATACTCTCTTTTGTACTCTTATTGGTATAATGAAATTATTCCTCTCCGCTTGTGGACGTAGGTCACTTTGACCGAACCACGTTAAATTTGTGTCTTCTTTATATGCTTTAATTGTCGTTGTTATCAACTTCCATTGTCTATGTTATTGTCATTATAACGTTGTTTGGCTAAATTCCGCACTACCCGGGTTCTCGACCCTAACAATTGGAAATGGCAAACAACCAAAAAAGAAGAAAATATTTATCTTCAAATAAAATCCGTGTTAGGAATATGGGTTCACATGAACCCATAGCCCAAAGGGTACATCAAATCCACCATTGCTGAGATGTGGCCAAGTGGTGTTCAATCAAGGTGAGATGATGAGGCATGGTCGCATGGAAAGAAAAAGCTATGTTTGAATTGCAATGAACTAACTGCAGTTAGAATCTGTTTCATGCCATATGGTCCCTTGCTAGCCCAAATCGAGTATGTCATTTAATATTCAGAGCAGCCAAATGGTAGAAACTGCCCGAAAAGGAAATATGATGACCCTTACAGTTCTTTAAAGTTTGCTTAACACTTGTGTTTGAGTCATGCCAGCCAAATCATTTCCAGTTCACACATTAACACAAAGCAAGAAAGATCATTCATTATAGTGTATGAGTAGTTACCGTGATTGGCTCTCCCATATAAAAATGCCATGTTTCTGCGCATGGTATCCGGTGAAGGTGAGACGAACTTCCAGAAGGCACCAAGAAGTAAATGCATGTACTGATAGGTCGATCAAACTTATCTGCAAAGGCATAATCAGAAAGATCAGGGAAAAACAAAAAAATTTGAGAATGACAATGTCAACCAGTATTCTCTGTTATGACTTATGAGGTAAATGATACTCATATTACACTTGAGAAACCAGTCAGAACTTAAGAACAGAAAACAGAATTCCATCATCTTGACGAAATATTTTAAGTGCTCAAGACAATGGAATGCTCCAATTAGTGGCAAAACACCACGAGCATTGAGGTTGAAGGAATCACCAAAGTTTACTCCAGTTCTTAACACTTTTTTGCAAGATAATGTTTTTCGAGAAAAGGTCAGTGCACCTTCTTTTTTGCAAGTTAACCAACTGATATTTTGTTATTGTCTAGTGGATACGGAAATCAAAACTTCATTGACGAGAAAAAGCTGTCTAGTGCAGCACTTGCGGGAAACTCCTTGCCGAGGGCCTGTGCACTCCCGGGATTAGTCGGGGCTCAAAGAGACTTGGACACCCGGTGCAAATCAAAAAAAAAAAAAACTGTCTAGTGCACCCAATAATTTATCAAAAGAGACAATTGTCATTCATTAAACTTCTGAATGGAGTTAAATTCAGTAATACATCCAGTATGCAGAATGGCTCAACATTCTTCCATACAACTATTCTCAAACTATCTTTCTTGTCCAAGTTTTTACAGTTAAAAGATCAAGTTACTAATCTTGTTCTCCTAACCAAAATTTCTCCACTATTTGCTTAGTTTAGATATTCAGGAGGCTTATCATATCCACAAGCTATTTGCATTCAATCCCATAGCAATCTCGCAAATGAGAGGGAAAGTGTTTATAAGGTGTTTCAAGCCTTAATCTTTTGTGTCCTACATTCATATGTTTTTCCAATAGGTTCGACAATGTATAGATCGTCAAGGCGATCCGAAAGTGCATTGAGAATGTAGCCTCCACACATGATTTTACCTTCCTCCCTCTTTTTCCTTTGTGCATCGAGTTCCTTGGAATCGTTATCCTTTGGTGGAGAAAATGGAGAAAGATTTTGATCAAGAGATTATAAGTCTTTCAAGACAACTTCCTCCCATATGATTTTAGTTTACCTCGTTCCCTTTTAACACCTTGACTCACCATGGCTTCACACCTACAGATCTCAAGCGACCTTCTCTCAATTTATCCTCAATCATGTGCTACTAAAACCATCTTCTCTTCCACCGGACATTTGTAATTAAACTTCTCTTCCACTGGACATAGTAAAACCCCATAACATCGGAAACAGACTCTTTACCTTCTCAAGGTACGGGTAAGGTACGCCTACAACTACACTACCCATACCCCACTTGTGGGACCGCACTGGTTATGTTGGTGCTGTTGTTGTTGTAGTAAAACCCCATAACCTATTTATCCCGAAAAGCCACACGTAGAAGAGAAACAGACAAATATCAAAAAATCCCATGAGCAGCTTAGTTGGAAGGATCAAGATAGATGACAGTTACAAAGATTCAAGACTCACAAATCAAAAACTAAAGAACTTTACACAGAAAAACCCAGAAAATCAAAAAGTAAAGAACTTTATACAGAACGAGCCACAAATCAAAAAAGTAAAGAACTTTATAAACAAAAGACTTACAAGTAGGTGGAAGGTGAGATGTGGAGAGAATAACAGAGAAGTCTCTGAATGTTTCAGAGTAAAATCCGCCTTCTGGGTGTGGCTTCAAGTTTAGCTTTGCTACAATTTTGGAAGCTGTAGGCTCAGTTGAATCTGAAGCCATCTTTTTTCTCAGGGTTTACTGTGGAGCTGGTCCGTGTACCATGTCAACTTCCTCTTGCTGGTTGTTGGAAATTATAAATGCCCTTTTAATTAAAAATAAAAATTAACAAATTCTACTGACTAACATGATAAAGAGATAATTGAAAGTTTTTCCAAGAAAATGACAAAAAATGGTCCTTTATCTAGAGGTCTAATGTAAAATAATCTCATAATTATAACCCTAAATTTGCTAAAAGTGAATGCGCTTGATCTCTATCAACTGTTTAACACAGTCGTTCGATTTAGCAAAACCTGTGGGGGAAACATTTAACGAAAATTCACATATGAAGGGTATTTTATGTCATATTTAAGATCACAAATTTTAAGAAATATTTTTTTTTTTAAAATTAAGTACATAGTCAAATAGGATCACATTAAATATGTCGTTTTGGACCAAGCTCACACGGTTTTACCCAAAATGTCTCACACCGTTAAGAAATTCATACACCGTATATGTAAGCTCCCAACTTTTTCATTCACAAATGTGGTACTTTATTCGCACACCCAACAATCTTCCCCTCGAACTAAATTCCACGTGCCCCACTATCACGATCCTCAGGTCTCCCCCGCGAACCACTTCCACTTGGCCCATTACCACGAGTTAATTTTTGAGATTCATTGTGTGTCACCTTCATCGTTAGAGTATTTTTGGCACCGAAGCCCGTAACTACATTCTTTTCGTGTGCGCGTCTCCAAGCTCGTAAAAGTAAGCCAATCGAGCCTCGCACTATCACTTCGCCATCATATGTGCGCCACTTATAGCACATAGTCATCACTAATAACTCACGCAACTAGTGTCTCAACCAAGTTTAGGTAAGATTGTTTATCCGAAAAATCGAATAATGTTAAATTTATGTATGATTCTAAGGATACGTAACTACCCTTTGATATAAAGATAACAATATAAGTATTTTGATTATGAGAATGACAATGATGAACAGAAAGAATGAATAAGATCCAGTAAAATGGGCACAAGGAGATATCTTTGTATATGAGAAAAGATCTTTTTGTTCCAATCTATTCCGTTTGTTTCCCTCTCTTTTCCTCTGCCTTTAGCTTACAAGGATTTTCCATTTTATAGTAGAGGGTCATTACAAAAAATAATAAAATAAAGCATATAGTGGAGGACCCATGATGATTTGTCTCTTCCTCGATTCCCGCCAAGGTTCTCTCTCTTGGTGCGGTTGCAACGACTCTTGTTTGTGAGCCCGATACTGGCTCGAACTCGTTACTGGGTCGTGGCCTTCGGTCTTGGCTCGAGTTCGTCCTTCGGTATGGGCGTCGCGCATTTTCGACCTCGAAGCAGTGCCTTGCGGATCGATTAGATCACGGGCTCGATAAGGTTATCGAGCCGACTCCTCGAGCAACCTTCGGACTCGAGGCTCGTTAGTACTGACTTCGGAGCTCACTCCAAAAATCTCACTCCGACTTCTTACCACTTGAACTCGATCGAATGTAGGAAGGCCGAAATCTATTTCGACCATATACAGATAGTCCTCTCGTTTCTCATGAAGGATGCGGTGAGAATTGATGTGATTTTTGGTGGTTCGATCGGATCATAAGCCGACGTTTCAACATGGATCGATTATGACGTATGTGATAGGTGTCCCGTCGATTTAGCCTTTCAAGGTATTTAATGCTTGTCAGATGGCGGTCGGCCACCTCTGATATTGAACCGTCATGATGCGAGCCTATAAATAACTCTTCCATCTAACATTTACCACTTTTACACATTCACTCCCCCAAATTTTCTCATATTTTCTTTCTCGTCGCTACCAGAGTTTTTGTGTCGTCAATTTTTCATTTTCCTTTGTCTTTCTTCCTCTCATATCAATGGCCAAAACGTTGAAAACTGTACCTTAGAAGGAGAAAGCTTCTTCTTCACGGTCGTCCGGCGACAAGTCACCGGCGGAGCCGTCCACCTATGACTACGTTCCCGGACCGTGTACTCTGAAGATCGATTTTAAGGTTGAGAATCCTTCATCCGTCCCGGGTCGATGCGAGCACGTGTCGATGTATATGTGCTCTATAACAGAGGGTCATCTCGAGGCCGTTAGAAAAGATTACAACTGGGGTTCCAAAGTTGTGTTGCAAATTCCATCCCTCGAAGAGAGCGTCATCACCCATGTGGAGGGGGTTTTAAGTGTTTACACTTATCCCTTCACATTTGGTCCAGTCGACCCGGTGATCATTGATTTTTGCAAAAGATATTAGGTCACCCTCGGTCAAATTCATCCCTCTCTATGGCATATAGCAATCCTACTTCGCTTATTCTCCATCAAAGCCGGGGGTTGGATTTTTCTCTGAATCACCTCATACGGTTGTATCGGCCTCAAATTTTTTGAGGATTAATGAGACTTCATCGTCAAGCATCGAAGGCTTTGATGTCGAGCATCGACAAAGACAAGGATAGGGGTTGGATGGGGCGTTATATTCGGGTGAGGACCCGTGACCTTATTCCGGAAGAGAAGATGTCGTTTCCCGATGAATGGAATTTCGACCGTAAGTGGTTCTCATAAGACGTTGCTTTTCATATCCTTTCCCGGTTTTTTTTTATGTCTCTTCCCGATATACAGCTGCCCATTAGATGCCACAAGCGGTGCCCGACCTCGAGGATTGGGTTCGGAAGTTAGCCTCGACTTCCTTATATACCGAACGCGTTTGGCGTGATTTGGCAAAAGGTAGATGGGAAACCAAGAATCATGATAAGGTTTTACTTCTTATTTCCTTCGAAGTGTTGTTTGTGCTCCATTCATTACCGATTTCCTTTCATGCAAGTGTAACCAAGGACGCCGCTTTGAGGCCTTCGAGCGGTGAAGAAGGAACCAAGTCCCCGGTCCCGAAACCGGAGAAAGATAAGAAGCGAAAAGCTGCCTCTCGGTCAGAGGGCCCCAAGCCCAAAACTCGAAGGGTGGGGAGGAAGGCAATTTCTCTTCCGATTGACTCGGTCCAACGACTGAGAGAAGAAGAAGAAGAAGAAGAAGGTGCCTCGGCTTTGGTGATCCTATCTGCGAGGGCTATCGAGGTCACCAAAGTTCCTGAGTCGATGGCGGCAGTACCGGTCGGGGTTGGCCCCGGAATCCCGAGTCTTGATCGGAACGCCCCGAGTGATTCGCTTGGGGATATGATAGTGGGTTATTCGCCTTCCCTTCCTACCTTTTCTGAGGAGGCGTTAAAGGAAGCTCGAGAATTGAAGACCTCCGATATGGGCGGAGGCTCTAGTGTAGGGGATCCCTTTCGGGATTGATTTACTAAGGTCGATGATGCTTCCGATATTGGGGACGCTTCTCTTCTACTAGAAGAGGCCCAACGTTTCATTACTCGGGTAATGATTTTACTATACTTGGTTTCTTTGTTCTTTTCTGAATTTGACTCGTATTCTTTCCCTAATGTGCAGGCCATTGGTAGGTTTCGAGTCGACCCTAGCCAATGTGAGGTTGAGATTCAAAAGATCTCGGGGGAGAGAGACGTCCTGCGACTTCTTTGCAGCCAAAAGGATGAGGCTATAAAGGACCTCCAAGCAGATTTGGCTAAGGCTCGTGAAGAAGAGGCCGAACTTGATAAGCAGGTGAGCCTCGTTCTATTAAAGTATGGGTTTGACTCGACTGTGGAAGTTAACCCTTCGTTTTCTCAGCTGCAGCAAAAGGTTGAAAAGATTGGGTCACTTCGGGAAGAAGTCGATCAAATCAAAGCTGAATGTAATCGGTTGGAGGAGATTATCGACCGCCTGGCTGCGAAAAAAAAGACTATTTTGACCAACTTATTATCGGCCGATGTTCAGCTTCGAAACGTTAAGCAAAAGGGTTCGGCTCAAGCTAAGAGGATCGAGGAGCTTGAAGCTCGGCTTGCTGAAGCCAAGGCGGAGGTTGAGTCGTTGAAAATCTTGGCGGATAAGTCCATTGCCGTGTATTGGGCTAATGTCGAGGCTGCTCAGATGGAGGCACGAGAGGCGGCAGATACTGCCGACACTCCATTGGATTGCCGAACTTGCTAAATGTAGGTCTCGGAGGGAGACCCTCGAGGAGATACACGCTCGAGGTTTTGACCTTACGGAAGAAATAAAAAAGGCTAAAGAGCTCGAAGTTGAAGCTGAAGCCTTGGCTTCTGATGGCGATGATGATGATTATGTCGGTAGCAAGAGTGGATCCGAGGATGGGGAAGATCCTGACAGAGAAGCAAATGCCCATGAGGATGATCATGAAGCTTAGTTCATAATTTTTTATATTTGTAATCAATCATGTAGAAATTTTTGTATATAGACAACTTGGCCGATTTTGTGAAGACTTTGTACGTGCATTACAAATGTTTTCACAAGGATCTTAATAATTCAATAAAATTTAGACTTCGTAGTCTCTATGATTGATTGTTTGAAGTGACGTAGCCCTTAGGCTTACTAGCTGAGTCAATGATTCGAACTTGAAGAAATATAATCCTTAGGCGTAATAGTCGAGTGAGTGCTTACTTGAACTTGGAATGAAAGTAGCTCGTAGGCTTTAATCGCCGAATGAATGATTCGAACTTGAAGTAATGTAGCCCATTGGCGTAATGGTTGAGTGAGTGCTTGCTCGAACTCGAAATAAAAATAGCCCATAGGCTTTAGTCGTCGAGTGAATGATTCGAACTCGAAGTAAATGTAGCCTGTGGGCGTAATGGTCTAGTGAGTGCTTGCTCGAACTCGAAATAAAAGTAGCTCGTAGGTTTTAATCGTCGAGCAAATGATTCGAACTCGAAGTAATGTAGCCTGTGGGCGTAATGATCGAGTGAGTGCTTACTCGAACTCGAAATAAAAATAGCACGTAGGCTTTAGTCATCGAGTGAATGATTCGAACTCGAAGTAATGTAGCCCGTGGGCATAATGATCGAGTGAGTGCTTGCTCGAACTCGAAATAAAAGTAGCCCATAAGATTTAATAGTCGAGCGAATGATTCGAACTCGAAGTAATGTAGCTCGTAGGCGTAATGGTCGAGTGAGTGTTTGCTCGAACTCAAAATAAAACTAGCATGTATGCTTTAGTCGTCAAGTGAATGATTCGAACTCGAAGTAATGTAGCCCGTGGGCGTAATGGTCAAGTGAGTGCTTGCTCGAACTCGAAATAGAAATAGCCTATAGGCTTTAGTCGTTGAGTGAATGATTCGAACTCGAAGTAATGTAGCCCGTGGGCATAATGGTCGAGTGAGTGCTTGTTCAAACTCAAAATAAAAGTAGCATGTAGGCTTTAGTCGTCGAGTGAATGATTCGATCTCAAAGTAATGTAGCACGTGGGCATAATGGTCGAGTGAGTGCTTGCTCGAACTCGAAATGGAAATAACCCGTAGGCTTTAGTCATCGAGTGAATGATTCGAACTCGAAGTAATGTAGTCCATGGGCGTAATAGTCGAGTTTATCTTAATCCTGATTGCATAATAAATTTTCAAATAGAGGAATGTTTCTTGGATATAATTCATTATACATGTGTTCATGTTTCGCATGTGGGTTCGAGCCAACTACACGAGCATGGTTCGTTTTGACCATTTTGGCTCTTACAAATTTTCCCATTGGAACCCGTTGTTGCAAAATAACTTTCTTGTATCAGAACTTGATATATTTGAAGGCGAATGCCCCCCAGTATTCGAGGTCGATTGTACGGAGGGATCGGATACTTGTTGTAAGTGCAGCACGATCATAGGTTGCCTCATTAAAAACCTTGCCGAAAAACCCATACGGGATAAAACCGGTCTAAGGGAAAAAGAGTGCAACACGTGCTTTCAGGCGATGGGTCCATCTTAGCTCTTGTTCAGACTTCTATAGGGGTTAGTTTTGAAATATAAATGAATATGGAAGGGTCGTACCTTAGCAGTAGTATCGTTTCAGATGTAACACATTCCAACTGCTTGATAGTTGTTTGCCGTTTATAATGCCGAGCCTGTACAATCCCTTTCCGATGTTCTTGAGAACCTGGTATGGTCCTTCCCAATTTGGTCCTAGTTTTTCTTCATTCGGATTTCGGGTATTGATGGTGACTTTTCTTAACACTAAGTCCCCGGTCTTAAAATGGCGGAGCTTGGTTATTCGGTTATAATATCTTTTGATTCGCTGCTTTTGGGCGACCAATCGGACGAGAGCAACTTATCTTCTTTCGTCCGATAATTCGAGGCTGGTATTCATAGCCTCGTTATTTTATTCTTCCATTGTGAATCGAAATCCGGTACTGGGTTCACCGACTTCGATCGATATTAATGCTTCGGGCCCATATACTAAGGAGAATGGTGGCCCCCGTACTAGATTTTGACGTTGTTAGATACGCCTAAAGGACTTCGGGCAGGATTTCTCTCCATTTTCCTTTAGCGTCGTTCAACCTCTTCTTTAGGTTTTGAATGATAGTTTTGTTCGTTGATTCGGCCTGTCCGTTCCCACTGGGGTGGTATAGTGTTGATAGTATCCTTCTTATTTTGTGATCTTCGAAGAATTTTGTTACTTTGCTGCCGACGAATTATTTTCCATTGTCACATACTATTTCGGCGGGTATCCCAAATCGGCATATGATATGATCCCAAATAAAGTCTATAACTTTTTTCTCTCTTATTTTCTCGAACACCTGCGCTTTAACCTATTTAGAAAAATAGTTAGTCATAATACTATGAATTTGGCTTTACCTGGGGTCGATGGCAGAGGGCCGACGATATCCATTTCCCATTTCATGAACGGCCATGGGGATAGGACTGAGTGAAGTTGCTCTCCGAGTTGATGGATCATTGGCACAAACCTTTGACATTTGTCACATTTACGAACAAATTCCTTCGCATCTTTGCCCATATCGATCCAATAATACCCTGCTCTGATTATTTTTCGAACTAATGTATCGGCACCAGAGTGATTCCCGCAAGTGCCCTCGTGCACTTCCCGTAGGATGTAATCGTTATCTCCCGGACCCAAGCATACTGCCTACGGTCCATCGAATGTCCTTCGATACAGCATTCCGTCCGAAGCCAACGTGAATCGAGCAGCTTTAGTCCGTAGGGTCCTAGAATCTTTAAGGTCCGATAGGAGCTTTCCGCTCTTTAAGTATTCAATATACTTGTTTCTCCAATCCCGGGTTAAGCTCGTAGAATTTATCTCGGCGTGACCTTCTTCGATTACCGATCTCGAAAGTTGAACAACAGTCCATGAGCCCAAGTCATCTACCTCGATCGACGATCCCAAATTCGCAAGCGCATCAGCCTCATTATTCTGTTCTCGTGGAACATGCCGTAAAGTCTATTGTTTGAAATGGTGCAAAGTGACAAGCAGTTTGTCTAATTACCTTTGCATTCTACCTTCTCGAACTTCGAAGGTTCTGTTTACTTGACTCACCACGAGCAAAGAGTCACAATTGGCTTCAATGACTTCTGCTCCCAAGTCTTTAGCTAGCTCGAGACCTGCAATCATGGCTTCATACTAGGCCTCGTTGTTAGTCAATCTGATAGTTTTAATAGATTGCCTAATAGTGTTACCCGTGGGTGGTTTCAAAACTATGCCTAACCCGGACCCTTTCACGTTCGAAGCCCCGTTCGTAAAAAGGATCCATACCCCCGATGATGTACCTGATTTCAACAGGAGTTCTTTTTCGACTTCGGGTACGAGGGTTGGCGTGAAATCGGCCACAAAGTCTGCTAAAATTTGAGACTTGATGGCCGTACGGGGTTGATATTCGATATCGTACCCACTGAGTTCGACGGCCCATTTGGCCAATCGACCTAATAGTTCGGGCTTGTGCAAAATATTACGAAGTGGTAGGCGGTCAATACGCATATGGGTGACATTGAAAGTACGGTCTCAACTTTCTAGAGGCGCTTATCAGTGCGAGTGCCAATATTTCTAGGTGTGGATACCTAGTTTTCGCTTCTCCTAAGGTCCTACTTATATAATAAACAGGAAATTGCGTACCTTGCTCTTCTCAAACTAGGACACTGCTTACGGCGACTTCCGATACTGCCAAGTACAAGCAAAGTTTTTCGTCTATTTTTGGAGTGTGAAGTAGTGGTGGGCTCGATAGATATCGTTTTAGTTCCTCTAATGCTTATTGGCATTCCGGTGTCCAAGCAAAATCGTTCTTCTTTTTGAGTAGAGAGAAAAATTTGTGACTTCGATCTGATGATCTCGAAATGAATCGGCCTAAGGCTACAATCCGTCCCGTTAGCCTTTGTATAGCTTTCACGATGTCCACGATGGCGATGTCTTCGATGGCCTTGATTTTGTCGGGGTTAATCTCGATTCCCCGATTTGATACCATGAAGCCGAGGAACTTGCCCGAACCGACCCCGAAAGCATATTTTTCGGGGTTGAGCTTCATTTGTATTTCCTCAAATTTTCGAACGTTTCCTGCAAGTGGGCCAGATGGTCCTCTGCGCGCAGGGACTTAACTAGCATGTCATCAATATAAATTTCCATTGATTTACCTATTTGTTCTTCGAATATTTTATTTACAAATGAGGTCTTTTCTTGGTCCTCCGGGTTTATCTGGATTTGATTATACCCAGAATAGGCATCGAGAAAAGTGAGGATCTCGTGGCCGGCCGTGGCGTCGATCATGCGATCGATGTTGGGCAGCGGAAAGGAATCTTTGGGGCATGCTTTGTTCAAATCCTTATAATTCACACACATTCTAAGTTTGTTCCCTTTTTTAGGCACTATAACCACATTGGCTAACCATTCGGGATATTTCACTTCCCGAATGGACCCTATCTTGAGAAGTTTGGTTACCTCGCTCTTTATGAATGCGTGCTTTTCCTCGGACTGGGATCTTCTTTTTTGCTTCACCGGTATGAACCTAGGGTCCAAGCTTAGCCGATGCGTCGTTATGTCCGGTGGGATCCCTGTTATATCTAAATAGGACCAGAAAAACAATCAATGTTATCGATAAGAAATCGAACAAGTTTCTTCCTCAGTTCGGGGCTCAACCCCGTTCCCAAGTATACCTTTCGTTCGGGCCAGTGCTCGATTAGTATGACTTGCTCCAGTTCCTCAATTGTTGACTTGGTGGCGTCAGAATCATCGGGGGTCACGAAGGATCGAGGGATCCTCTAATCATCATCTTCTTCGATCTTCTGGTTATCTGGCTGGGTCGACGCCGACATCTGTGATTGCTATTTGGTGTTCTGTTCTCTTTCTGAGCCCGATCCCTTTATAGGCGAAGGCGAGGATACTGATTTTGCTTCCTCGATGGAGAATATTTCCTTTGCGGCCGGTTGTTCTCCGTACACTGTTTTGACACCTCTCGATGTTGGGAATTTGAGGACCTGGTGTAGGGGTCGAAGGTACAGCTCTCATGTTGTGGATCCATGGCCTTCCGAAAAGGGCATTGTATCTCATGTCGCCTTCGATCACGTGCAACTTTGTTTCTTGGATGGTTTCGGCCACATTTATTGGTAGGATTATCTCGCCTTTGGTGGTTTCACATGCCATATTTAATCCGTTTAGAACCAGAGTTGCGGGTACGATCTGGTCCTGCAGGCCGAGCTGTTCTACGACCTTCAATCTGATGATGTTGGCCGAGCTACCTAGATCGATTAACACACGCTTAATTTTAGTTTTATTCATGAGTACGGATATTACCAGTGCATCGTTATGAGGTTGGATGACTCCTTCTGCATCTTCATCCTCGAAGGACAAAGTCCCCATGAGTGTGTAATCTTGAGTCAGAGATCGCTTTTCCCTCACAATCGATGTTTTAGTGCATTTAAGCATCGGTCACTGAGGGGTATCGACGCCGCCGATGATCATGTAAATGACGTGCTGCGGTTTTTCTTGCTCGTTTTGCTTGTCGAAATCCCTATTTTTAAAATGGTTCTTTGCTCTATCACTCAGAAATTCCCGAAAGTTCCCTTTGTTAAATAAGTGGGCTACTTCCTTTCTTAGTTGCATGCAATCTTAAATTTTGTGGCCATGGGTGCCGTGATATTCACACATTTGATTGGGATTCCTTTAGGTAGGATCGGTCTGCATGGGTCGAGGCCATTTAGTGTCTTTGATGCATCCGATAGCCGACACGATGGCGGATGCATCAACGCTGAAGTTATATTCTGATAATCGAGGTGCTTTTATAGGATCGACATATTTATCAAAGCCGCTCTTGCTCATAAGTCCCCGAGAATTTTGCCCTCGATCAATCCTTCGATTGCTTGCTGAACCGTTGTTCATCCGATCTGTGGCGTACAGTTGATATCGGTCTCTGTTTGACCTTTGTTCTCTGTCGATCTCCCTTTGGTTTTTAGTAGTTGTCATGTTCTGATGCATGGGTCCGTACGGGGCTCCCAACTGATCATCCTCGACCCTAATCTTCGATTGATATCGGTTATGTATATCTGCCCATGTTATTGCTGGATACTCGATCAAATTTTGTTTCAGCCGGCGTGATATTGTCGAACTTAGCTCGTTCAACCCTTGGGTGAAAGCTTGTACGGCCCAATCGTCTGTGACCGGTGGCAATTTCATGCGTTCCATTTGAAATCGGGATACGAATTCCCTCAGTGTTTCATTACCCCTTTGCTTTACTTTGAATAGGTCTAACTTCCTTGTCGCAACCTTTATGGCACCAGCATGTGCCTTTACGAATGAATCTGCTAACATGGCAAAAGAATCGATGGAATTTGGTGGTAAATTGTGATACCAGATCATTGCTCCCTTCGAGAGGGTCTCCCCGAACGTTTTTAACAACACAGATTCGATCTCATCGTCCTCCAAATTGTTACCTTTGATGGCACATGTGTAAGAGGTGACATGTTCGTTAGGATCGGTCGTACCGTTATATTTGGGAATTTCGGGCATACAGAATTTTTTGGGGATTGGTTTTGGTGCCGCACTCGGGGGGGAAAGGCTTTTGTATGAATTTTTTCGAATCAAACCCTTTTATCATTGGGGGAGCCCCTGGGATTTGATCGACCCTGGCATTGTACGTTTCCACTCTTTTGTCGCTGGCTTCGACTCATTTTGTGAGTTCCTCGAGCAATTTAGTAATTTCGAGAGTGGTCCCCGATTCTTGCTCGTTTGATTTCACTATAGAGGGCTCCGTTCTGGGGGTGATTTCTCGAAGCGGATTGGAACCCGGTCTGCTTTGTATATGAGTTTGGATCTGTAACCGAGCTATCGCTACTTGTTGGGCTTGTAGCATCTCGAAGATCATACGCAAGCTGGCCCCGATTTCCCCCGCGTTATGGGTGTCTCGGGCTACGGATCGAGTACCGCACTGAATGCTTCTTTTCGGTTCAGAACGCTGATTCGCCTCCAGAGCTATTTGTAAATTGACATCCAATGGTACTTCGGCTCGAATTTTGGGTACTTCGATTCGAGCCTCAGTAACATCGTCGAGTGGCCTTTCGACCCCGGGTGCCAAGTTGTTGGTTTCATCTTGAAGGCCGGCTTCATGGTCGATAGGTAAAGCCATTGGTGATTTGAATTTGTAAGTTGGTATGTACTGTAGATTTATACCAAATAATCACTGTTATCCTTAGCCCCACGGTGGGCGCCAAACTTTTTACCCGAAAAATCGGATAATGTTAAATTTATGTATGGTTCTAAGGATACGTAACTACCATTTGATATAAAGATAACAATACAAGTATTTTGATTATGAGAAAGACAATGATGAACAGAAAGAATGAATAAGATCCAGTAAAACGGGCACAAGGAGATATCTTTGTATATGAGAAAAGATCTTTTTGTTTCAATCTATTCCGCCTGTTTCCCTCTCTTTTCCTCTGCCTTTAGCTTACAAGGATTCTCCCTTTATAGTAGAGGGTCATTACAAAAAATAATAAAATAAAGCATATAGTGAAGGACTCATGATGATTTGTCTCTTCCTCGATTCCCGTCAAGATTCTCTCTCTTGGTGCGGTTGCAACGACTCTTGTATGTGAGCTTGATACTGGCTCGGACTCGTTACTGGGTCGAGCCCTTCGGTCTTGTCTCGAGTTCGCCCTTCGGGATGGGCGTCGTGCATTTCCGACCTCGAAGCAGTGCCTTGCGGATCGATTCGGTCCCGAGCTCGATAAGGTTATCGAGCCGACTCCTCGAGCAACCTTCGGACTCGAGGCTCGTTAGTACTGACTTTGGAGCTCACTCCCAAAATCTCACTCCGACTTCTTACCACTTGAACTCGATCGAACGTAGTAAGGCCGAAATCTATTTCGACCATATACAAAGATACTTACCTCAAGCAAGCCAAATTAATACTTTAGAAATCCCTTCCCGAGTGAATCGATCTCCGAACGGCTCAAATCTAGCCAAAAAATAATAAAGCTCCGATCTTTATCAAAAATCAAAAAGTCAACCCGGGCCCGCACCCCAGAACCCGACCAAAAGTCACAAATCTCAAACACTCATTCGAATACGAGTCCAATCATACAAGTTTCATCTAATTTCGACTTGTCCTGCTGAACCTGGACTCTAATACTAGTTGTTGGGCCAAACTAACTCAAAGATACTCTTAACGTGGTGTGATATTGTCCGCTTTGGACCAAACTCGCATAATTTTTCCCAAAAGGCCTCACGTCATTAAGAGATCCCTATATCTTATATGTAGACTCTTAATCTTTTCAGCTATCAATATGAGACTTTATTCGTTCATCCAACAAAATGAAATGTAAAGAGTATATTTAGACTTCTTATGTTGTTACGGAGTTAAGAAGAACTATATTAACTTATAAATTTAAATTAATAAATAGAAAGAGATGGATTACATATAGAGCCTTTCATTTATATATTCTACTGAATGCTTCACTTCAGTTTTAGAATTCAAAGCTAGAGAACATCTTGTAACTAACACCTGATGCTCTCCTGATTGGAGCATGTTAGATAGTGTGTGACGTTCGCAGTGGCATATGTAGCATTTTGCGTAAATATCGTCGCTATAATCACAATTCTACTTGTAAGTAGGTCCGATGTAGTGATTTTTAAACTTTACTTTCTGTACCAAATTGCGATATTATGTATTATTTTCAAGCAGTGTCAGTGTCACTCTTCTGCAAATATAAATATTGATTTTCTATAAAAATATTATTTAGTCAGACATATATATAAGTAAAACATTTTGTGAAGCCGTGTCAGATGACATCTCTTATTAAAGGATGTCTCCGCCACTAAATGTGAGCTCACATCAACTGAATATGGGGGAATTCGGAAGGTTATATTCAAAATCTATGTCGAAATTGATCAGTGCAGAGATAATCACACTGTTGGTGCAAGTTTGGATATCTAAGCCTGAGATCCAAGTCTCATTTTTTACTAAAAGAAAACCATACTATACAATAAACCAGAAGATGTACAATTAGAAGAAGAACTTATTACTTAAATGAATAAGCTATTGCTTAATAGATGAACATGCAAAATCAAGGCAACTTCATGCATAAATATTATGTTTTGGCTATTTATAAGTCTCATTTTGGTTCTTGTATAAAGTAAACTCCTTTTGTTTGGCCACACAGCTTTGCATTCACCAAAGGGAATGTCAAATGAACCTCAACTCCACTTTGTCCGTCTTCTTTTTTCCTCTAAGTTGAACAAAGAATGTGACATTTGTTTGAAATAAGCCCTTCTCAATCCTCCACTACTTAGTCATTTAACACTTTTTGACTAATCTTTGAGTGCTCTTCCATTTTTGTACCTTCTCTATATACATACTATATGTCTGTATGATCCTACTACCAAGTAGGAGACGAAGAATGAATCGACAGATGTGTAGAGTTTGACTGAGATAAAACAGAATCAAAGGGCTAGGAGCTCTGGCCGATAACGAAACTAAGTGTAACCTTCACAATGGTCTTACTTCTTTTTTTGGCCTTCCTGATCTAACCTATCACCTTTTGGAAATTTCATGTCCATCAAATTAAACTTATCTCTTCTATCCTCCTTGATGCTTCTTTCATGTCAATCCTTTTTTCCGGATCGTTTACAGTGCAAGCAGCTCCTACATGAAGTAGCTTCACCATTTGTTCAATGGAATCTGTTGCATTTGCTATCTCTTGGTCAATCAATTCTGATTCTCTGTTGTCAGCTATTGCTGATTGCACCCATTGAACAACGTCGGTTCCACCCTTTTGATTGTTTAGATACTGTGAAGGGAATTTGCCTGTAAGGATCTCGAGTATTATGATTCCAAGACAATAGATATCACTCTTTGGAGAGATTTGTTGATTTTGTATGGCTTCTGGGGATTTATAGGCGAAAAGGCATTGAACGGTTTGTGTGTTGTTGATTAGCGGATAGAAGGCGTAATCTGAGAGAAGTGGTTCATATTTTTCAGTTAGTAGAATGTTGCTTGACTTGAGGTTCCCATGAGGCACCACATATGATGCAAACTCAGAATGAAGAAAACTCATTCCACTAGCAACTCCGTGGATGATTTTTAGGCGCGTCGGCCAATTTAGCTCAGCGTGTGATATCCCTCGATCACCTGAAAAGTACGTGTGAAATTTCAAAATTAGGATAGTTAACATAAAGAACAAAGTGTATATCCGGGGGAGGATGCAGGTATAGATTACCGAGTTCATCTGAACCCAGTACTTTCGACTCAAAACATAAATTTATGTGTAAAAATCCACTAAGCTCCCACTATACGCGGGGTCGGAGGAAGGGCCGGACCACAAGGGTCTATTGTACGCAGTCTTATCCTGCATTTATGCAAGAGACTATTTCCACGGCTCGAACCCGTGACTTCCTGGTCACGTGGCAGTAACTTTACCAGCTACGCCAAGGCTCCCCTTCAAATCCACTAAAATATCAATAAATAGTAGATATGAACCCATAACGGTAAAATATATATACTCATGCAAATGTCAAAAAAGAAGTTGCACACCTTAAAGATTGAAATAGGTGAATTGAAATAGGAGCTGAAAAAAAAAATTGTCATACCATGTAACAGATACAATAGGCTGCCTTTGGGAACATACTCAGATACCAACAACTTCTCCTCTTTTCTGTAATGATATGCCAATAACTGCAATATATTCTTGTGCCTTAACTTGCTAATTTTCCTGATCTCTGTATCAAAGACATCCCTATTCATTTTATTCATCTCTCTCAACCTTTTCACCACAACAGACAGTCCATAAACCATTTTTGCCTTATAAGCTGATCCTAATACGCCATTCCCAAGGACTTCAGCAGCTGCCTTCATCAAATCAGGCAATCCGAACGTACCCTTTTCCTCGTTTACCAACACGAGATCGCCCATGGCCTTACCCCTTTGCGATCCAGCTCCCCTTCGCGATGATCCATGCACCGAATCACCTCCCTTACTATGAATGCTCGTGTTCTTCCTATTCGAGCTTGAAACGTGCAACCCCTCGTCAAGATTCTCTTTTCCAAGCTTGTCGAAATGATCTTCCTTGCGCTTGGCCTTAAAAAGAATCGTTATCAACAGAAGACTAACTACTAAACCAAGAATTATCCATTTCAGCTTGGACATTGGTGCTCTTTGAAAAGTATTATTCTCTTTTCCCTTGTTGCATTCTTTCCCTAATCGTTTCCCACATAATTCATTATTCCCTTTAAAAGGGTCTGCACCAAATCTTGACATGCTTTGAGGAATTTCACCTTGCAATTTATTGTTTGACAGATCAATAGATGTTAAACTTGCCTGTGAAAATGATGGAATAGGACCTGAAAATTCATTACTTTCAAGATGAAGTTCCAATAAGTATTTCAAGTTGGCCAAAGATTCAGGAATTGGTCCTGAAAATTTGTTTCTTGAAAACCAAATTTTTTTAAGAGATCCCATTTTAGAGAAGAAATCTTTAGGAATATCTCCTGAAAATTGGTTTCCATCTATATAAAGAGATTTAAGAGCACCAAGCAAGAAAAATTCTGGAATCGTTCCGGAAAATGAATTATTTGCAAGTTCAAGAACTCTCAGGCCTGGAAGTGCAATCAATGGATCAACATCAATTTCCCCTGAGAGGCCAACTTCACCTAAAAGGAGACCTTCGACCGCGTTCCCTTCGCATTGAACACGAGTCCATTTCTTGTTCTTGTCACAAGGATTTGATCCCTTATGCCAAGTTGAATCTAAAGCTGTTGTATTTTTTAAAGATTCTTTGAACTTGATCAATGCCTCATCCTCTGAAATGGAGAAAGAAAATGGTGTATTAGATAGAAAAATGAGGAAGAAAATGGAGATGTAAAAAAGATGGTGTTTTTTGGGAGAGGTTGCTAGAGGAGGAAGGAGGAGGGGAACAGCGGCCATGTTTGTTACTAGACATGACACCTTCCCCTAAAGAAACAATCAGCCGCTGTCCCGAGAGATTGGATTTCTTTGTTTCTTTTCTTGGAAGGTGTATGCTGATTTTCTTGATTGGTTTGTCTGTTTTTGGACAATGGAATGATGATGTGTCATGGTGTGTGATTTTTTTTTTTGGGGGGGGGGGGGGGGGCGAGGAGGGGATGACGTGTATGTTGTAATTTTGAAAAATATTAGTGTTAGGGGTGGGGTGGGGGTGGGTTCTAGATGACACACAATGTTGTTTGAGAGAGCAGATTCAGAATTTTGGGTGGAAAGAAAGGTGAATCTTGAATTGACCTTGTCTATGGTAGTAGAGCCTTTTCCGCTGAACTAATTAATTAGGCAGATTTCACTATATACCCCATATGTCTTGGAATGACCTTTCATTTTAATAACAGTGATGTCTCAGCTTGTGCGCATCTTGACTATTCTATCAAGCTTGTGTGCCCCATGACTATTATACCGAGTAATACTTGATTATTGTCGGGTAACTATTACCTTTGGCACATGTATCTGGTAATTTAGCCTAGCGATGCGTAAGCAAATCGAAAGAGATCATATAGCATTTTTTGCCTTTGGTAGGATTTGAAAGCAAATCGAAAGAGATCAGGCATTTTTTGCCTTTGTTAGGATTTGAATGTTGGTCTACGATGCTATTCACTCACTTCATTAATCATTAAGCTGCCTCAAGTGCCAAATGTTTTGGAATGACTTCTACCATATGTTTCAAAACTTTGGTATTGACAAATCAGTATAAGGTCAGAAAATCTACAGAACTGCAATATTGTCAAGATTGATATTTCATTTACATGAATGCATTAACATATAGGAGAAATTCTTGGTACAATGGAGTCATTTTAATATTGTTGGTGTAAGTATCATCATTTCTGAATCTCTTCATTCTTGAATATAAAACCATCATTGGGATCCAAAAGCCTGCAAAGATGAACAAGATGAATATTAAAAAGATGAACAAACCACATAAAATTTTTATAACATCTTTCTTGAAAATTGTCAAGATGATAATAGAAGGGGAGCTTTGAAGCAACGGTAAAGTTGCATCCGTGTGACCTATAGGTCACAAGTTCGAGCCGTGGAAGCAACCACTAATGCTTGCATTAGAGTAAGTTGTCTATATCACACCTCTTGAGGTGCGGCCCTTCCACGGACCCTGCGTGAACGCGATATGCCTTGTGCATCGGACTGCCATTTGTCAAGATGATGAAAAATTATGTACCGCGAATATGTTGTTATGTCCAGGATCAGCAAGATGTGACATTAAATTCTCAATAGGTCCTTGTCCAGTATAAACAGCTTGAAAACAAAAGCCAACAAAAGCTAACATAGCGAGTCGACCATTCTTGATCTCCTTAGTTCTCAAAACCATAACTGGTTCAGGAGATCCTCTTCCCCACATTAAAGGATCAAACCATAATCCACCAGGATATCCAACATCTGATATTGGTTTCTTCTTGTGAGGTAATTTTGGTTCAATATCAACACACCCTGGATTCATTATATCTGCCCATCTTCGGCCCTCGGCCCAGCCCATTAAGACTAATTGCACAACAAATAAAGTTGTGGAGTCTGCAAAATACTCTCTTTCACCAGCATCATACCATGAAAAGTTGTCAATGAATCCAAGACTTTCTAACCATTCTGGAATTAGAATTCCAGCTACTGCTAACATTGCCCATCTGCTGTGCATTAGCTCAGCTTGAGCAAACCATTTTAATGTTTCTGGATCAGACCCTGAAAAAGAGACCATTGCTTAATTGAAAAATCCAGCTGATGGTCATTAAAGAATATAAACGAAACGATCCAAAAGAAAGGGAAAAAAAAGAAAATATTTCTAATTTACAAGATACAGTCTATCTGGATCTAAAGTGTCAATTCCAAACTCGGCAAAATAGCCCCTTAACTTCGAGAGTAGGGGTGCCTCCTCACAAAGGAGGTAGTAATGACCAGGCCCGGACGACTTTTTACCAAAAATACAGGTCTTTGCAAAGTCCTAAGACCGTGTAATAAAAGGTCAAGAAAGTTGAGTAAACTATGTTGCTCGGACTTTCTAAAAATATCGCCGGGTGCGTGTCACATCCTCCAAAATGCACTTTTAGAAGATCCAACATGGATACAACAATATTTTTGGAGAGGCCATGTAACATCGCCTCATGGTAAGGGAACCGGGACGGTTGTTTACCAAAAACACACGTCTTCGCAAAGTCCTAAGACAATGTACCAAAAGGTCAACAAAGTTGAGTGACCTGATGACTATGTTGTTCGGACTCTTCAAAAACATCGCCGGGTGCATGTCAGATCCTCCAAAAGTAGTGCACTTTTAGAAGATCCAACATGGATACAACGGCATTTTTGGAGAGTCCATGCAACATTGTCTGATGATAAGGGAGCCGGTGGCCGAGGCCTCGATGAACGGCAACTGTAACTTCGGATAAGTTCCAACCCAACTAAACTTGAATCTGAAATGAGAACCTCCTCATTTTCTCCAAGAATTGCATCAAGACTCATTTTTTCTCATAATTTGCACATAGTGTTAATAGAAAAAATAGTGACATTTATGTTATGTACCTAATCCGAGGGGATCAAAGCCAAAATCTCCAGGAAGACTGAAATTTAAGAACAAAAAAACAAATCATATATCTGTAAAATAAACCAATTAGAAAAAGGAAAATTCACTAAAAAAGAGAAGCTTAATGTAACCTGCCATCAAGCCATTCTGGAGGTGAACTTCCAGGAAACCATAATGGCCTATCTGGAGGGAGTGGTTCACAGACACTTGAAACCTCTTTTCCAGCATTCAATCTACTTTTTCTAGATAATAAACATGTTGAAACTTTCCCAGGAATTTTTTTTGTATGTAGCTCCCTGAATCAAGATAAAACTAGAATTTGTTTAGACGTAATATAATCAAGTAATTAAAAATGTACACTCTCTAATAGTTTAAGTATTCATATGAGACGATCGCATAATTCAATATGGTATAACCGATGCCCAAAGAGCAAAAAGCATTTCCACGTGGTTGTTCATGAAAAGAATCAGAGTCACAGGTGAGGCGGCGCGTTGAGACATAATATAATTGAGTAATTAAAAGTGCATTCTCCGTAATAGTTTATGCTTTTAGATACAATGATTACACAATTTAAAAGAATCTTCGAATTACCGAGAAATGGAATTACAGAAGGGTAGCCTTAGAGCAATGGTGTAGTTGTCTCCGTGACGTATAGGTCACGGGTTCGAGCCGTGAAATCAGCCACTGATGCTTGCATCAGGTAACTGCCTACATCACACCCCTTTGGGTTGCGGCTCTTCCCTCTGCGTGAATACGAAATGCTTTGTGTGTCGGGTTGTCCTTTTAAAGTTACATAATACCATATACTCAAGAACTAAATTTGTAATTCAGTGTTACTGACCTGATTGGGATGCTAGAAAATGCAGTGGAATGAATGGCTAGAGCCATAGAAAAAATGGACTAAACAGAGGCACTATGTAATTTGAAAGGAGAAATGAGTAATGTTTTTGGGCAGTCTGTTTATTAGGACAATAAAGCTTATCTACTTAGAATGTGAATTGGATGATGAAGCATACCACAACAACACGAAATGGACCAATCAGAGTTAAGTTTTGAGTTTTGTCTTTTTTAGGATGTGCAGCTACAGATTGGTGACATAATGTTCCACAGGGCGAGAATTAGTCGTTACTTAATTTTGCTCTGAAATTTTGAACTAAAAATCTTATATACAAGACATAAATGTCCTGAAAAATTGAATTGAAAAATTGAAATTGAGAATGCATTAGCTAATTCCTATATAACAGCCCTTTAGAGTGGCATTTAAAGAAAAAAAGAAAAAAAGAGAGTTGGGAAGCTTTTCCCTTGAGAAATTAATACGTAACAAAAGAGTTATAAATCTTTGTTTTTCTTTCTAAAATTTACTTTTACAATTTAAAAACTATTTTTTGTATTTTTAAAAATTAGTTAATTATATCCAGAAAATATAAGAGAAAACAACAGCTATAGTATTGTTGATTTTTCTGTAGTACAAACAGAAAATTTTAACTATGTTAATGAAAAAATAATCTTACTAAATGTCTAATTTAACCTTTTGAAAAGAAATCACACCAATAGAATTTTCTATAAATTAAATCAAATACTATCAAGAGAATTAAAAATGACGGTGACTTAATAATAATATATTATAGCATGTTTAATATTTTGCTATATTGACGTAAAGTACTTAAATATAAATCTTATCTGTCTTCGACCTTTTTAGCACAATTAAAATCTTGTCTCTGTTATGAAAATAATTATAATGTGGATGTTTATTTATTACTCCGCTATAGTGAAGAAGATTATCCGTTTGGTACTCTATTGAAGTTTATCTACAAACAACTGATGCACGCAGGTTGCAAGCAACTCAATGAAATGATTTGCAGAAGTTTCTTATTAAACATGCAGACAACTTACAAACAACTCAAGAAAGGCATCGCAGCTGCTTCCTAGAAAGTCTCGCAGCTGCTTCCTTTCTTCTATAAATAGAGGAGTTTTCAGTTCATTATGTACATCAGTTTGAAGTTGAATAATATATCAGTTTCTCGCTATACTTGTCTTTACTTTACAATCTTTATTTTATAACACGTTATCAGCGCGAGACTCTGTCACCTCGAGCAAATACTTTGAAAGTATCATAGGTACGAACTTTCCTTTTCTAAATAATGCCAAATCTTTCTAAACTTGAATTTGTAGCCCTGGATATATCGGGCAAAAGCTACATGTCTTGGGTGCTTGATGCTGAAATTCATCTTGATGTGATGGGTCTAGCAGACACCATCAAGGACAAAAATCAGGCATCAAATCAATATCGTGCCAAAGCAATGATATTCCTACGTCATCACCTTGACGAGGACTTGAAAATGGAATATCTTACTGTTAAAGATCCATTCATACTGTTGAATAATTTGAAAGATAGATATGACCATCCGAAGATGACCGTTCTTTCACATACATGATATGATTGGACTCATTTAAGGCTATAAGATATTAAATCTATCAGTGAGTATAATTCAGCTATATTCAGAATTATTTCTCAATTGAAATTATGTGGTGATAATATTACTAATCATGATATGTTGGAGAAAACTTTCACCACTTTTCATGCCTCGAATATGCTCCTGCAGCAGCAATATCGAGAGATGGGATTCAAAAAGTATTCTGAACTTATCTCACATCTTCTTGTAGCCGAGCAACATAATGGGCTATTAATGAAAAAATATGAAAGACGACCTACTGGTTCTTGTCCATTCCCTGAAGCGAATGAGACGAACTTCTACCAAGCTAAGCGTGGAAGAGGTCGTGGCCCCAGTCGTGGTCATGGTCGTGGTCGGGGAAGAAACTCTAATCATGGTAATAATAATGCACCAAAGTACCCTCCTCACCACCAGTAGTGGAAAAGAAAGAAATAAAAGCATGAAGCGGTGCAAGCAACAAATACAGAAAATGTATACTATAGATGTGGAGGAAAAGGGCATTGGTCACGTACCTGTCGTACGTCAAAAGCACCTGGTTGAGTTTTATCAAGTCTCCTTGAAGAAGACAGAAAAAAATGCTGAAACAAATTTTACTTCTGAAGATAATTTAGACTTCATGCATTTGGATGTAGCTGATTACTTTGCACTCCCAGAAGGAGAAACAAGTCATGTGATCGGTGATGAATCTGTAAAAATATAAATATTTTAATTTTTATTGTTTGTAGTAGATAGTATGGTTATATAATTATTGTACATAAATAAAAAGTTATGCTTTGATAATAATATTTATTATAATATATTTTATTTATGTCATTTTGAAGAATATGGATAATCCTCAAATTATGTTTGGATCAAAGACCAATCATGAAGATATTTATGCAATTGATAGTGGAACAACTCATGTCATATTCAAAGATCAGAAATACTTTTCTTATTTGCATAAGGAAAAAGCAAATGTTTCAACAATTTCTGGTAATATAAGTTTGATTGAAGGCTCCGGAAGAAGCACTATATTTTTGTCTAAGGGAACAAAACTTATTATAGACAATGTATTGTTCTCCTCCAAGTCCCGAATAAACTTGTTGAGTTTTATAGATATCCGCCGAAATGAGTATCATGTTGAGATGATAGATGAAATGAATATGGAATATCTTTGTATTACAAAGAATGTTTTTGGCCAAAAGTGCATTGTAGAAAAGTTATCAACTTTATCTTCTGGCTTATATTATTTAAAAATTAGTATAACTATCGTAAACTAGAAGTTTACTGATTTAAATACTTTTGTGCTTTGGCATGGCCGTTTGGGCCATCCTGGATCAATAATGATGAGACAAATTACTGAAAATTCGAGTGGACATCCATTAAAAACCTGAAGATTCTTACAAATGATGAATTTTCTTGTGATGCTTGTTATCAAGGAAAAATAATCACTAGACCATCACCAATGAAGGTTGGCATTGAATCTCCTACCTTTTTAGAGCGTATACATGGGATATATGTGGACCTATTCATCCACCAAGTGGGTTGTTTAGATATTTTATGGTCTTAATAGATGCATCTTTAAGATGGTCACATGTGTGCCTACTATCATCTCGCAATCTGGCGTTTGCAAAGCTATTAGCCCAAATAATTCGATTAAGGGCAGAATTCCCAGATTATCCTATAAAGGTTATTCGCCTTGACAATGCTGGAGAATTCTCATCTCAAACTTTTGATGATTACTGTCTATCAGTTGGGATAAAAGTTGAACATCTTGTAGCTTATGTTCATACTCAAAATAGCCTTGGAGAGTCATTTACTAAACGCCTGCAATTGATAGCAAGACCACTACTTATGAAACAAAATTACCCACTAATGTTTGGAGCCATGCTATCTTGCATGCAACATCACTTATCTTTCTCAGACTGATACATTATAATACATATTCTCTATCACAATTAGTTTTTGGTCATGAATAAAATATTACCCATCTACAAATTTTTGGATGTGATGTATATGCGTCAGTAGCACCACCACAACGCAGTAAGATGGTCCCATAGAGAAGGTTAGGAATATATGTTGGGTTTGAATCACTCTCTATTATTCGTTATCTTGAACCATTGACATGATATTTATTTACTGCTCGATTTGCAGATTGTCGGTTTGATGAAACTAACTTCCCACAATTAGGGGCAGAGAAAAAGAAAACCTAAAGAGAAATTGTGTGAAAAGTTTCATTATTATCCCATTTTGATCCACGTATCCCTATATGTGATCAGGAGGTCCAGAAGATCATCCATTTACAGAATATAGCAAATCAAATGCCAGACACATTTACTGATTTGAAAAGGATAACTAAGTCATTTATCCCTACAGAGAATGTGCCTATCCGAATTGATGTGCCAGCAGGACCATCTACTAGCATGAGAGCTAGCGAATCTAAAGCACGCTTGAAGCATGGTAGGCCTTTGGTTTCTAAGGATCGAAATCCTCGAAAAATAAACTCGACAAATGATCAAAACGATACTATAAAGGGATCTCCTAAAGAGACTTAGGATCTGATTAGTTTTGAGATTCCTGAAGAAATCAATGAACCGGAGACTCAAGTGAGCGAAGAATTTTTAATAAGTTCTACTGGTGATGAGATTAATTTAAATCGATCTGAAATAGTGGTGGATAATATTTTTACATATAATGTTGCACTTAACATTACGCAAGATAGTGAGAATTTTGAATCCCGATCTGTCTAAGAATGTCGACAAAGATCTCATTGGCCAAAATGGCAAGGGGCAATTCAATTAGAATTGAACGCACTTGCTAAAAGAGAGGTATTTGGACCAGTAGTCCAAACACATATTGGTATAAAACTAGTTGGTCATAAATGGGGTTTTGTGCGAAAAGGAATGACAAAAATGAAGTTGAAAGATACAAGGCTCGCCTTATCGCACAAGGATTCTCACAACAACCTGGAGTCGATTATGAAGAAATATATTCACCCGTTATGGATGTCATAACATTTTGATACCTCATCAGTTTAGCCTTACATGAAATGTTTGAAATACATCTGATGGATGTGGTTACAGCTTATCTGTACGGGTCACTTGATAATGAGATTTACATAAAAATCCCTAAAGGATTTAAAATGCCTGAAGCAAATTCAAAATCTCGAGAAATGTATTCAATCAGATTACAAAGATCTTTGTATGGTTTAAAGCAATTTTGGCGCATGTGGTATAATCTACTTAGTGAATATTTGTTGAAAGAGGGTTACATAAATGGTTTTATTTGTCCATGTATTTTTATAAAGAAATGACATCAGAATTTGTTATACTTGTTATTTATGTTGATGACATAAATCTTGTTGGAACTCCAAAAGAGCTCCAAAAGGCAATTGAATATCTTAAGAAAGAATTTGAGATGAAAGATCTTGGAAAGACAAAACTTTGTCTTGGTCTACAAATTGAACATTTAGCAGACAAGATCTTTATACATCAATCTGCCTATACATAAAGGGTCTTAAAACACTTTTACATGGGCAAAGCGCATCCATTGAGTACACTAATGGTTTTTCGATCACTTGAAGTGAATAAGGACCCGTTTCGACCTCCAGAAGAGGATGAGGAACTCCTTGGTCCTGAAACACCCTATCCCAGTGCAATTGGTGCACTTATGTATCTTGCTAATGCTATAAGGCGTGGCATAATATTTTCTGTTAATTTACTAGCAAGATATAACTCTTCTCCTACATAGAGATATTGGAATAGGATTAAGCATATTTTGCGATATTTAAATGGAACTCTTGATATGAGTTTGTTTTATGCTAATAAAGGTAGTGCAGATCTTGTTGGTTATGCAGATGCAAGTTATTTATCTGATCCCCATAAAGCTCGATCTCAAATCGGATACGTGTTTATATGTGGATGTACTATCATATCATGGCGCTCCACAAAATAATCTATTGTTGCTACTTTTTCAAATCATATTGAGATAATAACTATTCATGAAGCAAGCAGGGAATGCGTATGGTTGAGATTAGTGATTCATTTTATTCAAGAAAAATATGGTTTGAAATGTGATAAAAGATCCACAATTTTATATGAAGACAATGCTGCATGCATAGCCCAATTAAAGAGAGGATTTATAAAAGGTGATAGAACGAAACACATTTCACTAAAATTATGCTACACACACGATCTTCAGAAAAATGGTGACATCGATGTGTAACAAATCCGTTCAAGTGACAATCCAGCATATTTGTTCACTAAATCTTTGCCAACTTCAACTTTTGAGAAATGGTATACAAGATTGGAATGCGGAGACTTAAATATTTGGAACAAGGTTTTCATCAAGGGGTGAAATACACGTTGTACTCTTTTTTTCTTACTAAGATTTTTTCCATGGGGTTTTTCTTGTAAGGTTTTTAATGAGGCAGCTAGAATTGCGTATTACTAAATATGTGTACTCTTTTTTCTTCACTAGGATTTTTCTCACTGGATTTTTTCTAGTAAGGTTTTAACGAGGCACAATATATTTTAATGAACATTCAAGGGGGAGTGTTGTGAAAATAATTATAATATGGATGTCTATTTATTACTCCGCTATAGATAATCTTCCTGAAGAAGATTATCCGTTTAGTACTCTATTGAAGTTTATCTACAAGCAGCTGATGCATGCATGTTGCTAGCAACTCGATTAAATAATTTGCAGCAACTTCTTATTAAACAGGTAGGTTGCAAGCAACTCATGCAGACAACTTACAAGCAACTCAAGAAAGGCCTCGCAACAAGTGGCAGATCCAGAATTTTAAATTGATGGGTGCTCGCCGATAAAAAATCCAAAAGAAGAGAAAATATGAGTTTAGTTGTGGGTACTCACTCTATATTTAACTAACTATTTTTATAATTGCCTATGTAAATTTACTAAATCTGGTTAAAAGTAATGGGTGCTCAAGCACCCATAAGTGTCCATGTACATCCGCCATTACTCGCAACTGCTTCCTAAAAAGCCTCACAGCCAGTGTTTTAAAAGGCATGGGCGTAAGGCGAGGCGTTTTACATATGCCTCAGCGAGGCGTAAGCCCCATATGTATTTAATTTTTAATATTTTATAAAATAATATAATGACAGTATAAACAGGTAAAATTGCATAAAAATTGAAGAAAACTATATATATATATATATATATATATATATATATATGTGCTATATATATATATATTTATGTGCTCCATCCCTACAAAAAACTAAATCAAACAATCTATTATACGCTACTTACAAGCACAAGTAATTTGAATCTAAAAGAATAAAGTTTTCTATATGGAGGAACAAAAAAGATGATTAACCTGCAATTTGAACTTTGAACTTGCTGCTACGAAGGAGAATGAAGTTCTCTTTGTATTTGTAAAAAAAATTAAATATTCGTTGCTTTTGGGAGATACTAGCAAACTAGCGGACACGATAAAAAATTGGGAAAGACCATGAATTAGGGCTTTAATCAATAAAAAAGATCTTGACTTTTAAATTTAATACTTTTGAGTTCTTTTTTTAAACCTTTTGAGTAATTACCAAACTGACTTTTGAGAATTTGGGTATTATATGAAGGACTTATTCAATAAATTTTATTTTAATTTGAAAAAGTCTTTGGGGCTTACTCCTCACTAAAAAATCGCGCCTCGATCGCCCGGGCGTACGCCCCAAATTATTGGGCACACGCCTCTTGAGACTTTCGCCCCACACCATCGCCCCGAGACGTTTTTGGTACGCCTCGCCCCGAGGCTCGTCCCGAAAACGCCTTTTAAAACACTGTTGCTTCATTTCTTCTATAAATAAAGTAGTTTTCAGTTTATTATGTACATAAGCTTGAAGTTGAATAATATATCATTTTCTCTCTATACTTGTCTTTACTTTACAATCTTTATTTTATAACAGTTTCCTATTTTTACCACCATTTTCTCACATATATTAATGACCCTTGCTAGGAATTCCATCATAAATGTAGTGGAATTTATAAAAGTTATGAATTGCATAATCGATTCTCACGTTGAGAAATTAAAATGTAAATTTTGATTTTTAAAACATTCTTCTCTTAGTTTTCACTCTTTCCTTTGTCTAACTATTATTCCGACGTGTACGTATGAAATAAATTGGATAGGTCATAATATCATATCTATCTCAATTCTCACGTTTGTAACGAATTAGGTATTTTAACGAAAATTACTAGAAAAGCAACTTGGCTTTAAAAGGGAAAAATAAGTTAGCTAATTAAATTTCTTACCAAAAACTAAACAAGAAGCAAATCCAAAAGCCACCTGGTTTACATTTAAACTAGAGTTTTTGTAACTCATCAAACAATAAAGATGTCTATGTGTTCTTGCTCAACAACCTTTATGTTAGTAATCACTTGTCTAGCTTAATTAACCTTTAATAAACTCCAACAACAATAACATACCTAGTGTAATTGCATAAGTGAGGTATGAGGAGCGTAGAATGTACGCAAGCCTTCCCCCTACCTTTAAGAAAATAAATAGGTCAGGTAGATCTTCGGCTCAGGAGAGCCTTGGCTCAAGCCTTTAATAAACTCGCAAAAAACAAAAATCTTAAAAAGAACCTTTTTTTTGTTTCACTTTAATTTTTCCATTATGTTAGTTTCACTTGTCTAGCTTAACCTTTAAAATTCTTCTGTTAGTTTTGCTATTCCTATAGCTAGACCACGTGACCTCTAATTAAGATAAAATGATCATATTTATCCCACCATAATCCCCAATAGGAATTCTTCTGCTATTCTCTAACCTGTGACCTCTGATTAAGATAGAGGAATCATATTCATCCCACCACAGTCCTCGATAGAAATTCTTTTGCTATATCTAGAGCTCGAACTCGTGACCTCTAACTAAGATAGATGGATCATATTCATCCTGCCATAATCCTCTATAAGAATCCTTCTGCCAATTTTCGAGCTCGAACCCGTGACCTCAAAATTAAGATAGAGAGATCATATTTATCTCACTACAATCCTCGATAAGAATCCTTCTTTCTTCAAGCACATCTCTTCAAACTTCAAAGACTATAAGAGGTAATATTTACGGACAAGTCAATTTATAAGGTGGAGAAATTTTTTGAAGAGTCCACTTAATTAAGCCTTTAAGGTAACGTTATTTGGTAGTTAAATTGATTATTTACATATATTTGACTCTTTCATTTATAGAAAGCAAAATTTGCGCAATGATGTAGACTCAGTCATTCAGGGTGCCTACTATTTATAAGTATAATTTATTTTGTCATTTTAATAAAGTTTCTTTAACTACGAAATTGCTAAGAACAGTTTGTTGACAAAAAATTCACACCATATTGAGTGATGGTATTGTATTGTCTATTTTGCTATGATTGACAAATGCATATGAAAAAATGACACAGTATAGCCGCTGTAAAAATAATAGCCGAAAAAATATATAAAATTTATATATTTTTTTGTATATATACATTATGTATGTTCGGCTAAAAGTGATAATATCACACTTCACTCATTTTCTTTAACGAAACTATTATTGTAGTCTAATGGAGTAATTAAGATTTTGACTTGTAATCATAATTTTCTTGTAATAACAATTTTAGTTTTCTCTTATTTAGTTACTCCTATTTAACATATAATATACACTACATTGCAAATATTTTTTCCCGTATCAAAGTAATTTAACTAGCTGTAGCAAGTTGATTGTTTTGCTTATTAGATAAAGATAATCAAGTTTAACTTATTACGGGAGTTATATAATTTTTTTGGTTTCCCATCCGATATTTGGTCATCGGAAAGTCCTATGTTGAGGGTAAAATGCTTTCTAACAAAGACGATTTCATACTCATGGGTGTCGGTACGTGCATTGGGACCCGATTAAATCCGAATTCGTATCGGAAAGTCCTACATTAAGGGTAAAGCGTTCCCTAATAAAGATGACTTCATACTCATGGGTGTCCGATAACTGCATTGGGGCCCGAGTATTTGATTCGCATCGAAAAATCTCAAATTTGGGGTACAATGCTTTCTAACAAAGGCGACTCCATATTTATGGCTCGAACCTGTATTGGTTATATAAAATTATTTATTAGTTTTTGGAATTATAAAATCCTTACATTAACTTCAATCATTGTTTGTAGATTTATTTACGATAATCATATTGAAAAGATAAAGCAAAATCCCAAATGGATCAGGCTAGTGACACCACGTTCAACGCAAAACCTTTGTTTGGGTAAACACCCTCTTAATCAAACTAATTAACCATCAAAATTTCAAAACTATGGTTTCTGCATCTTTCTTCTTCCTTTGAATGTACTCATTCCACTATACCTATCCCCATCTACCCTACCCAAGTACCCAACCATCCCACTGATCCTGACCACTACACTTCACCTTCCCCATTCTTGAACCCCTTTAATATTTCACTTAGCACATTATTCTTTAATGAAACAATATTGAGATCCCAACATAGAACTGGGTCTGGTTTTTTGGACATGGTGGAGACGGTAACGACACCATTTTGGTGGCGATGTACACAATTTCACCACCCGCGTCGATGGTTACCGGCAGTTTTCATAACCCACAAAGCCATTATCACTGCGCTATGGATCGCCTTTTTAGTAACCCTTTTCTGGTGGCAGATGGATTCTACTACTACCGGAATCTTGATTTTCCGGCGGGTTTTTCCGGCGAGGCAGCTTCCGAAGCTCCGGCATGTGGTGTTTAACTTGACGGACTTTGGTGGGGTTGGTGATGGCGTTACTGTAAATACGGCAGCGTTTGAGAAGGCAGTATTAGCAATTTCTAGAAAAGGTGGAGGGCAGCTTAATGTGCCACCTGGTTATTGGCTAACGGCTCCGTTTAATCTTACTAGCCATATGACTCTATTCCTTGCTGAAGGTGCTGTTATATTGGGTATTGATGTAAGTTTTTTACAGTTCTGTTAATCTATTAGTGTTAGAAGTTCTAATCTTGCACAATGAGCTCAAAAGTTTCTTTTGTTTAAGTTATATACATTGACAGTTTAAATCAATGTAATTAGAGTTGCCCGCAATTACTTTTTAGGTGACCTAAATATTTTTGCATATATCTCTCTTCCTTGCTGAAGGTGTTTTTATATTTGGTGTTGATGTAAGTTTTAACAGTTTTCTTAATCTGTGCAGCATTTGAAGTTTTAATCTTGCCAACTAAGCATGGTATTTAAATGGAGAAGGGTAGGGGGGGGGGGAATAATCACCGAGTTTCGAAGGTTACTGTTGGCTCTAAGAGTTGGCGCCAAACGAATTTATGTCATAAAAAATTGTTTAATCTTGCTCGATGAACTCAGAAAATTACTTTCTTGATGTTTTGATTGTTCACCTCATTGTTCCCTTTCCTGTTAATTGTATATCGTTTCCTTTTTGATTGTTTGATTGGCTTTGCTTAGACCTGTGATATCCATATTGTGCTTATTGCTTAGTGTTTACTTATGGAAGCCTTATTATTTATTGATGGAGGTTTTGTGGGGGGGGGGGGGATTGGTTTATACTGATAGTCGAGCTAGCTTTAGGTGATTTGAGTTATTGGATTGATGAGAAGTGAAAGGTGATGTTGTATGTATCAATTGTCTGTAGCTGATGCATCTCATAATTTGTGTTAGAGGTTGGATTAGTGCAGTTTCTTGTGATGATGGCGGATGAGAATTCCATTTGTAGTATTCCGGATTGATCATGCACTGATTTTTCTGTCATGATCCACCTCGCAACATTCATCTACTGCTTCCATAGAAATTCTAAGTTTCTGATTTCGCCCTTACTGATATATACTTCTTAGGTTGATGATGCAATCCAATCTTTCTCTATAGACTTCTAATTTGGGTAGAATTATTTTGTTCTCAACTTTGCCTTCAATACATCTTAAGTTGTTTAGCACCTTTCTTGATTTGCTCATTAATTTCTTTCCTCTTTGTTGAGGACTGGCCTTTTCCTTTTGGTTTCTTTTCGACAGTCTTCAGCTTTTGATCCAATCTGTCCCTCAATTTTTGGCGTCCATTGATGCTTGTGGATAGGCATATGAACTATTAAATGTTTTTGTTCTAAGTATCACCTTTGCAAACACACAGTTTCTGGTTGTATTATGGGGTATAAGCGGGAGAGTGAAGGAAGAAAAATTGCTTTAATCTAGCTCGAAACTTAGTTTCACAAGGTAAAACCTTACATTAGGAGGCTAACTTGAATAAATCTTGAAGTTCAATGATTAAATATTAAATGCAAAGAAAGATTTTTCCTAATAAAATGTTGTTAAGTACAAAGCTGCAAACACCTATATTTCTAAGAAATCCCCTAATCACTGTCCAAATTCCATATTGAATTTTATTTATTGATTTTGAACACCAAAGGAAATTTTTGTACTAACTAAAGGTATTTAATACAAAGCTGGTAACACCTCAATCAATTAATACGCCTAAGTCGCAAACTACTCATACCTACAAAGATAAATTAAGAGTCTCATAGCTGCTAGGATTCAAATTAGATGAGTTTCCTAAATCCCTCGGGAAGCATAACATAAAAGAAGTCAATTTTGGACTAGAGATCTGTAGCATGAAAAGTTGTTTGCAAATAGTGCCTCACTTGTGATTGTTAACTTCTTTCCTAACTATGTTTCGACCTTATTCCTAACATTTCATCTGCATTCTTTATGGTTGTTGTCGACATGGACCTACAGTCTTTTTCTTTGATTTTTAGTTATATTCACCTCTTTTAATAGTCATTTAATTCACTGAATTACTAGCTGCTTATTCTCTTTCAATGCCGATGCTACGGAGTTTTTATGATGTAGCTTCTATATACAATTGCATATGATCATGCAATTACTTTGCACCTTTGTCAATTGGCGATGAGAATGTAAACTACAACAAGTCAACAACTACTACTCCTCAATGCAAAGTAAGTAAGTGGCATTGACATATGAACCCTCACTATTCATGTTGCTCTACTTGGACCCGTTTCATTTCAACATTTCACAGGTTCTGAGGTTCTCTACATTTTCTTCAACCATACAAATTTCGAAACATACTAAAATGACTCTTAGCTACCCTATTCCCATGTAAGAATAGCATCACGACTAAGCCTTAATCCCAACTAGTAAATGGGCCTATATGGATCTTTTGCTTCAAATGTGTCCTATTTTTCTCTAAATTTGCATAGATTCTGAGAGCTTGTAGGGTTTTAAGATAACTTCCTTATAGTTTTCGGTTTATCTTGTCCCTTATTAATACCTCAATCATTATGGTATCACACTTACAGATTGGTGTATTTGGATGAACATGACCGTAACATCTCAAGCGATCTTATCTTAATGCTAAGTGCACCTTCTGTCAGATGTGATCATCTTTTATGTTGTCTAACCTTGTATGAGCATACATCCATCTTAACATCATTTTTGCAACGCTCATCTTGTGGATACTTTTCACCTTAGAGACCCAATATTTATTCTCATATAACAATTTTAGTTTCACGATTGTTCTATAGAACTTGCTTCACTTTTCTCGGCATCCTCCTATTGCATTACATTCCCTTAGCACTCGTCCACTTCGACCATCCTATTTTAATTCTGTGTTACATCTTCATCTATCATACGGTTCTCCGAGAATAGAGCCTAGCTATCTTCCTTTCCCAAATTTTTTCAGCATGGTTTTACGATCTTCTGAAGCCTTACTCGTAACCTGGAGGTTGTTATACATTAAATATCTGAATGTCCGGCTGTTATATCATGCACCCTTTCTTATTATTCAGATGGAACAAAACATTGGTTTGTATTTGCTCTGAACATCTGGTGTAGCATGCAGTCTACAGTCTACTAGGAGTGAGAACCTTGAGAATACTCTCCTAAGGTTGTTATGCTGATATAAAGCCGCATGATGCTTGCAGAACTCTGTAGTTAATTCATCATCTTTTAAGTATGTTGACCGTAACAAATTCATGCAAATGTAAGTGGTTTCAAGTGCAAATCATTTCAGGGGACAAGCCAAATGGAAAACGGCTGTTTTGTTTTCTGGAAACAAAGGACTGTTTTTCGAAACATTCCTTCTAGTGCACACTAATCTAATTCTTCCACAACCACAACCAAACACACATTGTTAAAACCCAAACCAAACAGTTTTCTGATTGGATTGTTGAGTATGTGTGTGTGTGCCAGTCATGATATGGAGGTGCATTAGAATAGCCCAGATTGTTGTGGAAACGTTGTGTACAAAATAAGAATTCTTTACCCAAAAAAAATTGGTTGGGCGCACTAGTTAAGAAATATCCATTTACTTTAAGTTCTGAACAGTGTTGTGTACTTTTTTGTGTGGAAACAGTTTTGCCTACAAAACTCAGTTTGGGCTGCTAGTTATAATTTCCAAAAGGAAGGTGAAATGACAATTTTGTCATTACATTGGTATTTTTCAGCCAACTCATGGAAAATAACTTGATAACCTCTCATCTAAACCATGAGTATACCTCTTCTAATTGAAACCTTTTTTGTCGTTTTATTAGAGAATTAACAGAAGCTATTTTATTTATGTAACTCTATTTGTATATATGAACACAGGACGAGAAGTACTGGCCTCTCATGCCTCCATTACCTTCATATGGATACGGAAGAGAGCATCGTGGACCACGTTATGGAAGTTTAATCCATGGCCAAAATCTCAAAGATGTAGTAATCACAGGTCAGCCTTTTGACCCTGACTTCCACCCTGAGCTTCACTGAAACAGCAAGTATTTTAAAATTTAAAGCCCTTGTTTTTAAATGCTTAGAACTATCTTATATTCTTATCCTTTGATTACGTGTTGCTATCACTGTCATTGTTTTCTGTAGATTGGATTTATCTGCTTTTCTCGGTCGTATTTTCTGTTGGTTAAGTGATACAAATCATTGAGATCGTTCATGTAACAAGTCCATGTATGATTTTATAGTCATGGTTTTTCTCCGGCGGCCGTCAATACTGGTGCTTAGTCAACAGATGCTCCATATCCACTGCTAAAGAGATATAATATTATTTTTTAATTGTATTTGGGAACTATTGTCTCTTTAATGATGGGAACTTGGGGAGAAAGTGACAATCCAAAATTTTCTTGGTGCCATGAAAATATAAAGTGCTATTTTCTTATTAATTCCATCTCCCTAAAAATATCAGAGATATTTGGCAGACAAAACTTAACCACATTTTTAGTTGCTTAATTAATTCTTCCTTCACACATTCATCGATATTCTTTATCAGATGTGCTACATGTTCCTAAAAGGTCTAGTAATGATATAAAGGCAGTTTGTACCTACTACGTGTTCAAAATAACTTAAGCAGATTTTCTAGATTGAAGTATCCTGAATGTTTGTGTAAGTATAAAGGAATAGCCGCTGATCTGATTATACATATGTTGTTCGCGTTAACAGGGCATAATGGTACCATTAATGGGCAGGGTCAAGCATGGTGGAAGAAATTCCGGCAGAAGCTTCTTAACCATACCAGAGGACCGCTCGTGCAGATCATGTGGTCTACTGACATAATAATCTCAAATATAACTTTACAAGACTCTCCCTTTTGGACGCTCCATCCATACGACTGCAAGAATGTAACAATCAGGAACGTTACAATCCTTGCACCCATTGCTGGGGCTCCAAATACTGATGGCATAGATCCAGGCGAGTCTTTGATAGGTTCAATTTTTCTATATCTTGAGCTAGTAGCCTTACATTGAGGAATTTCTAAAAAAATTGAATCTAACAGTTTTCTTCTTTTTCTTGATCTGGTTAAGTCATCTGTGAGAACAATGACATTTTAGACTGAGCTCACTTTTCGTTTCATAGACTCTGGTTCTTTAATCAAATCAATATGGAAGGAAATATATATATATATATATATATGCATTCTGTACTTTTTCATTGCTTATTTACTGTTGACAGTCACTCAGTATAAGCTCTTGTTGTGTTTTAATGGAGTGAACAGATTCTTGTGAAGATGTGTTGATAGAGAACTGTTACATCAGTGTTGGTGATGACGGCATTGCAATAAAGAGTGGATGGGATCAGTATGGAATTACTTATGGACGGCCTTCTAAGAATATACTCATCCGAAACCTTATTATTCGTTCCAATGTCAGGTGAGTTCTCCATCTAGGCATATGCACTTACATTTCTTTTCACGGATTGGTCGTTTCTGACAACAGTTGCATTTCTGGCTGTATTATATTTGCGTGAGAAGTTAAATCTATATTTTCTTGCATCTGAATCATGATTTGGGGCAAATGTTCATTGAGTATTGACAGTTGACCTGCGGGTCAGTCACTTGATGTCTTGATGGTTTGAAGAGGCACGACTCTTTTTATTAATGACAATTTAGTAGAGCCCCACAACTAATTTTAGACTGAAGTTTAGTTGATGGATTGATTGACTGATTGATACCATTTAAATAAAAGATCTAGCAGCAATTCACAATAGAAACTAGTTTAGTTTAACACCCGTATGTGACATGCTATGCCTTATATATTAAACTAGGGACGAACCGAGTGCCGGAACCACTTGTATTCAAGGGTGTCAATTGACACCCCTTTGCCGAGAAATTACATTGTATAGCTAGGTAAAAATTCTTTTATATATATATATATATATATATATATATATATATATATATACTATGAGCCCGTTTGGATTGGCTTAAAAGCACTTTTTAACTTTTGGAAGTGTTTGGCAACAAAAAAAAGAATAGCTTACAAAAAGTTAAAAACTGCTTAAAAAAAGCCAAAAGCAACAAGTTGGTTAACCCCAACTTTTTTCAAAATTGGCTTAAAAGAGTGTTTTGTTTTGACCAAATATTTTACTTTCTTATCCCTTATAATTTTTCTTATTTCCGAAATTACCCCTCGGGAAAAAACCCTAAAGCATACGATTTCTCCTCTTTTCTCCATTCTTGCAGCCACTCCTTTCTTCTTCCTCTTCTTCCATAACCTTCCCCAATTAAATTATTCACAACTAATAATTTAATTTTTCTGTATGAGTCTCATGACCCTCGTTAGGACCCTTTGTTAATCTTCAATTTCTATTTGTTTACGTCAGATTCATTTAGCATATGTACGTCAAGAGGGATTTGCTAGGTGAATAGGTACAAATTCAAAATATCCCAATATATTTGGAATATCTAGAGGAAAATCTGTTTACTTCTCTCTTGTTGTAATCTAGTAGTGTTAAAAGATCAGCTTAGAACATATTACAATGGATTTATTCAAAATTAAATATATTGCAGTAATCAGCTCATTTGTAATGTTAAGAGCTTTAAAGATATTTCTGTCATTTTAACAGAAAAAGTGCTTATCAGCACTTGTTTACCAAACACTTCAACAACTTTTTTTAAGCTTCAATACTTTTAGCCAAACATCATCAACAACAACAACCCAGTATAATCCCACTAGTGGGGTTTGGGGAGGGTAGTGTGTACACAGACCTTATCCCTACCCTGGGGTAGAGAGGCTGTTTCCGATAGACCCTCGGCTCCCTCCCTCCAAGAACTCCCCACCTTGCTCTTGGGGTGACTCGAACTCACAACCTCTTGGTTGGAAGTGGAGGGTGCTTACCACTAGAGCAACCCACTCTTGTCAACCCACTTTTAGCCAAACATGTAAGTGCTTATTTATAAAACAAGCTCCAACACTTAAAAAACTACTTTTTTCCAGCTAATCTAAACGGGCTCTATATATTGACTTCCTTTGGCTTCTTTGTGGGTTTACTTCTTTATATTTTGACACCCTTTAATGAAAATTCTGGCTCCGCCGCTGAACTAACCCTGGCTGAATGACATGGCAGCGCTGGTGTATCAATAGGAAGTGAGATGTCCGGTGGAGTGTCAAATGTAACTGTGGAAAATGTCCTTATCTGGAACTCGAGACGTGCTGTACGCATCAAAACAGCGCCTGGAAGAGGAGGATACGTTCGAGATATAACGTACAGGAACTTGACATTTGAGAATGTTAGGGTGGGAATCGTCATCAAAACAGATTACAACGAGCATCCAGACGAGAGGTTCGACCCCAAAGCTGTCCCTGTACTGAAGGACATAAGCTACACATCAATCCATGGCGAGGGAGTGCGCGTACCTGTTCAAATCCACGGGAGTAAAGAAATCCCGGTGAAGAACGTTACTTTCAGAGATATGTCAGTTGGGCTCTCGTACAAGAAGAAGCATGTATTCCAGTGTGCTTTCGTTCAAGGTCGTGTTATAGGTACAATCTTCCCCGCCCCTTGTGAGAACCTCGATCTATATGACGAGCAAGGACATCTGATCAGACGTTCTGATTCTCAAAACGCGACAGACATAGATTATGACATTTGAAATGGTTCCATATCCATTTTCCAGGGCCAATTTCTCCCACTGCTCCTCAGTTCAGTTAACTACCATTGCCATTTTTTTTTCTTTTTCTGAATACATATTCCTGCATTATACATACATAAAGAAGTCCTTTAATGTATTCAAATCCACAGATCCAATGTAAAGAACAGCTCCTTTGTTACTGTACAGAATCTTAGTTCCATAAAGGTAATGTCTTAGCATCTTTGTTTTTTCTTTTCTGGTTTCCCACCCGGTGTGCGGTACTTGCATTGGGCCCCAACTAAATTCAAGGTCGCGTCGGTAAGTCCCACATTGGGGGTAAAATGCTCCCTAACAAAGGTGGCTTCATACCCAGGGCTCGAACCCGAGACCTCCCCAACCCTTGTTGGTGTTTTAACATCTTTGTGGTAACATTAGTTTGGCTATTATTAAGTCAGTAGAGAGCAATGTTTTTCTTAGGAGTAAGTGACCAAGATTATGACCAAAGTTGAAATTAGAAATTTCTTATTTTCTGGTATTCTCACCATTATTTTCAACAGTTTTAAAGCTATATTGGTTTCTCCATTACCTTTCATTTCCCACTTTTAGCCCATTGCTAAGTTTTATTTATGTTTCAAATTTTCTTGCAAGTTGTTGCATATATTACTTGAAGAATCAAAAGGCTGGTCTTTTTACTACATCCCATACGAATTATTTTCTATTTTCATTGTATTTACTTAAAAAAATCCTCAAAATTGTTATTCTAATTTTGAACTTTTTGGCAGTCTGTACATGTAAAAAAATATATTTATATAAAAACAGAAAAATATGCATGATTTCTGTTTTTGGCCACATTTACCATTTGGCCATATGTGAGCTGGATCATTGTCTATAAATTATTATTCTTTCAACAACTTTCTTCCTTTACCTTTTTCTTGGAAGCTACATTTATCGCAAGATTTTCAGATATAAGACAAATCTGGTTATTTTATATTGTGTCCCATTCCCACAAACAAAATATATATTAAATATAAAGAAAAAATGCTATTTATCTTTTTTGTAACATAATGTCATTTTCTTCCAATCAGATTATAATATCAAGAAAGGATGAGTATCATAATTTCCTTTACAACCCCCAGAAATCCTCTGTCTTCAAATGTTAAACTCAACTTTCGTTTTCTATATGCCAGTTTTTTGAACTAGCAAGAAAACTGCTCTCTTTACCAAGTAGTTTGATCAATTTTCGGAACTAAATCTAAAAAAAATAATTTACATCTTAAATTATAATTTTTAATATTCAAAACTTACATTGAAAGTACAATAATTTGCAGTTTCGGTCGTATTAAAATGGTAAAAGGATAGATTTATAAAAATTTGTAGTTCAATTTAGTTTGACACTCAGAAAGTGAAAAATGATTACATGGTTATACATCAGATAATTAAAAGATAAATCTCAAACTAAAAGCTCTTATAAACAGAAGTTATGAAAATTATGTGTATTGAACTATTCAAGTTGCATTCCAATTTATAGCTAATAAAGCAATTGAAATGGACTATCTAGAGAAGTAGTTACTAGTGGATTTCTTCCAAATTTAAAGATATAAATTTGTTATCGCTATTTTCTATTGAAATAATTATTGGATAATGCTGAGTAATAGCTGATGAATGCCATACAATTAAAAACTTCCACGTAGTTAAGCGTGGAGATAAGAAAATTATTTAAAACTGAGAAGGTCAAGTAAGGAGTCCGAAACAGAAGCATGGTGGAAGTAGCCTAAAAGGAAGGAAACACCATTTTATAACAATGAAAATTAAAATAAATACATGTTATCCATTTGTTAGCGAAGAAAGTTAGTAAGTAGTCGGGCGTGTCATTTTTCATGCAAGTAGTAGTAGTATTATTGGTCTTATATTTTCTTATTCGCAAAAATCTATTACACAACAACAACAATAACAACCACCCAGTATAATCTCACAAGTGAGGTATGGGGAGGGTAGGATGTACGCAAACTTACCCTTACCCTGGAAGGGTAGAGAGACTGTTTCCGATAGACCCTCGGCTAACGAAGGTGAAAGAAGCCTTGATAGCAAGACAAATAATTAGAGAACTAAATCGAAGATAGCAACAGAGAATATGAAAGAGGTACTGATAACAAGTAATAACAAGACAATATATTTAGAAAACTAAGTCCAAGACAGCAAACGAGAATATGAACGAAGTACTGCTAGTAAACTACGGAATTAGCAAGAAAATCTATTACCATATGTTATTTTTCTTCCCTCCGGTTTTCTTATCTTATCTTTGTTATTGTTACTGCCTCTTTTTTATCTTTTCTTGAGGCAAAGGTCTATCGGAAACAATCTTTCTACATTTACAAAGAAAGAATAAGGTTTGCGTATACAATACCTTCCTCATACCTAACTTTATGAGATTACATTGAATTTGTTGTTATTGTTATCGTACATATTTTCCATATGGTATTTGGAACTCATTATTCAAACTAATTCGAATTTATGTTGAGTATCAACTATTAAAAGGGAAGCACTCCTATGAGGAGCTTGTCCATTGCTAAAGTTGGAAACAAATTACTAGTCAATAAAATGATACTCTATAGTTACAGGATTAAAAATTTTAATGAGCAAAAAATTCACTCTATTCCACCCTAAATCTATTTTTAAAAAGGAAGTATGACCATTGCACAAAGAGGAAAGAGATAAATCTGAAGTTAAAAAAGAATGAGATGTAGAGGTTCTTTTGAAAGGTCATTGTTTGAAGATGTTTCTTGGAAATTTCCCCAAATGTACAACACTATTCCAGATTAGGAGTGGAGCTAGAAGCCGACCTACGGGTTTGGCAGAATCTATTAGTTTTAGCTCAAACCCTGTCTATACATTAAGAAATTTATTAAATATTTATAAAAATTAGATTCATAACTCAGTTACTAAAATCTGATATTGCTATTATAAAATTAAAAACTCATAAAGTTCAAATCGTGACTCCGCCTTTTTTCTAGATTTGACAACTTACATTTATTTAAAATAAGAAATATTCAAATGCTGTATTCAATGAGTCACCGATTCTTACTTTGTATGAAATGCCTCCTTCAACATGTGCTTATACTGTATATATTATGATTCCTTTTCCTGTTACAATGTCCCCCATTTTTCTCTTTTGCTCATTCAACACGTACAGGCTTACTTATTCTAGCTCAACATTAATAGTCAATATTATCATAATTATAATAATGATAATTATTATTAAATCAAGATCAGAAGTTTCAGGAGTAGTTTCACTTTCGCATATTAACATTTCAAATATAAGGATAGCTCTAGTGGAAGAGTTGATCCGAACATGGTATATGTAAGGAACAATAATTACTATTTATATTTTCTCTCCTAGGGAACGTAAGGAAGGAAAATACGTTTTATGTTCATTCTATTTAGTACAATATAAGACAAAGTCCTTTCTTATTTTATTCTCTTACTGGATAGCAAAATCTTTATTACCGACTTTTTATGGTTGATAGCAACAATAATAATAATAATAATAATAATATTTATTATTATTAAAAGAAAATTGTTAGTGATGTACAGCAGAAAATTAAATTATAAATAACATAAAGAGTACAAGTTGGTGGTGGTGGGCTATATAACATATTTAAACTACAGTCAAGTATCTTTATAACAGTCTCGTTTGTTCCGATATTTTTTAGCGTTTATAATAAATAGCTATTATATATCTATAACAATATTTGATGTTTAAATATTTTTGGCTGTGGTAGATAAAAATTTCCAAAAAATAATTATTTTTTTATTTTTTAATGTTACATATAAAATATAAAAAAAAAAAAATCAAATTTAACATCTCAAAAGATATGTATATTTAACTAGTTAAATATTGAAGAAAATTTATACATTAGTAATGAATTCATAACTAAAAGTAGGGGTGTCAATGAATATTTAAAAACCGACTAAACCGACGAACCGAACCGATTTTTAGGTTTCTTTTAATAAAACTGTAGGTTTTTATATAAATCTATAACCGTACCGATAATTAGGATGGATTTTTTATTTTATGAAAATAAACCGAAAAAATACCGAACCGTACCGAATAAATTTACATGGGAAACATATATTAATATTAAAAATAATAAAGCATTAAATTTTTCCTTGAGCCTTGAAATTATAAAAACGATTACAAGAATAGAACATATATTAATATGATTTATGAGTAATCTATTGCGGAGAAACTGGAGTTTTTATTCCGCTCCTCGTGCGTATTTAATTTTTCCAGCATGGAGAGATTTTGGATAGTAACTTGTAAGATGTGAAATCTTTAACTCTCAAGGACGTAAAGAAAACAAATAAAACATTGATATTAAACAAACTTTAGGACCAAAATTAGCGATAAAACAGAAAACACCTAGTGCATATTAATTTGTTCAAGATATATGGATTAGTGAAAGGGCTGGGATTTGAAAATTTTATGACACAAGGTAATCTAGAGATTATGAGTAGCAAACTACAATGTATTGAATTTTCGTATGATTTAAATTTATATTTTTAAATATTTAATATTCTATAGACTTTATTCTTGGGTTTGAGCTTGCTTAATATCTTTCCACCCGTGTGATTTATATTTCTTTGTCTTTGCTTAGTTTCTTTTACGTTGCTATAGAATAGTTGATGGATCTACACTCTGATCATCTTTCATGTTTTCTTAGTTCATCACCTTTTAAATAGTAAAATTGTGTAGAGAGTTTTGATAAGTCATATCAAAGTAGGTATGTTATTGCATTATGCTTCTACTAGTGTCTTTTAAATGACATTTAAAAAAATCTCGAAAATTAACCGGACCGTACCGATACCGATACCGATACCGAAGAGAAATCGACATAATTAGTACGATTTTTAAAAGTTTAATTTTGGTTATACATCATAAAATAACCGAAAAATTGATATAGTACAAATTTTATAAAATAACCAACTGAATCGAACCGAACCATTGTCACCCCTAACTAAAAGTATAAAGATTTAAACTCTAAGGCAGACATTTTAAAGCTACCTAAAAAAAATAAAAAAATTCAAGATTGATGGAAGAACTTTGTAATTATAGCTTGTTTTGTAGATTTCGTCTCTTATTAGCGATATAACGCTTGAATTGGTGGAGATTCATTTTCAAATTTCAGCAAAAAGGTATCGAATAACTTTCTCTTGAAGAAAATCTAAGAGCTTAATAGTTAAATTAGCTATCTAAATATTTTTTGAAATTTGCCCAATAGAAAAGATATCATATGAAAATCTTCAAATTTTATATCTTATGCAAGATAGAAACTTTGTTTATTGAAAAAGATTGTGTGCATATTTTTAGAATTATTATTAGTAATCTTAAATATTCTATATGGTTGTTATAGAGGGTAATTTTACAAAGAGCGGTCTGCCATAAATATGGTTGTTGTTATTATAGATAAAAAAACTGTTATAGAGAGGTAAAATATAACTAAAAAAATCGGTTTTGAAGAAAACTTGGCTTTTACAGTGAATGAATGTTATATATAAATATTGTTATAGAGAGATCTGACTGTATTAATTAAACTATATTTTATGCGTAAAAACATTGAATAAGCCATAATAGGCTATAGCTTTTAGATAAAGTGTTTATATCTAAGTCATATATTTGAAAAAAATACGGAAAGTTCGAAAATAAACAAGACCAAATCAACAACACGTTATTATCATTTATCCATCTAAGGACGCAAAGAAAGAATTGGGGTCAACAATTTTGTTTTTATTTTTAGAGTCAACTAATTTGAGTGGATGAACTCATATAAGTCACATTCGACCGAATTGCCATTAATTAAGAGATTATATTTACTTAGTCAAACACGTGAGTGGATTATATACATCAAATCTAGAAAACTTGAATTAAACTATATTTACATGTTGTTGACTAATTAAACTATAGCGCATCACAGATATATGCAGTAGCGGATGCAGGATTTTTAACAACGGGGTTCAACATATATATATATATATATATATATATATTAAACTTTATGTATACAGTATAATTTTCATATGGAGATATTTGAATAAACCCCTTTCTGCCCCTCGAGCTCCGTCTCTAGAGATAAGGTATAATTTTAATCTCTTTTGGTATTAATTTTTGAGTTGATTGCTAGTTTGTTTTACACTGCTTAAGTTTTCGTTTCTTTACATATCTATTTTGTGCTTAATTTTGTCATATACATTTATATGTTCATATAAAGTTTTAAGTGTATTAAAATGGTATGCCACGACTCAAGACCATATGGCCTTCATCATACTCATGTCTTATGTTCTCTGTTATCATATTGTGTATTATTTAGGTCAAATAAAACTACCATTTTAACTTCTCAAATAAAATATCTATCATATAAAGTGAATCGAAAGGAATAATCTGGTAAAAATTAACATTAGGGTTGACATGAATATTGTAACAACTAGATCAATGGTATGTTTGGCTAACTTCTAAAATGATCTTATATTTGAAAACTGATTTTCTCCAAAGTACTTTTGGCGAGAAACAATTTATATTTGGCTAATTAATTTGAAAAATATTTTTGAGCAACAATTAATGTTTGGTCACGTTTTTAATAAGTGTTTCGAAGTGTATTTTTCCCAAAAGTATTTTTGGAAAGAAACTACTTTTTTGTTTCTCAAAATCTGCTTCTACTTCTATTCAACTATATTTTTTTTCCTTCTAAAAGTTTGGTCGAACACCCTAACTTTGAAAAAAGCACTTTAGGCCCAAAATAACGTATTTAGGCCGAAAAGAAACTTGACCAAACGTGCTACAAGATTCTCCTAATTGTAGCTCTATTTTATAAAATTTAGGTTTAAGAAAGATAATCATTTCTTTTATATTCTCTTTTTTCTATTTCCTATAGCATTCGATCCAAAACCCCTACAAAAATAAAAGAAAATTGACGAGAAAGAGAAAAAGAAAAAGAACAAACTATGACGTGTTTGGGTACTAACTATCATCAGTCATCAGTCATCACAAAATCCTTTCAATGAAAGGACCGAATCCAATGCCCATTCTGTACTGTCCTCTATCTATATGTCACGTGCAAATAGGTGCAACTTTAATTGATGTCGATTTTAAATTGAATTTTTATTTTTATGACAATACAACAATAATGAGAAATAAATACTACAAGAAAACATAAGCACAACAATAATGAAAAGAGAGGTGAGAAACCATAAGCATAACAATAATAAAAATAAAAAGAAGCAATAATAATAGCAAAATAATAAGATGACCAAAGCGAAAGAAACAACATCTAGTAATAGAAATTTAAGAATATAAAAATACGAGAATATGTGCTATGCTACTACTAGGGGTGTACATGGGTCGGGTTGGTTTGGAGTTTCTAATTACCAAACCAAACCAATTATAGCGGGTTATTAAATCTAAAGACCAAACCAATAAAAGTCGGATTTTTAAATCTCAATTTTTTTCGGGTTTTCGGGTTGTTTCGGTTTTTTTTCCCCATAAAGTCTTCATAGCACAAAATATAGAATTTGTGCTCCAAATATTTCTTTAATCCTAATAAGACAGAACTATATAAGGTATTTTTTAATAAAATAACATAAATATGAGATGATTCATGACATTGTACTAAAATATTCAACAATAAAGATGAGAAAATCACATAAAATAAATATTATTAATAAGCCATAATGAAAACAAACATAATTTAAAATTACTAATAAGTTGCTAAAATAAGTACGACTAATAAGTACTATTATTTACTTGACTAAACACTAAAAGAAAAATAAGTTATGCATTTTATCTAAACCATGAAAAAACTAAAAAATAAATATCCAACACTATTTTCATTCATAGTACAATTGAATTGAATGTCTTTTATTATCATTAGTATTGATTTGATTTTGGTTTAGGATTTATTTGAGTTACTAACATTTATGGACTATAAAACTTATTGGAGCATCCAAAAATTATAAGTCCAAGATTGAAATAATACGTTAAAAGATAAAATTATGAAAAAGCATAAGAAATATTTATAAACTACACTATAATAAATATTTTCATGTATTAAATATATTTAAAACTTCTATACATATAATGTCGGATTGGTTTGGTTTCGGTTTGATTTTTTTTTATTTAAAACCAAACCAAACCAAATATCGTCAGTTTTTTTTTTCCAACACCAAACCAATCAAACCAAACCATAGTCGGATTTTTTTGTCTCGGTTTGACTCGAATTATCGGGTTGGTGTGGTTTGTCGGTTTCATTTGTACACCCCTAACTACTACTACTGGTATGAGTACGAAGAACACTCGGTTACCGACTACCTTCTACTCTAATTCTCGACCTGCACCCTCCTATTAGTAAAACTTAGTAGAATACGCTCGACTACCGTTTACTTATTTTTTTGACAATGATATAAGTAAAAAAACATAAACCTTTTTTTTAACGATAGCTTCCGAGCAAGTGTGCGCACACAATTATTTTGCCAAATATCTAACACTTCCTGTCAGTACAGATAATATATAACTAATATTGTCCATCAAAAATTAGGAAAATAGAATGAAATCATACAGTATTTTTTTTTTTTGTTTATGTTCAAATTTGAAGTTTGATCTTCAAAAATTTGCACTCGCTTCACTAATCAATAGGCCATAGTACTTCGATGCATGAGATAAAAATATAAATTATCTCTTGTAAAGTAAGTAATAATTTTAAACGTGTCTAGTTAAAGTAATTATGAGGTTTTAATGTAAGATGCTATTAAGATAACGATGACATCTAAGATTCAAAGATTATGAATTTAAGTCTTATATATACATAGGGCTTGACATGTTTATTGTCTGTTTTGATTATTGTTTCTTCTATATTTGTTTGGTTCACTTGTTGGTAATGCTAAATTGCTAATGATACTAGCATTAATTTCTTCTTTTTAATAATGTTATTAATAATTATATGTGGAACGAATTGACTAGGTGGACAAAAGAAAAGGAAACTCAATTTAAAGGAATTAACATATCAATAGTTGTAAAGATAGATTTAGTTCCATATAGTTTTATGAAGCTAAACAAAAAACTCAATTTTTGATGGTAAAAACTTACTCATATCACGTGTTTACATTAAATTATTTTAATTTATTGTGATTAAGTGATAAATTAATGATAAGAATGTATATTAAGTAACTATAATTTCATGATAACTATATTTTTAAATACATGAGTCATGTATTTATTGAATTGATATAAACACCCGATTAAATATTTATTATTTTTGACATGTTTGATACTGAAGCAGTGTCCAAAATTGAACATTATAAACCCTGATAATTTTGAGTACTTACATTGAAACCCCTTTAGTTTGGCACTAAGTCAATTTTGTAATTTATCAAATGAAAACGTCTATAATGTCTTAAAGATTGATTATATTATTTTAGTAAATTCGAACAAAAACTACAGCTTAAACTTAAAAACAACTAAATCACTATAAACTACTAGCTAATTTTTTTTTCCCAACTAAATTCAAACACACACTAACATAAACAACTATTTTCAAAGGGAAAAAACGATTTTATTGCAAGGACAAATATAAAATGAAAAAACAAAAGAAAAAAAAAGAAGAGGAAAAGTAAACGAAATGAGAAGGAGGGCAGACATCGTAAATATAAACAAAACAGAGGGTAATTTGCTAGTGACCGAACAACGCGCAATATACACAGTTGTATCTTTTTTTGAGACGTAAAAGAAAACGTGTTTGAATTATGGATTACTTTTGTTTTTTCTTTGTTCATACTTTAATAACTCCATTTCCTTTTCAAATCAATACCTTTTTTGTATTTGAACCAAAACAACCAAACAAACAAAACCACAAACAGAGTTTTACTACATTAATGTACTAAAAACCCCACGTGTTCCTCGTTCATGCATTAATTCTTACAACAGATAGGAATACCCACCCCACCCCCTCTTACCCACCCACCCCCATCACTCAAACCCCCTCCCCCCTATATCTTTTTTTCATATATAAATACACATTGTACTCAAACCAGATTCTTCATCAAACAGTTTCAAATTTATTTCAACTTACAAATATTCTCGAGCTTATTACAGATTCTTGATATATTTGGTTTTATTAGTTGCTACCGGAAAACAAAATGGGCTCATCGGAGATTGTAGATTCCGGCAAGGTCACCGGCCAGAAGTCTCAGTTTTCTCAAACTTGTAATCTTTTGAGTCAATTCTTGAAGAAAAAAGGTTCATTTGGAGATCTCAATAATCTTGGTATCTACCGCAGTTTTGAACCAATTGGTATGTTCTTTTTTTTTCTTCCCTTTTTACTCTTTATTTTATCCTCTTCTTGTCAAAATGTGAACTTTAAATCCATAGGTGTTTTCTGTTATCATTTGCTAGTTAGGGTGTTAGCTAGCATAACCTAGACGGAGCTAGAATTTTAAGTTTTATAGAAAATACAACTTATTGAGTTTTGAATAAATTATTTATATATATTAATTAAATTTTTTTAACAAAATATAGAATTTGAGCCAAAACTATTAGATTATGTTGAGCCCCGTACAATAGATCCGCCCATCTTAGCTAGTATTCCCTCTTACTTAATTTGTGTATCGGTGTTGAACTGAACACAAAGTCTAAGAAAAATTAAAAAAATTGAAACTTGTGAATTCATTTCAAGGATTTCAACTTTATGAGTTCTGAATTTTGGAACGATACTCTAAGTGCTAATAACTGGATTCTAAATATAACATTTGTATTTATTTGATAAATTTTTTAACACAAATATATCCTTTGAAAGGAGCTTCAGCTCCGCCCCGGCTTGTGATGCATAACATGATATTTCTGTGACTAAAAATGCTTGTCATTAAGAATAAAATAAAAAGTTTAAAGTTAAATATTGAAATGTATGATTCATTCTAGGAAAGGCTAAAAAGAAACAGTTATTCTAGTTTCAAAATTTCAGCTTTTTAAATATTTTGGAAATTGAGGCGTTTTTTTCTGATGTATTTTGGTCTTATTTCTTGAAACAGGAAACCAAACAACTACTACTATGAATTTATTGCCAATGATTGAGAAATCAGGTGATTCAGCTGAGAATAATTCTCAAAAACCAATGAATCTTTTTCCTCAAGAAGTTATTTCTACTGCAAAATCTGAACCAGAAAAGGCACAAATGACAATATTTTATGGTGGCCAAGTTATTGTATTTGATGATTTTCCAGCAGATAAGGCAAATGAAATCATGAAATTGGCTAGCAAAAAAAACAACAACAAACAGAATTTGGCTAGTAACATTTTTTCTTATGCAATGGTAAATAATAAAAAATCAGCTGAATCTGTTACTATCAATTCGACTCAAGAACTTCGTACGCGAACTCAGGTGCCAATATCACAATCCTCTGTTGCTGATTTACCAATTGCGAGACGAAATTCACTTACAAGATTTTTGGAGAAAAGAAAAGATAGAATTACTTCAACTGCACCATATCAGATTTGCAACAAAAAAGTAGCTGATTCTAAGAATGAGGAAAATAAGGCATGGCTTGGATTAGGTGCTCAATTTGTTCCAGTGAAAACTGAGCAGTTCTTTTAGTTATTTTGGTAATATTACTAGTAATTGACAAAGTATCTTTCAAGTATTTTTTTTTTTTTTGTCTTGGTTTCAAGCTTGATTGAAGCCAATATTATCTAACTAGATCTGATTTACTATTATTGAGAGATTTTTTGTAATTAAGACTAAGATTGTTTGTTCAGTACCTCATATGTATTTGATTTATTAACGTTCATTTTTGTTGCATTTTCATTTCTATTTCTTTTTTAAAAATTTGTTGTACGGCCCCAAAATCTTTTTCAAGATTTTGAAGGTATTTCTCGGAAATAATTCATTCCCTCCAAGGGAAGAGCTCAAACTGTTAGTTTCTATCATAGATAAGATAGCGATGAAGGAAAAGAAAAAATATAGATAATAAATGCATATAAAAGTAGAGGCGGACTCAAAATTTAAAAGTCTGGTTACACTTTTCGATTTAACCCAAATTTATTTTCTATATAGAGTGCTAACTATTAATATATTATTATTTTTTAAAAATATTTGTATGCATACATAAATTTTTTGCTGAACTTTAGAGGTGCTGGTGATCCTGAGTCCACCTCCGTATATAAGCATTCAAAAGTTTGTTATAACGGTTAATGAAACGGTGAAAATCATATTAGATCTGGGTTCAAGTTTCAGTAAGGACAAAACATGATACCTTTGAATCGGTCACCACTATTATAAAATAAATTTATTTACCACTATTATAAAATAAATAAATAAATGCATATACAAAAACTAAAACTAAAGATGGTAATGGAAATAATCAACAAGCCACAATTGCAAGTGGGGTAAGGTCAAACATGCCTGCTTGAAATTTTATTATTTTCTTTTAATAATTGTTTATTATGATCTGTGATATGACTATCTTGTTGGCCTCCAATAATTGACCAAACACTATTTGAGAAAATTTTGCACGTTTTGCTTTGTCCTCCCCCTCCCCCCCCGGCCCATGCCAAACTTTCATAATGTTTAGACTACCTAATTGTAGTTAGATTTTGGTCTGGCTATTCATCTTCATTCAATTAATGCATCTTTTTTAGACCTAATTTGGAGTCTGGCTATCTATCTTCATTCAATTTATGTTAGCCTTAAAGCTAACCCTTGAAAGTGAGATTGAAATTTACCTATGGTGACCACTAACGGGTGCACTGGAATAGTAAGTATTCTGTCATCCTTAACGTGAATCTCGGGTTTGAATCATAAGAATAGAATTGCCTTTAGTATGCAACATTTAACCCTCGAAAGTGGGACTTTTCGGTGTAGATCCGAAGTAGTCGCGCCCCAAAGAGGATACCCCACTCAGAGTCCTAAAAATGGAGTCGCCTATGCAAAATTTTTTGAGTTAGTTGCTAACATAAAAACTTATTATATATATATATAAAATTTCTCTAACAAGAAATTCAATTATACTCTTTTTAGTCTATGTAGCTCCACCCCTAAATTTTAGGTAAAAGTTGTAATTTCACCACATAACTTAGGTTTAGGACTCAAATTTGACCAAGTTAGGTGTATAGCCTGTTTGGCCTAGTTTCTATTATCCCAGATGCACAAACTTTTGGAAGAAAAAAAAATACTTTTGAGGAGAAGCAGAAAAAGTAGCTTCTTTAAAAAAGTATTTTTTTGAAAAATACATTTAGAAGCAGTTTTTAAAGCTTGGTCAAACACTAATTGCTACTCAGAAGTGCTTTTCAAATAATTAGCCAAACACATTGTTTCTCACCAAGTACTTTTGAATTTTTTTTTTCTAAAAATAAGCTGATTTTTACGGTTTGGCCAAACAGACTAGTAATATTCAAATTTGACCTATTCCTTCCCTTAATTTCCCTTGCCTTCCTCTATTCACAAATCACCATTTGTCGCAAAAATACTTAAAAAGAAAAATTAAATAAAAATCCCCAATGTGAAGATTTCTTTTTTATAATTGGAAGGTCCACTATTACCCCACCCCTGAAATTAAATATAAAAAACAAAAACGAAAAAGATAAAACAAGAGTACAATCCACCGTCATTATATACTCACGCGGTTTTGAAAATTAAAACACGGGAAAAGGTTTCAAAAGATGGTGAAAAAGAAAGATAAATTAGATTGCAAAATGAATAAACAAAAGACAACATAATCGAGTAGTACAATTGAATACATAAACAAAACATTACTGAATGAGAGTTTTTCGCTATTGATCAGAGATTTCGAATTAGAACTCTAAAAACTAAAAAAACAAAATCTCGGTAGCAAGTGTTTCTTCCTATATTAAGTTTTATATGATAAAATTTGAAATAATCGAACCATAATTTTTAATATCCAATAATCTATATTATCTATATCTATATTTATACTATATTAAACTTAACGAAATGTCGTTCGCCTTTTTTACCCTTTAAAAATAGAGTTTACATTGGACAAAATTATAATTTAATCATTCTCCTAATATTTAGGATTTAGAAATCAACTAAAACTTTATTCATTAAATCTTTCCTTATTTGAACTATGTAATAAATTGTAATGACCCAACCGGTCATTTTTATTTTTAGAACCCTGTTCCCCTAAATAAAACTCCCCGTATGTGCTTTTATAAATTTATGACTTGCGAGGATGGTTGGTTCAGGATTTGGAAGTGTTCGGGTTGAAATCGGAACACTTGGTTCCTTGAGTTGGCCTTAAAATGCTAAGTTTGACTTCGGTCAACATTTTGAGAAAATGACCCCGGAATAGAATTTTGATGATTCCAACAACTCCGTATGGTGATTTTGGACTTATGAGCGTGTTCGAACTTTTATGTGGAAGTCCGTAGTTAAATTAGGTTTGAAATGGCTAAAATAGGAATTTAAGTTTGGAAGTTTGACCGGGGAGTTGACTTTTGATACCGGAGTAGGAATCCAGTTTCGAAAATTTTCATAGCTCCGTTATGTCATTTGTGACTTACGTGCAAAATTTGAGGTTAATCGGACTTGATTTGATAGGTTCCGGCGTCGTTTGTAGAAATTGAAAGTTTCAAAGTTCATTAGGCTTGGATCTATGTGTGATTCGTATTTTTAGTGCTGTTGGATGTGATTTGAGAACTCAACTAAGTTCGTATGATGTATTAGGACTTGTTGGTATATTTGTTTGAGGTCCCGAGGGGCTCGGGTGAGTTTCAGATGTTTAACGGATCATTTTTGGACTTGGCTTGATAGCTGAAGTTTTGGTTTTTGCAGGTTCTGGTTTTCTTCTACGCGATCGCGTGAGAAGGTATGCGATCGCATAGGGTTAATTGGGCAACTGAAATTTTGTGCTATACGATCGCGTGGGCGAGTCCGCAATCGCGTAGGTTTGACAAGTTGTGCTATGCGAACGCGTGGCTAAGACCGCGTTCGTGAAGAGGAAACGAGGCAGAACCTGGTCCACACGCTTAACCCTTCACGATCGCGTGGATGAGTCTGCGATTGTGTAGGTCTAGGAATGCCGTGTTTCGCGATCGCGTGGAGTTATCCGCGATTGCATAAGCTTAATTCTGGGCAACCTTATTCTGTTCTTCGCGATCGCGTGCCTTTGGCCACGATCACATAGAAGAAAAAGCCTGGGCAGAAAGTTTAAGTTTTGAAAATGGGACTTTATTTTTCATTTTTAACGATTTGGAGCTCGGATTGAGGCAATTTTTGGGAGATTTTCGGAGAAAATATCGGGGTAAGTGTTCTTAACTCAATCTTGGTTAGATTACCCGAATCCATCACTGTTTTTAACAATTAATTGGTGATTTAAGTTGGAAAATTTTGAAAACCCTCTTGGATAGATTTGAAGATTTGAGGGTCGAATTGTTATCGGAATTTAGTCATTTTGGTATTGTTAGACTAGTGGTTGAATGAGTGTTCATATTTCATAACTTTTGTCGGATTTCGAGACGTTGGCCCCATGGATAATTTTTGAGTTAATTTCAATTTTTTATGGAAAATATAGTATTTTCTTATGGAATTGATTCTATAATTTTTGTTGACTGTGTCGAATTAATTACTAGATTTGAGTCGATCAGAGTCAGAAAATTGAGGAAAATGCATACTACTTGGTTAAATTGGAGCAAATCAAGGTAAGTGACTTGTCTAACCTTGTGTGGGCGAAATTTTTCCTAGGATTGGTATTGAAGTGATAAATTAAAATATGTTGAAAGTCGTGTACACGAGGTGACGAGTGTGTAAACGGACTAAATGTTAAAGATTATATTTTTAAATTGTGTAGATCGCTGTTGCATATTAAATTCAATAATTTTACCTTGTTATATTCTTCATCATTGATTTAAATGTTTATATTTTAAATTTGCTTTACATTTTCCTGCTAATTGTTTTACCTGTTTAGTTGAAACTTGGTTTCTTTTATTCTGTGCATTATTGAAGGTTCATTTTCTTTAAATTAAGTATTATTAATATGAATTATTTTATATTTTAAATTTGGTATTGAAGCATCGTACTAAAATTTTGAAATACTATTTTGTTGAGTTATTTATTCCCGAATATTTTTGTGAGATTTCGTACTCATTGTGATGGAGCCGTGAGCTCTTTATTACGGAAAAATATTATTGTTGAATTATTTTAGCATGAGCCGTGAGCTCTTTATCATGGAAAAATATTATTGTTGTATTATTTTGGCATGAGCCGTGAGCTCTTTATTATGAAAAATAATATTGTTATGCAAATTGTGATATATTGTGATATTGATACGCATGCGGTGGTATAAGGTCTGGGTATTGAAACACATGCGGTGAGATATGAGTGACTTGATACGCGTGGCTAGTAGGGGAGACTACTAGAAGTCATGCGGTGTGATAAGGGTGGCTAAAAATGCGGGATGCTATTTCGGAAAAAAATATTTTCTTTAAATAAATTGTAAAGGCTTCCGCGGTGATATAAGAAAATGAGATGTTATGAATTTATTTATGATTTGGGACTACGAGGCGGTACCTCGGGAGTACCCTTGTTGATATTGATTTATGGCCGCAGTTGCCTTTGATTATTGTTGTGATTTTCTTAAATTTTAAAAGAATTTTATTTTGTTTTCGCGAGGTATTAATTGCCATTATTTGGTGTAATTAAATAGTGACATACTGCTTGACTCATTTTCATTGTCATTTTATCTTATTATATTGTTAAATATTTTTCCATGCCAATATTTATTTTTCAGTAGGGCCTAACCTGACTTCGTCACTACTCTTCTGAAGTTAGGCTTGACACTTACTTGGTACCGTTGTGGTGTACTCATACTACGCTTCTGCAAATATTTTTGTGCAGATCCAGGTACATCTTACCAGCTCAGACATCGGTGAGTTACCGGTGTACGGAGATTACGAGGTATATCTGCCAGCGTCCGTAGACTCCGGAGTCCCCTTCTATCATTATCATGTTGCTTCCTTATTTTCTTTAGACCTTGATATGTATAGAGACATTGAGGATAAATTCTTAGAAACTTGTGACTTATTCCTACCGGATTTTGGGAGTTGTAATTATTTGAATTGTAGTTTATTTATTTCAGATATCTATTATTATTCCGCATTGATAGGCTTACCTAGTCTTGGAGACTAGGTGCCATCATGACCTCCTACAGAGGGAATTTGGGGTCGTGACAAGTCGGTATCAAAGCTTTAGGTTCATAGGTGTTATGAGTCACAAACGGGTTTAGTAGAGTCTTGCGGATCGGTACGGAGACGTCTGTACTTATCTTCAGGAGGCTATGGAACTGTTAGGAAAATATTCACTTCTTTAATTCCTTATCGTGCACAATTGTTGACTTCAAAGTTCTAAACCATTATTTTTCTATTCTCTCACAGATGGTGAGGACACGCACAATTGGATCCGATGATCAGACACCCGCACCCCCTGTTGGAGCCGCCAGAGGCCGGGGTCGGGGCAAAAGCCGAGCCAGAGGCTGAGGAAGACCATGCGGTGCAACCAGAGCACCTGCACGAGCTGCTGCACCAGAGCCACCAGTAGCTCCAGTTGGAGAGCAGGCACTTGAGACGCCTGTTACTACTCCTGCACTTCAGGAGACTCTTGCCCAGTTTTTGAGCATGTTTTTGGCACTCTAGCTCAGGCAGGGTTAATTCCACTTGCTACTGCCAGATCTCAGGCCAGGGGAGGAGCACAGACTCTCGCCGCTCGTACTCCAGAGCCACGGGCCCAAGTTGACCATGCCCCAGAGGTTATACCAGTGCAGCCAGTTGTCCCAGTTTGGCCTGAGATTAGGACAACAGTTTCAGCGGGGGAGTAGCTCAGGCTCGAGAGATACAAGAAGTACCACCCTCCCACTTTCAACGGTTTTATCTTTAGAGGATGCTTAGGGTTTTCTGGAGGAATGTCACCGTATCCTTCGTACTATGGGTATTGTGGATTCTAGTGGAGTTTCTTTTACGGCATTCCAATTTAGAGGAGCAGCCTACCAGTGGTGGCGGGCATATAAGTTGGATAGTCCCACTGAAGCATCTTCACTCACTTGGACTCAGTTTTCAGATATGTTCTTAAGGGAGTATGTTCCTCAGAGTCTTATAGATGCATGGCACACAAAGTTTGAGCAGCTGCGCCAGGGTTCTATGACCGTGTCAGAATATACGGTCCGATTTAGTGAGTTGGCTAGGCATGCACCAACCTTAGTTGCTACTGTTCAAGAACGGGTTCACGGATTTATTGAGGGTCTCCACCCTAGTATAAGATTCGGTATATCCCGAGAGCTAGAGATGGACATCACATACCAATAAGTGGTGTCAATTACTAGGAGATTGGAAGGTATTACTACTCGGGAGAGGGAAGAGAGGGAAGCTTAGAGACCCTGAGATTCTGGCACATATAAAAATTCTCGTGCCCCAGTTGCAGCCCGTCATGGTAGAGGTTATGTGAGTCGTCCTATTCATTCAGCACTTCCAGCTTCCAGTTGTATTCTGACTACTCCCAGACCTCAGGTTAAATATTATTCACCTCTAGTGCCTATTGTACCTCCTGTACGTGGTGCTTTCAATGGGCAGTCTAGTCGATCAGGCCCGAGCCAGTCCCATCAGCCACATCCTCCGAGTGCTTGTTTTGAGTGTGGTGACACTCGTCATATCATGAGATATTATCCCAGATTTAGGAGGGGTGCACCTTAACAGATTTCTCAGGCCCCACTTATTCCATAGGGCCCTCAGGCTTCTCAGGCCATGATTACTGCACCAGTTGCCACTTCACCTGCACAACCAGCTAGAGGTGGAGGTCGGACAGTTAGAGGTCGCCCTAGAGGGGGAGGCCAGGCCATAAATTATGCCCTTTCTTCTAGGACAGAGGCTGTTGCATCCAATTCTGTTATCACATGTATTATTCCGGTCTGTCATAGAGATGCATCAGTCTTATTTGATCCAGGCTCCACTTATTCTTATGTGTCATCTTAATTTTCCCCGTATTTGGGCGTATCATGTGATTCCTTAAGTTCTTATGTTTATGTATCTACACTCGTGGGTAAATCAATTATTGTGAACCGCGTGTATCGGTCGTGTTTAATTATTATTGGTGGTTTTGAGACCAGAGCTGATTTATTATTGTTCAGTATGGTGGATTTCGATATTATTTTGGACATGGACTGGTTGTCGTCCTATCACGCTATTCTTGATTGTTATGCCAAGACAGTGACGTTGGCTACGCCAGGTCTACCGCGGGTAGAGTGGAGAGGTACCTCAGATCATGTTCCTAGTAGGGTTGTTTCATTTCTTAAAACTCAATGAATGGTTGAGAAGGGGTGTGATGCATATCTGGCCTACGTGAGAGATGTTAGTATTGATACTCCTACTGTGGAGTCAGTTCCTGTAGTAAGGGATTTTTCTGATGTATTTCCAACGGATCTTTCGGGTACGCCACCCGACAGGGATATTGACTTTGGCATTGATTTGTTATCGGGCACTCAGCCCATTTCTATTCCACCATATCGTATGGCCCTAGCAGAGTTGAAAGAATTAAATGAACAGTTACAGGAGTTACTTGATAAGGGCTTCATTCGGCCCAGTGTATCGCCTTGGGGTGCTCATATCTTGTTTGTGAGGAAGAAGGATGGTTTTATGCGGATGTATATTGATTACCGTCAGCTGAACAAGGTTACAATAATGAACATGTATTCATTGCCACATATTGATGACCTATTTGATCAACTTTAGGGTGCCAGGGTATTCTCTAAAATTGACTTGCGTTCAGGCTATCATCAGTTGAAGATTCGGAAACTCGATATCCCGAAGACTGCTTTCAGGACTCTGTATGGTCATTACGAGTTCCTTGTGATGTCTTTTGGGCTGACCAATGCCCCAACAACATTTATGCATCTGATGAACAATGTATTTCAGCCATATCTTGACTCCTTCATCATTGTATTTATTGGCAACATTCTGGTGTATTCCCGAAGTCGGGATGATCATGAGCAGCACTTGAGAACTGTGCTTCAGACTTTGAGAGAAAAGAAGTTATATGCAAATTTTTCAAAGTGTGAATTTTGGTTGATTCAGTGGGATTTTTGGGTCATATAGTTTTGTGCGAGGGGATCAAGGTAGATCCGAAGAAGATTCAGGCAGTGCAGAGTTGTTCCAGACCGTCCTCAGCTACGGAGATCCGGAGTTTCCTTGGTATGGCAGGATATTATCGCTGATTTGTAGAGGGTTTCTCTTATATTGCTGCACCTATGACCAGATTGACCCAAAAGAGTGCTCCATTCAAGTGGACCGAGGAATGTGAGGAGAGCTTCCAAAAGCTCAAGACAAATTTGACTACAACCCCGGTGTTGGTATTACCTACAGGTTCAGGGTCTTATACTGTGTATTGTGATGCATCGTGTATTGGTCTCGGCGCAGTGTTGATACAAGACGGTAGGGTGATTGCCTACGCGTACAGACAGTTAAAGGTACATGAGAATAATTATCCGGTCTACGACCTTGAGTTAGCAGCTATTGTTCATGCCTTGAATATTTGGTGGCATTATTTGTACGGTGTCTATTGTGAGGTCTACACCGATCACTGGAGTCTACAACATCTACTTAAACAGAAGGATCCTAATTTCGGCAGCGGAGATGGTTGGAGTTGCATAAGGATTATGATATCACCATTCTATATCATCCCGGAAAAGCCAATGTAGTGGCCGATGCCTTTAGTCATAAGGCGGAGAGTTTAGGCAGCTTAGCATATTTACCGGTAGCAGAGAGGCCTTTAGCCTTGGATGTTCAGGCCTTGGCCAATCAATTTGTTAGATTGGATGTTTCTGAGCCGAGCCGAGTTTTGACTTGTGTGGTTTTCCAGTCTTCTATGTATGATCGTATCAGGGAGCGTCAGTACGATGACCCCCATCTGCTTGTCCTTAAGGACACAGTTCAGCACGGTGAAGCCAATGAAGTCACTATTGGAGATGGCGATGTATTACGAATGCAGGGCAGGCTATGTGTGCCTAATGTAGATGGTTTGCGTGAGTTGATTCTCCAGGAGACTAACAGTTCGCGGTACTCCATTTATCCGGGTGCTGCAAAGATGTATCAGGACTTGAGACATCACTATTGGTGGAGGCGGATGAAAAAAGACATAGTGGAGTATGTAGCTCGGTGTCTAAATTGTCAACAAGTAAAATCTGAGCATCAGCGACCGGGTGGATTGCTTCAGAAGTTAGAGATTCCAGAATGGAAATGGGAGAGGATCACTATGGATTTTGTTGTTGGACTTCCACGGACTCCGCGGAAGTTTGATACAGTTTGGGTGATTGTGGATAGACTGACCAAGTCATCTCATTTCGTTCCTGTGATGACTACCTACTCTTCCGAGTAGTTGGTTCGAATCTATATTCGCGAGATTGTAAGACTTCACGATGTACCAGTGATAAGTAGGGATTTTAACCTATTATTTGCTCTCTTTTACTTGTGTTTTAGGCCAAAAATGCTTGAAGGTATTCCCGAAAACTAATGAAATATGCTTGCTTGCAGGAATTGTTCAAAATGAGCCAAAGGAATCAAAATCAACTCACAAATGAGTCAAAAGTTGAACAAAAACCAAGGCTGGGCAAAAAGGTCTGAAATGCGGACCACACAAATATTGTGCGGCCGTGAAAGCCATGATGCGGCCGCGATTATAATTATGCGGTCCGCAAGAGGGAGATTCAGAGAGTGTGATTTTGGGCTAAATGATGAGCGCAGACCGCACCAGAAATGTGCGGCCGCGAAAGTCCTTGTGCGGCCGCAATTAAAATTAAGCTGACCGCGATGACTGAGATTCAAAGAGCCGACAACTTGAGCAAAAGAGAGAAGTGCGGACAACACCAGAATTGTGCGGCCGCGGAAATACCCTTGTGCGGCCGCGATTGAAATTATACGGTCCGCAAGATGAAGAATCAGAGAGTTGATTTCAAGCCAAACTCAAGCAAGTGCGGACCGCATCACTTTTATGCGGCCGCATAATTTGGAGCCGCACTTAGAATTATGCGGTCCGTGAAAGTTCAACTCAACCCAGATCCAAAAATGAAGAACGCGAGCTGTATCAGAATTATACGGCCGCGAAAGCAAGAGTGTGGCCACACTCAGAATTACGCGGCCGCACAACCTCCGTAGGGGCATTTTTGTTAGATATTTTTAACTTAGTATAAATAGAACTTTTTTGGATGTTATGGAGGGTATGAGCACCTGAGACGACTAACTTTTCTGTTTTCAGAAATTTTGTACTAGATTCACTTCTTAACATTAGATTTTCATTTCATAAATTAAGATTATGGATTTTATCTTTTTTTCATGTCTAATTACTGTTATTTCCATGAGTAGCTAAACCCATAGCTAGGGTTGTGACCCAACCCTAGTGTGGGTATTTGATTTTAGGGCTTGAATGTGAATGAGTTAGTGATATTTAGCCTAGTTCTTGCTAGAACTCAAGAATTAATGGTTGCAAATATTGATTCATGCCTTTATGACTTAGTCTCTACTTGAGAAAGAGGGACTAAGTCTAGGAAAACTAGGCTAATAAGGAATTGGGGTAAGATCAAGCAATTGATAGCCCCAATTAAAGGGTTAAACCTAGAGATAGTAATACCTAACTTGAGCTAATATCACTTGATTTGCATGAATACCCATTTGGACTTGAGAAATCCAAATTTGGCAAAATCACTCAAACTACCGAGGTATAAGGTGAGTACTCGGGTGTGATAGCTATATTACAATCCCAACTAATCAAGCTTGCCCTAGATTTATCTACCCATTAGATATCCACCTAGGTAGAAGTCACTACCCTAGTCTCTTTAAACATTTGAAAAACAACAACAAAAATATTGTCCTTAGTTTCAATTATTGCAATCTTTAGAGTAAAGTTAGAAGTATAAATCAAACCCAAACTTGTGGAAGTGTAATTAGATTCAAAACCCGCATCTAGCTTAGATATAAACCTAATTCCAAACATTAACTCCCTGTGGATTCGATCCCGACCTAGTTGGGTTAAAACTGCATCGACCACCCTCGCTACTCAATAGTAGTGTAGGATTGGACTCGATCAATTTTTGGCACCGTTGCCGGGGATTTAAACGGATTTATCTATATATCTAGGTATTTGTATGTTTTGTCTTCTTTCCTTCCGAGTCACTAATTTTGTTTGTGAATTACTTTTAGATACAAAATGGCCCTTAACAATGAGACCCTCGGAAATTTACCATTAGGGGAGGGGGGGGGAGGTTGATGACGATCAAGTGGATGAGGTTCATCCCGTGCCTCAAGTAAACAGGCAAGGCTGACCGCCTCCACCAAGAGCAGCGTACCTGGTGTTGCCGAATGAGGGCTCTGCAAGTGCAATATTCCCGCCCCAGATTAGGGCGGGCAACTTTCAAATTACCAACGTGATGCTTACACTACTTGAGCAATATGGTTTCTTTACTAGAGCTCCACACCATAATGCCTACAAGCATCTCAAGGGTTTCGTCGATACTTGTTGGGGGAGCAAGCAAACAAATGTCACCGAGGATGCACTGCGGTTAAGGATGTTTCCCTTTTATCTACGGGGAAAGGCTTTGGAATGGTTAGAGATATTGCCTAATCATTCCATCCACACTTGGGATGAGTTGGCCGAGAATTTCATTGCCAAATTCTTCTCTCCAGGGCACATGGCTACACTAAGGGATGAAATTTTAGCTTTCAAACAAGAGCCATTGCACGAGATTTGGGAAAGATATCTCACCCTGGTCAAAGAATGCCCGAACAATGATATGACCGAGCACATAATCCAACAGACCTTCTACAGAGGGATCAACATAACAAATCAGTGTGTGTTAAATCAACTCGCTGGGGGTAACTTCATGAACACGCCTTATTCTGAAGCTTGTGAAATCTTGGATGAGATGGTGGACACCTCTTCGGCGTAGCAAAGTAGAGCCAATGTTCCTCAGGGTGACCCAAATGTTATTCACCTACACAAGCAGCTACATGATCATGGGCAAGATATTGTGGAGTTGACAACCACCATGAACCAATTGGCCAAGGCTCAGCTTCAACGGGTTCAAGGGTCGAAACATGTGAATGCTATGGAAGGGATGAACATGATGGTAAACAAGGGACAACAACGAGGTCAATAAGTACAAAACCATCCAGAACAATTTGAGCAAAGTAATAGTGGGTATAATCAAGATGATTCATATGATGAGCAATATGAAGAGATTCAATATGTCAACAATTATCAAGGTGAAAGAAGCAATGCTCCAAATCAACAACAATGGAGATCACAAGGAAACTGGAACAACCAAGGCCACCAAGGAAATTGGAGTGGTGGCAACAACAATAACCAAAGCAATTGGGGTAATAAAGGTAATCAAGGCAATTGGGGAGGAAATAATCAAGGTAATTGGGGTGGCAACAATCAAAGGAATTGGGGGAACAACAATAATCAAGGGGGTTGGAACAATAGCAATCAAGGAAATCGGGGGTCGGGCTTTCAAAGGCCCCCGATGTATCAACAACCAAACAACCTGCCTCCATATCCGTCGCAAGGTCCTAGTTCTCCCAATAGTGAAATGGGACAAATTGAAAACATGTTTAAGCAAATGATGGAAAAAAATGTCGACTCCGATGCCCCATTAGCCTCCCACAACACTTCTATCCGCAACTTGGAGGTTCAACTTGGCCAAATTTCTCAAGTTTTAAATACTTGCCCAAAGGGGGAACTACCTAGTGATATGGTAGTGAACCCAAAAGGTGGGAATACGGGGCATGCAATGGCCGTGACAGCAAGAAGTGGGAGAGGTGGAGTTGCTAGTAGCTCAAACCAAAGAAGACATATGGGTGATGATGTGTTGGTGCAAGATGATGATGAGTCAAGCAATGATGTTCAAGCTAATGAAGAAGCGAGGATTGCTATTAATGAAAATATGGAGGAGACGCAAGAAGAAGTGAACCCGTCTAGGGAGCACGTGACTGACATGCCGGAACCGATAGTGCCAAAGGCTAAGGTACCCGTCTTGGAAATTGTGTTGTTTAATCATGATGAAGGTGAGAAGGAAGGCTTTGTATAATGTGTCAATGCTTTGCAAGGAATGGGATCATATACTTATAGGCCCCGAAAACTTTTCTTGGATCTCGAAAACCGGAAGACTCCACCAACAAAGCCCTCAATCGAGGAGCCTCCCACCTTGGAGTTAAAGCCTTTGCCTTCACACCTCAGGTATGAGTTTCTATGATCATGTTACACTTTACCTGTTATTCTTTCCTCGTGCTTAACTAACGTGCAAGTAGATTCCACCTTTGCGGTGCTTCAAATGAGGAAGAAAGCAATAGGTTGGACATTGGCGGATATTCGGGGTATAAGCCCCATCTTTTGCATGTGCAAAATTATTTTGGAGGAGGATTCCAAACCCTCCGTGGAACATCAAAGATGATTGAATGAGTCCATGCAAGAGGTAGTAAAGAAAGAGATCATCAAGTAGTTGGATGCCGGGGTGGTTTACCCAATTTCCGGTAGTTCGTGGACCTCGCCGGTGCAATGTGTCCCAAAGAAAAGAGGCATGAATGTGATCACAAATGACAAGAATGAATTGATCCCTAAAAGAACTGTCACCGGGTGGAGAGTGTGCATGGATTATAGAAAGCTCAACAAAGTTATGCGGAAAGACCATTTTCTGCTTCCATTTCTTGATCAAATGTTGGATAGGTTAGCCGGGCGTGCTTATTATTGCTTCTTGGATGGATATTCCGGATATAACCAGATTCTTATTGCACCTGAAGACCAAGAGAAGACCACCTTCACTTGTCCGTATGGAACTTTCGCTTTCTCGTGGATGCCATTCGAGTTATGCAATGCACCGATAACTTTTCAGCGGTGTATGATGTCCATCTTCACCGATATGGTGGAGGACTTTCTCGAGGTTTTCATGGATGATTTCTTTATCGTGGGGGATTCTTTTGAAGAGTTCTTGGATAACTTGGATAAGGTATTGGCATGTTGTGAAGAAACTAACTTGGTGCTGAATTGGGAAAAGTGTCACTTTATGGTCAAGGAGGGCATTGTCCTCGGTCACATGATTTCCAAGAATGGTATTGAGGTTGATAAAGAAAAAATTGAAGTGATATCCAAACTCCCTCCCCTACTTCCGTAAAGGGAGTGAGAAGCTTTCTAGGTCATGCGGGGTTTTACTGCCGATTCATCAAGGACTTTTCTAAGGTGGTAAACCCATTGTGCAAACTTTTGGAGAAAGATGCCAAGTTCCTTTTCAATGAAGATTGTATGAAGGCATTTGAACTACTCAAGTATAAGTTGACTACCACTCATATTATCACCGTGCCAAATTGGAGCTTACCATTTGAGCTCATGTGTGATGCAAGCGATATGGCAGTTGGTGCGGTATTGGGGCAACGAATTAATAAGATCTTTCATTCGGTCTACTATGCTAGCAAGACCATGAACGAGGCCCAAGTCCACTATACGGTGACCAAGAAAGAACTCCTAGCCATTGTCTTTGCTATGGAGAAGTTCCGCCCATACCTAATAGGTACAAAGGTGATTGTTCACACCGACCATGCGGCACTTCATTATTTGATAAGCAAGAAAGACTCTAAGGCAAGGTTGATGCGGTGGGTGCTTCTATTGCAAGAGTTTGATTTAGAGATTCAAGACTGAAAGGGTAGTGAGAATTAAGTGGCGGACCACTTGTCTCGATTAGAGGAGGATGGGAGGCCACATTATGGCCTTGAGATCAATGATTCATTTCCTGACGAACAACTCCTTTCCATTTCTATGACTGGGCTGCCATGGTTTGCCGATGTGGCCAACTATCTTGTGAGTGGCATTGTTCCGAATGAGTTCTCCTCAAATCAAAGGAAGAAGCTCTAACAGGACTTCCTGGACTAATATTGGGATGAGCCATATCTATTCAAAATTTGTACTGATAGTGTTATCCGAAGATGTGTACCAAAAGAAGAACAATTGGGTATTATTGAAGCTTGCCACTCTTCGCCATATGGCGGTCACCATGGTGGAGCGTGAGCTGCTACAAAGGTGCTAAGCTGTGGATTCTATTGGCCTACACTTTACAAGGACGTTAGCTATCTCGTTAAGCGTTGCGATGAATGTCAAAGGGCCGGTGGGATCTCCAAGAAAAATGAGATGCCTCTCACCACCATCCTGGAGATTGATATTTTTGATGTTTGGGGCATTGATTTTATGAGTCCGTTTGTGAGCTCATGTGGGAACACCTATATATTGGTAGCTGTGGATTACGTGTCCAAATGGGTTGAAGTCGTGGCTTTGCCCAACAATGAAGCTCGGAGTGTGTTAGCTTTCTTGAAGAAGAACATATTCACAAGGTTTGGTACTCCAAGGGCCGTCATTAGTGAATGATGGGGGATCACACTTTTGCAACAAAGCTTTTGATACTTTATTCTCCAAGTATGGTGTCACTTACAAAATGTCGACCCCCTATCACCCCCAGGCAAGTGGACATGTTGAAGTCTCCAACAGGGAGATCAAGAGTATTCTATCCAAGACTGTTAATGCAAATCGGACTGATTGGTCAAGGAAACTTGACGATGCTCTTTGGGCCTATAGAACAACTTACAAGACTCCAATTGGTATGTCTCCGTATCGGTTGGTGTTTGGGAAAGCATGTCACCTTCCGGTGGAATTAGAGCATAAGGCCATGTGGGCGTTGAAGAAATTGAACCTTGAGTGGGATGTATCTGCCAATCGAGGCCGTGAATCGAGGGCTGCCTAGGCAGAATTATAAAAGAGGGCATTCGTCCCATTCGCCATTTTTAACAAATTGGAGCTTGAGCAGAGGCGATTTTGATAGATTTTCAAGGAAAAGACATTGGGGTAAGTGATTCTAACTTGGATTTGGTCTATAAACATAAATATATCATTGTTTTCACAATTTAATTAGTATTTTGAGATTTAAATTTGGAAAAGTTTAGAAATCTCATAGAATTGTTTTTTGAGATTTCTGTATCGATTCAGAGTCGGATTTGAGTGAAACTGATATGGTTGGACTCGTAATTGAATGAGTTATCGGATTTCATAACTTTCGCCGGATTTCGAGATGTGGGACCTGTGGGCGAATTTTTAATTAATTTCGGGATCTTTTCTTAAAAATATAGTATTTTCTTATAGAATTGATTCCTATAATATTTAGTGATTGTATCGAATTATTTTGGCTAGATTCGAGCCATACGGAGTTGGATAATCGTAGAAAAGGCCTTATAATGGATTAAATTAGAGCAAGACGAGGTAAGTCTCTTGTCTAATCTTGTGAGGGAAAAATTACCTCATAGGTGATTAAAATTAGATAATTGTTGCTAATTGTGCGGACTACGTACGCAAGAGGTGACGAGAGTCCGTGCGTAGTTACTATTAATGCTAAAGTCCGGGTAGTTTAGGACTCAAAGCATGAATAGATTGTGTAAATTGTATTCTTTGTTTAATTAATATATATATATATATATATATATATATATATATATATATATATATATATATATATATATATAATGAATTGTTAGATAAAAATATTAAAGGAAGAAAATCTCATATACTTGATTTTCTGTTTAAATTAATTCATTGTTAAAACAAACTGTTCATTCTCCCAAATTTATTTTATAATAAATATACTCTTCTTCCGGGGGTACATAAGAAAATGTCCTCCTTTTTTGTGGATCGGGACGAACGTCTCGGCAAGATAGATGCATCTATGGATCGTGCCGCACGTCCCTCGGTATTGTACACAATATTCTGAATCGGGCTGAACGACCTCGGCAGAAATTGTGCTTAATAATAATAATAATTACACGATACTTTGACGGTTTATTGCAGCTTGTAAAGCTATTTGATAAATTGAAAATTTATTGAAATTGAATTGCAGCTTGTAAAGCTATTTGATATATTGAAATTTTATTGAAATTGAAGGATTTAAATATATATATATATGTTGCATTTTGAAGGAATTTAATTATTTCTGCTGGTTAAATAAATTATTGTTATATTCTGGGAATCATGCTGATTTAAATATTCTAGTCTTATTTCAATTATTATTATTGACCCATAGTGAGTGTCAAAGTTGGCCATCTCGTCTCTACCACTTCGAGATTAGGCTTGATACTTACTGGGTACACGTTGTTTGCGTACTCATACTACACTTGCTGCACTTTTTGTGCAGGATCTGAGACAGGTACTAGTGGAGGACCTACCATCACATATCCACGTCATCCCGAGGCATAGTGGTGAGCTGCCTTTCTGAGCCGTTCTGCAGCTACCAGTATCTCTTCTTGTATTTACATTCTGTCTATTTCATTTTAGACAGTATTCAGAGTTTTGTATAATCTATTAGATGCTCATGCATTTGTGACACCGGGTCTTGGCACACACACACTGGTAGAAGTTGGTATTTTATTATTTTTTTTGGAATAAAAGTTTAACCAATGTACGTTTGATTTATTAGTTGGCTTGCCTAGCTGTAGTGTTGAGCACCATCACGACCTATAGGTGAAATTGGGTCGTGACAACATTGTATCAGAGCACTAGGTTCACTTAGGTCTCACAAGTTATGAGCAGGCCTAATAGATTCTTGCGGATCGGTACAGAGACGTCTGTACTTATCTTCGAGAGGCTATAGGGTGTTAGGAAACTACCTTTCTCCATATTCCATTGTGCAATTAATGTAATACTAAATATCCTTCTCTTATTCTCTCACAGATGGTGAGAACACGCTCTAATGAAGTTCCAGACCAAGGAAGAGCTACTCCCCCAGTTGCTAGAGGCCGAGGGAGGGCTCCAGCTCCTGGTAGAGGGCGAGGACGTCCCAGGACTGTTCTAGATATGCCGCCAGTGGGTCCAGAAGAAAATCCCATTATTGAGGAACATGGTGAGGTGCCTGTGGCATAGTTAGCTCCGGTGAATTTAACATCTGCACCATGATTTCAGGATGTCATGGTCGTATGCTGCGGTTCATAGACAATATGACTCAGGCCGATTTATTTTCGGTAGACCCAGCCACATCTCAGGCGGGTGGGGGAGCACAGACCCCTACCGCACAAGCCCATGGACAGATAGGCAGAGCCTAGGCCAGCTGTAGCTGCCGATCCTCAGAAATTATTGGACCGATGGACTAGACTACATCCTCTTGTCTTTGGGGGTGAGCGACATGAGGATCCACATGACTTCATTGATCGTTGCAAGGAAAGACTGCATAACATGAGGATATTGGAGTCTCATTGGGTAGACTTTGCTACTTTTCAGCTAGAGGGCAAAGCCCGTAGATGGTGGTAGTCTTATGTTCTTGGCAGACAAGCAGATTCTCCTCTCATAACTTGGGATAGGTTCACTCGTATCTTCCTGGACAGGTATATTCTACCCTCCCAGAGGGAAGAGTTGAGGTTTCAGTTTGAGCAGCTCCTGCAGGGTCAGATGTCAGTGACCGGTTATGAGGTGAGGTTTTCTGAGTTATCTCGCCATGCACTTATGATACTCCCTACTGAGGCAGAGAGAGTGCGGAGGTTTGTTGCGGGTTTACATGCTGGCATTCAGGCCACTATGGCTTGAGAGGTTGAGATGAGTACTTCTTATGAGCTAGTCGTGGAGATAGCCCGCAGGATTGAGGGTGTACGTCAACGGAGCCGAGAGCAGGGTATGAGAGACAAGCGGTTCAGGTATTCTGGAGAGTTCAGAGGTGCTTCGTCTAGGGGTAGAGGTCAGTTCGTGAGAGGGCAGTCCAGCAGGCCCCCGTATCCGGCACCACCGTCTCCTCGGGGTGCTCCAGTACGACCTTATTTCAGTGCTATACCAGAGAGCTCTTATCACCCACCAGCTATTCAGGGTTCTTCCCGGGGGTATTCAGGTCCCCAGGGCCAGACACTTAGTCAGCAACCCATCGCACCGAGGAGTTATTGCGAGTGCGAGGATCCCAGTCACATGCGGAAGTTTTGCCCCAGGCTTCGGGGTAGACCAGTACAGCAGGGTCAGCAGCCTATGCTTACCGGACCAGTTTCTCCACCAGTAGTCTGACCACCAATAGGTGGAGGACAGGTGGGTAGGGGCCATCCTAGGGGTGAAGGTTAGCCAGGCAGAGGCCAGCTAGTTGGCGCTCCAGCTCGGTTCTATGCTTTTCCGGCTAGACCAGATGCAGCGGCCTCAGATGCCATGATTACAGGTATTATTTCTGTTTGTGGCAAAGATGCCTCAGTATTATTTGATCCAGGATCTACGTATTCATATGTGTCATCTCTATTTGCTCCATTCCTGGGTGTTTCTCGCGAGTCCTTGAGTACTCCTGTTTATGTGTCCACTCCTGTGGGAGATTCTATTGTTGTGAACCGGATCTACCGGTCCTGTATTATTACATTTTGCACTTATGAAACTAGAGAAGATCTCCTATTGCTTGAGATGACCGATTTTGAAATTATTCTGGGCATGGACTGGTTGTCTCCATATCATGCTATTCTAGATTGTCATGCCAAGACTGTTACCTTGGCTATTCCAGCATTGCCTAAGCTGGAGTGGAAGGGTTCGCCTGTTAGTTCGTTTAATCGAGTTATTTCTTTTATAAAGGTTCAACACATGGTTGAGAAGGGTTGTTTGGCTTATCTAGCCTATGTTCGGGATACTACTGCAGAGACTCCGGTTATTGATTCAGTGCCTGTAGTTCGGGAGTTCTCTGATGTATTTCCTTCAGATCTTCCAGGTATGCCACCTGATCGTGATATTGATTTCTGTATTGACTTGGCTCCATATACTCAACCTATATCTATCCCACCGTATCGTATGGCTCCGAAAGAATTGAAAGAGTTAAAAGAACAGCTTGAAGAATTACTATCCAAAGGGTTTGTTAGACCGAGTATATCGCCTTTGGGTGCACCGGTATTATTTGTAAAGAAGAAAGATGGTACGATGCGAATGTGTATTGATTATCGCCAATTAAACAAAGTCACTATTAAAAACGAGTACCCGTTACCGTATATTGATGACTTATTTGATCAGTTACAAGGTGCTAGGGTGTTCTCTAAGATCGATTTGAGGTCGGGGTACCATCAGTTGAAGATTCGGGATTCGGATGTTCCAAAGACTGCTTTTCAGACTAGATATGGTTATTATGAGTTTCTAGTAATGTCCTTCGGTTTAACTAATGCCCCAACAACGTTTATGGATCTGATGAACAGGGTATTCATGCCATATATTGATTCGTTTGTCATTGTCTTTATTGATGACATATTAATCTATTCGCGCAGTAAGGAGGAACATGAGCAGCATATGAGAGTAGTGCTTCAGACATTGCGGGAACAAAAACTATATGCTAAGTTCTCTAAATGTGAGTTTTGGCTAGAGTCTGTAGCATTTTTGGGACATATTGTATCGGGCGAAGGTATTAAAGTTGATCCCAAAAAGATTGAGGCAGTTCGAAATTGGCATCGTCCCACTTTGGCGACTGAGATCAGTAGTTTTCTGGGTTTAGCAGGTTATTACCGTTGATTCGTGGAAGGTTTTTCATCTATTGTAGCACCTTTGACAAAATTAACCCAGAAGGGTGTTCAATTCCGATGGTCCAATGATTGTGAGTCAAGCTTTCAGAAGCTCAAGACAGCACTGACTACAACACCCGTGTTAGTGTTACCATCTGGTTTGGGAACATATACCGTGTATTGGGTTGTGTATTGATGCAGGAAAGGCGAGTTATTGCATATGCTTCACGTCAGCTGAAGCCCCACGAGAAGAATTATCCAGTACATGATTTAGAGTTAGCTGCGATTGTTCATGCTCTAAAGGCTTTATGGGGTGTCTTGTGAAGTTTACACTGATCATCACAATTTGCAGTATTTGTTTAAGTAGAGGGATCGAAATTTGAGGCAGCGCAGATGGCTGGAGTTATTAAAAGATTATGATATCACTATCTTGTATCATCCGAGCAGAGCAAATGTGGTTGCAGATGCCTTGAGCAGGAAGGCGGAGAGTATGGGTAGTTTGTCTTTCATTTCAGTAGAGGAAAGGCCATTAGCCTCGGATATTCAGTCCTTGGCTAGCAAACTTGTGAGGCTGGATATTTCAGAGCCCAGCCGAGTTCTTGCATGTGTGGTGGCCCAATCTTCACTATTTGAACAGATCAAGGCTCGCCAGTATGATGACCTATACTTGACGGCTCTTCGTGAAATGGTACTACGAGATGGTGCCAAGGAAGTTACTATTAGAGCGGATGGTGTTCTGCGACTCCAGGATCGTCTACGTGTTCCTAATGTTGATGGACTGAGGAAAAAGATCCTGGAGGAGGCACACAGTTCTCGGTATTCTATTTATCCAGGTGCTACTAAGATGTATCGTGACTTGAGGCAGCATTATTGGTGGCGACGAATGAAAAAGGACATAGTTGAGTATGTATCTAGGTGTCTAAATTGCCAGCAAGTGAAATATGAGCACCAGAGGCCAGTTGGCCTACTTCAGCAGATGACTATACCATAGTGGAAATGGGAACAAATTACTATGGACTTTGTAGTTGGGTTGCCGCGGACCTTGAGGAAGTTCGATGCAGTTTGGGTGATTGTTGACAGGTTGACCAAGTCGGCACATTTTATTCCTGTTGTGACTACGTATACTTCAGAGAGGTTCGCCCAGATTTATATTCAGGAGATAGTTCGGTTGCACGGTGTGCCAATTTCCATATCAGATAGAGGCCCTTAGTTTACTTCACATTTCTGGAGAGCAGTACAGAGTGAGTTGGGGACCCGTGTAGAGCTCAGCACAGCCTTTCATCCGCAGACCGACGGGCAGTCAGAGCGGACAATTCAGATTTTGGAGGATATGCTCAGGGCATGTGTGATCGACTTTGGAGGTCAGTGGCATCGTTACCTGCCTTTGGCCGAGTTTGCTTATAATAACAGTTACCAATCCAGCATCGAGATGTCTCCATTTGAGGCTTTATGTTGTCGGCGATGTCGTTCACCTATCGGATGGTTTGAGCCACGTGAGGCTAAGTTATATGGTACTGATTTGGTAAGGGATGCATTGGAAAAGGTAAAGTTGATTCAGGAACGACTTCGTACAGCACAGTCCGGGCAGAAAAGTTACGCGGATCAGAAAGCGCGTGATATATCATTTATGGTAGGTGAAAAAGTTCTCTTGAAGGTTTCGCCGATGAAGGGAATTATGAGATTCGGGAAGAAGGGCAAGTTGAGCCCAAGGTTTATAGGCCATTTGAGGTGTTGAAACGAGTTGGGGAGGTTGCTTATAAGCTTGCATTGCCTCCCAGCCTATCGGGAGTTCATCCGGTTTTCCACATATCTATGCTCCGGAAGTATCATGCCGACCTATCACATGTGTTAGACTTCAGCACAGTTCAGCTAGATAATAGCTTGGGTTATGAAGAGGAGCCAATTGCCATTGTTGATAAACAGGTTCGCCAGTTGAGGTCCAAGAGGGTTTCTGCAGTAAAAGTCCAGTGGAGGGGCCAACCAGTCGAGGAAGTGACTTGGGAGACCGAGGAAAATATGCGGAGCAAATATCCATACTTATTAAGCACTTCAGGTATAATTCTAAACTCGTTCGAGGACGAACGTTCGTTTAAGAGGTGGAGAATGTGATGACCCAAAATGTCATCTTTAAATTTAATAATTAATTATGTGCTTTAAGACCTCGAAAAGTACTATTTATCATTCCTCGACTTGCGTGCACAATCCGTAAAATTTTATGGAAAGTTTTTATGTGAAAAATAGATTTAAAATGTGGATTAGAGCTTTAAAACTCAATTGAGTTGACTTTGATCAACATTTTGAGCAAACGGGACTCGGATCAGTATTTTGACAGTTCTGGTAGGTCCGTATCGTGATTTGGGACTTGGGTGTATGTCCGGAATCAAATTCCGAGGTCCCTAGCCCGAGATATGGAATTTTAAAGAAAAATTAAAATGTTTAAGTTCGAATAGTGACCAGATGTCTAATTATCTGAAAACGATCTCGGAATAGAATTTTGATGATTCCAACAGCTCCGTATGGTGATTTTGGACTTAGGAGCGTGTTCGAAATTTTATTTGGAAGTCCGTAGTTAAATTAGGCTTGAAATGGCTAAAAATAAGAATTTAAGTTTGGAAGTTTGACCGAGGAGTTTACTTTTTGATACCGGAGTCGGAATCCAGTTCTGAAAATTTTCTTAGCTCCGTTATGTCATTTATGACTTGTTTGTAAAATTTGAGGTCAATCGGAGCTGATTTGATAGGTTTTGACATCGAATATAGGAGTTGGAAATTTTAAGTTTCATTAGGCTTGAATGGGAGCATAATTCGTGGTTTTAGCGCCGTTTTATGTGATTTGAGCTTTCAATAAGTTCGTATGATGTTTTAGGACTTGTTGGTATATTTGGTTGAGGTCTAGAGGGCCTCGGGTGAGTTTCGGATGGTTAACGGATCAAAAATTGGACTTAAAACAGCTGTTGCAATTATTTTTTCCTTTCTGCTGGAAATTTTGGCCCAAAATCGAGGCCCAAAATTGAGGCCCAAAAATCGAGCTCCCAAGCATCGAGGCTGTGAATCGAGGCTATGAATCGAGGATGTGAATCGAGGCTATGAATCGAGGATTTGAATCGAGGTTGTGAATCGAGGCTATGAATCGAGGATTTGAATCGAGGCTGTGAATCAAGGCTTGAATCGAGGATATGAATCGAGGATGTGAATCGAGGCTTGAATCGAGGATATGAATCGAGGATGTGAATCGAGGCTGGCAATCGAGGCCGTGAATCGAGGGCTTCCTGGGAAGAATTATAAAAGAGGGCATTCGTCCCATTCGCCATTTTAACAAATTGGAGCTTGAGCAGAGGCGATTTTTGATAGATTTTCAAGGAAAAGACATTGGGGTAAGTGATTCTAACTTGGATTTGGTCTATAAACATAAATATATCATTGTTTTCAAAATTTAATTAGTGTTTTGAGATTTAAATTTGGAAAAGTTTAGAAATCTCATAGAAACGAAATTTTGAGATTTCGGTATCGATTCAGAGTCGGATTTGAGTGAAACTGGTATGGTTGGACTCGTAATTGAATGGGTTGTCGGATTTCATAACTTTCGCCGGATTCCGAGATGTGGGCCCCGCGGGCGAAATTTTAATTAATTTCGGGATCTTTTCTTAAAAATATTGTATTTTCTTATAGAATTGATTCCTATAATATTTAGTGATTGTGTCGAATTATTTTGGCTAGATTCGAGCCAGACGGAGTTGGATAATCGTGGAAAAGGCCTTATAGTAGATTAAATTGGAGCAAGACGAGGTAAGTCTATTGTCTAATCTTGTGAGGGGGAAATTACCTCATATGTGATTAAAATTAGATAATTGTTACTAATTGTGGGGACTACGTACGCAAGAGGTGACGAGAGTCCGTGCGTAGTTACTATTAATGCTAAAGTCCAGGTAGTTTAGGACTCAAAGCATGAATAAATTGTATTCTTTGTTTAATTAATATATATATATATATTGTGAATTGTTAGATAAAAATATTAAAGGAAAGAAATCTCATATACTTGATTTTCTGTTTAAATTAATTCATTGTTAAAACAAACTGTTCATTCTCCAGAATTTATTTTATAATAAATATACTTTTCTTCCGGGGGTACATAAGAAAATGTCCTCCTTTTTTGTGGATCGGGATGAATGCCTCGGCAGGATAGATGCATTTATGGATCGTGCCGCACGTCCCTCAGCAGTGTACACAATATTCTGGATCGGGCTGAACGACCTCGGCAGAAATCATGCTTAATAATAATAATAATTACACGATACTTTGATGGTTTATTGCAGCTTGTAAAGCTATTTGATAAATTAAAAATTTATTAAAATTGAATTGCAGCTTGTAAAGCTATTTGATATATTGGAATTTTATTGAAATTGAAGGATTTATATATATATATGTGTATATATATATATATGTATATATATATATATATACACACAGAGAATTATTGCATTTTGAAGGAATTTAATTATTTCTGCTGATTAAATAAATTATTGTTATATTCTGGGAATCATGCTGATTTAAATATTCTAGTCTTATTTCAATTATTATTATTGACCCATAGTGAGTGTCAAAGTTGGCCATCTCGTCTCTACCACTTCGAGATTAGGCTTGATACTTACTGGGTACACGTTGTTTGCGTACTCATACTATATTTGCTGCACTTTTTGTGCAGGATCTGAGACAGGTACTAGTGGAGGACCTACCATCACATATCCACGTAATCCCGAGACATAGTGGTGAGCTGCCTTTCTGAGCCGTTCTGCAGCTATCCGTATCTCTTCTTGTATTTACATTCTGTCTATTTCATTTCAGACAGTATTCGGAGTTTTGTATAATCTATTAGATGCTCATGCACTTGTGACACCGGGTCTTGGCACACACACGCTGGTAGAAGTTGGTATTTTATTATTTTCTTGGAATAAAAGTTTAACCAATGTACGTTTGATTTATTAGTTGGCTTGCCTAGCTGTAGTGTTGGGCGCCATCACGACCTATAGGTGAAATTGGGTCATGACACAACCAGTTATTTTTACTTTTAGAACTCCGTTCCCCTAAATAATTATCCCCGTATGTGCTTTTATAAATTTATGACTTGCGGGGATGGTTGGTTCGGGATTTGGAAGTGTTCGGGTTGAAATCGAAATACTTGGTTCCTTGAGTTGGCCTTAAAATGCTAAGTTTGACTTTGGTTAACATTTTGAGAAAACTACCCCGGAATAGAATTTTGATGATTCCAACAGCTCCGCATGGTGATTTTGGACTTAGGAGCGTGTTCAGAATTTTATTTGGAAGTCCGTAGTTAAATTTAGCTTGAAATGGCTAAAATAGGAATTTAAGTTTGAAAATTTGATCAGGGATTTGACTTTTGATATCGGAGTCGGAATCTAATTCCGAAAATTTTTATAGCTCCGTTATATCATTTATGACTTACATGCAAAATTTGAGGTCAATCGGACTTTATTTGATAGGTTCCGGCGTCGTTTGTAGAAATTAAAAGTTTTAAAATTCATTAGGCTTGAATCTATGTGTGATTCATGTTTTTAGTGTTGTTGGATGTGATTTGAGGACTTGACTAAGTTCGTATGATGTATTAGGACTTGTTGGTATATTTGATTGAGGTCCTGAGGGGCTCGGGTGAGTTTCGTATGCTTAACGGATCATTTTTGGACTTGGCTTGATAGCTGAAGTTCTTGTTTCTGCAGGTTCTGGTTTCCTTCCACGCGATCGCGTGAGAGGGTATGCGATCACGTAGGGTTAATTGGGCAGCTAAAATTTTGTGCTATGCGATTGCGTGGGAGAGTCCGTGATCACGTAGGTTTGGCAAGCTGTGCTATGCAAACGCGTGGCTAAGACCGCGTTCGCAAAGAGGAAACGAGGCAGAACCTGGTCTACGCACTTAACCCTTCACGATCGCGTGGATGAGTCTGCGATAGCGTAGGTCTAGGAATGCTGTGTTTCGCGATATCGTGTAGTTATCCGCGATCGCATAAGCTTAATTCTGGACAACCTTATTTTGTTCTTCGCGATCGCGTGCCTTTGGCCGCGATCACATAGAAGAAAAAACCTGCGCAGAAAGTTTATGTTTTGAAAATGGGACTTCGTCCCATTTTTTATTTTTAACGATTTGGAGCTCGGATTGAGACGATTTTTGGGAAATTTTTGGAGAAAATATCGAGGTAAGTGTTCTTAACTCAATCTTGGTTAGATTACCCGAACCCATCACTATTTTTAACAATTAATTGATGATTTAAGTTGAAAAATTTTGAAAACCCTCTTGGATAGATTTGAGGGTTGAATTGTTATCAGAATTTAGTCATTTTGGTATGGTTAGACTCGTGCTTGAATGGGAGTTCATATTTCGTAACTTTCGCTGGATTCCGAGACGTGGTCCCCACGGGCAATATTTGAGTTAATTTTGGATTTTTATTGAAAAATATAGTATTTTCTCATGGAATTGATTCTATAATTTTTGTTGACTGTGTCGAATTAATTATGACTAGATTCGAGTCGATCGGAGTCGGAAAATCGAGAAAAAGGCATACTACTTGGTTAAATTGGAGCAAGTCGAGGTAAGTGACTTGTCTAATCTTGTGTGGGAGAAATTTTCCCTAGGATTGGTATTGAAGTGATAAATTAAAATGTGTTGAAAGTCGTGTACATGAGGTGACGTGTATGTACACGGGCTAAATGTGAAAGATTATGTCTTTAAATTGTGTAGATCGATGTTGCATATTAAATTAAATAATTTTACCTTGTTATATTCTTCATCATTGATTTAAATGTTTATATTTTAAATTTGCTTGATCTTTTCCTGCTAATTGTTTTACCTGTTTAGTTGAAACTTTGTTTCTTTTATTCTGTGCATTATTGAAGGTTGATTTTCTTTAAATTAAGTATTATTAATATGAATTATTTGATATTTTAAATTTGGTATTGAAGCAACGTACTAAAATTTTGAAATACTATTTTGTTGAGTTATTTATTCCAGAATATTTTTGTGAGATTTCGTACTCATTGTGATGGAGCCGTGAGCTCTTTATTATGGAAAAACTATTATTGTTGAATTATTTTGGCATAAGCCATGAGCTCTTTATTATAGAAAAATATTATTGTTGAATTATTTTGGCATGAACCATGAGCTCTTTATTATGGAAAAAAATATTGTTGTTGATTTATTTTGGCAAATTAAAATATTTGGGCACTTGAGGTGCAAATTGTGATATATTGTGATATTGATACGCATGAGGTGGTATAAGGTCTGGGTATTGAAACGCATGCGGTGAGATAAGGGTGGCTTGATATGCGTGGCTAGTAGGGGAGACTACTAAAAGTCATGCGGTGTGATAAGGGTGGCTAAAACGCGGAATGCTATTTCGGAAAAAATATTTTCTTTAAATAAATTGTGTAGGCTCCCACGGTGATATAAGAAAATGAGATGTTGTGAATTTATTTATGATTTGGGACTACGAGGCGGTACCTCGGGAGTGCCCTTCTTGATATTGATTTATGGCTGCAGTTGCCTTTGATTATTGTTGTAATTTTCTTAAAGTTGAAAAGAATTTTATTTTTATTTCCGCGATGTATTAATTTCCATTATTTTTTGTAATTAAATGGTGACATACTACTTGACTCATTTTCATTGTCATTTTATTTTATTATATTGTTAAACATTTTTTCATGCCATTATTTATTTTTTCAGTAGGGCCTGACCTGATCTCGTCACTACTCTACCGAGGTTAGACTTTGCATTTAGTGGGTACCGTTGTGGTATACTCATACTATGCTTTTGCATATCTTTTTGTGCAGATCCAGGTACATCTTACCAGCCTAGATATCAGTGAGTTACCGGTGTACAGAGACTTAGAGGTATATCTGCCAGCGTCCGCAGACTCCGTAGTCCCCTTCTATTATTATCATGTTGCTTCCTTATTTTCTTTAGACCTTGATATGTATAGAGGCATTGAGGATAAATTCTTAGAAGTTTGCGACTTATTTCTATCGGGTTTTGGGAGTTGTAATTGTTTGAATTATAGTTTATTTATTTTAGATATCTATTATTATTCCGCATTGATATGCTTACCTAGTTTTAGAGACTAGGCGTCATCACGACCTACTACGGAGGAAATTTGGGATCGTGACATAAATCCTAATATTTAGGACTTTAAAGTTGATTAAGATTTTAACCTTATAAAATTAATTTCTTATTAGAACTATGTAGTTGGAAAATCAAACGTGCATATATGCATGTATCTAGGCCATTATAAAGCATAACTGAAGTCACAAGTCTTTCTCCTAAAGCTACAAAATTACGGAGAAAGTAATTTATGAATTACAACAATAATTATACTTCGCTAGGACGCACATAGAGAGACGCAATCAATTTGTTTCAACTCCTGGAACTTTAATAGTGAAGAGATATAAACTGCCTTTTGATTAGTCAAACAATTTATGTGAAGATATTCGGATTTCGAGAGTCAAATAAATTATATTTTTACTGTAATTTTTTCATATACCTTTTAAATATTTTGAATTATTAATTATCATGAGTTATAGTGCTTTTTACGTAGTTTTCAAATATATAAATTTTATTTCAAAAATCCAAAAGATTCTATGTCCCGTTTGAATCTCGAAAAGCGATAAGTGTCACATAAATTAGGAGAGATCTCTTTTACTTGTGGGATTATAACGTGAACAGTTTGTTGTATTACCAAAAAACAAAAAAAAACAAAAAAGAATTGCAGTAGAAGAAGTAAGTTACTGAGAAAGAAGTAAAATTCTGATGGGAATATGATTAGAGTTGATGGACTTTTACATATGTGAAAATATAATTTATTGTATAGCACAAAAAAGAAAAAGTTGAAATCTGTTGCATATATAAGGTGAAAGAGAATCTTGAACATGAAGTCCACGGTTTTGAGGAGTTTGAACTCTAGGGAACTAATTTTTAATATAAACAAATAAATCACTTCATTATTTTCAGGAGCTTTAACTCTATGGAAAAAAAAAATTCTTTTATTGAATTAATTATATAAGATTAATATTCATCAAATTTAGAGCTTAAACTTTTATTTTATAACTTAAGTTGTTTTTGAACAAAATAGTTTTGTTTATTTTTAAAACATTACTCATTGAGATGGGGTACACGCGCAACGCGCGTATCCGAAGACTAGTTATTATAAAAGTACGAATAATTTATGCTAAATATTGAATGACTAAAATAACCTCAAAATATTGATCGACTTTTATAACCTTAAATATTTGTATAATTTAAGGATATAATTGTAAATCGCTGATTTTTTTTTCCATTTAAACTAGGCATACACTAAGGCTACATAGCCGACTTTGGTCAAATTCTTTTTTTGGACTCTACTTCTCGCTGCATACTTCTTCTTGCTAACCTACTATTTGTTGGACAACAATATGCCGATTTTGGTTAAATTCTTGGTTTGGTCTCTACCGCCTACTTTTTCCTCCTAGCTTATTCCGTTTTTCACAACAAAACAATATGCTTTCTTATTTAATTCTCCAGTTTGTATAAGATTCAGATTTATTGCATGACTCTATGTAGGAAAAGAATAAGCCAGTTATTCCTATTAAAGATGCCATTCTATTGTGATAATCATCTTAGCCAATTGCAACTTTTTTGCATAAATAAAAGTATAGTTGGCTCTCTCTCTCTCTCTCTACATACTCTCAGCTCACGTTAGTTAACATGCGTTGAACTTGCTCATCCATGGCGAGAGGGAGGGGAAGAGGACGTGGAAGGCCCAAAAAAGTTGTAATCACTAATGTAGGAAGCTCTGCTAGCTCACGAAGTCAAGCGAAGGGGGATAGTAAAGAGAAAGCTATACAAACACCATATCTAGATCTAGAATCTGATACTAGGGCTCGATGAAGGAACACAGGAGGTGCGTCTAGCTCTGGAGTCTCGAAAAAGCTAGACCTAACAACACCTCCATCGGCTACAACTCGTCCACAATTGGAGAATGCAACAAAGGAACAATCAGTGCATGCAACAGTAACTAATGAAACAGTAATAGCTGCTGAGGAAGATAGAGATTCAACAAATCCTGCACTAGCTACAAAAGATATAGATCCTAAACCATGGTCTAATCTATTTCAGAAGAACAGATCTGCAGCAAATGGTATGTCTTTGTCTTATATTCCTCCACAAATCGTCAATGGCCAAATAGTTGTACAATTGGACAAAGACGAGGTTGAATCTGAGACTGAGAAGTGGAAATGTACTCTAATTGTATATATTTTGGGTGAGACTCCGGCATATAACACTATGAAATGATATATCAGTGTTAATTGGGCAAATGTTAGAGAACCAAATGTGTTTCTGCACGAGGAAGGATACTACATTATCAGATTTCACACGGAGGCTGACATGCAAGAGATCTATTATGCTGGACCTTATTCCATTAATAATAGGCCTATGATTTTAAAGTCTTGGACCTTAGATTTTGATTTTAATGAGGAATTTCCCACTGAAGTTCCCCTGTGAGTTAAATTTCCAAAATTACATATGAACTGTTGAGGAGTTGATTCTCTTAGTAGAATAGCTAGTGATATTGGGACTCATATATTTGCTGATGAATGTACAACTAAGAAAACCAAAGTGTCCTTTACCAGAATGTTGATAGAGGTTAATGTGATAAACCACTACCAGATGAGATCTGTGTTATGGATCCAAAGGGTAGACAATTTCTGCAGGGAGTTTATTATAAGTGAAAGCCTGAGTTTTGTGATCAATTTCAAAAGATTGGCCACACATGTGCTCCTTGTAGAGGCACAAATAAGCAGGAACCTAAGCAACAGTTCAAGCAAAATGGGAAAATAAGGGAACCTAAGAAAGTGACCATGGAATGGAGAACCAAAGGTCAGGTTCAGAAGTTTGATGCCATGCCTGTACAATATACACCAGTTGAGTAGTAGGGTCAGCAACAAGCACCAGTTGAACAACAAATGTCACACTCTACTTCTCCAAGTAGTTGACCAGCAATTAGCCAAAGGCAAAACAACAATAGTCCAATTGAGGTTATGCCCAAAGAATGCCATCGAGGAAAATAAGTGAAAAGCAGTCCTGAGTTTAACTTAACAAATTTTCCTGTGCTATCTGCAATTAGAGTGAAGAATCCTTTTGAGGTACTACCATGTGAAACTTGAGATTTGCAGCAATTACCCCTTGACAAGGGAAGAGGCAATTTAACATGCTGATTAACTGGCTATTCTGGAATGTAAGGGGAGTCAATAAGAGGTATAAGCAAAAAGAGTTGCATAACTACATCAGAAATAAAAATATTATGTTAGCTGGATTGATGGAAACTAGAGTGAAAGAGCATAATTTCAAGAGAGTGATCAAAGCTATTGTATCTGAATGGAAAGTGTTTACCAATTACCAGTATGCTCAGAATGGTAGGTTGTGGGTGGTATGGGATCCAAGGTGATATACTATGAGTTTAATAAAAGCTGGTGCACAGCTCTTACATTGCCAGCTAAAAGATAACTTAGGGAAAATAGACTGCTTAGTGACTGTAGTCTATGGATATAATACAGTTGAACAAAGGAGATCACTCTGGGCAGACATGCATAGTTTGGCTGCAAACATACCCACACCTTAGATAATTTGTGGAGATTTCAATGCAGTGTTATATCCTCAAGACAGAGTGATGGGCAATCCTATAACATATGCAGAAACTCAAGATTTCTCCAACTGCATTCAAGCTCTGCAACTGAATGAACTGATATGGAAGGGAGATTATTACACTTGGTCAAACAAACAGTATGGACCAAATAGAATCAATAGCAGAATTGATAGAGTCTTTGGAAATTTTGAATGGATGACGTAATGGGGGCACGTGCAGACTGAATATGATCTACCCCAAATATCTGATTACTCACCTATGCTACTATCAATCTCCAAAATTACTAGGCCTGGTAAAATTCCTTTCAGATTCCTAAATGTCTGGGCATATCATGATAGTTTTCTATAATTAGTGCAGGAAGTATGGGATCAAAATGTAACAAATTGGAGAATGAAGAGTATTTGGCTGATGTTGAAAGCTTTAAAGCCTAGACTCAAGGCTTTAAACAATGAGGAATTCAGAACTATTACTGTCAAGATTGACAAGGCTCGAGTGGAATTTCAATATATTCAGGAGAAGATTGTAACACAGTATAATGACTATCTACTGGATCAGGAGAAAGTTGTTCTTCATCAGTTGGAGAAATGGCCTCTTATAGAGGAAAGTGTCCTAAAGAAAAAGTCAAGAGCTAAGTGGATTAAACTTGGGGATTCAAATACCAAGTATTTTTCTGCTATACTAAAGGAAAGGAATCAGAAGATACAGATTAAAGAACTCATATTTCTAGATGGACAGAATTTAAATGATGTTGAGAAGATCAAATATGAAATCATGGAATTCTATAAATCCCTGATGGGATCTGCTGCCCAAACTCTACCTGCCATCAACAGGGAGATCATGAAGCAAGGGCCTACACTCTCCCAACAACAAAGAATTCAGCTATGTGCAGAAGTCACTGAGCAAGTGATATTTGAAGGATTACAGAGTATTGGAGATGACAAGGCACCAGGGGTGGATGGTTTCAATGCCTATTTTTTCAAGAAAGCTTAGCAAATTATCAAGGAGGAGGTCTGTGAAGCTGTTAAAGAATTTTTCACCACTGATAGAATGTAAAAGGCAATAAACTGTACTACTATTACACTGATACCAAAAGTTGATAAACCTGTCACTGTGAAGGACTTTAGACCTATTGCTTGCTACACTTTACTCTATAAGCTCATCTCTAAGGTGCTAGTAACAAGATTGCAGAAGATTATTGCATCCATCATTAATGAAAACTAGGAAGGTTTCATCCATGGAAGAAGAATTGCAGATAACATTATCCTAGCCCATGAATTGGTAAAGTCTTATACAAGGAAGCACACCTTTGATAGGTGTATGATTAAGATTGATCTACAAAAGGCCTATGACTCAGTAGAGTGGATCTTTTTGGAATAGGTAATGGATAATTTGTGATTCCCTACACAATTTATTAGCTGGATTTTGGAATGTGTCAAAACAGTCAACTATACCATATTGATCAATGGAGAGACCACTGTTCCATTTGATGCAAAAAAGGGACTTAGACAAGTGGATCCTATATCCCCTATTATATTTTCTATTATAATGGAGTATCTAAGCAGAAGTCTCAATGGATTGAAGGAAGATAAAGACTTCAAATATCATCCAAAGTGTGCTAGGATGGGCATCACACACTTAAGCTTTGCTGATGATCTACTGCTATTTGCAAGAGTTGATTTAACATCAGTGGCTGCCATGCATAGATGCTTTAATCAATTTTCACAAGCATCAGGGTTGCAAGCCAATCTGGGAAAGAGTTCTGTGTATTTTGGAGAGGTTTCTAGTGCTGAAAGGAACAAAATTCTACAACATCTGGGATATGGACAAGGGGAGATGCCATTCAAATACTTAGGCAAGGATAATGCCTCTCAATGATCCAGTGGCAACCTCTTATACAAAAGATAGTGGCAAGGATATCTTCATGGACAACTAAGAAACTATCCTATGCAGGAAGAGTGCAGCTAGTACAAAGTGTGATATTTGGCATCCAAGCATACTGGGCTCAGTTGTTACTGTCACGACCCAATTTTACCTATAGGTCGTGATGACGCCCAACACTACAGCTAGGCAAGCCAACTAATAAGTCAATCTGTGAAGACCCAAAATATCATCTTTAAATTTAATAATTAATTATGTGTTCTAAGATCTCGAAAAGTACTATTTATCATTCCTTGACTTGCGTGCTCAATCCGTAAAATTTCATGAAAAGTCTTTATGAGAAAAATGTATTTAAAATGTGGATTAGAGCTTTAAAACTCAATTGAGTTGACTTTTGTCAACATTTTGACCAAACGGACTCAGATCAGTATTTTGATAGTTCCGGTAGGTCCGTATCGTGATTTGGGACTTGAACGTATGCCCGAAATCAAATTCTGAGGTCCCTAGCCTGAGATATGAAATTTTGAAGAAAAATTAAATTGTTTAAGTTCGAATAGAGACCGAATGTCTAATTATGTAAAAATGACCCCGGAATAGAATTTTGATGATTTCAATAGCTCCGTATGGTGATTTTGGACTTAGGAGCGTGTTCGGAATTTTATTTGGAAGTCCGTAGTTAAATTAGGCTTGAAATGGCTAAAAATAAGAATTTAAGTTTAGAAGTTTGACCGATGAGTTGACTTTTTGATACCGGAGTCGGAATCCAGTTCCAAAAATTTTCATAGCTCAGTTATGTCATTTATGACTTGTGTGTAAAATTTGAGGTAAATCGGAGTTGATTTGATAGGTTGCGACATCGAATGTAGAAGTTGAAAACTCTTAGTTTCATTAAGCATGAATTGGGGTATGATTCATGGTTTTAGCGTTGTTTGATGTGATTTAGAGGTTCAACTAAGTTCTTATGATGTTTTAGGACTTGTTGATATATTTGGTTGAGGTCCCAAGGGCCTCGGGTGAGTTTCGGATGGTTAACGGATCAACAATTGGACTTAAACAGTTGCTGAAATGTTTCTCTTCTGCTGGAAATTCTGGGTTGAGATCGAGCCCAAGATTGAGACCTAAAAAAATCGAGCTCCCAAGATCGAGATCCCAAAAATCGAGCTCCCAAGATCGAGCTCCCATGATCGAGCTCCCAAAAATCGAGCTCCCAAGATCGAGCTCCCTGAGATCGAGCTCCCGAGATCTAGCTCCCCTGATCGAGTTTCTTGATCGGGCTGGACAGAGCTGTAAGTTATAAAAACAGAGGAAATTCGTCCCATTCGCCATTTTTAACAAATTGGAGCTTGAGCAGAGATGATTTTTGATAGATTTTCAAGGAAAAGATATTGGGGTAAATGATTCTAACTTGGATTTGGTCTATAAATATATCATTGTTCTCATTATTTAATTAGTGTTTTGAGATTGAAATTTGAAAAATTTTAGAAATATTATAGAAACAAATTTTTGAGATTTCGGTATCGATTCGGAGTCAGATTGGAGTGAAACTGGTATGGTTGGACTCATAATTGAATGGGTCGTCGGATTTCATAACTTTCGCCGGATTCCGAGACGTGGGCCCCACGGATGAATGTTTTAATTAAGTTTGGGTTTTTTATTTAAAATATAGTATTTTCTTATAGAATTGATTCCTATAATTTTTAGTGATTGTATCGAATTATTTTGGCTAGATTCGAGCGAGACAGAGTTGGATAATCGTGGAAAAGGCCTTATAGTGGATTAAATTGGAGCAAGACGAGGTAAGTCTCTTGTCTAATCTTGTGAGTGGGAAATTACCTCATAGGTGATTAAAATTAAATATTTGTTGCTAATTGTGGGGGCTACGTACGCACGAGGTGACGAGAGTCCGTACGTAGCTACTATTAATGCTAAAGTTCGGGTAGTTTAGGACTCAAAGCATGCTTTACTTGTGTAAATTGTATTCTTTGATTAATTAATATTAATTGATATATATGAATATATTGTTAATTGTTAGATAAAGCTATTAAAGGTTGAAAATCTCATAGGCTTGATTTTCTGTTTAAATCAATTAATTGTTAAAAGAAATTATTCGCCTCCCGAATTTATCTTATAATAAATATACTTTCCTTTCGGAGGCACATAAGAAAATGTCCTCCTTTCTTGTGGAGCGGGCCGAACGCCTCGGCAGGATAGATGCATCTATGGATCGCGCCGCACGTCCCTCGGCAGTGTACACGACACTCTGGATTGGGTCGTATGTCATTGGCAGAAATCGTGCTTAATAATAATAATTATACAATACTTTAATAATTTATTTCAGCTTGTGAAGCTAATTAATAAATTGGAAAATCCTTGGAATTTAATAAATTATTATTCTTGCTTGTTAAGAAATTAATTGTTACTCCTGTAAATGAGATTTAATTGATAAATTGGAAATTATTTGAATTGAAAGAATTTAATTAATATATTGAGAATGGTTACATTTGAAGGAATTTGATTATTTGCGCTGATTAAATAAATTATTGTAAATTCTGTAAATCATGCTGATTTAAAAATCCTAGTTTTATTTCAGTTATTATTATTGACCCATAGTGAGTGTCAAAGTCAGTCATCTCGTCTCTACCACTTCGAGATTAGGCTTGATACTTACTGGGTATACGTTGTTTACGTACTCATACTACACTTGCTGCACTTTTTGTGCAGGATCTGAGACAGGTACTAGTGGAGGACCTATCATCACATACCCACGTCATCCCGAGGCATAGTGGTGAGCTGCCTTTCTAAGCCGTTCTGCAGCTACCAGTGTCTCTTCTTATATTTATATTCTGTCTATTTCATTTCAGACAGTATTTGGAGTTTTGTATAATCTACTAGATGCTCATTCACTTGTGACACCAGGTCTTGGCACACACATTGGTAGAGTTTGGGTTTATATTTTCTTGATTTTAAAATTTATCAATGTATGCTTAATTAATTAGTTGGCTTGCCTAGCTGTAGTGTTGGGCGCTGTCACGACCTACAGGTGAAATTGGGTCGTGACATCCGAGAATCACATCTCATACTGCGTCACAGACATATCACCCTGACGAAGGTGCTCGAACTGCCTGCGCAACTCCTCTCTGCGGGACTGTGGCACAAACTTCTCCAGGAATAGACCGGAGAACTGCTTCCAAGTAAGGGGTGCTGCGCCGACCGGCCTATGCCTCACGTAAGCCTCCCACCAACTGAAGGCAGCCCCAGAGAACTGAAAAGTAGTGAACGAGACCCCACTGGTCTCTAGAATACCTGTTGTACGGAGTATCCTCTAACACCTGTCCAAGAAACCATGTGCATCCTCTCCATCTGCACCACTGAAAGATGGAGGCTGGAGTCTCCCAAACCTCTCCAATCTACGCTGCTCATCCTCAGGCATAACAGGAACCACATAGTCCAGAGCAGCTGCAACCGGTTGGGCTGGTGGTGCCCCCGGTGTCTGGAATCCCTGTACCACCTGCTCTGGTGTGCGGGCAGCGGGAGTCTGAGCACCTCCCCCGGCTTGAGAAGTGAATGTTGCGGCCGGAACAGAGACCGCCTGAGAAAGACTGGTACACGCGGTCAGAATCTGAGCTAAGGCCTCCTGAAGGCCTGGAATCACAATAGGCACAGGTGGTGCCTGAGCTGGTGCATCAACAACTGGAATCTGGTCCTGATCTGGGGCAACTGGTGGATCTGCAGGTACTGCCCCAGCTGTTGTGCGGGCTGCACCTCTGCCCTACTGCGGCCTCTACCGCGGCCCTGGCTGGTGGTACTCGTGGTTGTCCATCCTGCCCGATAGTACGCGTCCTCACCATCTGTGAGAGAATGAAACAACAGATGTTTAGTTACTAGAATTAACAGATTCACACGATAAGAATTCAAGAATGTAAAATTTCCTAAGGGTTCGACAGCCTCTCGAAGATAAGTACGGACGTCTCTGTACCGATCCGCAAGACTCTACTAAACCTACTCATGACTCGTGAGACATATGTAACCTAGGCTCTGATACCAACTTGTCACGACTCAAAATCTAACCCGTCGTGATGGTGCTTAACGTGGTACTAGGCAAGTCGACCTTTCCAAAATACTTTCAAAATTTAACTGAAATGAATTAAGACATTTAAAATAACTGAAGTTTTTCATAAAAAGGGGGTAAAACCCAATTAAAACATAAGTGCAGAAAAACAAAATAGCCCAACATCGGGGTGTCACTAAGTCACGAAAATCTAATAACCAATCAAGAAATAGAGTCTACTAAAGTCTGTGCCAAATGCCAAAATAAGAGAAAAAAGATAATAAGAAAGGAGAAACAAGGACTGTGGACACCGACAGCTACCTCGTAAGTCTCCGACAGTCAGCTCGTGCACGAACTCAGCGACTGCCAGAATTATACACACCTGGATCTACACATGAAGTATAGGGTATAGCATGAGTACAATCATCTCAACAAGTAACGGAATTAAATAAGGAACTGAGAAGTAGTGACAAGCTATAAAAATACAATTCATTTCAAAAGTTTTCACTAAAGAGTGAACATGCTTTCAATTCCGGTGGTGTAAGTCAAATCAGTTCGAGCTCAAGTAAAACAGATATGAATCTTCCAAAAATTTCACAACAATAACAGATAACAACTAAGTGCAATAATAAATAAAAGCAAATACAGCCTCTCAAGGCAGCAGTCACTCAACTCATCTCAACAGCTCATACTCTTGGCTCTCAATCTTCAATACACACTCTCAATAGGTACCTGCGCTCATTGGGGGTGTGCAGACTCCAGAGGGGCTCCTTTCAGCCCAAGTGCTATATCGTTGCGGCGTGCAGCCCGACCAAATCATATAAGTAGCCATAAGGATCGTTGCGGCGTGCAACCCGATCCATAATCCATAAATAGCCATAAGGCTCGTTGAGACGTGCAACCCGATCCATATAACCTCACATAGCTCACAGCTCGACACTCAGGCCCTATCTCAGTCACTAACCTCTCCAGCCCCTCGGGCTCATAGAATATCATAATAATCAGCCCAAACAGAGAATACAACAAGTATCAACAAGAACTGAGAGGGAACAGAGATGTAACACACAAGTAAGACTGTGACTGAGTACAAGACAACAATTAGCAGTCAATTTAACAAGTATACGACCGTTGCGGGTCCCAACATCGATATCATATGGCCTAAGCATGGTTTCTAACATGAAAGTCAGTCAATTGCTCAAAGATAAGAAAAAAACAAGTAATAACAATGGTTATTCGACTTTACAGTCTCACGGGACGGACCAAGACACAATCCCTCGTGGTGCACGCTCACACGCCCGTCACCTAGCATGTGTGTCACCTATAAACACTCACATCATACCAATTCTCGGGGTTTCATACCCTCAAAACTAGATTTAAGACTGTTACATACCTCAAACCGAGAAAATCTCTACTTCGAAATGCCTTTGCCTCTCAAATCGGTCTCCAAACGTCCCGAATATAGCCACAAGTAGAACAATACAATCAATATAGGCTAAAGGGATCAATTCCACAAGAAAAGTACTAAATTATAGCCAAAAATCCAAAATTGGCCCGAACCCAGCTCCCGGGCCCACGTCTCGAAATCTGACAAAAGTTACAAAACCCGAAATCCCATTCACTCACGAGTCTAACCATACTAAATTTATCAAAATTCGATCTCATTTGGTCACTCAAATCCTTAAAATCCACTCTCCAACTCTCAAGCCCTAAATTCCCCAAATTTCTAGTTCAAATCCCTAATTAGATGATGAATAAAGTCATGGATTCACGAAATTTATACCATTACAGGTTAGAATCACTTACCCCAACATTGCTCCTTGAAAACCTTCAAAAAATCACCTCTCTCCGAATTCCTCGAGTCCAAAATTGGAAAATAAAAGACAAAACCTCGAGCTGGTGTTTTCTGCCCAGCAAAACCGCACTTGCGGTCCTAGTTCCGCACCTGCGGAACTGCATCTGTGAAAAGGGCTCTGATTCTGCGGAAATTCATTAAAAGACTGACTCCGCTCCTGCGATCACCTGACCGTATCTGCGGCCATCACAGATGCAGGGCCCAAGCCGCACCTGCGATCCAACTGCGCATCTGCGTCTCTCAATCCGCTTCTGCGACGACCGCAGATGCAGGATTTCCATCGCACCCGCGGTCTAAGCTCAGGCCTTCCTTAGAGGCACATGTTGTTCCCATTCCGCAGATGCGGAAACACTAGCAGCAGCAGCTTCAGCTGCACTTTTTTCCAACTTCAAACGATCCGGTAACCACCCGGAATCACCTCGAGGCCCTCGGGACCTCAACCAAATATACCAACAGGTCATATAACCCTATACTAACTTAGTCGATCCTTCGAATCACTCAAAACAACATCAAAACACCAATTACACCCAAATTCAAGCCTAAAGAACTTCTAAACTTTCAAATTCCACAAACGACGCCGAAACCTACCAAACCACGTCCGATTGACCTTAAATTTTGTACACAAGTCATATTCAATATTACGGACCTATTCTAACTTTCGGAATCGGAATCCGACCCCGATATCAAAATGTCAACCCCCCGTCAAACTTTCGAAATTCGACTTTCGTCATTTCAAGCCTAAATTAGCTACAGACCTCAAATTCATAGTCCGGACACGCTCCTAAGTCCAAAATTACCCAACGGAGCTAACGAAACCGACGGAACTCCATTCCAAAGTCGCCTTCATACACTTCAAATTACGGTCAAAATCCTGAGACTTAAGCTTCCGTTTTAGGGACTAAGTATCCCAAAACACTCAAAAATCAAAAATAAGACCTCCCGGCAAGTCACATAAGCAGAAACAGATACGGAAAAAATAGTAAATAGAGGATCGAGGCTAATACACTCAAAACGACCGGCCGGGTCGTTACATATATACTTGTACTTGTCAATCGATTTTCATCACAAACAATATTAAGTATTGTTGCATCCTCCTACTGATACATAAATTTATTCTAGCAATTTGTGATTCTGAAATGTTTAGTTCCATTTTGTTATTTAATTTGATTCTCACAACTTTATTTATGAGTTGGTTTGCATTATATATATACATATAAACTTTTATTTTAAAGAGAGGATTATCTAATTTTAACAATTATTTTTGGAACACGTTTTACAATATTTGACATAAAATATTCGTGCAACGTACGAACATAGAGTCTAGTTATATTAAAAGTACGAAGACCCTTAACGAAATGTCGTTCGCCTTTTTTACTTTTTAAAAATAGGTTTTATATTAGACAAAATAATAATTTAATTGTTCTCCTAATATTTAAGAATAAATATTTAATTATTTTTCTTAATATTTAGGAATTCAAAATCAACTAAACTTTGTGTAATCATGAACTATCCTTATTTGAAAAGGTAACATAAGGAATGGAGAAATGAAGTACGAATATAATAGGTGAACGAAATACTTCCATGCTCCATATGTTTTCTTCATTAGTGTCGTTGTCTATTCAATGTAATTAGTATAATGAGACCATAATACATCCTCTGTTTTTAAGGGTAATTAACATATGAACTTCTTCTACATAAATAGATTGTATTAAAAGCATAAACTTCGCAAATTGATCAAACTTTTCCCAATAACTTCTAAGAACTAAATGTCCTATCACGAGTTTAATACAAAAGACAACAGAAGTGTAAATAAATAATTGTACAATATAATTTAATAGTTTTATACTTTTATTTATTTTGTAAATTTAAAGAATGTTCATTTATTTGCAATACAAGTGTTGTTGTTCTTTTAATTAAGACGGTCAATAGGAAAATTTATAATGTACTATTTTTGTCTTTATCTGTTTCCTTTAACTAGTCTTAGTGTTACGCGCTTTGCGCGTGTAATTTTGTATCTACTAATAATGTGTTAAGAATATTCATGAAATTATAAATAATATCTATCGATCTGTTAATAGAAAAGAACTATTAAGAATGGTGAAATTCTACCGAATAACATTATAGTTTACTTTTTTTTGCAAAAATATTGTACAAATATTTATAATAATTGATACAGGATATATCTGCAGTGCACCACAATGAGACAACATAAAGCACAACACTAACTTTTCAGAAAGATAAAAATCAAACAAAAGAATAAACAGTTAAATTACTATTTTATCTATTCAATAAGGAAAGATTTAATAACCAAAATTTAGTTAATTTTTAAGTCATAAATAATAAAAAATAACTTAAATTACTATTTTATCTATTGTGAAATACTCAATACAGAAAATACTTGTAAATTCTTTGAAAACTTATCAGTTCAACTTGTAAAATGTTTGAAATCTTACCAACGAAAAGGAAAAAGATTTGAGGTTGTTAGTTGGAGAGAGAGAGACATGTGTGACAGTTTTTTGAAGGAAAGAAAAAGATGAATGTTGAAGCTTTGCGGAAATAAAATCTTTTTAATTTAATGTCCTAAATATAAGAAAATAATTCAAATAAAGAAAGATTTGATAACCAAAATTTTAATTTTTTAGTGTTTTTAAAGTCTTAAATATTAAAAATAATAGTTAAATGACTATTTTGTCTAGTGTTAATTATATTTTAGAAGGGTAAAAAAAGTGAACAATATTTCGCTAAGGCCTTCGTGCTTTTAATATAGTAGCACATGATGGTTTAAATATTTATTTATATGAAAAAATAATCAAATTTTATTAATGAGAGAAATTTTATATATAATACTACAACAATCATCTAAATATTGAAAAATATTGATACATTAGCATAATACGTGAATTCAAAATGAAAGGATATCATCAGAACTTACATAAATGATCAATTTTAGTCATGTTAAGTAGATAATTATGTATTGTAGTTTAAAAGTATCTAATGTGGTGGTATCTTACCGAACACTTCTTTATAAACGGTATTTTGTTGTATATTTTTCCTTCTAGTGCTTTGGTTACTCTCCATAACCAGAATTCTAGTTGTCGATATTGATATCTCTCTTGAAAGTGCAACATATATTTATTCGTGTAAGAAAATATATTGTGATAAATATAGTTCAATATTTAGAATGTTTGTCCTTGTACTTTATTTATTATAACTACTGAAAATTATTTTCACACAAATTTTAAAGGATATTATTTAGTTTCGGAAGACGAAAGTTGAATTCGGGGATAAACATATATTTAAACGCACATTGACCAGTATCATAAGTTCTGCACGTATGACATTATTGTCAAAACTTTTATATACCATATGTGTACTATTACATAAGCTATTCAGCGGATCTAAGTTTTCAATAGCATGACGGGCATAAACCAATATGCAATGGAAGATCAATTTTAACTTAGTCTATTATATATATGGTGACACTAACATACGTAAGAAATAATGAACTTGACAACAAACATGTACGGTAGAAGGTCAATTAGTATTAAAGTATTTAAGTATTCTTCTTAGTAGTTATTGTTGGTATCATCTTCTGTTGAGTCAAAACTAAAAAATATTTTGTTTTTACTATAAAACTTAGCAATCAACATTTTATTTAGTTGATCAACATATTCATTTTTGCTAGCTAAGATAGCTCTTTAATTTCTTGCAACGACCCGGCCGGTCATTTTGAGTATTACAGTATCACTCCCTCATTCACTGCTCAATTTATGCCTTACAGTTGTTATGTGACTTGCCGGGGATAATTGGTTCGGGTCCGGTGAGGTTTTGGAATGAATTGGAACACTTAGTTCCAAGGGTTAAAGCTTAAGTTGAAAGAATTGACCGGATGTTGACTATGTGTAAACTATCCCAGAATAGAGTTTTGATGATTCCAATAGCTTTGTATGGTGATTTTGGACTTAGGAGCGTATTTGGAAAATTATTTGGAAGTCCGTATTTAAATTAGGTTTGAATTGGCTAAAATGGAAATATAAGTTTGAAAGTTTGACCGGGGAGTTGACTTTTTGATATCGGGGTTGGAATCTGATTCTGGAAGTTGGAATACGTCAGTTATGTCATTTATGATTTTTGTGCAAAATTTGAGGTCAATCGGACTTGATTTGATAGGTTCCGGCATCGAATGTAGAAATTAAAAATTCTTAGTTTCATTAAGCTTGAATTGGGATGCGATTCGTGATTTTAGCGTTATTTGATGTGATTTAGAGGTTCGACTAAGTTTGTATGATGTTTTAGGACTTGTTTGTGTATTTGGTTGAGGTCCCGGGGTGTTTTGGATGGTTAATGGATCAAAATTGGGACTTAGAGGAAATCTGAGAATTCTGCCTTCTGGTGCAATCGCACCTGCGGACATTTTCTCGCAGAAGCGAGTTGTCCATCGCAGATGCGGCCTGGCGTGGGCTGGGTTGTGATCGCAGAAGCGGACAGGTGGCCCGCAGAAGCGGGTCGCACCTGCGGGAGTTTGATCGCAGAAGCGCAAGGGCGTTTGGTGAGGCAGCTTCACAGAAGCGTGTCCACAGAAGCAGATTGTATTCCGCAGAAGAGTGATTAGCCGTAAAAGCGGCATCTTCGCCGCAGAAGCAGCTTAGTGAGCCGCAGAAGCGAAAGAACTGGGTAGAGTACAAAACAAAGGGGTTCAGAACATTTTTGTCATTTTCGACCTTTCAAGCACGGTTAGGGAAAACTTTTCGAGGGATTTCACAGGAAAACTTGAGGTAAGTTACTTGTGATCATTGTTAGTCAATAATATTAGATTATCATTGAGTATTTCGACTAGATTACGTGTTTTGAGGTAAAATTAGAGGATTTGGCCTAGAGATTTGAAAATGAGATTTGGGGATTTTAAAGTCGAGTTGTTGTCAGAATTTGGTAAATTTGGTATGATTGGACTCGTGGTTGAATGGGCGTTCATATTTTGTAACTTTGTCGGGTTCCGAGACGTGGGCCCCACTGGCGAATATTTAATGTAATTTCGGATTTTCTGTGGAAAAATTAGTATTTTGATATGGAATTAATTCCTATAATTTTTGTTGGCTGAATCGAATTAATTGTGACTAGATTCGAGCCGTTTGGATATTGATATACGCAAAATGGAATTTCTGGAGCATTGTTTAGCTTGCTCGATATTGGACTCGGCTTGTTCGAGGTAAGTAACTCTTCTAATCTTGGAGCTGAGGGTATGAACAATAATTATACGTGTTATGTGTTTGGTGTTTAGGTGACGCACATGCTAGGTGACGGGCGTGTGGGCGTGCACCGTGTGAACTGTGACTCCGTTATTTCTATGGTACTATGTAGTTACATGAACTTATCTGTAATCATGAAATCTCTACGTACTAGAGTTATCGAGCTGTGATTCATGTTAGAAACCATATATAGACTATATACTTATCCTGTTAGGTCCCACTGTGGTCATTAATGTTGTTGAGCTATTTGCTTACATTGTAATTTCATACTCAGTCATATTCATTCATTGCATAGCATAGCTCAGTCTCTATTGTTATTTATTGATACATCTTATCATCATTTTGGGATAGTTTCATGACATTGTGAGCCCGAGAGACTAGAGAGATTGATGACTGAGTGAGGCCGAGTACCTGATTTTGAGATATTGATACTATAGCACGTGAGTTGTCCGTGCGGATCCAGATATATATATACTATAGCACGTGAGTTGTCCGTGCGGATTATAGTGCTTGGGCTGAAGGAGCACCTTCGGAGTCTGCACACACACCCAGTGAGCACAGGTACCTATTGAGTCCGAGTGTGAGTGATTGGGAGGATTGAGTGGATTGATACTCTGAGAGTATTCATATAGTTGTTCACTATGTTGCATTTCATTGACATACACACTTGACATACAATCATATAGATGAATCTTCCTCATGGTATACGACATTGCATCATTCATGACTTCACATGCACATTGACATGTAGGCCTAGAGATGTACCTTTCCTCATGCTATTTGATAATGAAACATTTACCTGTTGAACAGTTTTGGAAGGAAAAATTACGATTTTGCAAACTTACTCATATTTTTGGTACTTTCGGTAAAAGACTTGGGTTTTCACTGATATACTTAAAAAGCATGCCTATTTTTTGGAATTGTGAACGAGTTGAACATTATATTTCTGAGTTATTTCCTGTACCACTTCTTATTATATTGTTATGAGCTATTGTTGGCTATTGGTGTTGGGCTTTGACTTGTGTACCCGCTTGTTACTACTTTCAACCTAATGTTAGGTTGGTTACTTATTGAGTACATGTGGTCGGTTGTACTCATACTACACTTCTGCACCTTGCATGCAGATATTGAATGCTGATGTTGCTGTAATCGGCGGGAGCTGGATTTGAAAATGTACTTGTGTTCCAGTCGTAGCTGCTTCTTGTTCATGGTAACCTTAGATTTATAAAAATCTGTTTATGTACATTTTGAACAGATGATGTATTTAGTTCATATCAACTTTGTAAATTTCTAATCTTAGAAACTCATGATTTGTACTACCAGTCCTTGGAGAGTGTATTAGAGTCAGTTAAATATTAATTAAATCGGATAATTATAAATTGGCTTATCTAACGGGTTGGGTTAGGTGTCATCACGAGTAATTGAATTTTGGGTCGTGACATTTCTATCATGTAATTTGCACAAATTACGTTTTAATCTAATGGTGAAAATATTTTCCTTATTAAATGCACTACTATTACCATTGGGGTTGATAACCAAGTATTCTAGAAGAACCAAATCATCTTTTATTGGATGCTCTTCTTCGTTTTCGACACGAAGCAAGAAGTCACTAAATGTTGGATTTGTTCTTACTTTTATATTTCTTGTCATTTGAATATTTTTTATTTCAGGTAATAAGTATAATTTGACAAGCTAGATTTTACAGTTTTTGTTTTGGTCAATTTTGGAACTACTGATCGTACTTGACAGAAATAACCTCCCAAACTATTACTTTTCTACCAAATAGTTCATCGATATCTAATATATCTCTAAAACTTTGGGCGATTGTTTCGACCGTTTAACGCTTAGCCAAAAGCACTTCATCCCATATTATCACTTTTGCTTTTCTTATAAATTTAGTACTATCGATTTGCTTTGATATATTTGTGATGGTTATTTCAGTTATTTGAAGAGGTATATCAAATCTAAACTGAGTTGTACGACCTCATAATAAAATTGTTGCTGGTACACCACTTGTTTGTATTGCTAACAATATCATGCCTCTTGATCTGACATTTGCAAGTAATGCAAGACATAGGAATATTATTTCGATTCTACCGGAGGCATCTACAAAGGATAATCCCGCTGTACCAGTATCGATTTTTTATAATATAGTCTTAAAAGTTTATTCTTGTTCATGATTTAGCTTTGATTGTGCTTCCTCAAACACTTGTATGGCCTTCTTAATATTATTATTTTTTTCAACTTGAAAAATAGTTTTACTCATATGGTGAATTTAAAAAATAATTTAATTGGATTTTCTTGCTAAATAATTAATTGAAAATTTTAATTATTTTGTTTTAACATAAAATATAATTTATTTTCTGTTGATTTAGGTTCTTAATATTAGTTCATCTCATGTTTGAATATTTAACCGTGATTATAATTTTATCCACCATAAATTTTATTTTCAAAGAGTAAAAAGATCGATGACATTCCACTTTTAGATCTTTATGTTTGCAAAATCATTAGTGGTATTGGCTCTTACCAACATTTTTCTTTCTTTTCTCACACATTTATATTGTTAAAAAGTTTCTTAGTTGTTCCTTAATAAGTGGGTATAATTTTCTATATTACACGAAAAATTAATAATAAAAAAAATTATTTGAGTTGGAAAGCAATTTAAATATAATATAAATATATTATCGTGATGATTTATTTTTCTCAATTTCAACGCTTTATTCAGCCCGTTTAGCATTACTTTTATTCTTTTTGTATTGAATATTGTAAAGTGGTAATGTATTACCAATATGGAGGATTCTTATAAAATTGATTTTATTAAATCTTCCTACATATTTTTAATAAGAATTAAATAGACAATATTGTATTAATTTTAAAATCTTAAACATTAAAAAAATTAACATAAAAATTATTATAGCCCAAAAAATAAGTTATTACAGCTATGTCCTTTCCCTATGAGTTCTTCTATTTAATATTTTAGGGTTATTTTGGTCTATCAATATTATATTCGTGCTTTTATAATAATATAGGCTCTCTCATTTCTAAATAGATTTAGACAATATAATACGTTTTCAAATTAAATTAGTAATAGGAATATTTTAAGAAGTATATCCTAAAACTAATAGGATTACAAGGCTAATGTCTAGAATTCTCATTATGTCCTCTTATTGTGAGTTATTATGCTTAATATTAAAAGGTTATTTTTGTAATCCACCATTTTATTCATGCTTTTATTAAATTAGTAATAGGAATTTTTTAAGAAGTATATCCTAAAACTAATAGGATTACAAGGCTAATGTCTAGAATTTTCATTATGTCCTTATTGTGAGTTATTATGCTTAATATTAAAAAGTTATTTTTGTAATCCAACATTTTATTCATACTTTTATAATAATATAGATTTTTGTAATCCAATATTTTAGTCATGTTTTTATAATAATATAGATAGGTAGATAGATATAGATAGATTTAGAGTATCAATTGCAGAGTTTAAAGCTGAGAGGATTAGTTTTTCACATGGGATTTTTACTATATATTTTAACGACTAAAGTTTGTTCCTACAAGAATTCACTAGGAGTGGACAAATTTAAAATTTGGATTGAGTTATAGTAGAAACCGAGTTCATAATTGAAGAACTAAAGATGAAAGATTGTTGTCACGACCCCAAATTCCCTCCGTAGGATGTCGTGATGACATCTAGTCTCTAAGATTAGGTAAGCCTATCAATGCGGAATAATAATAAATATCTGAAATAAATAAACTACAATTCAAACAATTTCAACTCCCAAACCCCGGTAGAAATAAGTCACAAGCTTCTAAGAATTTATTCTCTATATCTCTATACATCAGAGTCTAAAGCAAATAAGGAAGACAACATAGTAAGATAGAAGGGGACTCCGGAGTCTGCGGACGCTGGCAGATATACCTCAAAGTCTCCTCGTACAGCTAGTTTACTGATGCATGGTCTGATAAGATGTACCTGGATCTGCACAAAAAAGATGTGCAGAAGCGTAGTATGAGTACACCATAGCGGTACCCAGTAAGTGCCAAGCCTAACCTCGGTAGAGTAGTGACGAGGTCAGGTCAGGCCCTACTGGAGAATAAATAATAGCATGGTAAAATGCTTAAATAATATTATAAGATAAAATAACAATGAAAATGAATCAAGTAGTATATCATATTTAATTACATCAAATAATGGCAAATAAATATCTCATGGAAACAAAACAGAATTCTTTTCAACTTTAAGAAAATCACAACAATAATCAAAGGCAACTGCGGCCATAAATCAATATCAACAAGGACACTCCCGAGGTACCGCCTCATAGTCCCAAATCATAAACAAATTCACAATATCTCATTTTCTTATCTCACCGGTGGAGCCTTCACAATTTATTTTAAAGAAAATATTTTTTCCGAAATAGCATCCCGCATTTTAGCCATCCTTATCACACCGCATTAATTCTAGTAATTCCCCCTACTAGCCACGCGTATCAAGCCACCCTTATCTCACCACATGCGTTTCAATACCCAGACCTTATACTACCACATGCGTATCAATATCACAATATATCACAATTTGCACCTCAAGTGCTCAAATAATTTAACTTGCCAAAAAAATTTAACAACAATATTTTTCCACAATAAAGAGCTCACGGCTCATGCCAAAATAAATTATCAATAATATTTTTCCACAATAAAGAGCTCACGGCTCATGTAAAAATAATTCAATAATAATATTTTTCCACAATAAAGAGCTCACTGCTCCATCACAATGAGTACGAAAATCTTACAAAAATATTTAGGAGTAAATAATTCAGAAAAATAATATTTCAAAATCTTTAATACGTTGCTCCAATATCAAGTTTTAAAATGTCAAATACTTCATATTGATAATATTTAAATCAACCTTCAAATAATGTACAGAATAAAAGAAACCAAGTTCTAACTAAACAGATAAAATAATTAGCAGGAAAAGGTCAAGCAAATTTAAAAATATAAACATTAAATCAATAATGAAGAATATAACAAAATAAAATAATTTAATTAATGCGCAATAGTGATCTACACAATTTAAAATATAATCTTTCATATTTAGCCCGTGTACACACTCGTCACCTCGTGTACACGACTTTTCACACATTATAATTATCAATCCAAGGGGAATTTCCCCCACACAAGGTTAGACAAGTCACTTACCTCGACTTACTCCAATTTAACCAAATATTATGCCTTTTTCTCGATTTTTTCGACTTCGATCGACTCGTATCTAGTCATAATTAATTCGATACAGTCAACAAAAATTATAGTAATCAATTTTATAAGAAAATATTATATTTTTAATAAAATTCGAAATTAGCTCAAAATTTGCTCGTGGGGCCCACATATCGGAATCCGGCGAAACTTACAAAATCCGACAACCCATTCAATTACGAGTCCACCCATATCAATTTTATCAAATTCCGATAACAACTCGACCTCCAAATTTTAAATTTTCATTTTTGGAAGATTTTACTAAAATCGTGATTTTTCTTCCATAAATTCACGGATTCATGATGTAAATGAGTATGGAATCATGAAATATAAACAATATAGGATAAGGAACACTTATCCCAATATTTTTTCGTGAAAATCGCCTAAAAATCGCCCAAGAACCGTGCTCCAAAAATCCAAAACGAAATGAAGGAAATGACCATTTTTGGTCCTTAAGTTTCTGTCCATCCGTCACTAAAAGTCCATTTTCCGTCACTAAAAGTTCACCAGAAATTGTTCTACCAGCCTTCCTTCAATCGATCATAACTTTATGTACAAATATCCAAATGATGAATGGTTTAACTTTTTGAAAACTAGAGTCAAACAACTACAACTTTCATGTTTTGCAAATTTTCCGAATCCTTATGAATTATGAGATATAAGCTTCCAAAGTCGACTCCACGCATCAGAAATTTTTGGCGAAACTACTCTACCAGCCTTCATTCAATCCGTCATAACTTTCCATACAAATGTCCAAATGATAAATGGTTTAACTTTCTGGAAACTAGAATCAAACGAATACAACTTTTATGTTTTGCAAACTTTCTGATTCCTTATGAAATGCGAGATATAAGCTTCCAAAGTTGGCTCCACGCACCAAAAATTTCTGACGAAATTTCTGTAACAGAAATTTCCAGCACTCTTTGTCCGAAATCCATTCCGTTTACCTTCCGAAATCCAGCCGAGACCCTCGGGACCTTAACGAATTATTCCAACATGTACCAAATACCATACGAATTTAGTCGAGGTTTCAAATCACATCAAATAACATCAAAACGACGAATCGCACCTCAAATCAAAATCTATGAACTTTGAACTTTTAAATTCTATATCTTGTGCCGAAATATATCAAATCAATTCGGAATGCCTTCAAATTTTGCACACAAGTCATAAATGACATAACAGGCCTATTCCAATTTTCAGAATCGGATTCCGACCTCGATATCAAAAAGTCAACCTCGCGGTTAAACTTCCTAAAAAAATTAATTTTTGGCATTTCAAGCTTAATTTCACTACGGACTTTCAAATAAAATTTCGATCACGCTCCTAAGTCCAAAATTACCATACGGAGCTGTTAGAATCATCAAAACTCTATTCCGGAGTCATTTGCACATAATTCGACATCCGGTCACTATTTGAACTTAAACTTTTAATTTTTTCATCAAAATTCCATATCTCGGACTAGGGACCTCAGAATTAAATTCTCGGAATATGTCCAAGTCCCAAATCACGATACAGACCTACCGGAACTGTCAAAATACTGATCCGAGTCTGTTTGCTCAAAATGTTGATCAAAGTCAACTCAATTGAGTTTTAAAGCTCTAATTCATATTTTAATCCATTTTTCACATAAAACTTTTCGAAAAATTTTACGAACTGCGCACGCAAGTCAAAAAATAATAAATAGTGCTTTTTGAGGTCTTAGAACATATAATTATTTATTAAATTTAAAGATGACATTTTGGTTCATTACAATTACAGTATTATTACTGACCATAAACTATAATTAAAATAGAAAGGAAAAAGAAAATAGAACTTCTGTACGTGTCATCGTATTTTGTGTTAGAGTTGGACTCTCCTACCAAAAGAAAAAAAGAGTTGGACTCACAATGATCGACTACATCAAACCTAAACAAATAATATAAGAATACACAAAATATACAGAACTTAAAAAAAAAAAATTATTAATAACCAAAACTTTAATAATTAAATGATTATTTTGTCAAATATGAAAACTATTTTTAAAGGGTAAAAAGTTCAATCACATTTCACTAAGAGCCTTCGTGCTTTTAATACAGTATAGATTACTACTTTGACATAATATTAAAAGTTTAAGGTGACAACATATATATTATATGTGGTTAAATTGTAAAATTTTAGTAAGAAATTAAAAGTACTTAAATATTTTTATGGAATGAAAAAAAAGAAAAGGAAGGACGACACTAAAGTTTTCATTTTGTTAATATCGGTTTGCACTTTATTTGTTGTAGGTTGGGCAACAAATATATCGGTCATAGTGACCAAAGCGATAAAAGAAAACATACACCAATCGGCTCATCAATAATTATATATAGAATATACTAACTAATAAACTAAAGTATTTGCATGTTTGGAAGATATTAAATATTTGAACCAACCATTGCATCAATATATATAATAACCATAATTGAACTTAATGAATATATTATTGCATCTATCTTAACATCAATTGTTATTTTACTTAATTTATTTTTCTCAAATATAATTTTATTCTTTGATACGGTGGTATACACGTGCAACGTACATACACTAAAATTGTTATATTAAAAGCACGAATAGCTAAATGGTGTTTTTTATAGTTCGTAAATGCATTTTAAGTTGGACAAAATTGTAAGTATAAATAAAATATAGTTTTGCAAAATTCAAAATTGCGTATGACAAAAAAGGAAAAGGAAGAAGAGAACAAGTGGGAATCCTTTTTCAATTACTATATCCCTAAAAAACATGATTGTCGCTGGTTTAAAAACGAAAAAACAATTGACAATTTAATATTTAATATCCCTATTAAAGTCAAGTAAAACTTATCGTAGGTAATAAGGAGGAAACTATTATTTAATATCATTCATCAACCTAATTCGTTGTTTTGTGAAGCTCTTAAATTAGAATTTTAAAACTAAATTATAAATCTCTTAAAATTTATGTGTGAATATTGAAACTGGGGAGGAAGAATGATAATTTTTGAATTTGGAATGATGAAATTATAAAACTAAAATAAGTTTATAATTGGATATATTAAAAACAACAACAACTCAGCATAATCTCACTAGTGGGGTCTGGGGAGGGTTGTGTGTATGCAGACCTTACCCCTACCGTAGGGTAGAGAGGCTGTTTCCGAAAGACCCACGGCTCCCTCCCTCCAAGAACTCTCCACCTTGCTCTTGGGGTGACTCGAACTCACAACCTTTTGGTTGGAAGTGGAGGGTGCTCACCACTAGAGCAACTCACTCTTGGATATATTAACAGATGATTGAAAAATATGTGATATTTTTTTTTTTTATTGAGTTAGGTACACAGGATCAACATTTATCATTTTCATGAACATATACTTTTATTTTATAAACCAAATATAATATTTATATAATATTTTAATATTCTTTTTTCCATTGAGATAGTGTATAAAACTAGTTAAACAAAAAAGTATGCACAAAATAAACATGGCCCGAGAAGGACAGAGTCAAGTGGGTAGGAAAATGTTATGAATGATGTTAGGTTGGGTGGACTTACATCTTTCCTAGAAAGTACAGTAATATTTAAATATGGAAATAAATATTTCTAAGCAAAGGAGACTTTACAATAGTCACGTTTCGTTCCCACCTTTACTAAAAGTCTTCTACTAATAAACAATAATAAATATTCTCCCTTTTAATTACCAATAAGAAATAGAGTAGTTTATGAATAAAAGAAATGTAGAAAGTGGAAAAACCTTGATATCCATTATTTGGTGCAAGTCATGATCGTGAAAGGTTTTTTTTGTGCGTTTGTGTTTTTAGCTTTGTATCATTTTTATTTATATTCGGTATTTAAAATTTACTGATTCAATTAATCCGGATTAGCATGAGGTAGATCCATTAATGGAGGGTAAGTCGCTCTTTATCAAAAAGTTCTTCATTTTCAAGTTCAAAATGGAGAACTCTTAGCTTAAATATAAAGAATTTCAACCATCGCATCACACCGCCATACTCGATAGTACTTTTATTGTTCTTTCGTAGGAAGCTGTTATTAACTTTGTACTATCAATTGAAGGCGGAATACGTGCAAGGAGCGAAGAGGCTTTCGCCGTAGCCAGCCATATGGGAAAAAATAAAAATAAAAAAACCAAATTTATAACTGATAATTGAAAAATAGTCACAGTTTCAAAAGTAATCGAAATTTAGTCATTTTATCATGTAAAGATAAAATCTGAACAAGAACACCCTTAAAAATCCGGAAATATTCCAACATAATATGCTAGAGTTTGAATTTTTTACATATGATCTTCTATCATAATATGCTAGAATTTCATAATGTACTGGAGTTCCAACACAATATGCGGGAAGTTTATATGCCCCAGCTCCATAATCCCGCATATTATGCTGGAACTTTCTGTGTTTCAGCAAAACTATCACGACCCAAATCTCCCTCCGTAGGATATCGTGATGACACCTACTCTTAGGAACTAGGTAAGCCTAACGTTCACCGAAATAATAACAATATTAAATAACGACTGACAAATGCGAAGTAGAAATCTCTATACAATACTTGAAATCCCAAAATCCGGTAGTACAAGTCATAAGCTCTACTGAGTTACTAGAAAGCCTATAAATACAATTATTTTGAAGTAGAGATAAAACAGTGCAAGTACAATATCAGAAGGTGACTCTGAAGCCTGTGAACGCAACAATAGGTTTACCTTGAGTCTCCACATCAAGATCTGTACTGCTAGTGAGCGGTCAACTGACTTCACATTACCTGGCTTTGCACAAAAATATGCAAAAGTATAGTATGTATATACCACAGTCGGTACCCAATAAGTATCAAGACTAACCTCAGTGGAGTAGTGACGAGGTACAGTCAAGACACTCACTAGTCAAATAATCTATGCAATATAGCAGTATACAATAGTACTGAAAAATAACTAGCAGTGATAGCAACAAAAATCAACCAGTTATATAAACAGCAAGGCAAAAAGAATACCATAATTATTGCTCAAACAAATAAGGAACACATGTACAACCAATTAATCAAGTCCTTCAAATATAAATCTTTCACATATAATTCTTTCGAATAAATACTTTCTGAATATACTTCTTCCAAATAAATATCTTTCGAATATAAAATTCTTTCAAAAAAATGTCACTCTCTCGCACCTCATTTCATAATCATAAAATACGGGTCTCAGCCCACTTTCATATTTTACGGTACCTCATTCCCATATTTCTATAAAAAATCGTACGGACAACTCACGTGTTAGCATATCAATGTATATAAGCTCAGCATGATTAATTTATTTTCAATAGAGTAAGTTTATAATTTTTAAACCAAGTAAGAAATCAATAAAGAAATAATTTGGATGTAAAATTATTAAATTAAAACATAATAGTAATTTTTTTTATTTAAATCAACTCAATCATCAAGAATAAGTATAAACCAGAAATACAAATTCTCAAAGTCCCGTACGAAAAAAGTCAAAGCCAACACAACACTACAAGAAATATGTAACGACCCGACTTGTCGTTTTAAGAATTTACTTTCCGTTCGGTGGCTTAAGGTCTCGAGAAGCTTTGAAATGTGTATTATGACTTGCGAGGGTGGTCAAGTTTGGTTTTCGGATGATTCAGGATTTAATTGAAAGAACAATTCTTGTTTTGGAAGCTTAAGTTGAAATAATTGACCGGATGATAAATAAGGTGTAAACGACCCCGAAATAAAATTTTGATAATTTCAATAGCTCTGTATGGTAATTTTGGACTTAAGAGCGTGTCCGAAAAATTTTTTGGAAGTCCGTAGTGAAATTTTGCTTGAAATGACGAAAGTTGAATTTTTGGGAAGTTTGACCGGGGAGTTGACTTTTTGATATCGGAGTCACAATCCAGTTCTGAATATTTTCATAGATCCGTTATGTCATTTATGACTTGTGTGAAAAATTTGAGGTCAATCAGAATTGATTTGATAGGTTTCGGCATCGAATGTAGAAGTTAGAAATCCTTAAGTTCCTTAAGCTTGAATTGGGGTATGATTCGTAATTTTAGCGTTGTTTTATGAGATTTGAGGTTTCAACTAAGTTAGTATGATGTTTAGGACTTGTTGGTGTATTGGGTTAAGGTCCCGAGGGCCTCTGATTCTAGTTTCCATAATGATAAACTATTTATCATTCGGACATTTGTACAAAAAGTTATGATCGATCGACAGAAGCTGGTACTGCAGATTTTGGCTACAACAGTGTGCATCGCCAGAAATTTCTGATGCACAGGGCTGACTTTGGGAGCTTATATCTCGCAATCTAAAAGGAGTTGGGCGATGAGGAAAACATGAAACTTATATCCCTTTGTATCTAGTTTGCAGAAATTTAAACCGTTTTTCAGTTGGAGTTGAGTACAAGAAGTTATGGTTAATAAACTACAGGCTATTGGGAAAAAGTTTTGGAAGAGTTTGATGTTTTCAGCATTAGCATGTAATAATCCAAAGGTCCATTTTTAGTTCTAGAGATTGAAATTCGATTTCGAGACTTCTTGAATTTTGATAATGAATTATAGGAGTGATCTGGAAAGTTTGGTCTAATTTCATCAAGTCGTGATTGGGTTTTTAGCGCGAAACATGAGTTAATTGTTTAACGAGCGAAATTGGTATCGCATTGAGCAAATGAGCTCTGGATTGAGTTTCAATTGAATGACTAGCTTCGTATTATTATTTGTGACTCATAGGAATAAGAATCGTTGAATTCCGAGTTCGTATGATGGAGTTAGAGCCTTTTTAGTGAAAAAGATAATTGTTGGTGCAAGCAAGTTCTGGTGTGGATTTTTAGCAACGAAAACTGGACTTTTAGAGACGGAAAATGGACTTTTAGTGAAGGATGGACAGAAACTTAAGGACCAAAAATGGTCATTTTCTCATTTCATTTTTGGATTATTAGAGCATGGTTCTTGGGGATTTTGAGGATTTCTTCACGACTTCGTCTTGGCTAAGTGTCCTATATCCAAAATTGATTATATTTCATAAATTTATGGTTATATTCATTATTTATTTCGTATTTAAATGAAAGAATCAAGATTTTTGCAAAAATTTTCAAGAACGAAAATTTTAGATTTGGAGGTCGAGTTGTTATCGGAATTTGATAAAATTGGTATGGGTGAACTCGTAATTGAAATAATTAGTATTGACTGAATTGAATTAATTTGGATAGATTTGAGCTATCTGAAGGTCAATTCAAGCAAGAAGGCAATTTTGAAATATCGGCCTAATTTCAAAAAGGTAAGTATCTTGCCTAACCTTGTGTGGGAAAATTTTCCCTAGGCATTGAATCTTATGTGAAAATTGTGTGATTGGAAAACCATCTACGCGAGGTGACGAGTATGTACTTGGTTTATATGTGCAAACTATTTTGTTTAAAAATTTGTAGAAACCCTTATGTATTAAATTGGAAAATTGTGGAAATTTAGTAAATCCTTGATTTGTCATGCCTCATTCTTTGTTTGTTGAGTTTGTATTTATCTGATAATTTGGTGTGATTGCGACTTGGAATTTTATGAGAATTTCGTGTGTTTGTTGATTTGATATTTTCTGAAAATAATTATATTATGGATTTCCTTATGCAAATAATTTATTAAATAAGTTTAAATTGAGGTACTAATATATTTTTCAAAAATTTGGACTAAAGAAGGTGTTGTGTCATGCTGAGTTAATTTTCCTTTCTTCTTGTTGTTTTCGAGGTTTATATACGTTGTGTGGAGTCTTGGGCTATTTGCTGTGAAATTAATTAATTTTATTGCATATTTGGAATTGGTCGTAGCTTATGGGCAATTTATAATATGAATTGTTGTTTTGTATTATCGTGGTAATATTCGTGTAAATTGTTGTGTGATTTAGGTTACTCTTATGCGGCGGATAAGGGTGGCATTTCACTGCTGATATTAGGTGGGTATAAGGGTGGCATTTTACTGTGATTATGTGTATTGGGATATTGTCTGGCAGAGCGATAAGGGTGGCTATTAAACGGAGCGATAAGGGAGGCTAATATAGGAGCGATAAGGGAGGCTATTATTGGAGCGATAAGGGTGGCTATTGTCAGGGAAGATATGTGATGATGTGAAGTTATTGCGTTGGTAATTTTTATGTGATGTTGTGATTTTTATTGTGTTTATTTTTATATCTTGTGCAATTTATCTTATTATTTTGGTAAACGTGATAATAGTCTGATCTATGTTAAAATTGAGAGCATGTGGCTATTGTCAGGCGGATTATGAATTGAAATGTGGGCACGAGGTGTTGTGAGTAAATAATGATAATATTGGCACGTGAATTGTCCGTGCCGCTGTGATATGAAATGTGGGCACGAGGTGTCGTGGTTAAATGATGATGATATTGGCACGTGAGTTTTCCGTAAAGTTATGATAAAGAAATTGGCACGAGGTGTCGTGAAAATATGAAAGTGGGCTGAGACTCGTATTTTATGATTTTGAAATGAGGTGTCACAGGGTGACTTTTATTTGAAAGATATTTATTTGAAGAATTATATTTGAAAGATATTTATTGGAAGAATTATATTTGAAAGAGATTTATTTGAAAGAATTATATTTGAAAAATATTTATTTGAAGGGAGTATATTTGAAATGTATTTATTGGAAAGTATTATATCCTGAAGATTATTGTTTGAGAAGTATATAGGCGAAAGATTTATGTTTGAAGGACTAAATTAATTGGTTGCACTTGTATTTATTATTGGTTGAGCAATATTAATGGTGTTCTTGTTGCCTTGCTGTGTATATCACTGGTTGATTAGTGTTTTCATTATTGTTATTTGTATACTATATTGTACAGGTTATTAGACTAGTGAGTGTCTTGACTGTACCTCATCACTACTCCACTGAGGTTAGTCTTGATACTTACTGGGTACCGACTGTGGTGTACCCATACTACACTTCTGCATATTTTTGTGCAGAGCTAAGTATTGGAGATATCGGACTCGGACAAAGTTAAAGCATGATCGCAATGACTCAAGGTAGAGTTGTTTGATCGTCGTAGTCCCTTGGAGTCTTTCTATTTTATTGTACTATTAATTATTAATCAAACAGTATTGAGTATTCGATCCTTGAGATCATTCCATGTATTCAGTTAGAGTTCGTGACTCATTATTACCAGTCTTAGAAGGTTTTCATAATTGTTTTCGCTGTTGGTTTTTCGCACCTGTATTGAAATGTAATTATAATTGTCTTACCTAGTCTTAGAGACTAAGTGTCATCACATCGCCTGTGGTGAGATTTTGGGTCGTGACAAGTTGGTATCAGAGCTCTAGGTTCATAGGTTCTACAAGTCACGAACGAGTCTAGTAGAGTCTTGTGGATCGGTACGGAGACGTCTGTACTTATCTTCGAGAGGCTACAGAACTGTTAGGAAATTTCTACTTCTTTTATTCTTGTCGTGCGAAATTTGTTGAATTTGGAATTTGAGCCTTTGTATCTCTATTCTCTCACAGATGGTGAGGACACGTGCTACCGAGTCAACTGACCAGGCACCCGCGCATTTTGCTAGGGCCGCAAGAGACTGAGGTAGAGGCCGAGGAAGGGCACGTGCCGCGACTAGAGCACCTATCAGAACAACAGTTGAGGAGCCTCCAGTAGCTCCAGTTGGGGGACAAGTACTAGAAGCACCTATTATTACCCCGGACTTCATGAGACTTTAGCACAGTTCCTGAGTATGTTTGGTACATTAACTCAGACGAGATTGATCTCTGTTGCACCAAATATTTCGCAGATTGGGGAGTAGCTTAGACTCCTACCATGACTCCAGAGGAGTAGGTTCATATTGGTCAGGTTTCGGATGTAGTACCGGTACAACCTATTATTCCAGTTTAGCCTGAGGTTAGGCGAGGGGCATCAGAAGAAGAACAAAAGAGACTTGAGGATTTTAAGAGGTATAGTCCACCTACTTTCAGTGGCACAGCTTCAGAGGAAGCCCAAAGATTTCTAGAAAAGTGTCGTCGTATTCTCCGCACCATGGGTATTGTGGAAGTGAGCGGAGTTGCCTTTACTACATTTCAGCTGCCAGGCGCAGCGTATCAGTGGCGGCAAGCTTATGAAGAAGATAGACCAGTAGATGCAAAACCACCAACTTGGGCTCAATTTTCGAAAATGTTTTTGAAAGAATTTATTCCCCAGACTCTCCGAGATGCGTGGCGCACAGAGTTTGAACGGTTGCGTCAGGGCACTATGAAAATATTAGAATATACTATTAGGTTCAATGAATTAGCCCGTCATGCACCTATCTTGGTTCCTACAGTTACAGAGCGAGTTCGCAGATTCATTGAGGGGCTCGATTATGATCTTAAAATATGCAGGGTTCGAGAGTTGCAAACTGATACCAAGAGGATTGAGGGTGTTCTAAGAGAGGAAATGGAGTCTAAGGAGACCAAAAGGTCTCGAAGCTCTGGAGGGTTTGGTGGATTTTACTCTTTATCTATGACCCATTATGGCGGAGGCTCGAACAGTCGGCCAGCTCAGTCTGCACATCAGATTACTCGGGGTGCTCTAGTAAGTTCTTATAGTGTACCACCGACACAAAATTCTTACAGTGGTTATTCCAGTTATACGGCACAGACTCAGTACGAACACTCGCGACCTCAGAGGGGTTGTTATGAGTGTGGTGATACTAGGCATATCATGAGAGATTGTCCCAGACTTGGGAAAGGTGGATTTCATCATAACACTCAGGCTATGGGCCCCAATGCAGTTACTACCCACGTACACAACCAGTTAGAGGTGGAGGACAGGCGGGTAGAGGGCGCCCTAGAGGGGGAGGCCCAGCCTGTTGATATAATTGCTATGGTGTGGCTGAGGCCACTACACCATATTGTGTCATTACAGGTATGATCCTGATTTGTTATAAAAGAATATTTTTCCTTAATTTAATTTGGTTCTGAATATTGAGGCGAGTCCTCCTATTATGCTCCGCTTATGGGCGAGCTTCGTAACTTTGTGACCCACTTATGTGTTTATCCCTATTGGGAGATTTGATGATGTTAGCTCGTGTCTATCATTTTTATATTTGTACATCATTGAGGGTTATAAGTCTAAAAGTGATTTTTATTACTCACTACGTGGGTTTTGATGTGATTTCAAAATAATTGATTTCAATTTTATGAATTTTATGCCCTATTGGAATGAGGGATTCATTATGTGTTGAGAAAATTGTTTACGACATTTATTGAAAAGAAGAATGAAAGGAAAATGAAAATTTCAGTTGGCACAATGTGCAAAATACTTGTGATTCGGAGTTGAGGACGAGATCCTCATATTTTTATATGATGTGAAATATTTAAATTGGACTACAAGGTGAAAGTTATATAAGGACGAGGTCCTTGTGGTGAAAAGTGTGAGTGTAAATTCTCCCTTTATAAAATTAAATTTGAACTATAGTATTAATGGGGAGTCGTGCATGTTAGGCTTATTTGATAATTCTTTTATATGTTTCTATGCATATTTAGCCATATTCGTGCTGTAAACATTGTATTTTAGCTAATAAGGTGAGTGCCCAGGTAGTGTTAAATGCGACTCGTTGATTCGGATAAATAATTATGAGGTCTTCATGCTTCGAGTGTTGCTGTCAGTGTTGCAAAAATTTGAAATGAGATTTTAGCTAATATGAGATTAATTGAGGATGCTGGATTTAATTATAAACAGCTAGTATGACCAGAGATGTGGTTATGGGCATACGTTGATGTGTGCGTAGGCACGAGTTGCTATAACTGATTGAAACTAATACCGTGCGCTGATGTGATAATAAGGCCTTTAGAAATTAATTGGAGTGTAAGAAGTTGGCTTTAAAGTTTATAAATGAGGATAAAAGAAATAATCTCAACTGAGATGGTGTTGTCGGACCCATGCTAAATTGTGGTGACGTAGAATCACCCGCGACTATGTGTGTAATAATACACTCAGAAATTTAATGTCCTCAGAATAATTCTTAGCACATTCGAGGACGAACGTATGTTTTAAGAGGGGGAGGATGTAACGACCCGACTTGTCGTTTTAAGAATTTACATTCCGTTCGGTGGCTTAAGGTCTCGAGAAGATTTGAAATGTGTATTATGACTTACGAGGGTGGTCAAGTTTGGTTTTCGGATGATTCAGGATTTAATTGAAAGAACAATTCTTGTTTTGGAAGCTTAAGTTAAAATAATTGACCGGATGGTGAATTATGTGTAAACGACCCCAAAATAAAATTTTGATGATTCCAATAGCTTTGTATGGTGATTTTGGACTTAGGAGCATGTCCAAAAAAATTTTTGAAAGTCCGTAGTAAAATTTTGCTTGAAATGACGAAAGTTGAACTTATGGGAAGTTTGACCGGGGAGTTGACTTTTTGATATCGAAGTCGCAATCCAGTTCTGAAAATTTTTATAGATCCGTTATGTCATTTATGACTTTTGTGCAAAATTTGAGATTAATCAGAATTGATTTGATAGGTTTCGGCATCGAATGTAGAAGTTGAAAATTCTTAAGTTCTTTAAGCTTGAATTGGGGTATGATTCGTAGTTTTAGCATTGTTTTATGCGATTTAAGATTTTAAATAAGTTAGTATGATATTTTAGAACTTGTTGGTGTATTGGGTTGAGGTCCCTAGGGCCTCGGGTGAGTCGGAGTGGTTTTTGATCATTTTTAACTGCTGGTTTTTTTATAGCAATGTGCGAAATTTCTGATGCGCAGAGCTCACTTTGGAAGCTTATATCTCTAAATCTATAAGGAATATGGAAATTATAAAAACATTAAAGTTGTAGCTCTTTGATTCTAGTTTTCATAATGATAAACCATTTATCATTCGGACATTTGTACAAAAAGTTATAATCGATTGACAGAAACTGGTACTGCAGATTTTGGCTACAGCAGTGTGCATCGCCAGAAATTTCTTATGCACAGGGCTGACTTTGGGAGCTTATATCTTGCAATCTAGTTTGCAAAAATTTAAACCATTTTTTAGTTGAAGTTGAGTACAAGAATTTATGATTGATACACTACAGGCTATCGGGAAAGAGTTTTGGAAGAGTTTGATGTTTTCAGCATAAGAATGTAATAATCCAAAGGTCCATTTTTAGTTCTAGAGATCGAAATTTGATTTCGAGACTTCCTGGATTTTGATAATGAATTATAGGAGTGATCTGAAAAGTTTGGTCTAATTTCATCAAGTCGCGATTGGGTTTTTAGCGCGAAACATGAGTTAATTGTTTAACGAGCGAAATTGGTATCGCATTGAGAAAATGAGCTCAGAATTGAGTTTCGATTGAACGACTAGGTTCGTATTATTATCTGTGACTCATAGCAACAAGAATCGTCGAACTCCGAGTTCGTATGATGGAGTTAGAGCCTTTTTAGTGAAGAATATAAATGTTGGTGCAAACAAGTTCAGGTGTGGACTTTTAGTGACGAAAAATAGACTTTTAGTGAAAATGGACTTTTAGTGACGGATGTGGCAGAAACTTAAGGACCAAAAATGGTCATTTCCTTCATTTTATTTTTAGATTTTTGGAGCACGGTTCTTGGGCGATTTTGAGGATTTTTTCATGACTTCGACTTGGGTAAGTGCCCTACATCCAAAAGTGATTATATTTCATAAATTTATGGTTAAATGGAAGAAATCAAGATTTTTGAAAAGCTTTTAAAGAACGAAAATTTTAGATTTGGAGGTCGATTTGTTATCGAAATTTGATAAAATTGGTATGGGTGGACTCGTAATTGAATGTATTATCGGAGTTTGTGAGTTTCGTCAGATTCCAAGACGTGGGTCCCACGGATAATTTTTGAGTTAAATTTAGGATTTTGTTGGAAAATTAGTATTTTCATATGGAATTAATTCCTATAATTAGTATTGACTGAATTGAATTAATTTGGATAGATTTGAGCTGTCTGGAGGTCATTCAAGCAAGAAGGCAATTTCGGAATATCGGCCTAACTTTAAAAAGGTAAGTATCTTGCCTAGCCTTGTGTGGGGGAATTTCTACTAGGTATTAAGTCTTATTTGGAAATTGTGTGATTGGAAAATCATGAACGCGAGGTAATGAGTACGTACTTGGTTTATATGTGCAAACTATATCGGTTAAAAATTTGTAGACACCCTTATGTATTAAATTGAAAAATTGTAAAAATTTAGTAAATCGTTGATTTGTCATGCCTCATTCTTTGTTTGTTGAGTTTATATTTATATGATAATTTGGTGTGATTGTGACTTGGAATTTTATGAGAATTTCGTGTGTTTGTTGATTTGATATTTCCTGGAAATAATTATATTATGAATTTTTTCGTATGTAAATAATTTATTAAATAAGTTTAAATTGAGGTACTAATATATTTTTCAAAAATTTGGACTAAAGAAGGTGTTGTGTCATGCTGAGTTAATTTTTCTTCCTTGTTGTTTTCTAGATTTATATACGTTGTGTCGAGCCTTGGGCTATTTGCTGTGAAATTAATTGATTTTATTGCATCTTTGGAATTGGTTGTGGCCTATGGGCAATTTATAATATGATTTGTTGTTTTGTGTTATCGTGATAATATCCGTATAAATTGTTGTGTGATTTAGGTTACTGTTATGCGGCGGATAAGGGTGGCATTCCACTGTTGATATTAGGTGGGTATAAGGGTGGCATTTCACTGTGATTATGTATGTTGGGATATTGTCTGGCGGAGCGATAAGGGTGGCTATTAAACGGAGTGATAAGGGAGGCTAATATAGGAGTGATAAGGGTGGCTATTATAGGAGTGATAAGGGTGGCTATAGGAGAGATAAGTGTGGCTATTGTCAGGGATGATATGTGATGATGTGGAGTTATTGCGTTTGTAAATTTTATGTGATGTTTTGATTTTCCTTGTGTTTATTTTTATATCTTGTGCAATTTATCTTGTTATTTCGGTAAACTTGATAATAGTCTTATCTATGTTGAATTTGAGAGCATGTGGCTATTACCGGGCAGATTATGAATTGAAATAGGGGCACGAGGTGCCGTGAGTAAATAATGATGATATTGGCACGTGAATTGTCTGTGCAGTTGTGATATGAAATATGGGCACGAGGTGCCGTGGTTCAATGAAGATGATATTGGCACGTGAGTTGTCCGTGCGGTTGTAATAGAGAAATTGGCACGAGGTACTGTGGAAATATGAAAGTGGGGTGAGACCCGTATTTTATGATTTTGAAATGACTTTTATTCAAAAGATATTTATTTGAAGAATTATATTTGAAAGAGATTTATTTGAAGAATTATATTTGAAAGAGATTTATTTGAAAGAATTATATTTGAAAAATATTTATTTGAAGGGAGTATATTCGAAATATATTTATTGGAGAGTATTATATCATGAAGATTATTATTTGAAAAAATATATATAGGCGAAAGATTTATATTTTAAAGACTTGATTAATTGGTTGTACTTGTATTCATTATTTGTTGAGTAGTATTTATGGTGTTCTTGTTGCCCTGTTGTGTATATAACTGGTTGATTATTATTGCCATCATTGTTATTTATTTTTTATTATTTTTGTATATTATATAGCACAGGTTATTAGACTAGTGAGTGTCTCGACTGTACCTCGTCACTACTCCACTAAGGTTAGTCTTGATACTTACTAGGTACCGACTTTGGTGTATTCATACTACACTTCTGCATATTTTTTTGCAAAGCCAGGTATTGGAGATATCAGATTCGGACAGAGTTGAAGCGTGATCGCAAGGACTCAAGATAGAGCTGTTTGGTCGTCGTAGTCCCGTGGAGTCTTTTTATTTTATTGTACTGTTAATTATTAATCAAACAGTATTGAGTATTCGATCCTTGAGATCATTCCATGTATTCAGTTAGAGTTCGTGACTCAGTATTACCAGTCTTGGGAGGTTTTCATAATTGTTTCCGCTGTTGGTTTTTGGCACCTGCATTGAATTCAAAAAAAATGCTTGAAATGTAATTGTGATTGGCTTACCTAGTCTTAGAGACTAAGTTCCATCACACGCATGTGGTGGGATTTTGGGTCATGACAAAATACAAAACACTTAATAATAAGTCAATTAATACATCACGGAGAACACAAGAATTTACATATTACAGAAATTAAAAAAATTAAAAAAAGTGCAGGCATAGAAAAATATCAACAAAGGGCACTCCCGAGGTACCGCCTCGTAGTCCCAAATCATAAATAAATTTCAATAAAGGGCACTCCCGAGGTACCGCCTCATAGTCCCAACACAAATACCAACAACAACAACAATAATGCCCTCGGGCCATCACAAGTTATCACGAATCAATCCCCGACATAGCCCACCTTGTCTCGCCACGTGCACAATAATAAAGTAAATGCACGTCTTGTCTCGCCGCACGCGCATAATAATATTCACACCTTGTCTCGCCACATGCGCAAACCCACATATATAGCATGTCTTGTCACGCCGCGTGTGCATATATCAATAGTAACAATAGCACGGCAGAAACCTCGTGCAAACACCCGAACATACCTCCCAACAATATCACGGCATCTCATATATTGCACTACAAGTGCTCAACTATTACAACTTCCAACAGATATCAACAATACATTATTTTTTACAATAAGGAACCCATGGCTCGACCATAATGTGCACAAAAATCTTAATAAAAATATCCGGGAGCGAACAAATCAATAAAATAATATTTTACAATTTAACACTTTGCCTCAATATGATTTACGGCCTTTATAACTCAATACCAATTTCAATAACATGCACTGAAAAATAATTCATCAAGGAACAACGCCTTCTTAATTTTAAATTTTTAGATAAATATATAAACGGCTTAATTTAAACTTGTTTAATTAATTTTTTGCAGATGAAAAATCCATAATGTGATTATTTTCAAGAAATATCAAATCAACAAACACACAGAATTCACATAAAAATTCAAGTGATAATCACACAAAGTTATCATATAAAATACAAACTCGACAAACAAGGATTGAGGCATGACAAATAGAGGATTTAATAAGTGCCAATAATTTTCAATTTAATACTTAAGGGCGTCTAAGAATTTTAACCGATATCATTTGCACATATAAACCAAGTACGTACTCGTCACCTCGGGTACATTAGTTTCAATTACACAGTTTTCCACATAAGACTCAATGCCTAAGGGGTAATTCCCCCACTCAAGGTTAGGCAAGATACTTACCTCGACGAAACTAAACCGATACTTCAAATGATCTTCGCGAGTGAAACCACCTCAGGACGGCTCAAATCTGAAATTCGCCCCTTAATAATACTACGATGGTCCACCACACTAAATAACTTTCAATCTTTAACAATGCAACATAATTGCACCAGTATTAGCAAGATTTCTATACTTTAAGTCATTTAGACATTTTATCAAACATCTAATGTGCATATTTTTCAACAACCTCCTTCAATGAAATTTTTTCACCTAACAATCACATTCCACACAAATGATTGGTCTCACAATCGTCTCTAGGTCATCCATAACTTTCCTTAGTACATGCATGCCCAACAATTCACTCTTAACCCACAAATCTTATCAATTAACTCATTTTACAATCTCTACAATACCAACACACCTAGCCTGGGCACTTATTGCTTATAATCATCATCTCATAAGTCCTAACACATATTCCATACATAAATAATTACCATGAATTAGTTAGAGAATGGTAGACTTACCTCTTGTAGACCAAATCTTGAAAGACAACTTTTGGGGTGTTCTTGAGATTTTGAAGTAATCCTATGGAATCCAATAATAAACCTTGTTGTAACTAGTGATTGAGAAGTGAAATAATCATAAAAACACACTTAAAAACTCACCTTAGATAGTATGAGAACTCTTGGATGACTTGAGGATGAGAGGGGAGGCTTAATCTCTAAAGAATGAGGCTATTTCTCTCTCCCCGTCCCTTTTATTTCAATTTCACATCTTTGGCGTCCAGGCCCGCGCCCAGCGCCAACCAAAATGCCCCATAAATTTTGCTCCTGACTTTGGCACTTTGATTCGCGCCTGGCGCCCTCCTGGGCACCCAAAATGCGGCCCATTTTTTCTGACAGGATAGTGTTCAATAAAACGCCTATAACGTTTTATAGGGACATCGAAATGACAAACGGTTTGATGGTTGGAAACTAGACTCAAAAAGCTTTAATTTGATAGGTATATCACCACCTAAGCCTTTATATTTTGATAGTTACATGCCTTTGAAGTCGTATCTTGTGTGAATTTATGCGAAACTTTAGCCCATTGCATAGCCCTCAACTTGCCTTAGTTCTAGGGATCTCCTTAGACCCTAACAACATGCAATACACCTCCTACACTTAATATCATGATCATCTAAGTTGTTTCAGTCCTTAACCTCTCGTGGAAAGCCAAGACGACACTTAAGCGACTTGTGAGTGTGCTTATGGCCTCGGACTAATAGGAAATTCGAGGGGCCTCACATCCTCCAACAACACTAGAATCACGAATCGCGCATCGATTCAAGCCTAAGAAACTTATAAACTTCCGAATTTCCAAACTCGACCTTGTACGCAAGTCATATCACATATTACAAATCTGTTCGAGACCTTAAGTCATTGAACGAGACGTAAATTCTCATAACGACAAGTCGGGTCGTTACAAAAATAATAGCTACTTTTCAATGACTTTGCAAACGATGGTTATTTTTCGATTACCAGTTCAAAAATTGGCTAGCCCGCACTATTTTCACCAAGAATATAATGGTTAATTAATGCTGAATATAAATTGAATATCGCAAAAAATTATTCCGTTTGATTTTATATAACACCTTTTTTTTTAAAATAATATTCGTTCTGATAAATCGGCACAATTCTACATGAGGAAACTCTTTAACCTTAACCTTCCTATTTTTCATTTTATCACATGCTCATAGAGTCAGCATGACATTCCATGTGGAACACTACAGAATACATAAGGTATTATTGTTATGTTATATAATATAGTTTGTTTAAATAACGTGTCGCCTGGACAATTAGACATCCAACCCGTAATCGCAACGACCCAATTGCAAAAGCAGAGCTCTACCAACTGAGCTATACCCCCGAACCAAGTAGAGCATGCATGAAGTAGTCAGATACTTCTTCTATTCTTTTCCCTAGCAGTCGAACATAAAACAAAACAGAGGGAGTAGTATATTGAGCTGTGAGGAGGATCACCCAGGGGAACACGTGTAATAATCCCGGGAGAAACTCCCGCCCCGAGGCAGAATGTTTTTTGAATTTGACCTTAAAGGTTAAGTTAGTGTACCATGAACAAACAAAAGCTCGAACAAATCCTAAAGTCTTACTGCCTAAAACGGTCAAAGATCCTCTACTTGAAAGCAATTGCTGATTTGATCTTTTGATCTTATTTTCTTGGGTGTGAGCGAGACAAATTCTTCTTAGCCCCGTTTAGCGCTATGGAATATGATCAATTTTAAAAAAAAATATATATCCGCCCAGAAAACAACTTTTTCAAATAAAAATTCCAAACACAACTTCAACTTTTAAAAATTAATCTTCAATTCAACTTAATCTATGTCCGAGCAGTACCTTAGTCTTCCACTTTTTCAATGATATCTATAAGAAAAGATGGTAAATAAAAAGGAAAAAAGAAAACGAGAGAAAAATAGTTGATCACTGCTCATCCAATGAACTGCCATCGGTTTAGCTAATCAACTCTTTATCCTCGAGCAGAATACAAACCATGTAAACCATACATGCTAAAGGTATTACAGGAAGCTGACAAGCTAACAATAAAAAGGAAAAGGAAATGATCCTATTAACTTCAAAATGCAATGAAGTAACAACAAAAGGTGTTTAGTTTACACGTACGTAGTAGCCTTATTGATTAATTAGTAGTACATTGGTGGTTGAGTTGAAGCAATACTTCCATATCCACCATCATAAATACCTTGACCAGGAGCGCCGATTCGTTGACCCTGAGGTTGCATAAATGCCTGAGCACCAGCCATCTTAGCTAAAGCAAGCTGCCTCTGGTACGCTGCAAGATCCATTGCTGAAAGACCGGGGATTTGTCCGATAGCCGGAGGTGGTAGAGGGTTGGAACTGCTTCCTGGTGGAGTTGGCTTGCTTCCCCACGAGCACTGCAACCGGAAACAGAAAATTTGCCTTTAAATCCTGAAGTGGTTACACTAGATTTAAATTTCACCAATATTGGGTTCTGAAAATTCCTCAATAAGCGCAAATTACGATGAAACACATGATTGTTTCCTGCAGGTGTTCAAGAAAGTTTGGCGACCCCATGCAAAAATTAAAAAGAGCAGCGGAATATGGGCATGTAAAGTGAAAGATAAGACCTTTTCTGAATTTTATGTCTCCTTTGATAGAAGGGAAGTCTAGGCGTAACTGGTGTGATCAGGAGGTCACGGGTTCAAACCGTGAAAACAGCCTCTTGCAGAAATGCAGAGTAAGGCTGCGTATAATAGACCCTTATGGTCCGGCCCTTTCCTGGACCCCACAAATAGCGTGAGCTTAGTGTAACGAGCGAATTTTTTTTGTGTGTTTGTGTGTTGTGGGTGGGGGGTGTAAATTAGAGAAAAGAATAACTATACAGCCAAAGCCCAAAGGTGCCAAAATTTCCTATATCTTGACATAACATAGTACCTTAACAGGTTTACCAAAAAGGAGTCGGGCATTCCCCAACTGAATAGCTCGAGCTGCTTCAGCATGGCTGCTGTATCTTACAAAACCAAAACCTTTGTCTCGTTGAATACGAACATCTTCAATAACACCAGCCCCAAGAGCATGAAAATGACGATGGAGGTCAACTGAAGTAACCTGAAACACAACTAGAATTCAGAACAAATAGATATTCTAAATAGGATAACTACAAAATAGACTGCTAATAAATTCATCCCAAGTACGTTTATGTGAATCTCTTATTCCTCTTTTTCGGATTCATTCCAAGTATGTTTATGTGAATCTCTTATTCCTCTTTTTCGGGGGAAGGGGGGTGTTCTCTTCCACCCCTAAAAACTACTTGATGCCCCGGGAATAGAAACTGAAGTCTAAATTGCTTGAAAGAATACACAGAAAAGGTAATCATGGCACTTCCAACATTATTTCCCCTTTTGATATAGTCATATTATATTATTTAAATCATATTAGCTCTTTGTATTCCTTTTATGCATATAAGAAATGGAGTTTAAAAAGTTCAAAAGACACTCACTTCAGGAGCAAGGTTGCCAACATAAACAGTTGTATACTGGGGATTATTTTCTGGAGCATCTTCGTTGACCACCTTTTCTTGACCATCATCTACATAATGAAAATATAATGACGAGAAGATTGTAAGACAACGATAAATTAACCTAATAAAGGAGGATAAGGCAACCGCCAAGTATTACTAAGCACATAATGTCACATATATAGTGCAGATCAGTTTGATAAACGATTTATGTATATAGCACGGATTTCCATAGATATGCATGTCCTCTGATCTATTACACATGCAACATGAACACCGAAGATGAAATAGAGAAACTGAGAGCATGAAGATGTTTAAAATAGACGAGTATAGAGTTTCAGACATCATAAGTTGAGATAGTAAGCTTTAAGAAGACAAGATGTAGAAGCCAATAAGCATACAATGAAACCAACCTGATGTTCCACTAGTCAATTCAACAACACTTTTGGCATCTGAATTCTGCTCGCCAATGGCTCCAGCACCTTTTGCTGCCCAGTTGCAGCGGATTTGTCTGCTACCAAGCCACTTCCCTTTTGCAGCGAAAATTTCAAATTAGATAGGAAAGAAAACCAGGGGTCAATAGAATTAACTCTTCCAAAATGATAAACGCAAAGCTGGCATGAAGCCGACTAATTAGCCAAGATCGTGAGAATCCTTTTATCCCTAAACAGTTAAGAATTAATTTATTTTAACCCTATCATCTTTAATTTTTGGCATACCTACACCGACCGTACTTTCATTTCTTGAATGCAAACATGGTAGAAATTTAGATTACCACAACCATGAGAATCCAAATGACACTAGATTGTAATGGACATTAGAGGAGGTTAGAGGTTTGATGGCTAGCTTCCTAAAATGAAAAACCAAGGTGCGATAATAAAGTGCACACATAAAGTGAGTGGCCCAGAGCAAAAATCAAGAGAAGAGTCGCTTAACATCAAACCAATGAAAGGAATATAAGTAGGCACAACCACGTTTTTTCAATAGTAAGTGGATGGTAAAGAATACAAACACCATGGTCTCTATATTTGATGAGATTGTGCACACAAATACAATGGAGTAACAAGATTAAATATTAGTAGACCAAAGTTTGTTCTTACCATTCAAGTCATTTATTGCACTCTGGGCCTCCTGCACAAAACATCCGAAAGAAGTACATAAGGCTTAAGACGGGGTTAAGATGCGCAATCATAATTAAAAAAGCAAAGCATAAATAGATTGTATTTAGACAGCTTAATACCTGCTGATTACGAAAGGAAACAAATCCAAACCCCCTTGATCGGCCTGTTTTCTGATCCCACATCACTCTCGCATCACTGCAAGAGATAACATGAATATAGCATTGATTGATCCCACTGTCTGAACATGAATGCGAGTACATCATATTTGGGACAAAATACAAGAAAGTTTGGAACTTACGAGCAGCTAGAGTAAACTGAAAAGCATGCAAACAATGTGGCATCTGTAACCTCAGGACTAAGATCACCCACAAAAATGTTATAGTGATCTACAAGTGAGAAGAAGCAGATTTAGTTCTTGGTACAATAATGTACAAAGTAACAAAAGGATTAAAATTGGAGATGTCTAAAATACATACTTGATGTGTCCTCTCTTTGGGCACTGGCATATGCCCAGTTAACTTTTATAGGCTGTCCAAACCTGCAATTTACAAATTAGGCGAAACCATAGAACAAATAACGAACTTGATGTCAGAATTTCATAAAAGCTCTTACAAGTGCCTTCCATTAAGGGTCACAATAGCAAGGGCAGCTGATCGGCGATCAAAGTAATCCACAAAACCATAGGATGACTGCATTGTAAAAAGATCACCATATATCACTCTCATGCTGACTATTCACACAACCAGAAGGAAAATCTTAAACTTTTTTCAGACTTGAGACGAACTACTGATTTATAATGTAAAAATCAGTATGGAAATAGGTCGTCTGAATTCCAATAAGGTACACGTGGATTAGTTATAAACGTATTAAAAATGATTTTTTGGGTATTCAAATGTTAGGATTTTAATAACAAAGAACGGTAACTAAAAGACTACAAGAAGGATATAGTTGATACAACAACGGCAAAAACACTAAAACCATATCCCTTTAGCTATTAGGTATCCTACATTTAATCCTCGAGTTACTATAAGCTATAAGCCAAAGAACAATACAATGCTCATTTAGAAATATCAAACTACTAACGGAGGTCAATATTATCTTTTATTGTATAGCGGAACATCTGAAATTTACACGATTTTAGATACTCTTACTATTCCCCAACTAAGCACCAAATAGATTATAGACTATCAAGCTTATACAACAAACAGCCTCTTAATGTTAAGAATTTAACGGGATCCATGTACTAAACAAAAACATCCAAGTACCAAGATGCCATTCCAAAGGCCAAACAAAGACGGGTAGATATTTTCTAGAACTAGATTCAAGGACTGCTATCAAAGCCAAACTAGGTAAGGTTTGGTTGGTGATCAGCAACTCTCTTCCCCAAACTATTCCCTTCTTGCTAGACAAGTTTCCTCAGAAACATAAAATCAAGGAATAAGACCAAGAACATCATTATGCACAATTTACCAAAAGAAACACTATTATGCATTCAAACTGAAGATTTTCAAATCTACAAGAGCTTACGAGTGATTCAAGAACTTTGGACTCCCATCACAACTTAGACTTACTCCAAGGCACAATTACCATAAAGCAACTATATAATGCCCAACAGGAAGGCTTTAACTTGTTTAATGATGTAAAAATCCATCATAACAATCAATTGTAGTGAGGTGAGATTTTCCAAATTGACTTGCATGACTTTTCTAGTAAGTAAAACAAGACCATACCTTGTCCTTTCTTATGAGCTTGCATCCCTCAAGGGGACCAGTGCTTGCGAAAACCTCTTGAAGAAGTGGTTCTGTGACTTGTGGGTGGATGTTTCCCACATACCTATATTGAATCACGTCGAAAACAAAAAGGTTATCAAGGATAATAATAATAATAATAATAATAATAATAATAATAATAATATAAAATCTCTTTTTAGTAGGCAGAAGAGCTGCTTTAGAAATACAAATCATAGAAGAAATAGATGAAAGAGTAATTATTCCCTTGTATGTGAGTGCTTGTACCAATACGGGAAATACACATGAGGGTAGATTGTCAGAATAGCATTTACTATTACCAAATAGCAGCTATTATCTTTGTTGATTTTGGAATGACAATCAAATAATCTAGCTGTAATTTCATCTTCAGGCTTCACTAATTGTGATGGGTTGTGTTGGAAAAAGACAAGGTCTTCCGCTCTTTTGGGGGTGATAAAGTGCAAAATATTCCTAGTCACGCAAATCTTCAAAAAAGAACGGTCCCCTGAAATCCCCCTCCCTGATCACCAAAAAGAAAGGAAAGGAAAGGAAAGGAAAGAAAGAAAATTGCCACCCCTCATGGCCAAGTCTCCTATTTTTTTTCCCTTTCTTCTTACAAGAGAAAATGAAGGGGACCCTTGGAGCAAGGGTAAAGTAGTCTTAGTGTGACATATAGGTCACGAGTTTGAGCCGTGGAAGGGGCCAATAATGCTTGCATTAGGGTAGGTTGTCTTCTGTTACACCCCTTGGGTATAGCTCTTCCATAGACCCTGCGTGCACACGGGATGATTTGTGCACCGGACCGCCCCTTTTTCTTCTTACAAGAGAAAACCTAGACTGTCAACAGCTATGCTAGTTCAATATACCAAATTTAAACAGAAAAATTGTACTTAAGCACTGAAGTCTACATATGACATGTCACTGTTCAATCTATCACTTATAGACATTCTTGTAAATGCAAAAAAATGAAGAAAAAACTCAATTCCTGACTCAACTGGGAAATCTTTTTTTGATAAGGCAAAAAGTAACTGCAGTAGGAAACCCGATATCATGTACAAGGCAACAAGCAACACTAGGAATACAAAAGGTAAACAAGACTATAAGCTTGATATCAATTATAGTATACAAAATGATGTGTAAGGCACTCACACACTCCTGCAAATGCTTGAATCAAATCCAGGAGGCAGATTTCCACTCAAGATGGGTTCTATCTGTAAATAAATAAGCAATAAAATGTCAGGAAAATGGTAAATAAATAAGTAGGTGAGGGCTAGATATTCCCCAATATAGGCAACTAAGAAGAATATTTTTGATAATAGAATGAACCCCTAATGTTTGTTGCACATCCTCAAGTAAAATTGTACAACAACAATAACAAATTCAGTGAAATCCCACACAAGTGGGGTCTGGGGAAGGGCGTGTGTACAAAGACCTTACACCTACCTTGTAAAGGTAGAAAAATTATTTGTGACAGATACTCGGCTCAAAGACAGATAAAAAGGAAGCATTAACAAAAAACAGTGACAATCAGCAAGATAAGGTGATACGAAAACCAAAGCAAAAGAAACAGGTAGTAAAAAAGTTTGAAGGATAAGCAAATACGAGAATAATACTAATACTACAGGAGTGAAAAAGAGATGCACTCGACTACACTAACCTTCTACCCTAATCCTCGACCTCTACGCCCTTCTATCAAGAGTCATGTCCTTAGTAAGCTGAAGCTGCTCCATATCATAATCATCACTCCCCAATACTTCTTAGGCCTACCTCTACCTCTCAACCCCACCATCGCCAACATCTCGCACCTCCTCATTGGGGCAGCTGTGTATCTCCTCTTCACATGCCCGTACCATCGCAACCTCACTTCCCACATCTTGTCCACCACGTTGGTCACTCCCACTTTGTCCCGAATATCTTCATTCCTAATTTTATCCCTCCTGGTATGCTCGCACATCCATCTCAGCATCTTTATTTCTATTATTTTTATTTTCTGGACATCGAAGTTCTTGACTGGCCAACACTCTACCCCATACAACATAGTCGATCTGACCACCACTCTGTAGAACTTAGTCTTTGTAGCACATTCTTATCACACAGAACACCGGATACGAGCCTCAATTTCATCCACCCCGCTCCAATACGAAATGTGACATCCTTGTCAATCTCCTCAATACCTTGCCCCAAGATACTTGAAACTTTCTTTCTTAGGAATGACTTGTGTGTCAAGCCTCACGCCCACGTCCGCTTCATGAGTTATATCGTTAAACTTGCACTCCAAGTATTTTGGTCATGTTCAACTTGAAACCTTTAGACTCTAAGATCCAAATGTCCAACCTCGCGTTAACTCTACCTCTCGCCTCGTAAAACAGTACTATGTCATCAGCAACTACCATGCACCATGGCAACTCCCTTTGAATGTGTCACGTCAGTACGTTCATCGCCAAGACTCAACTAAAATTGTATGAAAACTAATTCAAATAAAGAAGCAGATGGTTGCTATGCACGCACCCAAGTTTCAAAAAAATCTTTGTTACTTATCTTACAAAAATCATAATACTAAACCTACAAAGAGAGAGAAAATTTGAACAATTACTAGACCATTAACATGGTAACCCTTGGCAACGATTTATAAGTTGTAAGGAACGAGATGAACTCCAAAATTTACTCCTATTACGCCATATTTCTCTCCAAAACCAAAATGGCTTCCCAAGCATATAATAAAACGAACAAATAAATAGGACCGAGACACAAATTTCAATCTTCAAACAAACTACAAACCAGAAATGAAAATCAAAAGCTTGTAGCTTTGATGATATGCAGACTTGTAAACCCAATACATACTAAGAAGACAAATGAGTAACCAAATACGATATAACAACGCAAAAAGATAGGACCCAGAATATAAACTCAATTTTCAACCAAACCACAAACCAGAAACGAATACACAATGTTAGTACTAGCTTTCTTGATATTTTGACTTGTAAGCACAGTAACAGTAGACGTCAAGAAATCAAATGGGTAACCAAAATATGAAATAGAAAAGCAAACAAATAGGACCCGAAAGAAAAACTAAGCAAACAACAATCCAGAAATAAACATACAATACTAGTAGAATCATTGATATCAGGACTTGTAAGCACAGATCAAGAACTCAAGTCGGAAACTAAAACATGAAATTGGAAAGGAAAAACAAAAAGGAATAGTCCATCTCAAAGACAGAATTCTACTAGCTCTCTTGACATTTGGAATTGTAGCCTCAACAAATATAAAGAAGTCAAAACCTAAATAGACAAAACCTTTACTAAATCATAACTAATACAGTACTAGGAAAAATGAAACTTTTGGAAGGGCAAACATAGAAAAATTACACGAGGAACCCGGAACCCAACTTACAATCAAACTACAATCCACTAATGAAAATACAAGCAGCTTTCTTGATATTTGAACATGAAAAACCCTATGCATAAAAGGGCAGCCCGGTGCACTAAGCTACCGCTATATGCGGGGTCCGGGAAGGGTCGGACCACGAGTCTATTGTACAGCAGCCTTACCCTACATTTCTACAAAAGGCTGTTTCCACGGCTCGAACCCGTAACGTCATTAACTTTACAAGTTACGTCAAGGCTCCCCTTCAAAGACATGTTATTTGTACATCATGCCCCTTTACAATTTTAAAATTAAGAAAATGACCTTTTTAGATCTCTCACGTGTAAAAGGCAAATTTCTTATGTGTAAAAGTGAATCTCCTATGTGTAAAAAGAAAAAGGTAAGGTCATAAAACAAAAAATAAGTTTGTAAAGAGCCACAAAACCAATTAACCCTTCAAACAAAAACCCTATGCATAGTAAGATATTAAAACCTCAAAAATGACATATTCTTCTTTGAATAATAGGAAAAACTGAAACTTTTGGAAGAATAAACAAAGAAAAATTACCAAACAAAATATGAAAACAAAAAACAAAACAAAAAAAGAATAGGACCTAGGACCCCGACCACAATCAAATACTCAATATACAAACAAACTACAACCCATAAATAAAATCACAATGCTAGTAGCTTCCTAAACATATGTAACCCCAATAATATCAAGAATTCAAAACCTAAAAACAAAAACAAAAACAAAAAAGACAAAAACTTTATTGAATAACAGTTAAAATGAATCTCTTTACAGGGTAAAAACAGAAAAATTACTATGCTAGTAGCTCTATTAACATTTGGATTTCAACCCCAAAAAATATCAAAAAATCAAAACTTAAAAACCAAAAAGACAAAAACTTTATTGAATAGCAGATAAAATAAAACACTTGAAAGGGTAAAAATGAAATAAAAATTACCTGAGGAGGTGCTAAGAGACCAGGGTGATAAAGTGATTGTTGCATCAATGCTTGCTGTTGCTGTTGTTTCAGCCTTTGCTGTTGCATCATCTTTCTAAATATGGGGAATTTAAATAGAAAAAAAAAGGATAAAGAAATTGAAGGGATAATTAGGGTTTTGATTGAAAGAAAGAAAAATTGAAGGAAGAAAAAAATGAAAAGAAAAAAAGAAAGAAAAAAAAGAAAAGAAAAGAAAAGAATCCCTCGAAGGAGAGGGAGAGAGCTGCAGTACAGGAGATGAATGAAAGAGATATGGCGTATGCCACCCCGTTGGTTTGAGGTTAGGTTATTTTATAGAAGTGCTAGAAAAATACTCGTATTTTAGTTTTTACCTTAAACCTTGTTTGGATGATTGTTACGCGTCCTTTTATAATGTTTTGTATTATAATATATCGTTTGATAAATATAATATTTGGATAGATTATATCGTTTGTTATTATTTCATGATATAATGTCCCGATAATATAAAGAATAAACTTATAATATTATAAAGAAAAAGTATGATACATGGTAAATTTATTATATAATAGGTAGGGTAAATGATAAAATAAAATTATTTAAAAATAATAATGGGTGACATGAGAGAAAAAGACAAGATAATGACGTAACCACACCAAATAGATCGTTACATAAAGTGGCACATTGCGTCGTTACGTAATGACGGATATAACGATACGATACAATAAAATTTAAGTAACAACCAAAACAAACATCGTATTTAAAGTAACAATACGATACAATACAATAGGTAACAACCATCCAAACAGGTTGTTAATCAAAACTCTCAAATTAAAATTTTTGAGTAATATTAGTGTTAGAACTCGCGCGATAATTTGACAGAATATTAACAAAATCAAAGAATACTCGACAAAACCAGGAGCGGGTCGATAAAATACCAGGCACCCCTAATTGCTACCGAAAAGAGACGCCTAACGTTTCATAGAGCAGCCATACAGTGATGATACAGCTCCTCATGTCATACCAAAACCTTCAAAATGTTGCCCTACCTCAGGATATACGATGGCACGACCGACCCACAAGATCATGTGACCCATTATGTCACCGTCGTGAAAGGCAACGACCACGCCAAAGAGCAAATGTCCTCAATTTTGCTGAACAAATTCAGCGAAACCCTTACGGGAGGAGCATTAACATGGTATTCACAGCTACCAACTCGCTCCATAGAAACTTTCAAAGAGATGCCGACAAGTTTGTAACGTCCCATGCGGGGCCAAGAAGGCCGAAGCGAGAGTGAGCGACATATTTGTCATTAAACAAGCCCTAGGGTAAGGGTTGAGGGACTCTCTCGCCCGGTTCAATCGAGTGAGGATGACTTTGCTGAACGTATCCGAAGGAATGACGGTTGCAGCATTTCAGAACGGGCTGAGCAGGGATGGTTCGAGATCAACTAGGAAATTATTGAGTCGGCTGATGAAGTATCCCCCAACCACTTGGGATGAAATACACAACGCTTATTGTGCCGAGGTCCGAGCAGATGAGGATGACCTCAATGGATCAACTCATCGATTAACCTCGGTACAGGCAGAATCCAGAAAAGATCGAAGGAACGATGCTAGAAGAGATCTCGCAGCTCCGCGACCTAACAGGGAACGACATCAGTCGTATGTCAGAACGACCACTACAGCCTCTCCCCACTACGAAAAGGGCCCGTTTAGATCAAGGACAGGGACTTACTAGAATGAAAGAGGTATGCCCCATTTACTATCCGCTCATAATTTTTATGTGTCATCTACAAAGATAGTCTATGCTTTGGAGAAACTAGGACTGACGGTAAAGTGGCCGCAAAAGATGAGGTCAGATCCGAGTACTGGAAAATCTGACGCCCTTTGTGAGTTCCATCAAGAACGAGGGCACAAAGCCGAGGATTGCATCTCCCTAAAGGAGTAAGTCGTAAACATGTTGCGACAAGGACACCTCAAAGAGTTGCTAAGCGACCGGGGAAAGATCAACTTCGCCAGAGGACACAAACAACACCAAGGACCGCTAAAGCCACCCTTGCCAGCCCATATAATCCACATGATCATCAGCGGCAGCGATGACTCCTCCATCAACAACGTGAAATTCACCATTACCCACAAGCTCAAGCAATCAATCACCCGCGAACGGTATGACAGACTCAAGGAAAATATCATCTTCGATAGGTCAGACACCAACGGTTTGACCTTTCCCCACAATGACACCCCCGTTATTACTTTACGAATTTTAGATACCGATGTGAGTCGCATTATGGTAGAGGACGGGAGCAGCGCGTGCATTATCCATCCTCGAGTACTTGCACAAATGAAACTCGAAGATAAGATAGTGTTGCGTTAGATCACGCTAACTGGTTTTAACAATGTAGTTGAGCGAACATCTGGAGAAATCACACTCCTCGTTCTGGCCGGTGGCATCACTCTAGAAACCACATTCCATATCATGGACTAAGACACATCATATAACGCCATAGTAGGGCGACCATGGATACACACCATGAGAGCCGCCCTTCTAGTTTATACCAAGTCATCAAGTTCCCAACTCTGTGGGAAATATTCAGTATACGAGGGGAACAACGCACATTCCGGGAATGCTACCGTATCTCCCCAGACAACTCGGCCACCCAACAAAAGAGTGACAAAGAAAAAGAGGCATAGCAATCACCATTGTCGAGGTCGGCACATAACAACAGGGGGACGACATCAGAGACCCAAATATGGTCGAAGTTGCAAGATCGACCATAGAAGGCCTCGATCCAGTTCAATTAGACCTCAACAACCATAACAAGAAGGCTTACATTTGCTGCAAACTTCATGAACCAGGTAAATCTTGTTAATTCTTAGTAGCTAACGCATATTTGTTTGCTTTCGGCCATGCATATATGCCAGGTATCCCAAAGGAAATCGCCACACACAAACTGAACGTCGACCCATTCCACCCTCAGTAAGACATGTCAAACGTAAGTTCAACTCCACAATTAATGACGTCGTACGTGAAGAGGTGGAAAAACTATCACGACCCAAAATCCATTAAAAGTCGTGATGGCGCCGGACACCGCTGTCAGGCAAGCCAAAAATAAATACTTAATTTGGTTCTCATTTAATATTTTTGAAATCATATTTCCTTCAATTAAATAGTAAAATATGGAATTTACAGAGTAAAATAGCAATATTTGTAACAATTTCAATACAGGACAACCCATAATCACCCCAAAACTCGGCGTCACAAGTGCATGAGCCTTAACTAGGAATGTAAAATAAAATACATATGTCCGGAATACAAATTTGGACAGGAAAAATATAAATACTCTAAAGGAGACTCTACTGGCTGCGGATCGTAGTATAGAATGCAGCTCACCTAAGTTCCATCATAACCGCGCCTCTACGCCCACAAGGTCACTAGACATATATGTACCTGCAAAAAAATGTGCAGAAGTATAGTATGAGTACGTAAATCAACGCGTACCCAATAAGTATCCCGCCTAACCTCGAAGAAGTATTGACGAGGGATCGACTCCGATACTTACTAAAGGCTAACAATAAAATACCGATATTATAATTATACGTGGATTGTATAGAACGGTTGTAAACTCAATAACATGAAGTAAGTAAACAATTCTTTTTTTAATAGAAACTTTCCAAATTTATTTTCGTCATTTAACATTTTTGTATCTCGGGTCAATGAAAGCAATATCAATTATTATCAATTCCAAATATATAACATGCGTGAATCATGCCGAGGTCGTACGGCCCGATCCAACATAAATATTTAAATTGTGCACTACCGAGGGTCGAACAGCACAAACCATAGATGCATCTATCTGCTACCGAGGCGTTCGGCCCGCTCCACAAAAGAGAAAATACATTAAACAACCAATTCAAGATTTATTAAAGGGAAAATATTCCAAGAATTTCAAATTCTCATTTAACGGTCAAGTAAATGAAGTTTAACCTTTTTACAATTCCTTTATCGAGTTCCTAAATATTTTATACAATTAAATTAACAAGTAGGGCGCAAACATCACAAGTGCAACATGATATGGGTCCTAGACTACCCGAGAATAAGCATAATAGTAGTTACGCACAGACTCTCGTCACCTTGTGCGTACGTAGCCCCCACAAATAGAAACACATAATGATTTGATTCACTTATGGGTTAATTCCCTCTTATATGGTTAGAAAAAGGAGACTTACCTCGCTGCGAAATTTCATAACTTGCTCCAAAGTCTTTCCAACAACTCAAACCAATGCCCATCGCTCCAAAACTAGTCAATAAATGTACAAATCCACAAATATATACTCTAATACTCATAATAATTCAATTTACGACAATTTCCAACTCCGCTCGAAAAGTCGATAAAAATCACTCTCGGCCCACGTGCCCGGATTTCGAAAATTTTCGAAGATAAACTTTACCCATAACACCACGAACTCAAATATATAATTTATTCCAAATTCTATGTCCAATTTCGTGGTCCAAATCCAAAAATACCAATTTCAAGGTTTTTTTCTTCAAAATCCCAAATTTCCAAAAACTTTCAAGTATAAATCCTTATATAATACAAGTATTTAACTTGCAATAAGTGAGAATCACTTACCTTGATATAGATGACAAAAATCTCCCTTCCAAGAGCTCCAAAAATCGCCCAACCAAATGAAAAATGGAGGAAAATGGCCAAATCCCGTATTTTAAAAAGCCTCACTGCCCAGGCGACCCTTCTTCGCGAACGCGGCACAACCCTCGCATTCGCGAAGGCTTGCCCATCTACTGCCTCGCATTCGCGAAGGCCAAATCCCAGCAGCCTCAAAGTTCCTCTTCGCGAACGCGGGACTCCTTTCACGTTCGCGAAGAAGGAAACCAGATACGAGCAACATCGGTTCCAAAACAGCTCAAATTGATCTGAAACCACCCCGAAACACACACGAGGTCCCCGAGACCCCATCCAATCACACCAACCAGTCTCATAACATAACACGGACCTGCTCGAGGCCTCAAATCACATCAAACATTACCAAAATCATAAATCGCACCCCAATTCAAGCGTAATGAACTTTAGAACTTCAAACTTTTATATTCGATGTCGAAACATATCAAATCACGTCTGATTGACCTCCGAATTTGCACACAAGTCATAATTGATATTACGGACCTACTCCAACTTCCGGAATCGGAATCCGACTCCGATATCAAAAATTCCACTCCCGGTCAAACTTTCCAAAAACCTTCAAATTTCCATTTTTGGCCAAATGACCTCGAAACAACCTACGGACCTCCAAATCCATCCAGAATCACCATATGGATCTATTCCCATGCTCGGAATCCCAATCGGACATCGATAACATCGAAATGCACTTCAACCCAAATTTATGAAATCCTTCTAAAATGCCAACTTTCCACAATAGGCGTTGAAACGCTCCCGGGTTATCCAAAACCCGATTCGGACATACGCCTAAGTCCAAAATCATCATACGAACCTGTTTGAACTTTCAAATCTTGATTTTGAGGTCGTTTACTCAAAATCACACCTTAGTAAATTTTTCCAACTTAAAGCTTTCGAAGTGAGAATTTTCTTTCTAAATCAACTTCGGATTTCCCGAAATTCAATTCTGACCACACACACAAGTCATAATAGAAACTACTCAAGGCCTCAAACTGCCGAACAACATATTAGAGCTCAAAACGACCGGTCAGGTCGTTACAAAATCTGTTGGAAAATATCTCCATCAAGGAGTCGAAGTAACCCAGTGGGTCGCCAACATGGTCATGGTGAAAAAGAAGAATATGAAATGGCGTATGTGCATGGATTTCATAGATTTGAATAGATCATGCCCGAAGGATTCATTTTCATTACCCCATATCGAGCAACTCATCGATGCAACAGTCGGGCATGAACTACTGAGCTTCTTGGATGCTTATTCAGGTTATAATCAAATCCTCATAGAAGAAGAGGACCAGGAAAAAACCTCATTCATCACCATCAAGGGACGTACTGCTACAGGGTCATGCCCTTCAGGCTAAAAAATATGGGGGCAACTTACCAAAGGTTGGTGACGAGGATGTTCAAGGACCAGCTCAGCAAAATGGTGGAAGTCTATATATACGACATGATGGTCAAGTCCAAAAGGAAAGAACGTCATATTGACCATCTGAGAGAAACCTTCGACATACTCAGACGGTACGGAATGAAACTGAATCCTAAAAAGTGTGTGTTCGGTGTTGCCTCAGGAAAGTTTCTAGGTTTTTTGGTATCACAACGAGGGATCAGGGTCAATCCTGACCAAATCAAAGCTATCGAGGGGAAACCAGGACACTTGACCACCAAAAAATAGGTTCAAAGGTTGACTGGCCATATCTCTATCATATCAAGGTTCATTTCACGATCGTCGGATAGGTGTCACAAATTCTTTGACGTACTTAAGAAGGATAACGGCCTCCAATGGACTTTTGAGTGCGTCCAGGCCCTGAAGGAATTAAAAGCATACTTGTCGTCGCCACCACTGCTTTCAAAACCAGAGCCGGGGGAACGTCTCCTCGTTTACCTCATTGTATATGAAGTAACTATGAGCCCAGTCCTAGTTCGAGAAAACAAAGGTACGCAATCCCCCATCTATTATATTAGCAAAACATTAGTCGATGTCGAGACGAGGTACTCTCACCTCGAAAAACTGGCCCTTGCCTTAGTCATAGCTTCGTGAAAGCTTAGATTGTATTTCCAATGCCACCCCATCTCGTTCGTAACGACTTTCCCCCTAAGAAGCATTTAAAATAAATCCGAGTTATCGAAAAGGCTGGCCAAATAGGCCATCAAGCTGAGCAAGCACGATATCACGTACCAGCCGCGAACAACAATAAAGTCACAAGTGCTCGCTGACTTTAGCACAAAAGTAATGCCTGAAGTTGAAAGAGAAGCCGCCCAAACTTCCCCCCAACCTCTGGGTCATGTACACCGATGGCGCGTCCAGCGCGTCAGGGTACGAACTGGGACTTGTACTCGAAGTCCCAACTGGCGAAGTAATTCGCCAATCCATAAGGTACCCAGATATGACTAACAACGAGGCCGAGTATGAGGTCGTAATTGTAGGTTTGAGGCTAGCAATCAAGTATGGGGTAAAACGGTTAAAACTACGTTGTGATTCCCAACTCGTAGTCAACCAAGTCACAGAGACTTTTAAAATCAAGGAACAAAGATTGCAAAAATATCAGATCGAAATTTACAAGTTGTTGTCCGAGTTCGACGAATGTCAGCTCGACCAAATTCCACGAGCACAGAACGCTGAGGCGGATAGCCTCGCTAAGCTAGCCGCAACCACAAAAAATATTAAAAGAGGAGACAGAAACGTGGTCCACCTCCTTAACTCATTGTTAGACCAAGTCGAGGTAAGAACCATAAACTTAACTTGGGACTGGCGCAATCATATTATTACATACTTGCAGGACAATACACTCTTAGATGATAAAAAAAGGCCAAGAAATTGAGAATGCAAGCGGCCAGATATAGTATCATCCACGACGACCTGTATAAGAGAACTTACGTCGACCCTCTAGCAAAATGCTTGGGCCCAAACCAAACTTGGCGCGTCTTTGAAGAGGTCCACGAAATCCATTATGGAGCTCACTCCGGCAATCGAGCTCTGGTCAGATGCCTCATACGGACATGATACTATTGGCCTACCATGAAAAAGGAGGTCGCGTAAGAAGATGCAAGCAATGCCAAAAGTGCGCCCTAATGATTCATCAAGCGGGCGATCACCTCCACTCGGTCACCTCACCTTGGTTGTTCATCAAATAAGGAATGGACATCGTGGGGCCCCTCTCGACAGGACGAGGTAACATACGATTCCTTTTGGTTTTAACTGACTACTTCTCTAAATTGGTGGAAGTAGGAGTATTCGCCCAAATACGGGAACATGAAGTTATCACCTTTATATGGAGAGACATCATATGGAGGTTTGGCCTCTCCAAAGAGATCAACTACGACAACGGACCCCAGTTCACGGGAAAGAAAATTGCCGAGTTCTTCGAGAAAAGACATATCAAAAGGATACTCTCGACGCCATACCACCCTGCAGGCAACGGGCAAGCAGAGTCCTCCAACAAGTTGATACTGAACATCATGAAGAAAAAGCTTGAAGACGCCAAGGGACCGTGGGTGGAAATATTACCAGAAGTATTGTGGGCTTATCGAACAACTCCGAAAATGAGCATAAGAGAGACACCTTACTATTTGGTCTATGGGGCCGATGCAGTAATACCAGTCGAGGTCAGAGAACCCAGCCTAAGGTACTCCCATGAGAGCGGTACGAGCAACGACTAAAACAGAAGACAAGAGCTCGACGACGTCGAAGAACGAAAAGATACGGCCTAATAAGAATGATCGCCCAAAAACAACAAGTGGAACACTATTATAACAAAAAAGCAAAGGTCATGCCGCTCAAAGTCGGGGACTATGTGCTTAAAGCTAAAACACAAGCGAGCAAAAACCCACGAGAAGACAAGCTAGGAACAAATTGGGACGGTCCGTACAAAATCACAACAAAAGCAAATAAAGGATCATTCCAATTAGAAACAATGGAAGGAAAGTTTCTACCAAACAACTGGAATATCAGCCACCTCAAATACTTTAACTTTTAAAAGATAAAGCATCCTCCAAGTCGTACTCTTTTTCCCTCACTTGAGTTTTGTCCCAGTTGGGTTTTATCAAAGAGGTTTTTAACGAGGCGACGTCAGGAACACTGATAGAATATAAGGGTCCACCAAACTCTATAGAGAACCAGGTTCTCTATCAGTTCCACTAGAACACACGCACATAACAGTAAGTAGATGACAATAGGAATTTTACGTGGAAAATTCCCAGCTCAATGGGATTAAAAATCACGACCTACGCTTGTAGGATTTCAACTCCACTACTGAGCAACTTTTAGATTACAACCTATGCAACCTAGGAATTAACCTCTTAATCCCTCACTAACTTGTTATGCTCTATTACAGGCCACTTTGTAATAACTTTATTACAAAGTCTTTACAACTCGACTAACTCTAGCCAAAACTCAAACACAAATGTTTAAGGTTTACAAAGGGTTTCCTACAGAATACTTCTGAACAAGCTAAGTAGGAAATACAATTTAAGAACTATTACAAAGTTACAACTCAACTAAGGACATACAATGACTTGTTGTGGGGAATTTGTCCGTAATAGTGTTGTTCTTTATTCTTGATGCACTTGAGAATTGATTACTTGATGATCAATTACCGTGTGAGAGCTGGAAAATGAATTCTCTAAGTGAAAAAGTGATTTGTTTTACCTTCCTTGATGTTAATAATGCATTTGTGACATCACTAGAATGATGTAAGCAAGGTAGGTAAAAGACACTCCCCATAAAGTTGACTGATGCACTATTTTTGCACTGTAGCATGTACATGCAACAACTTTATAGCTGGGGAATTTGACTTGTACTGTTTCCTCGGAAAACGATCGTTATTTGTTCCCTTTGTTATTCCTCTGACTCTGAAGAATTGAAGCATATTCCAAGCTGGAGCCTTTCTATCTTAAGGTCTTGAGGATATGTAACTGATTCCTTATCTGGTTCTTGGCAGTAAGTTTGTTAGATCATCAAAACATAAAGCAAGGTAGTTGTAACCTATCAATTTTCCCCTTTTTGATGATGACAAACTTATAATTGAAGATCCCAAAGAAAACGCACAAAATCAGAACGTGAACCAGAAAAGATTTAAGTTTCCCCCTGAGTTTGTATTCCCCATTAATCAGTGCTCATTAATCAATTATGCACATTAATATTCCCCCTTTTGGAATCATAAAAGGAAGAGCAACAAGTATATAGCAAAAAGAAGTCTAGCTCGAGTTAACTCATGTCACCTGTGTGCACACAACATGACTAAAAACATAGCATAAAGACAAGGCATAGTTAGCAAAAAAGGGAAAAGCCTGCATTATCATTAATTTGGATTTTTTAATAGGAGCAGAGTCAATGTTACTACCACCATCCATAGTTTTGAACAAAAAAAAAAAAAAGACCACAAACATCATCATAAAAAAGGTGACACTGAGGGAATAGACTGATCACTAAAGACTGGACACTGAAGGGACGCTGTTTAGGGAGCATTGGAAATAGATGGCTTCGAAAGGGCTTGGAGGACTAAATCCATTCGAGTATTTGCTGAAATTTGCTCGTTGAGTAGTCTTTCTTTCATGTCCTCCACTTGTTTCCTAAGCTCAACATTCTCTTTTGTTAGACGAGCAACCTCTTATCCTTGAGAACAACTGGAGCCAGGTGCCTCCTGCAGCTGACTTAACTGAGTCTCAAGGATAGCATTCCTTACTTTCAAATTCCGTATCTCCGAGGTAGCACTATTCTGAGCATTGATCAGCTGAGAGATTGTAGAAGTGCTTCCAATCCCTCCAATTTTCTCGATACACTCACATTCTTCAAGAGTAGCTCTGGAGAAAGTTTGCTTCTTTGTGCCCACTTTAGCTTGTCCCAGAGGAACCTTGAAGTGCTTAAAGACCTTGGTGAGAAGGAACCCATACGGCAACCCATGATTACCATCTTTAAAGCCTGCCACTTTGTTCATGTGCTCTATCATAATCCCAGACATATTGATGGTGGTGAAGTTGTCCAATGCTTCCATGAGGAACAGGTCTGCACGAGAGGTGATAGATCTTCTCTCAGCTCGAGGTAGTAATACCTTATTAACCATCTCAAATAGCAGTTTATATACAGGAAGAAGGGCCTTCTTCTGAACTCGTTCCCCCTGCTGAACTGCTTTGTCGTTTAATATGGCATTTCTAAAATTTTGAGAATAAGATCCATGGACACTAGACAACCCTTCACCAGGCATACCAAGAATGGATCCCAACAAGGCAGAGTTCATCACCATATCAACTACATTCACCAACACACAGATGTGACCATCTTCAACTTTAAAAACTTCAGCGTTGAAACTTTGGACTTCCTCTTCATACACCATTGGAGCATCATTCGTGAACAAATGTGTCCACTGTTGGAACTCACAGATCTCAACCAGTTGTTGCATACCAGCCTCCTCCAAGATATTAGGGGCAAATGTACGGCCCCATAGCACCTTTTGACTTCTTAACCTCTATTTCCCAATACTCCTTGGATCACTCATTCTTGCCTTCTTTGAGGAACCAGGTTCCTCATTCGTATCAGCTCTTCTCTTAGTAGATTTGCACGCATTCTTTCCCTTTTCATCAAACTTCACAGACTTTTCACCAAATTTTTCCATTACCCTGGCAGCATACTCTTCAACCAACTTAACACCAAATTCTTTCACCACACTTTTACTAGCAACAACATCATCAAACTTGTTCAACCCTTCAGCAGACACAGAAGATCCCCTTTTTGGGTTGGGGAGATCATGCTTCTGTGAGCGCTTTCTAGTTAAGGAACTAGGTTCCTCTTCTACTTCATCATCCATGTTCACAACTAGCACTGACTTCTCACTTACAACTTTCCCATCTTTCACTAATTTTCTTCTCCTTGACTTAGCTTGGCTGTTCTTAAGCGCAGACTCAAGAGCCTCCTTCCTTTTCAACCTTGTAGTAGGTCGCTTAGGAGTGTACTCTTGAGCAACCATTGGTCTACGCCTAGTCAAACTAGCAATCGGCATATCATCAGAATCCTCTTCACTAACACCTTTTACTTCTCTGGACACAGATCTTTCCTCAGGCATCACCACACACAAAGGTTCAGCATCAAAATGAGTAGAAGGAGCAGGGTCAACACTGACATGGGGCTCTTGAGAGGACCAATGAGTTAAATCCTCCTGGGAGGAATCAGGTCCCTCATTTGGTACCCCAGTAGTATTGTCCTGTGCCGATTGTTCAACAGGCACAAGCTCTCTATCCTCTTTCACAGTCTTAGACTCTTCTCCTTGGGTATCAAAACCATCATCATCTCCTTCTATAATAACCCATTCATGAGATATGGATAGCATGTTCTCTATTGCCTCATTTTCTTGTACATCCATGGAAAACTCAGTAGATAAAGGAGTGTTACCTGTGGACATAAGATCAGGAGCAGTCCTTGTAGTGTCAAGCTTCTCATAACTATCAGTTGGATCTACCTTTGACCCCTTTTTCATAAGCGATCTTGAAATTGCCTGATTTTATTCTTTGTCAGCAGCACTCTGTTCATCCCCTTTTTCCGGCGAAGTAGGAGAAGGGCTCTGGGCTACAAATCTTGTGGGAGTCGAGATTTTGCGACTTCTATGAGAACCAGAACTCGAGTGGGTAAGAGAGGAGATGGAATATGGGGGTGACTCTGTCCTAGGGTTTTGGTTTGCAGTTGTGTGGGGTGAGGAGTCTAATATGGGTGTATCAACATGTGAGAACTCAATGGAGATGTCACTTGGAGCACTCGAGGTTGTTTGATTTTCAGCCATGGTGAGAAGAAGATAAGGGATTTGGCAGTTTGAAGAGAAGAAGAAGAAGAATGGGGTTTTGAAGTTTGATGAGAGGAGTTGTAACAGTGATAGATGAAGTTATGATAGACGAGGGATCGGTTAAGAAAGAGCGGCAGTTTTGGGAGTCGGGTCGATAATAAATGGGTAGGAGGTTTGGGTCTCAAGACGCAGTGAAAAGAAATTGACGCACTGATGACGTGACACTTGTTTTATCCGTTCAAAATTGTGCATGAGAGAACAGAGAAACTACTAACCTGTGTCAGAGGAATCAGGTTCCCTCACAAATCTTGCATTTGTAAGCTTTGGCCTTTTTACCAGCGCGAACTGTATCAACTGCCCATTTGCTCTGTAACCATCATGTGTGTCTACCTGTAATGGTATAGAGATGAGTTAGACTTTGCCAAAAAATACATTTAGCTAATTTTACCTAAACATGTCTTTCATAGCCAATCATCGAGGGACCAGGTTCTCAGTTTGGCTTTATCAATCCCAGAGCCAAACGATTTCTTTTAAAATGTTCTCTACTCAAAGCCTTGGTAAATATGTCTGCAATATGATCTTCTGTGCTGCAGAATTTCATGCAAATGAGTCCCTTTTCAACATTGTCATCAATAACTGGAAGCAGGTAGCTACATCAAAGCTATCTGCCTTATCCAGTGCAGTAGCAGCTTAGGCAGTTCCAGCATAGCTCCAGATGCCTCCATCAGTGGAGGAATCATTGAAGAGTATTCTTGAAAACCAAAAGAAGATTTTGAAGTCTCTGGGTGCGCATGAAAAGGTAATCAAGGAGCTGGGTAAACAGGTGAGGAAAGTGAAGAAGGGTCAATAAGAGTTGAAGAAGGAGGTGGCTAAGATCACTTCCGCCAGCGATATTCCTCTATATCTCCTTATGGGAGAGGTTGCCCATGCAGCACAGACAGCTCAGCCAGCACAGGTACCAGAGCAGGAGGCTGACAGAGAGCCGGTGAGGAGAGTAGTAATACCCCAAACGGAGGACTTGGAGATTGAGCTGGAGGACCCCGAGGGAGGTGATGAGTCTGGTCAGCCACAGGACCCCACCAGTGACCCCATGCAGACAGAGGCCTCATAGGGAGTTCTATTTACTCTCTATCCCTCCCCTATTCTATTTTTTCTTTTAGCATTGAGGGCAATGCTAATTTTTATTTGGAGGGGGGGTGGCCTTATTTTGATATGATAATTTTGATGATTGGTCTGTAATAACTTTGATACTAATTTTCTTTATTCTCTACTTATTATACTTTCATTTTCGTACTTTTCACTTTTGGTATGTATATAAAATTACCATTCCATGTATATATTCATCCTCATTTTGTGTATATTCATTTCAATTCCCTATTGTACATATTCAGTTTACTTTTCGTATTTTACTTTATAACTTCTTTTGTAATTATCCTTAATAGCTTAGCTTCTTATTTCATTTAGTAGTTTCTTTTTGAATTTGTAGCTTCTTTTTTTCAATTTTTCGTGATCAATAAGCCTTTGATTTTCTTAATGCCACGGTTCTTTCCAAAGGTGTAATTTGTGTGAACCGGGTGGCTCTTCCCAACGATAGATGGCGTGACAACCTTCTTAAGGGATTGAGTCTGTTTTTCTTTCTGTTTTGATATATAGTAGTAATGAATAAAAGTGTCTCAATCAGGCTTCACTCGGTACCAACACATTTACCTTCGACCTCATGGTTAGAGACAAGTTGGTTGAAGAGATTAGCTCTAGTTGTGACCTTTAGACTCTTGAGTTGACTAAAACTATCATCAAGTGATTTTTGTGAGCCATCTGTGATCTTCAATCTTAGTTAAGGTTGTTGTGGGCCCTCGACTCTATTCTCTTTAACAATCCAGTAGTTTGAGAGGTGAGGTATTGCACTGCAAGTCCAAGTCCCGTGCCAACAAGTCTATAACTTACCCCGAATATTTTTCTAGGCAAAATTCCAAGTGTAGATCGACTTTAGAAGTGATTATAGGCTCTCCTTGGTTCCATGTGAATTTGAAAACTTCTATAGCCTACCACTATGATGTCCTTAGTCAACCCCTTTGAGCCTAAGCCTTTTTCATTCAATAACCACATTACAAGCCTTCATCTGTTCTATAATGACCCTCTCTGGGCATCCAATATTTCCTTAGCATTTATGATGAACAATAGTCAAAAACATAAGTTTGGGGGAGAGACGAGGAATTTCAAAGTGATGAATGATGCAAAGAACAAAAGGAATTGATGAAAAGGAAAGGATATAAAAATGATGTTTAAAAAAAAGAAAAAAAAAGTATGTCAAAAGAAAAGCAAAGGTTGAAAGGATTCAAGAAAACAATGTTGAGAGGCTTGGAATGATGAGAAAAGGAGAAAAATAATCATCATAAAGAAGAAAGAGTGACAAAGTGTCTCTCTAGTTCCCCCAGGGAAGAAGAACATGACTCAAGGAGTCAAGAAAGCATGAGCCGAATTGAGAAAATCGAGTGTTTAAGGAAAGATGATACCATCGTAGTTCATTAGGTCCGACCTTGATCCAAAAAGCCTTCATTATATCCCGCTAAAGCCCTATAGGATTTCAAGTTGAGTTAGCTTACATTAGTGGTGATTTACATGAGGGGCAAGCCTATGGTACTTAGAGCCGGACTTGTGGCATTCTTTTGAGAGTGATGAGCGCACTTCTTTACAATCCCGGTTTTGAGTGTCACATTCTATAAGGTGAGATGAGCTCATAGAGAGTAGAGCAAAAGAAGTTTGGGATCCACAACGACCTACGTGAGAGCGAGGTTCCTTGATGAATTGAGTCAACTCTTGATGCTCTTGTGTCACATTAGACCTATGAAACTAAAAAAGTCATAGTATAATGTTGTTGATAATGCATTTGTGTTGAGGGTAATTGTTAGTTCCAATTGATGTTGATGAAGTCACCTTGGGACAACTAAGATTTTCCTTTCTTTTTCTTACGGAGATGGGAATTACCTTATTTGCTTGAGGACAAGCAAAAGCTTAAGTTTGGGGGAGTTGACAATTAGGGATTTTAGGCTATTATTTGCTCTCTTTTGCTTAGGTTTTGGGTAAAAAAATGCTAAAGGTAGTCCCGAAAACAAACATAATGTGCTTGCTTGCAGGGTTTGGTCAAAATAAGGTAAAGGAGCCAAAATAATCTCATGAAGGAGTCAAACTTGCACAAGCCAAAGGCTGAAACTGAACCACGGACCGCGATGGAAAAGCGCGACCGTGTAGGGTTTACCGCTGAGGAGGGGTCGGCGAGATAGAGGTTCAGAGACATGGCAAATGAAACCTAACTGAAGAACGCGATCCGCGAACATAATACGCGGCCGCGATTGAATGCGGACGCGAAGGTATTTACGCTGTCCACGAAATCTAGTCCAGTCCAAGCCCAGTATTGAAGAAACGCGGACCACGCTTATTATTATGCGGCCGCGAAAGCTCAAGCACGAACGCGGTTAGAATTACGCATTCGCGAATACTCTGCAAGGGCATTTTTGTCCGAAAATTTTAGTTGTGCATAAATAGATCTTTTTGACATTTTTAGGTTAAGTTTTGTAGAGCAGAGCACGTGAACGTCTGGTTTTTCCCCTTTTGGGCAATTTTATAATAGATTTACCTTCAAACTTTAGATTTTCGTCTTGTTCTTTAATATTATGGCTTATATTCATCTTCACCTTTGATTTCTGTTGTATTCATGAGTAGATAGACCTCATAGATAGGGTGGTGACCCAATCCTAGTATGGGTATTTAATGGGTCTTGAATTTTAGGGCTTAATTATTTATGGGTTAGCGATATTTAGCCTAATTCATGCTAAAATTGTAGAATTAGTGGTTGCAAACACTAATTCACGCATTTATGACTTAGGCTCTTCTTGAGAAAGAGAGACTAAGTCTAGAAAAAATAGGCTAACAAGGAATTAGGGTGAACTCAAGAGATTGATAGCCCCGATTAAAGGGTTAAACCTAGAGATAGTAATACCCGACTTAAGCCAATTTTATTTGTATTGTGTGAACACCTATTTGGGCTTGAGAAAGCCAAATCAGGCAAAGTCACTCAAACTACCGAGAGGTATAGAGTGAGCACTTATGTGTGATGGTTATATCACGACCCCAATCGTAACAAGCTTGTCTTAAATTCTTTACATCCATTAGATAGTCACTACCTTAGTGCCTTTTAACACTTGAAAACTTTCACCAAAAATATTGTACTTAGCTTACACTTGGCATACAATAGTATAAAAATTAGAATAGAATCAATCACAACAATGTTTGAAAGTGCAATTAGAAACAACTCGCACATACAGATTAGTTAGATACCCGACTCCAAACCAAATTAACTCCATGTGGAAATCGATCCTGACCTCATCGGGTAAAACTTCATCGACCATTCTTTGCTACTATATAGTGGCGTAGGTTTGGCCACGATCAGTAATTGAGCTAGTGAACAACACCCTTCAGGCTGAGCAGGAGAACGACCAGTACGCAGCGAAAGCTAAGGAGGAGTGACTAAAGGGGAGGGTTAGAGAGCTGGAGAAGGATAACGCCTTCCTTTGTGGTCAGGTGGTCGCATTGGAAGCTAAGAAGGCTCAACTTCTTGCACAACCCTATTTTTCCCATACTTTGGAATTTCCTAATGTTCCTCGGGCGTCGTATGAGGAATGGATTCACGTCGAAGCTCAATTGGATGTATAATGAGATTTGTACAAGGCATGGTCTATTTTTGAGGCATCTTTATAGGATATCCATGTTAAAACCCGTGAAATTAGAGTCGCTTGCGGGTATGATCCCGCTACTCCTGAGGGTGATTAAGAGGGAGATAATGAAGTCGTGGACCGTCTTGAAGAGGATGCTTGGTATGACACCACTTATCCCGACGGCGTGGGCGGTGTAAGCGGGGGTGACCAAGGTGGCGAGGACGTCAGTAGTAAGAGCGGTGAAGGCACGGATGACCCTGATGGTGGTGACCAGTAGTTTTTTTTTTTGTTAACTTTTGTGTGTAGTTGGTGGTGTCTTCATGAACCTTTGTAAAAATGTTTCATGTATGAAATGCCAACTTCGTTTTTTGCATCTGCTTCTTTTCCTGTAGTTTGTTTTACTATTTGTATGTTTTTTAATTATGTCGCTTGGTTGCCTTGGTTTATTCTTATTAGTCATGATCACTTAATGGCGAGTTGCGGCTAAAGGTTGATAGGCATTTGTTCGAGCAAGGTCAAACATGACCTTTTAATAGAACTGTGGCTGAGGACCAGTATATGCTAGTTTGAACTAGGTTGGATATAGCTTCAATTTAGTTGTGGCCAAGGTCCAGTAGGTGTTAGTTCAAACTGGGTCGAGCATAACCTGAATTTAATTATGGTCGAGGGACAGTAGGTGTTAGTTCGAACAAGGTCGAACATAACCTGAATTTAATTATGGCAGAGGGCCAGCCGAGGGCCAGTAGGTGTTAGTTCGAACAAGGCCGAACACAACCTGAATTTAATTATGGCCGAGGGCCAGTAGGTGTTAGTTCGAACAAGATCAAACACAACCTGAATTTATTTATGGCCGAGGGCCAGTAGGTGTTTGTTCTAACAAGGTCGAACATAACCTGAATTTAATTATGGCCGAGCGCCAGTAGGTGTTAGTTCGAACATAATCTGAATCTTAGAAAGATGTGCTGATAACCGTAAAGTTTATTGCCTCGGTGTTGTTGCTTTGGTTACATACTTGGAGAAATTTACATGTTTTTCGGGCGTCGGCTGGCGTTCCAGTCCCACTCTATCTAGTCCCTTCATTGGTTGACCTGGAGAGCATTTAAGAGGTCGAGCAATGAATTAGTAGTCACGACGTCGTCCTCGCGTACTTTGACTTAAAATGTTTGATAAGTTACAACTACCTTGCTTTATGTTTTGATGATCTAACAAACTTACTGCCAAGAACCAGATAAGGAGCTAGTTACATATCCTCAAGACCTTAAGATCGAAAGGCTTCAGATTGGAATATGCTTCAATTCTTCAGAGTTAGAGGAACAACAAAGGGAACATATAACTATTGTTTCCCGAGGAAACAGTACAAGTCAACTACCCCTGCTGTAAAGTTGCTGCCTGCACATGCTACAGTGCAGAAACAGTGCATCAGTCAACTTTATGTGGAGTATCTTTTACTTACCTTGCTTACATCATTCTAATGATGTCACAAATGCATTATTAACATCAAGGAAGGTAAAACAAATCATTTGTTCTCTTAGAGAATTCATTTTCCAGTTTTCACACGATAATTGATCATCAAGCAATCAATTCTCAAGTGCATCAAGAACAAAGAACAACACTATTACAGACAAATTCCCCACAACAAGTCATTGTATGTCCTTAGTTGAGTTGTAACTTTGTAATAGTTCTTAAATTATATTTCCTACTTAGCTTGTTCAGAAGTATTTTGTAGAAAACCCTTTGTAAATCTTAAACATTTTTGTTTGAGTCTTGGCTAGAGTTAGTCGAATTGTAAAGACTTTGTAATAGAGTTATTACAAAGTGGCTTGTAATAGAGTATTACAAGTTAGTGAGGGATTAAGAGGTTAATTCCTAGGTTGCATAGGTTGTAAATCTAAAAGTTGCTCAGTAGTGGAGTTGAAATCCTACAAGGGTAGGTCGTGGTTTTTAATCCCATTGTAAGACAAGACACTTCATCAATGAGTGCCCTCTCTTAAAGCAAGATCAGTACAAAAATAATTTTGACAAAGCAGCCAAGAGGAACCTGGTTCCTAATAAACGCTTCAAGAGAAAGAATGTCGCTGACAATGTTGTAAAGCAAGCTCTTGCTGCATGGGGAGACTCCTCCAGCGAATCTGAAAAAGAAAATGATCATGGTAATAGTTCAATGATGGTAGTGGAAAGCAAAGCAACTGAGTATGATTCAATCTTTGCCTTAATGGCTCAGTCTGATGATGATGAAGATGACGATAATGATGAGGTAAATTTTCTAGATGTTCAGAGAAATCTGAAATCTTATTCTCCTAAAAAAACTCATGTCTTTGGAAAATGTGTTAATTGATACTTATCACAGTCTTATAAATGATAAAGATGCTTTAACTATGGAGTTAGGAGAAGCAGAAAAAACCAGAGATGACTTAGTAATCGTGGTTGTTGAATTAAAGGAAACAATTGAGAACCTGAAGAAAGAGAAACATGCCTTAGATGAAAAAATTGCAAATATAGAACATGAAAGAGATGATACAATGGTCGTTGTGGTAGACTTAAAAGAGACCCTTGAGTGTGTAAGAAAGGAAAAAGAAGTCTTAGTTGAGAGAGTTGCTAACATTGAGCATGGGAGAGATGACCTATTAGTGGTGGTAGTGCACTTGAAGGAAATAATTGGAGAACAAAAATAGAGAGTAGGCCTGAAAATTCTCAAAAGGGAAAGGAAGTTGCAAGCGAGGTACACATTAAGCTTGAAAGTGAGTTAAATTCAGTGAAGTCTAGTCTGTGTGCTGAGCTTGAGAAAAACAAACACTTCATAAATAACTAGGAAGAGTGAAGAGTGATCTTGAAAAATCACTCAAGTAGACCTGGTCCTCTGATGCTATCACTGTCATGTACAACAACAATGGGGGAAACATGCATGGGATTGGGTTCCAAAGGGAAATGAATCCCTATAACCTTCATAGCAAGTATGCTATTGTACCTGATAACTGGCTTTGCACCCACTGTGGCAACACTGGCCACTTTAAAGAAAATTGTAAAACCAGATTTCAGTCACCACATAAAAACATAGTTTTCGCTAAAAAAGTAACTACTGGTAGAGAACCTGATCCGTCATATAAAAAACGCATGATGCCTGCTTGGACTAGAAGATCCCTCATTCACCCCTTTCCTCATTACAAGGGACACAAACTCGTTTGGGTTCCTAAGTCTGACTCCTAATTCTCTTGTGCAGGGAACATTGAAAGGAAGTAGCCTACAATGGTACATGGATAGTGGTTGCTCAAAACACATAACTAGAAGTACAACTGATTTCCTTTCACTTAAAGCCCTACAAGGAGGTAGTGTATCCTTTGGTAATGGCAAGAAAGGATACATTCTGGGAGTTGGAAGGATTGGGAAGTCTCTCTCACACTCAATCGAAAATGTGTACTACCTGAACGGGCTGAAGTACAACTTGTTAAGTGTTTCCCAGATCCGTGACAAGGGAAACAAGGTGGAATTTGTGTCAAAAGTATGTACATTCACAAACATAGTGACTGGTGAGGTGGTGCTAGTAGCAAAAAGATAAAAAAAATATCTATGTTGCTGATTTTGAGTCTCTGCAGAATGGTGATCTTAACTGTCTAAGTGTTATTAACGATAATGCTGAATTATGGCATAAGAGGCTGGGTCATGCAAGCTTCACGTTGCTGAACAAATTGGTCAGGAAGGACCTGGTTCGTGGTCTGCCCAAGTCAAGTTTCAAAAATCACTAAGTGTGTGATGCATGTGTAAAAAGTAAAGTTATTGACATGCCAAATGGAAAGGAAGACATGATGAGTCATATCAAGGAATCCAGAAAAGATGTTAAAAATACATCTCCATCCATTCGAGAGGAACCTGGCCCCACGATCACAACAACTGAAGTTGAAAATATAGTTGATGATGCAGTCTAAGGTACTCCACTTGCTGAAATAAGAAGTAGCCAAGAACCTCATTCAGACATACCTGAGTCCTCTACAAATGAGATTCAGATCAAGAGCCAGAAATTCACTTGCCTTTTCAGCCTTTCTTTCTCAAATAGAGCCCAAAACATCAAAGAAGCGCTGGAAGATGCAGACTGGATCACAACCATGCAAGAAGAGGTGCATCAATTTGAAAGAAACAAGGTATGACACATGGTCCCTCGACCTGCAGATCGAACCATCATAGGAACCAGGTGGGTATTCAGGAACAAACTTGATGAGTTTGGAAATACAACAAGAAACAAGGCAAGGCTTGTACTTCAAGGCTACAATCAGGAAGAGGGTATCGATTATGATGAAACATTTGCTCCAGTTGCTCGAATGGAATCCATTAGAATTCTTATTGCCTTTGCATCTCATATGGAATTCACACTTTTCCAAATGGATGTCAAAAGTGCATTTCTAAATGGCTATCTAAAAGAAGAAGTCTATGTCAAGCAGCCTCCTGGTTTTGAGAGTCACGAGCATCCTGAGTATGTGTTCAAACTGGACAAAGCATTGTACGGGCTAAAGCAGGCTCTCCGGGCTTGGTATGAAAGGTTGTCAAAATTCCTTCTAGAAAATGGATTTACAAGAGGAAATATTGACAACACTCTTTTCTGAAGAAAAGAGGGAGGAACCTGCTCATTATTCAAGTATATGTTGATGACATCATCTTTGGAGCCACAATTGACTCGCTTTGTGAAGAATTTGTAAAACTCATGGGGAGTGAGTTCGAGATGAGTATGATGGGCGAATTAAATTTCTTTCTAGGACTTCAAGTAAATTAATCCCAGAAGGGAACATTGATAAGGCAATAGAAGTAAATCAAGGAGTTGCTGAAAAGGTTTCACGTGGAAGCATCAAAAGTCATCGACACCCTTATTGCCACAACTACCAGACTAGACATGGATGAACGTGGTTCTCCTGTAAATCAGACCATGTATAGAGGGATTATAGGGTCACTCTTGTATCTTACTGCAAGCAGACCATACATTGTGTTCAGTGTGGGCCTCCGTGCAAGGTTTCAATCAAATCCAAAGGAATCTTATCTGAAAGCTGCTAAGAGAATATTGAGATATCTCAAAGGAACGCAGGACCTGGTTCTCTACTATCCCTCAGGTGATAACTTCGATTTTATTGGGTATGCTTACGTTGATTATGCAAGATATCTGGTGGACAGGAAAAGCACGTCTAGAATGGCACATTTCCTGGGTTCCTGCCTAATCTCATAGGGTATAAGGAAGCAAAACTCGGTGGCACTCCCAACTGCAGAAGCAGAATATGTAGCAGCTACCTCTTGCTGTGCCCAGTCGCTATGGATCAAGCAACAACTGGAAGATTTTGGAGTGTTCTCAGATTGTGTTCCTCTCCTATGCGACAATACAAGTGCATTCAGTATGGCCAAAAATCTAGTCCAACATAAGAGAACCAAGCACATTGACATGCATCATCCTTCTGAACCCGATCCTTTTATCGGCGAAGGCAAGGATATTGATTTTGCTTCTTTGACAGAGAACATTTCCTTTGCGGCTGGTTTTCTCCGTACACTATTTTGACACCTCCCGATGTTGGGAATTTGAGGACCTGGTGTAGGGTCGAGGGTATGGCTCTCATGTTGTGGATCCACGGCCTTCCGAAAAGGGCGTTATATCTCATATCACCTTCGATCACGTGAAACTTTGTTTCCTGGATGGTTCCGGCCACGTTTATTGGTAGGGTAATCTCGCCTTTGGTGGTTTCACATGCCATATTGAATCCGTTTAGAACCATAGTTGCGGGTACGACCTGATCTTGCAGGCCGAGCTGTTCTACGACCCTCGATCTGATGATATTGGCCGAGCTACCTAGATCAATTAACACACGCTTAATCTTAGTTTTATTCATGAGTACGAATATTACCAGTGCATCATTTTGGGGTTGGATGATTCCCTCTGCATCTTCATCACTGAAGTACAAAGTCCCTATGGGTGTATAATCTTGAGTTCGAGATCTCTTTTCCCTCACAATCGATATTTTAGTACGTTTAAGCATCAGTCCCTGAGGGGCATCGATACCGCCGATGATCATATGAATGACGTGTTGCGGTTCTTCTGGCTTGTTTTGCTTGCCGAATTCCTTGTTCCTAAAATGGTTCTTCGCCCTATCACTCAGAAATTCACGAAGGTGTCCTTTTATCATTGGCGGAGCCCCCGGGATTTGATCGACTCTAGCGTTATATGTTTCCACTTTTTTGTCGTTGGCTTCGACTCATTTTGTGAGTTCCTCGAGCAATTTAGCAATTTCAGGAGCGGTCCCCGATTCCTGCTCGTTTGATTTCACTACGGCGGGCTCCGTTCTGGGGGTGACTTCTCGGAGAAGCGGATTGGAGTTCAGCCCGCTTTGCATATGAGTTTGGCTCAGCAACTGAGCTATCGCTGTTTGTTGGGCTTGTAACATTTCGAAAATCATATGCAAGTTGACCCCGATTTCCTCTGTGCTGTAGGTGTCTCGGTCTATGGGTCGAGCACTGCCCTAAACTCTTCTTTCTGGTTCAGAACGCTGATTCACTTTTAGAGCTATTTGTGAATTGATATCCATTGGTACTTCGGCTCGAATTTTGGGTTCTTCGATTCGAGCCTCGTTGCCGTCGTCAGGTAGCCTTCTGGCACCGAGCACTAAGTTGTTAGTTTCATCTTGAAGGCCGGCTTCGAGGTCGATAGGTAGAGCCATTTTGAAGTTGTAAGATGGAGTGTACTGTAGATTTATATCAAACAATCATTGTTACCCTTAGCCCCACGATGGACGCTAAACTATTTATCCAAAAAATCGGATAACGTTAAATTTAGATATGGTTCTAAGGGTATGCAAATCCCTTTGATACAAAATGACAATACATGTATTTTTGCTATAAAATGAGAATGATGGATGGGGGTACTGAAATGAGTTAGAAAAACAAACACAATGAAATCTCAATGTATCTTGGAGAACTTGCCTCTATTGCAGTCTATCCCCCTTTTTATAGTAGAGGATCAATACTTTATCTATAACAATATAATAAAATAATACATATAGTGGAGGACCCATGATTATTTGTCTCTTCCTTGATTCTCGCCAAGATTCTCTCCCTCTGTGCGGTTGTAATGACTCTTGTCTGCGAGCTTGGCACTGGCTCGAGCTCGGTGTTAGGTCGAACCCCCAGTCTTGGTTCGAGCTCAGTTCTACCTTGGGGCATTGATATTCGGGGTCTGTATCGATCGGTGTTTCCCCGTAGTCCGATTCGGACACGGGCTCGATAATGATATTGAGTTTTGCCGTTTATAACGCGAAGCTCGACGTCCCTACTTCGAAATTTGTCCGAGCTTGTCATGTGGATACCCTTCGATTGAAATGTCATTGTCTCGACCGGTCATTATGACTGAGAATCGGTTTTGACCGTACATAGATAGTCCCCTCGTTTCTCAGAAAAGATGTGGCGAGGAACGATATGATTTCCCTGCGGCTCAATCAAATTTATAATAACGTTTCTATCAAACCCGATCTTGACGTATGTGATAGCTGTCCCATCGACTCGGTTTTACCGAAGCATTTAATGTGTGTCAGACGGTGGTCGGCCAATGCTGATACCGAACCGTCATGCCTTAGTCTATAAATAGTCTTTCCATACAACCTTTACCACCTTTGCGCCTTCTCTTCTTCCAAAATTTCTTATCTATCCTCTCTATTTCGCTGCTACGGGACCGCCCATACCATAATTTTGGTGTTGTCTATTTATTCACCTTCCTTTGCACTCTTTCCTTTCATATCAATGGCGAAAACTTCCAAATCTATACCTCAGAAGGAGAAAGGTTTTTCCTCACGGCCGTCTGATGATAAGGCACCGGTGGAGCCGTCAGTTCATGACTATGTTCCTGGCCCGTGCACTTTGAAGACCGATTTTAAGGTGGAGAATCCTTCCTCCATTCCGGGTCGATGTGAACACGTATCGATGTATACGTGCTCTATAACGGAGGAGCACCTCGAGGTCGTCCGAAAAGACTGCAACTGGGGTTCCGAGGTCGTGTTGCAAATTCCATCTTCCGATGAGAGTGTTACCACTTACGTGGGTTTTTTTTAAGTGTTTATACTTATCCCTTCACACTGGGACCCATTGTCGGGAGTCTGATTAGTCCTCGAAAGATCTGAGGCCGATACAGTCGTATGAGGTGGTTTAGGGAAAAATCCAACCCCCCGGCTTTGATAGAGAAGAAACGCAAGAAGATCACTATACGCCATAGAGAGGGATGAATTTGGCCAAGGGTGACTTGATACCTTTTGCAGAAATCAATAATCACCGGGTCGATGGGTACCAGTATGAAGGGATAAGTATAAACACTTAAAACCCCTCCACGTAAGTGGTAACACTCTCATCGGAAGATGGAATTTGCAACACGACCTCAGAACCCCAGTTGAAGTCTTTTAGGACGGCCTCGAGGTGATCCTCCGTTATAGAGCACGTATACATCGATACGTGTTCACATCAACCCGGAACGGAGGAAGGACTCTCCACCTTAAAATCATTCTTCAAAGTGCACGGGCCAGGAACATAGTCATGAACTGACGGCTCCACCGGCACCTTATCATCAGACGGCCGTGAGGAATAAGCTTTCTCCTTCTGAGCTACGGCTTTGGAAGTTTTTGCCATTGATATGAAAGGAAAGAGTGCAAAGGAAGGTGAAGAAATAGACAACACCAAAATTCTGGAATGGGCTGCCCCGTAGCAGCGAAATAGAGAGGATAGATAAGAAAGTTTGGAAGAAGAGAAGGCGCAAAAGTGGTAAAGGTTGCATAGAAAGACTATTTATAGACTAAGGCATGACGGTTCGGTATCACCGGTGGCCGACCACCGTCTTACACACATTAAATGCTTCGGTAAAACCGAGTCGATGGGACAGCTATCACATACGTCAAGATCAGGTTCGATAGAAACGTTAGCATAAATTTGATCGAGCCGCAGGGAAATCATATCGTTCCTCGCCATATCCTTTCCGAGAAATAAGGGGACTATCTATTTACGGTCAAAATCGATTCTCAGTCATAATGACCGGTGGAGATAATGACATTTCAATCGAAGGGTATCCACATGACAAGCTCGGATGAATTCTGAAGTAGGGACGTCGCGCTTCGCGTTATAAATAGCAAAACTCGATATCATTATCGAGCCCATATCCGAATCGGACTACGGGGCAACATCTATCGATACAGGCCCCGAATATTGATGTCCCAAGGCAGAACCGAGCTCAAACCAAGACTGGGGGTTCGACCTAACACCGAGCTCGAGCCAGTACCAAGCTCGCAGACAAGAACCGTTACAACCGCACCGAGGGAGAGAATCTTGGCGAGAATCAAGGAAGAGACAAACTATCATGGGTCCTCCACTATATGTATTATTTTATTATGTTGTTAAAGATAAAGCAGTGATCCTCTACTATAAAAAGGGATATAGACTGCAATAGAGGCAAGTTCTCCAAGATACATTGAGATTTCATTGTGCTTGTTTTTCTAACTCATTTCAGTCCCCCCATCCATCATTCCCATTTTATAGCAAAAATACATGTATTGTCATTTTGTATCAAAGGGATTCGCATACCCTTAGAACCATATCTAAATTTAACATTATCCGATTTTTTGGGTAAACAAAGATATATTATATTTTTAAAATACAATAAGTTCATTAACAAAAATACTTTGAGATGCTTAGCTCGAGATATATAAATTCTTATATATTGAAGTCTTTTTTGAGATGAAGCAAAGATAGACTGTCCCAAAAGTCTTTGATGGTTATTTGTTAGTGTTTAATCGTCGTTTCTACTGCTTTTCTTATACATGCTCTATTTATGGACCCCTTTGCGCGGGGAGCAGATACCACCATTGTACTTTGCAAGGTTTCCAAACATTGTATCGATATTTAATCCTTTTTTTCCACAATCACTCGCTATGCTTGTTGCAAGGTTTTCACACAAAATCAACTAATAAAGTATTGGGTTGTCTTACCTTTTGTTGCACCTTAAATAGAAACCAAGCTCAAGTCCTTTGTCTAGTTATCCATCGTTGACTGTATTCATAAAAAACTTTAAAACACAATTCCACTTAGAGTTGTTTTTGTTTGTCAATCCTTCGCATGTTGTATTTGTCCACTTGTGCATGCTCGCTATATCCTACTATATTTTGTAATTTTATTTTTGGTTTCATGAATTATTATACTTATTACTCATAATTTATCCTAAGATATTTATCTACGTATTCTATTATAATAATTTATCACAATATCGATTGGTCCTCATTGGATATGATTCTCAATGTCTTCATATCAAGATACTCAGATATAATAAAGTGTGATTAGAGAATTTCACATCTTAATATTTTAACAAATAATTCAATTTGCCACGTCAGATTAATTTCAATAAAAATGATATGTATAAATACATTAGTATTGTCAAATATCCTACAAAATAAAAAAAATAAAAAAATATTAATGGCTCCATTTCAATCGGAGAGCTCCCATGCCCAAATTCATGTAGAAATGACACAAAGTAGCTATTCTAGAGGGTTGCTATTTGAAAATTAGTCAATGTGTTCTGAATTTTAGTTTTCTAGTTCAATTTTTCAGGACACAAAGTCGTGAAGTTAAAAAATTTTGTTTAAATTTTCAAGACAAAATAAGTACTGGTTAATCCCTAAATACAGCCTTAAAATGGCTATTTGTGTACTTCCCCCCAAATTCCTTCTAGCTAATAGGATGAATATAAACAATTGGACCCAATTTGACCTAACATTTTCCCTTGTAAGCAGCTTGAAATTCTACCAGCCCTGATTTTTGCAGTTAACAAACATTGGTATTTTTTGCTTTAGCAATTGTTATCCTTCTTTTAAAACTGATATATATATATTGGGGTATAACATGGTAAGGCGAGTTTATTGTTTAGCATAGTTTAAGACCCACTCAAAAGTGAATTCAAGATTTGAACTTTATGTGACCCGAATTTGATATTTTACTACAATTTATTTGATTTGGCGGGTTCAAAATTTATTATATATACTTATTTGATTTGCTTTCAATACATTTGCAGGTTCTCAGTCAAAGTTGCAGAATTTGGACGACGTGTAACTGTTTGACCCAAAAACATAATTCTTGGTTCAAATAATTAATTTCAGTTAAACATAGGTTAATCTTAGTTAATAATAATATTCCCAGATCGTGTAAATCGGAGAAGGTAGTTGAATGGCATTTATGAGGACAATAATGATTCTATATAATACATGTATTTTACTATCAAGAACAACAGCAGTGTGTATGATATTCAATAAATGCCAATATAATGGCACTCATGTAATTAAGAGGAGTAATTTAATCAGCAAGAGGTGGAACAAAAGAACCTTCCACCTGACAATGATTGAACAATATATCCTCAAACGATTGAGGATTCTTCGGATCTGACGAGAATCTTAGTAAAAAGTAAAGCCTTGTATTGAGTCAAGAATGAATCTTTTTCAAAGTGTTGTTCTTACAATTGAGTCTCACGGTCCTCTATTCTCTATCTTTTTTATATTTATATGAAGCATATTCCTAGTAAACCCTAATAGTGTATGTACAGATAATATTCACAGAATATTCTCTTTAATGCCCTATTTCGAAAACTAGCCATTATAGCTTCATCGACGATGCTCGACCTCGACCATGATTGGTACCTTGACCACGACTCATGTTGACTCTTCAGCTATGAGCTTTACTACTTACTGATCTATCTCGACTAACGGCGGCTCGAGAATCCTTTCCTTATTATTATCTTATTTCAAATATTCTAGAGCGGATTTTGATCCATACAGTTAGTTCCCCCGCTTATTGAGGCCAGTCTTAGGTGGGCTTGATGACTGAATTTTGTTCATTGTAGTTGGAACGTTTGTATGAGCTGATTGAGTCATAATGATTGAGGCGAACTGACAACATGGCTCTTCGTGAGCCGCAAATTTTGGGGTTGTATTGTCCATGAATCCAAATGACATCACGACCTTATGCGTCATCATGATGCGTATTCCCGATGCGTCGCTTCATTTTGCGTGGGACTCCTGATTGGTCTTGCCACTTCGATTCCGATGCCAGGCAATGATGAGGCAATTTTTGGTTCTGACACCCGAATTTCTATAAATAGTGATATGAGGATGCAATCCCAAATTTTACAGACTTCCTACATCGAAACCCTATATCCTCTTCTTCTTTTTCCATTGTTGCGCATCTTTCCCCTTCATTCCCACGATCTTTATCTTTTTTAATCCTTTGTTGTTTACTACATTCCCCTATTTTGTCAAAAACATGTCTAATGTACCTTTTGAGTCTAGCGAGGGGAGCGACGCAATCCCATTAGCGATGGTGTTTCCCTCTCATGCAGAGGATGTTTTTGCGGCCACCAAGGACGAAAGCTTCCCAATGGTGGAGGAAATAGTTCCCCGTAACCCTGATATCAGGTCTGACTTCTCGAAACTGCCTGAAGCCGACCCCGAAACTTTTAAATCGGCGATGACTGAGGTTGATTTGATAGAGTTTAAGGTGAAATACAGTCTCCCCAACCATGTCGAACTGATCCCTAGCGGGTGGGATGCGGTGCAGGTTTGCCGCCATTGGTATTGCGCCTTCTACGCCTACCTATTCCACATCGGTTACACTCTTCCTCTTCTTCCGCTGGCGGAGAAGTTTTGTCGCTATTACGGTGTTTGCCCAGCTCAGCTTGCGTCGTACGTTTACAAACTCTTGAGGATGCTCACCAAGTTTGCGTAGCTGGCCGAGGTCGAACTCTTACTCCGACATTTGATGCACTTATTCGCTCACAACTTTTACAGGGGGACGCTGTTGAATCTCATCCACCGAGGAGGCAAGTGCTTGGTGGTGAAGATAAATGATAAGGCTAACTGTCATTTTTGGCTCAACTTCTTCTTTGTTAGAACTAAGGACGTGGTGGCCAATGTCGAGGGTTTTCCTCAGGTTTGGCATTGTACTCGTAAGTACACGACTTTCTCGTTTGTAAGTATCTAATTCCCCGCCGTGTTTGGCTGTGGTTCTAACCTTCTTTTCTTTTTGTGCAGCTACGTGTTTGCCTCCTCCCTTGGTCGATGATATTTCTAACTGGGTAGGATGGCTTCTTCCTCACATCGTGGGAATACGTGAGTGGCCGGGCTTCGTCAAAAGGTTTGCCCCCCCCGTCTTTCCCCGTCTGGTAAGTTATCTTAATTATCAGCTTCTTGGTTATTTTCCTTTTTGGGTTCTCTTTGGCTGATTTTTGCTCCCTTATGCATTTTCCTTAACTTTAGCGAGGAGGTCTTCGACGAGATCGAGAGCTCCCGCCTTCGCGTTCAAAAAGAGGAAGAACACCAAGGACTCTGCTTCCGTTCCTTCCTCGACGGTATCATCTTCTGCTCGTGCCCCGATCCCTCATTTGATCGTTGTTGCTACTGCTCGTGCCTCGACTCATCCTGTTGATATGTCTCGGTCTGCTCTTTCTTAAACCTCTTCATTATACAGTCTCATAGACAAAGACGAAGAGGAGTCGACACTTGGCGAGGAAGATTTGATGCCTCGCAAAACGGGGTTGCCCGCGCCCCCGACATGATGGAATGTGATATTTTGCTGCGCGAGATGGCGACTATCGTCGTTGGAGATTAGGCCAATGTCGACGCATTTCACCCCACCCCCCATGATGATGGGCATGGAAGGGCCGACCACCGGGGTCTCAGACACTTTGTGACAAGATGAGCCATCGACTTCGCAACCGGCTGATGACACTTCTTTTGACAACCTTTGAAAGGGGCAAAGGTGTTGATGAGGAAGGATATGAGATCAACTCTGATATTAATGTTGGCGATCCACGAATGATGAAGGAAGGTTTCACCCAAATTGAGATAAGGTTGGAGGGGTCTACGAGGACCATCGCGATCCCTATCGATCATGACTTGTTAAAGAACATGGAGGACGTGGTCCCCAATCTCGGCTCTCTTTGTTCCGAGATAGAGGGCAAGACCTTTAAAGAGTTGGACGACGTTGCTATGTCGAGGAGTATTGCTGGTCTCGCCCTTAGAGTGAGTTTCTTGCATTTTGTTTTCTCTTCTTTTTACCCTTGCGTTTGCTTCTGACTCATTTCTTTTCTTTTTCTGGTCACAGACGTTGATATTGGAGATCGAGAGTGCCCGAAGGGAGGAGATACGTAGGGCAATTTTTGTGAGACTGCAAAACAAATACTTTAAGTACTAACGCAAGCACCGGGAACTTCGTCGACGACTTAATGAGGGGGGAGACATGCAGGCCCTTCGAGACGAGTTAAAGGAGAAATATGATGAATTGGTAAAGTCCATCGAGAAGTACAGTGTCCTTGAGGAGTAAGGAGGAGGATTTTGAAGTCAACAAGGGCGTAGAGGCCCATTGTAGTGGTCTTCAAGCACAAGTGGTTGAGCTGAGTAGGCAACTAGAAGAATGTCAACTTCAGTTGGAGGGCCTTATGTGTGAAGTCGTTGAGAAGCAGAGCGAGCTTGAGAAGGCGGAATCTTTCCGCGTGGACGCTTAGAGGATATTGGAGGTACTTGACAACTAGGGATTTTAGCCTATTATTTGCTCTCTTTTTGCTTAGGTTTTGGTAAAACAAATGCTAAATGTAGTCCCAAAAACTAACATAATGTGCTTGCATGCAGGGTTTGGCCAAAATGAGGCAAAGGAGTCAAAATAAGCTCATGAAGGAGTCAAACTTACACAAGCCAAAGGCTGAAACTAAACTGCGGACCGCGATGGAAAAGCGTGGCCGCGTAGGGTTCATCGCTGAGGCGGATAATATTCCGCGGTAGACGAGATAGAGGTTCAGAGAAGCTGCAATCCAGAGAAAACACCACCGCTGCCCGCGTCTATATTACGCGGCCGCGAAGTTATGAGACGTGGACGCGGTGGAAATTCCGCTGGGAACGTGATAAAAGGTTCAGAGACTTGGAAAGTGAAACCTAACTGAAGAACGCGGTCCACGAACATAATACGCGGTTGCGATTGAACGCGGACGCGAATGTATTTACGCTGTCCGCGAAGCCTAGTCCAGTCCAAGCCCATTATTGAAGAAACGCAGACCGCGGTTATTATTATGCGGCCGCGAAAGCTCAAACACGGACGCGGTCAGAATTACGCGTCCGCGAATACTTCGCAGGGGCATTTTTGTCCAAAAATTTTAGCTGTGTATAAATAGATCTTTTTGACATTTTTCGGTTAAGTTTTGTAGAACAGAGCACGTGAACGGCTAGTTTTTCCCCTTTTGGGCAATTTTATAATAGATTTACCTTCAAACTTTAGATTTTCATCTTGTACTTAAATTTTATGGCTTATATTTCATCTTCACCTTTGATTTCTGTTGTATTCATGAGTAGCTAGACCCCATATCTAGGGTGATGACCTAATCCTAGTATGAGTATTTAATAGGCCTTGAACTTTAGGACTTAATTGTTTATGGGTTAGTGATATTTAGCCTAATTCATGCTAAAATTATAGAATTAGTGGTTGCAAACACTAATTCACGCATTTATGACTTAGGCTCTTCTTGAGAAAGAGAGATTAAGTCTAGGAAAATTAGGCTAACAAAGAATTGGGGTGAACTCAAGAGATTGATAGCCCCGATTAAAGGGTTAAACCTAGAGATAGTAATACCCGACTTGAGCCAATTTCATTTGGATTGTGCGAACACATATTTGGGCTTGAGAAAGCCAAATCAGGCAAAGTCACTCAAACTACCAAGAGGTATAGAGTGAGCACTTATGTGTGATGGTTATATCATGACCCCAATCGTAACAAGCTTGTCTTAAATTCTTGACATCCATTAGATACTCACCTAGGCGAAAGTCACTACCTTAGTGCCTTTTAACACTTGAAAGCTTCCACCAAAAATATTGTACTTAGCTTACACTTGGCATACAATAGTATAAAAATTAAAATAGAATCAATCACAACAATGTTTGGAAGTGCAATTAGAAATAACACGCACATCTAGATTAGTTAGATACCCGACTCCAAACCAAATTAACTCCCTGTGAAAATCGATCCCGACCTCATCGGGTAAAACTGCATCGACCACTCTTTGCAACTATATACTGGTGTAGGTTTGGCCACGATCACTTTTTGGTGCCGTTGCAGGGGAGTTAGACGGTGTTAACTATCTGTCTAACTATTTGTGTGTCTTGTTTTTTTTCTTTCCTTATGTTTTTCTAACTTTTGTGTATCTATCGCTTTAGGTACCAAATGGCTCATAATGATGCTCTCGGACATATTCTTCCGGGGGAGGAGGTAGATGACAATGGTGAGGATGAGGTTAATCTAGAACCTCAAGTCCAAAGAAGAGGCTGCCAGGCTAATGACAACATTCCAAACCCTCCCCCACCTCCTCCACGGGCAGCACACCGGGTGCTACCCAACGAAGGTTACGCAAGTGTAATTGTCCCGCCCCGAATTCGGGCGGGCAATTTTCAAATTACAAATGTCATGCTGCCTCTATTGGAGAAAAAGGGCTTCTTCACTGGAGCTCCTCATCAGAACGCATACAAGCATCTAAAGGGTTTTGTAGATACATGCAGGGGGAGCAAGCAGACGAATGAGTCAGAGGACGCTCTGAGATTGAGACTTTTCCCATTTTCACTTAGAGGGAAAGCTTTGGACTGGCTCGAGAGGCTACCTAACCACTCCATACACACATGTGATGAGTTGGTAGAAAAGTTTACAACCAAGTTTTTCTCACCAGGTCATATGGCAACATTTAGGGATGAGATCTTAGCCTTTAAACAAGAACCTAATGAACCCCTACATGAAATCTGGGAGCGATACCAGACAATGGTCAAGGAATGCCCAAATAATGATATGACTGAAGCAATGATTCAGCAGACATTCTATAGGGGCATCAACACGACTAACCAGTGTGTGGTGAATCAGCTAGCTCGAGGAAATTTTATGAAGTCGCCTTATGCCGATGCTTGTGACATACTTGATGAGATGGCTGACATATCTTTAGCTTGGTAGAGTCGGGAAAATGTTCCTCAGGGTGACCCTAATGTCATCCATCTTCACAAGGAACTTCATGATCATGGACAAGCCATAGCCGAGTTGACAACTACTATGAATCAGTTAGCAAAGGCCCAACTTCAGCAAGTTCAAGGGACAAAGCAAGTAAATGCCATGGAACGGGTAAATGTAATGGTCAACAGGAGGAAACAACGTGGTCAACAAGTGCAAAAAAATCAAGATCAATATGAGCAAAGTGGTAGTGGTGACAATCAAGACGATTCTTATGATGATCAAAGTGAGGAAGTGTTATATGCCAATAACTACCAAGGTCAACGGAGCAATGCTCCAAATCAACAATGGAGATCACAAGGGAACTATCAAAATTGGGGCAACCAAGGCCAAGGGAATTGGAACAATGGCAACAACAATAATCAGAATTGGGGGAACAACAATAACAATTGGGGCGGAAATGGAAACCAAGGGGGTTGGAATAATAATAATCAAGGCAACCAGGGGTCGGGCGTCCAAAGGCCCCCGATGTATCAACAACCAAACAATCCGCCTCCATATTCGTCTCAAGGGCAAAGTTCTTCAAACAATGAGATGGGACGAATAGAGAATATGTTCAAACAAATGCTGGAAAGGAATGCTGACTCCGATGCCCAAATAGCCTCCCATACTACCTCTATTCGCAATTTGGAAGTACAACTGGGTCAAATTTCTCAAGCATTGAATACTCGCCCTAAGGGGGCACTACCAAGTGATACGGTAGTAAACCCGAAGGGAGGGAACCATACAGGCCATACTATGGCAGTGACCACAAGAAGCGATAGAGGTGGAGATGCAAGTACTTATGGTCCAAAGAAGATTGTGAATGAAGATGTTGTGTTGAAAGAAGATGATGAGGTTCAAGCCAATGATGAGAATGTGAATTATGAAGTGAGGATCGATAGCAATGACAACATGGAGGAGACTCAAAATGATGTGAACTCGTCTAGGGAACACGTGATAGACATACCAGAAATGGTAGTGCCTAAAGCCAAGGCCTCTTCCACCGTATCCTCAAAGGCTTGCAAAGCAAAATAATAAAAACCAATTCAAGAAGTTTATTGAGATGATGAAAAGTTTGTCAATCAATGTGCCCTTGGTGGAAGCTCTCAAACAAATGCCGGGATATGCCAAGTTCATGAAGGACTTGGAAACTAAGAAGAGATCTATGAATTGTGAGACCATCAAAATGACTCATAAAGTTAGTGCCATTGTGCACTCAATGGCTCCAAAGCTTGAAGATCCCGGTGCCTTTACAATTCCATGCACCATTGGTAGAGCCGATTTTGCAAAAGCCTTGTGTGATCTGGGAGCAAGTATTAATTTGATTCCATATTCCGTGTTCAAGACACTAGGTATTGGGCAACCAAGAGCTACTTCCTTGAGATTACAAATGGCGGATCAGACAATGAAAAGGCCGCTTGATATTATTGATAATGTTCTAGTCCAGGTCGACAAGTTTATTTTGCCTGCTGATTTTGTGATTCTCGACTGCGAAGTCAACTATGAGGTACCTATAATATTAGGAAGACCTTTCCTAGCAACAGGGAAGGCATCGGTGGATGTGGAAGCAAGGGAGCTCACCTTCTGAGTGGGCGATGAAAAAGTTGTATTCCACGTGTGCAAATCAATGAGGCAACCAAATAGCAATGAAGTTTGCTCTTTTATGGATCTTCTGACAGAGGTGATAGTTGATGATACGAGTGCCATGATCAATGTGGAAGACCCTTTGGAAGCTGTGTTGCTAAACCATGAGGATGATGAAAAGGAAGTCTTGGTTGAACGTGCAAATGCGTTGTAAGGAATGGGATCCTACTCATATGGGCCCCGTAAACTTTCATTGGACTTGGAAAATCGGAAGACTCCACCAACAAAGTCCTCAATTGAGGAGCCACCAACATTGGAGTTGAAACCTTTGCCTTCACACCTCAGGTATGAATTCTTAGGCCCTTCTTCCACATTACCTGTTATTCTTTCTGCTTACCTAACTAACGTACAGGTAGACTCCACCCTTGCGGTGCTTCAAAGAAAGAAAAAGGCAATTGGATGGACTTTGGCTGACATTCGGGGTATAAGCTCCGCCTTTTGCATGAACAAAATTATACTAGAGGATGATTACAAACCCTCCGTGGAACATCAAAGGAGGTTGAACGAGGCTATGAAAGAGGTCGTCAAGAAGGAAATTGTCAAGTGGCTTGATGCAGGGGTTGTGTACCCTATTTCGGATAGCTCATGGACCTCACCGGTACTATGTGTGCCGAAGAAGGGGGTATGACTGTGGTCACAAATGAGAAAAATTAGTTGATCCCCACTCGTACTGTCATCGGATGAAGGGTATGTATGGACTACAGAAAGCTAAACAAAGTGACCCGCAAAGACCACTTTCCATTGCCCTTTCTTGATCAAATGTTGAACAGACTTGTCGGGCGTGCCTACTATTGCTTTTTGGATGGGTACTAAGGATACAACCAGATTCTCATTGCACAGGAGGACCAAGACAAAAACCACATTCACATGTCTGTATGGCACATTTGCATTCTCACGGATGCCGTTTGGTTTGTGTAATGCACCAGCTACCTTTTAGCGGTGTATGATGACAATATTTACAGATATGGTTTAGGACTTCCTCGAAGTGTTCATGGATGATTTTAGTGTTGTGGGGGACTCATTTGAAGAATGCTTGGATAATCTTGACAAAGTTTTGGCCCGATGTGAAGAGACCAACCTAGTGCTTAATTGGGAAAAATGCCATTTTATGGTTGAGAAGGGTATTGTCCTCGGCCATAAGATCTCAAAGGACGGTATTGAAGTGGACAAAGCAAAGATTGAAGTTATTTCAAAACTCCCTCCTCCTACTTCCGTCAAGGGAGTTAGGAGATTTCTTGGGCACCCGGGGTTCTACCGAAGGTTCATTAAGGATTTCTCAAAAGTGGTAAACCCCTTGTTCAAGCTGCTAGAAAAGGATGCAAAGTTTGTGTTCAATGAAGATTGCATGAAAGCTTTTGAGCTTCTCAAGTATAAATTGACAACCACTCCCATCATCACCGCACCCAATTGGAACTTACCATTTGAGCTCATGTGCGATGCTAGTGAAGTTGCAGTAGGAGCAATTTTGGGGCAAAGGGTCAACAAGATATTTCATCTGGTCTATTATGCAAGCAAAACGATGAATGACGCCCAAGTCAATTATATGGTAACCGAGAAAGAGTTATTAGCCATTGTCTTCGCCATGGAAAATTTCAGGCTATATTGGGTGCCAAAGTTATTGTGCACACCGATCATGCGTCACTCCGTTACTTGATGACCAAGAAGGACTCGAAGGCTAGGTTGATGAGATGAGTTCTTCTGCTTCATGAGTTTGACCTTGAATTCATTGATAGAAAAGGAAGTGATAATCAAGCGCGGACCACTTGTCCCGCTTAGAAGAGGAGGGTAGGCCCCACAATGGCCTCGAAATCAATGATTTGTTCCCAGATGAACAACTCATCTCCGTGTCTTTGAATGGTATGCCTTGGTTCGCCGATGTGGCTAACTTTCTTTCGACCGGCATTGTCCTGAGTAAGCTCTCTTCTAACCAAAGGAAGAAACTCAAACGGGACAGCTTGGATTATTATTGGGACGAGCCCTATCATTTCAAGATTTGCAATGATAGCGTACAAGACTCCAATTGGTATGTCTCCGTACCGGTTGGTATTTAGGAAAGCATGTCATCTTCCCGTTGAGTTAGAGCACAAGGCCATGTGGACGCTCAAGAAGTTAAACCTTGAATGGGATGTAACAACCAACCTCCGTTAGAGCGACTCAATGAACTTGATGAATTTCGATTTCATGCTTATTCCAGCTCATCCTTGTATAAGGACAAGATAAAGTACTTACATGACAAATATGCTCGGAACAAAGAATTCAAGGAGGGTGACTTGGTTCTTCTATTCAACTTCCAGTTACGACTGTTTCCGGGAAAGCTCAAGTCAAAATGGAGTGGCCCCTTTGAGGTGGTGCACGTGACTCCGTTTGGTGCTCTTGACTTGAAAACCAAAAATGGTGAAATCTTCAGAGTTAGTGGTCACCGAGTGAAGCATTAACTTTAGCAAGTTTGATGACAACTATGTGGTAGCCTTGATCAATTTCCAATGATGTTGGTAACATGCGTCGTGCCGCGACGTTAAATCAGGCGCTTCTTGGGAGGCAACCCATGTGTTTTCTTTCTTCTTTGATTTCCTTCTTAGATCAGGATTTATTTTGAACTAACTGGTTGTAAGCTTTGTGTAGGAATTGTTTATGCAGTAGAGGACTGTTGCTGGAAAAATTTGCCTAAGAGTGGGGAATTACGCGAACCGCGCTCAAAATTGTGTGGCCAGCGAGAGCTTTTCGCGGGGGCGTATATTGTCAGCGGACGCGGATTTGAAAAGTCCAGAATATCAACTATATGAAGTTGTATTCACATCCGCGTTCGTAATTTCGTGGTCCGTGTTGATATTACGCGGCCGCGGCCGTTATTCCGCTATCAGCGGACCTGTTTCTGAAAAGGTTCTTCGAAAGGTAAAAAGCGCGGATGCGGTGGAATTACGCGGACCGCGCTCAAATGACCTCTAGGGTTGGTATAAATAGGAAGTCCTTAGGTCTTTTACACTTTTTCGAACCCACACTCTTAGCGAAATAGGCCACTGTTCATCTTTCATTTCTTAAAATTTCAATTTTATATCTCATTAGTCAAGAAGCTATTTCCTACTACAAATCCACATCTGGTATGCTCAAATCTTTACATTAATTTCATCTTTTTATTTTCTTTTCTTCTACTTTTAATTTTTCTTTTAGGTTAGGGTTTAATATATGCCAAAATCTCAAGATCATGCTTAATTGATACTTATATATCCATATGGGTAATTGTTTTCCATACCTAATGGGGGTTAGGGTTATTAACTATGCATGTTAATTGCATTAATTTTTGCACTTAGTGAAAGCCCTAGGTTTCAAATGTGACAGAGCCAGTGTTGTTTGAACTTTGCGGACCGCGGTCCATTTTTATGCGGTCCACATTCTCTAATTTGTGAGAAGCTAAGTACGCTTGCATGTTCGCAGACATGGTAATTTTTCCGCGGTCCGCATTTGAACTTACGTGGCCACGTCCAAAAATTCGTGGTTCGTGCTCATGAGTTGCAGAGAGTTTGGAAATTGCTTTCGCGGCCGCGTCCAGTTTTATGTTGTCCGCGTTTGATCTTCCGCGGCCGCATCCCAAATTACATTGTCAGCGAAAACAAATGTTCAGAGAGTTGGTCGTCTGATCCCAACTCATTCGTGGTCGCGCTCATTTTTACGGGCACTGCGCTGACCTTTCAGCGGCCGCGCCCCTTTTTTTTGCTGTCAGCGGAATCCAATGTTCAGAGAGTTGGTAGTCTGATCCCAACTCTTTTGCGGACCACGCTTATTTTTACTCGGACCGCGCTGACCCTTCGCGGTCGCGCCTCTTTTACACTGTCAGTGGAACCCTATTTTGAGAAACACTTTGATCATTTCATCAACTGTCCTTTGCCAATTCATTGAACCACAATACTAATGATCTTTCACTAAATGTGTGTGCAGATAATGGTGCGATCTCGTGGTGGTCCCGACAAATCCAAAGGGAGGGGAGATTCCTCCCGCGGCCGAGGCAAAGGGAAGCAGATTGCATCCTTAGCACCTCAGAAGACTATTGGCAAAAGGCACCACCTGTGAGACCTCAGGGTGACTCTTCGGACATTAGTGAATACCTCCCTTCCCGGGAGATTTCTGAGGGAGAATCTAAACAACAACCCGAGGTGCAATTTCAACCTTTCCATCTCATCGATCAACCCACCTCCGCATTTGATCCGGATGATAGCTTAGAAGAAGATAGTGATACTTCAACACCTCCTCCCCCACCTGCTGCAACTCCAGCCTTAACAACTTCTCCTATTGATATGGATGATGAAAAAAAGGTTCCGGATGACGGGAGAGGAGGTGATACACATAGGGGGGTTGAATAGATCAAGGAAGCCGGCAGTGTGGCAAGATCGGTTTGTGAGTGAGAAGGCCTACCACAAATTTCGAGAATGGTGGCCACAAAGGACGCTCACCCTTGAGCGTCATTTCATAGAAAGAGATCTTCTCCCTCACAACCCGAATATGAAGAGACAATTTGATGAAAGAGTGGGATGGAAATTCTTCACTAGCAAGTTGCCGGAAGCAAATGAGTACCTAGTCAAGGAATTTTACGCCAATGTTGCCCACATAAAAAAGGGCACCCATGTGACTAAGGTACGAAACAAGAAGATCCGGTTTGATGGCAAAACTTTGAATGCATATGCCGGGTTTGATGATGTAGACGATTCTCTATACATACATAAGTTGGCATTAGATGAAGCAGCCCGTCCATGGTTAGCAGAGATGATAGCCATACCAGGGACAACACCGCCCTCGCTTACACAAGGAGTCTCAATTGCCAGAAACACCCTTAGCTTTGAAGCAAAAGGGTGGTGCACCTTCGTCTACAGCCTCCTTGATCCGTGCCAGCATGACAGTGATATTCCACTTTCCCAAGCGATCCTCATAGCATCCATCATGGCAGGGTACCCGATAAATGTGGGGAACCTCATGGCCCAGAACATATCCAAGGCAACAGGGAAGGAAGAATGGTCTTACCCTTACCCTAATTTCATCATTATGTACCTAGAGGACCAGCATGTTGAGGGGAGACACTTTGACACGAAGGTGAAGCCGAAAAGGCCCTTCTCCTAGTACAACCTTCAGGGTCCAGACAACCCCAAGTCCAAGGGCAAATCCACTACCTCTACTGGCCAGTCTAAAGAGACAGGGTAGTGGCCACTAGGTCCGTGCCTTCCACAGCTGAGGGGTCATATGCTGCCATGCCACATCCATCCTCCGGGCCATCCACTTCTATCCCCACCATCAGTGTCTTCTTCATCAGCTTACCCTCAGACTGTACTGAGGGTAAATCAGACTTTGGACATAATCGGAGAGCAGAGCGCCAAATAGTAAACACAGACATCGGCTTCGACCCAGCCAGGTAAGCAGAACATTGAAGAAGATGATGACGACCGATGGACCCCTCGATCCTTCGTAACCCCCGATGATTTCGATGCCACCAAATCAATAATTGAGGAACTGGAGCAAATCATACTGATCGAAGTCTATATTGATGACATGCTAGTTAAGTCCTTGCGTGTAGAGGACCATTTGGCCCATTTGCAGGAAACGTTCGAGATTCTGCGAAAATACAACATGAAGCTCAACCCCGAAAAATGTGCTTTCGGGGTCTGTTCGGGCAAGTTCCTCGGCTTCATGGTGTCAAATAGGGGAATTGAGATCAACCCCGAAAAAATCAAGGCCATCGAAGACATCACCTTCGTGGACAGCGTGAAAGTTGTACAAAGGTTAACAGGAAGAATTGCAGCCTTGGGCCGGTTCATTTCAAGATCATCAGATCGAAGTCACAAATTTTTCTCCCTACTCAAAAAGAAGAACGACTTCGCTTGGACACCGGAATGCCAACAAGCGTTACAGGATTTAAAACGATATCTATCGAGCCCACCACTGCTTCACACTCCAAAAACTGACGAAAATCTATACTTGTACTTGGTGGTATCGGAAGTCGCCGTAAGTAGTGTCCTAGTTCGAGAAGATCAAGGTACGCAATTTCCCATTTATTACGTAAGTAGGACCTTAGGAGAAGCGGAAACTAGGTATCCACACTTAGAAAAATTGGCACTTGCGCTGGTAAGCGCATCTAGAAAGTTAAGGTCGTACTTTCAATGTCACCCCATAAGCGTATTAACCACCTGCCCACTCCGTAATATTTTACATAGGCCCGAACTATTAGGCCGATTGTCCAAATGGGCCATCGAACTCAGTGGGTACGATATCGAATATCAACCCCGTACGGCCATCAAGTCTCAAATTTTGGCAGACTTCGTGGCCGACTTCACGCCAACCCTCATACCCAAACTCAAAAAGGAACACCTTTTGAAATCGGCCATATCGTCCGGGGTATGGATCCTTTTTACGGACGGTGCTTCGAATATACATAGGTCCGGGTTAGGCATAGTTTTGAAACCCCCCACAGGTAACATTATTAGGCAAGCTATTAAAACTATCAGATTAACTAACAACGAGACCGAGTATGAAGCCATGATTGCAGGTCTCGAACTAGCTAGAAACTTGGGAGCAGAAGTCATTGAGGCGCATTGTGACTCTTTGCTGGTGGTGAGCCAAGTAAACAAAACCTTCGAAGTCCGAGAAGGTAGGATGCAAAGGTATTTGGACAAACTGCTTATCACTTTACACAATTTCAAACAATGGACCCTACGACATGTTTCAAGAGAACGGAATAATGAGGCCGATGCTCTTGCAAATTTGGGATCGTCGGTCGAGGTAGATGATTTGAGCTCGGGGACTGTCGTTCAACTTTCAAGATCGGTAATCGAAGATGGACACGCCGAAATAAATTCTACTAGCTTAACCTGGGATTGGAGAAACAAGTATATTGAATACTTAAGAAATGGAAAGCTCCCTTCAGACCCTAAAGATTCCAGGGCCCTACTGACTAAAGCTACTCGATTCACGTTGGCTGCGGACGGAACACTATATCGAGGAACATTCAATGGACCGATCGCGGTATGCGTGGGTCCGGGAGATACCAATTACATCCTCCGGGAAGTACACGAGGACACTTGTGGCAATCACTCCGGTGCCGACACATTAGTTCGAAAAGTGATCAGAGCGGGGTATTATTGGATCGACATGGGCAAGGATGCGAGAGAATTTGTTCGTAAATGTGACAAATGTCAAAGATTAGCGCCAATGATTTATCAACCCAGAGAGCAACTTTACTCGGTTCTATCCCCATGGCCATTCATGAAATGAGGAATGGACATCGTCGACCCTCTGCCATCGACCCCAGGTAAAGCCAAATTTATTTTATTTATGACTGACTATTTTTCTAAATGGGTTGAAGCGCATGCATTCGAGAAAATAAGAGAGAAAAAAGTTATAGACTTTATTTGGGATCATATCATATGCCGATTCGGGATACCCGCCGAAATAGTGTGCGACAATAAGAAGCAATTCGTTGGCAGCAAAATCACAAAATTCTTCAAAGATCACAAAATAAGGAGGATATTATCAACACCATACCACCCCAATGGGAACGGTCAGGCCGAATCAATGAACAAGACTATTCTTCAAAACCTGAAGAAGAGATTGAACGACGCGAAGGTAAAATGGAGAGAAATCCTGCCCGAAGTCCTTTGGGCATACCGAACAACGTCAAAATCCAGTACGGGTGTGACCCCATTCTCCTTAGTATATGGTTTCGAAGCATTAATACCAGTCGAAGTCGGTGAACCTAGTCCCAGATTTCGATTCATGACGGAAGAATCAAATAACGAGGCTATGAACACCAGCCTTGAATTATCGGACGAAGGACGAGAAGCTGCTCTCATCCGATTGGCCGCCCAAAAGCAACGAATCGAAAGGTATTATAATCGAAGAACTAAACTTCGCCATTTGAAGCCCGGGGACTTAGTATTAAGAAAAGTCACCATCAATACTCGAAATCCAAATGAAGGAAAATTAGGACCAAATTGGGAAAGACCATACCAGGTGCTCGAGAACGTTGGAAAATGATCATACATGCTCGGCATCATAAACGGCAAATAGCTATCAAGCAGTTGGAATGTATCATATCTAAAACGGTACTACTGCTAAGGTACGACCTTTCCATATTCATCTAATTGACCCACGCAGAAGTCCGAACAAGAGCTGAAGAAGATCTTTCGCTTAAAAGCACGCGTTGCACTATTTTTTCCTTAGACCGATTTTCTCCCAAATGGGTTTTTCGGCAAGGTTTGTAATGAGGCAACCATCGATCGTGCTGCACTTTTGACAATATCCGAGGCCTCTTTCCAACCGACCTTGAATACCGGGGGGCATCAGGGCCCTCAAATACATCGAGTTCAGATGCAAGAAAGTCATCTCACAACAATAGAGTTCCAACAGGAAAAATTGTAAGAGCCAAATGGTCAAAATGAACCATGCTCATATAGATTGGCCCAAACATAAACACATGTGCAATGACTTGAGATTTATTGTGCAACTAGAATTAAGCCTACGGGCTACTTTCATTCCGAGTTCGAAATAATCACTCGACCATTATGCCTACGGGCTACTTACATTACTTCGAGTTCGAATCATTCACTCGACTATTAAGCCTACGGGCTACTGTTATTTCGACTTCGAGCAAACACTCACTCGACCATTGCGCCTACGGGCCACATTATCTCGAGTTCAAAACATTCACTCGACCATTATGCCTACAGGATACGACATTCCGAGTTCGAAACATTCACTCGACTATTGAGCCTACTGGCTACTATTATTCCGAGTTCGAGCAAGCACTTACTCGACCATAAATCCTACGGGCCACATTACTTCGAGTTTGAATCATTCACTCGACTAAGCCTACGGGCTATCTTTATTTCGAGTTCGAGCAAGCATCACTCGACCATAAAGCCTATGGGCCACATTACTTCGAGTTCGAATCATTCACTCGACTAAGCCTACGAGCTATCTTTATTTCGAGTTCGAGCAATCACTCGCTCGACCATTGCGCCTGCGGGCCACACTATCTCGAGTTTGAAACATTCACTCGACTATTAAGCCTACGGGCTACTGTTATTCCGAGTTCGAACAAGCACCCACTCGACCATTATGCCTATGGGCTATAATATTTCAAGTTCAAAACATTTACTCAACGGCTAATAAGCTACTTTTACTCTGAGTTTACATTAACTCAAAAGTACATTACACCTACGGATTATGTTCCTTCAAAGTTTGAATCATCGACTCAACAACCAAACCCATGCGCTACAAATTTGATCGATCAGAGAGATTACAAGGTCAACATTCGATCAAAAGTCTTCACAAAACAAAAACAAGTCGACCTCGTTATACATATATATACAAAAATTTCCTACGTGATTAAGTTGCAAACATGAAGAATTAGAAATTAAGCTTCCTGGTCAAGCTCTTCCCCATCCTTGGATCAGCTTTTGCTACCATCATCATCATCATCATCATCACAGGCCAAGGCTTCAGCTTCCACTTCGAGCTCTTTTGCCTTTTTTACATCTTCCGTAAGGTCGAAACCTCGAGCGTGTCTCTCCTCGAGGGTCTCCCTCCGAGACCTGCACTTGGCAAGTTCGATAACCCAGTGAGCTCGAGTATCGGCGGTCTTTGCCGCTTCCCGGGCCTCCATCTGAGAATCTTCAGCATCAGCCCGATATACAGTAATGGACTTATCCGCCAAGACTTTCGACGACTCAACCTCCGCCTTAGGCTCAGCAAGTCGTGTTTCAAGCTCTTCGATCTTCTTAGCTTGAACCGACCCCTTTTGCTTGGCACTTCGAAGTTGAACATCAGCCGATAATAATTTTGTTAAGATGGTTTCTTTTTCCGCTGCCAGGCGGTCGAGGGTCTCCTTCCACCGATTGCATTTAGCTCGGATTTGATCGACTTCTTCTCAAAGTAACCCGATTCTTTAGATCTTTTGCTGCAACTGAGACAACGAAGGGTTAACTTCCACAGTTGATTCAAACCCATACTTTAACAGAACGAGGCTCACCTACTTATCTAGCTCGACTCCTTCTTCACGGACCTTAGCCAAATCCATTTGGAGGTCCTTTATAGCCTCGTCCTTTTGGCTGCAAAGAAGCCGCAGGGCATCTCTCTCACCTGAGACCTTCCAGAGCTCGGCCTCACACTTGCTAAGATCGACTCGAAACCTACTAATGGCTTGCACAGTAAGAAACACAAGTCAAGTATGGAAAAGAACAAAGAAACCAAGTATGGAAGAATCATTACCCGAGTAATGAAACACTGAGACTCCTCTAATAAAAGAGAAGAGTCACCAATATCGGAACCATCATCGACTCCAATAAAACAATCCCTAAAAGGATCCCCTGCACCAGAGCCTTCGCCGATATCGGGAGCCTTCAACTCTCAAGTTTCCTTCAACGCCTCCTCAGAAAAAGATGGAAGAGAAGGCGAATGACCCATTGTCATAGCCCCGAGCAAATCACTCGGAGTACTCTGGTCGAGACTCAGGTCTTCGGAAACGACCCCGGCAGTCATAGCCGCCATCAGCTTGGGAGCTCTGGCAACCACGATGGCCTCCGTAGATCGGACCACCAAATCCGAGGAGCTATTTTCTTCTTCTTCTTCTTCTTCTCTCAGTCGATGGACCGAGTCAATCGAAAGGGCAGTTACTTTTCTCCTCACCCTTCGAGTTTTGGTCTTGGGTTCCTCTGACCGAGTGGAAGCTCTTCGCTTCTTATCTTCCCCATGTTTAGGGACTTGGGACTTGTTTCCTTCTTCACCGCTCGAAGGCCTCAAAGTGGCATCCCTGGTTACGCCTGCACAAAAGGAAATCGATAATGAATAGAACGCAAAGAATACTTCAAAGGAAACAAAAATCAAAGCTCACCATGGTTCTTGGCCTCCCATCTGCCTTTTGCCAAATCGCGCCAAGCACGCTCGGCGTAAGAGGAGGTCGCGACTAACTTCCGACCCAGTCCTCGAGGTCAGGCACCGCTTGTGGCATCCAAGGGGTAGCTGAACATCAGGGAAGGACATCAGAAAAAATCAGAAAAGGACATGAAAAGTGAACAAAAATCACTTACGGTCAAAATTCCATTCTTCAGGGAACGGCATCTTCTCTTCCGGAATGAGATCACGGGTCCTCGCTCGAATATAACGACCCATCCAACCCTGATCCTTGTCTTCATCGATGCTCGACATCAAAGCCTTCGACGCCCGACGATGGAGTCTGATTAGTCCTCGAAAGATCTGAGGCCGATACAGTCGTATGAGGTGGTTTAGAGAAAAATCCAACCCCCCGGCTTTGATAGAGAAGAAACGCAACAAGATTACTATACGCCATAGAGAGAGATGAATTTGGCCAAGGGTGACTTGATACCTTTTGCAGAAATCAATAATCACCGGGTCGACGGATCCCAGTGTGAAGGGATAAGTATAAACACTTCAAAACCCCTCCACGTAAGTGGTAACACTCTCATCGGAAGATGGAATTTGCAACACGACCTCGGAACTCCAGTTGCAGTCTTTTCGGACAGCCTCGAGGTGGTCCTCCGTTATAGAGCACGTATATATCGATACGTGTTCACATCGATCCAGAACGGAGGAAGGATTCTCCACCTAAAAATCGGTCTTCAAAGTGCACAGGCCAGGAACATAGTCATGAACTGATGGCTACACCGACGCCTTATCATCAGACGGTCATGAGGAAGAAGATTTCTCCTTCTGAGGTACGGCTTTGGAAGTTTTCGCCATTGATATAAAATGAAAGAGTGCAAAGGAAGGTGAAGAAATAGACAACACCAAAATTCTGGTATGGGCGGCCTCGTAGCAGCAAAATAGAGAGGATAGATAAGAAAGTTTGGAAGAAGAGAAGGCGCAAAAGTGGTAAAGGTTGTATGGAAAGACTATTTATAGACTAAGGCATGATGGTTCGGTATCAGTGGTGGCCGACCGCCGTCTGACACACATTAAATGCTTCGGTAAAACCGAGTCGATGGGACAGCTATCACATACGTCAAGATCGGGTTCGATAGAAACGTCAGCATAAATTTGATCGAGCCGCAGGAAAATCATATCGTTCCTCGCCACATCCTTTCCGAGAAACGAGGGGCCTATCTGTGTAAGGTCAAAACAGATTCTCAATCATAATGATCGGTCGAGACAATAACGTTTCAATCGAAGGGTATCCACATGACAAGCTCAGACGAATTCCGAAGTAGGTACGTCGAGCTTCGCGTTATAAACGGCAAAACTCGATATCATTTTCGAGCTCGTGTCCGAATCGGACTACAGGGCAACACCGATCGATACATGCCCCGAATATCGATGTCCCAAGGTAGAACCGAGCTCGAACCAAGACTGGGGGTACGACCTAACACCGAGCTCGAGCCAGTGCCAAGCTCGTAGACAAGAGTTGTTACAACCGCACCGAGGGAGAGAATCTTGGCGAGAATCAAGGAAGAAACAAAACATCATGGGTCCTCCACTATATGTATTATTTTATTATGTTGTTATAGATAAAGCAGTGATCATCTACTATAAAAAAGGGGATAGACTGCAATAGATGCAAGTTCTCCAAGATACATTGAGATTTCATTGTGCTTGTTTTTCTAACTCATTTCAGTCCCCCCATCCATCATTCCCATTTTATAGCAAAAATACCTGTATTGTCATTTTGTATCAAAGGGATTTGCATACCCTTAGAACCATATCTAAATTTAATGTTATCCGATTTTTCGGATAAACAATCTTTTTTATAAAAAAAAAAATTATTATTCAATCTTTTAAAGTCCAATTGCTTAGCACGATAAGATTCTAATTAATCCATAGACACATAAATGACTAAAAAGTAGTTTAGTTAAATAAATAAATTCTTTTGGTCAAAAGTCTACCTTACAAGTTTTTGGCAAAAAAATAATGAGAAAATAACAAATATATTATAAGTGCCAAAAAATTGAATTTAGATTACTTTGTTTCCTAAATATTATTTTTATTGAGATTACTTGTGATAGTTTGAAAAGATTTACAATACCCTCATACATGAAAAGTGGGCTAGCCCAACTCAAGACTTTCTTATTGGTTGACCCAGCTCAAGGCTGATCTAGGGCTAATTAAGGCCGGGACAAATCTGCAGTACTGATATCAGGAAGTTATTTTTAAGAAAGATGTTTAAAATGCAATCAGCGTGTGCAATATATTTAAAATATGGTTACTTTTTCTAATACACATATCAAAAAACCTTTTTGGCCCTTTGACATAAATGATAGTCTCCGTGCTTTAATTGTGGCACAAGTGACACTAGTAAGTTACAGAGGAGTGAAGGCAAAATAGTACAATATGAACAGAATATCAGTGGTCTTTCAAATTATAAAGAAAAGCTTGTTCTTGCCCATCGTGTTCCAAATACTATTGATCTAAAAAGCGGTGCTATTAGTCGTAACTTTGATTGAGATATTGTGATCGGTTGCACGCTTGTCAAAGAACCTTATTATATACGATCAAAATTGGGTTCGCCTCTTGTATGACTAATCGAGATCGAAATATAATAGGTTAAAGTTCAACCTCGAATTATATCGAACCGATGTGTGAAGCTATATCGTTAAACTCGAAACCATGTCATCGAACAAAATCGAGATCATACGAGATCGAGGGAAATTTGCCAAGCCGAATAACAGAAGGACGAAATATTCGCGATCGGTTATAGATCACAGAGAAAATCTCGACACGTATCAAGGATAGGCCGATTGATTAGCAAACCATGATATTTCTTACCTTGTATAGAATTGTATCAAGAGTAGGACTCTCCTACTATATAAAGGGGGTTTGATCATTTGTAACAAAGAACACATTACGCAACATAAAGCAATATACTGCCATTTTCTAGCTTTTATCATCTTATTATTATGTTCATACATTAGTTGAGATATCTCTTGGATCAAGGGTGATCGAACTCGAGGGCCAAAACTGTTCGATTTGGTAAACAGTTTGGCATAAAGTTGTTCGATTCATGTGATTTGCATTAATTCTTTTATCGTCAATTTCAATTTTAATATATTTCCATAATTTGTATCAAGTTATATCACGTATCCTTAAAAATGCGTATAAATTCAATTGTTATCCGATTTTTAGGGTAAACAATTTGGCGCCCACCGTGGGGCTATGGATAATAGTGATTACCTCGTACAAACTTTCATAACACACACTATTTTACACTTGTTCTTTGGAGTATCTTTGATTCCAGGTCCAAAATATCTAACTCTCAGTCAACACCCCTACACGTGGATAATGATTTCGGTCACCACGACGAAAATGATAACATAGCACTAGGGAACGACGTACTTCCCGTTGTCCTCGATGCAGTTCTAGTTGTAGATCCAATACGTCAGCTCGCATGTAGCCATCAATGCAAATTTGGTCGTCGATCCCGAGAGCAGCATCCGTAGAGATATTTGATCAGCCGCTCAAAGCACACATGGTGACGAAGAGGGCGGGATCGGCATGCGGGAGATCTCCGAAATGTTGCAGGATCAACAAGCTGCAATAGCCCAGCTCCAAAACCAGAATCACCCACCGAGCAAGATCGAGCCCGAGACGTCCCAGCAAGTTTTCCATAGGGCCGAATCAGTTTCAAGAAAATTGAATGAGAAGGAATTGGGGGCCGATCCTGCAATCATGAAGATGCTCGAAGAACTGACAAAACGAGTTTAGGCGGGGGGAAAAGAAGATCGAGGCAAATAGAAAGAAGGTGAAAACTTATAACTCCAGGGTCGATCAAATCCCGGGGCTACCACCAATATTGAAGGGTATGGATTCCAAAAAGTTCGTGCGAAAACCCTTCCCCCCCCTCCCCGAGCGCGGCTCCCAAACCGATTCCCAAGAAGTTCCGCATGCCCGACATTCCTAAATACAATGGAACGACCGACCCAAACTAGCATGTCACCTCTTACACATGTGCTATCAAAGTGAATGATCTAGAGGATGGCGAGATCGAATCTGTCTTGCTAAATAAATTTGGTAAAACCCTGTCAAAGGGAGCCATGATATGGTACCGCAATTTACCACCTAACTCTATTGATTCATTTTCTATGCTTGCTGATTCTTTTGTAAAGGCACATGCTGGGCCATCAAGGTCGAAACCAAGAAGTCGGACCTTTTCGAGGTAAGGCAGAAGGACAACGAAATGCTCATAGAATTCATATCTCGGTTCCAAATGGAACGAATGGATCTGCTACCGGTCGCCGATGATTGGGTTATTCAAGCTTTCACCCAAGGACTCAATGTTAGAAGTTCAGTGGCTTTGTAGCAGTTGAAGCAGAATTTGATAGAATACCCGGTTGTATTTTGGCCGATGTGCACAATCGGTATCAATCAAAGATCAGGGTCGAAGATGACCAGCTTGGGGCTCCTTCCGGGTCCGTTTATCCTATCAGACCCGCTGATAGAATCAAGAGGCACATTGACCGAGAACCGAGGTTGAACAGGGATCAGTACCATCCATATAATGGAGATCGTAAGAGCATCGAATCTGGGTGAAATCTTGTACGAAATAAAAGGATGAGTGATCGAGGCCAGAGATCTCGAGGGTTTATGAGTAAGAACGACTTCGACATGCCTATCGGACCTAAAGAGGCACCACGATTATTAGAATATAACTTTAATGTTGACGCATCCTCTATCGTATCGGCTATCGGACGTATCAAAGATGCCAAATGGCCTCGACCTTTACAAACCGATCCAACCCAGAGAAATCCCAATAAAATGTGCAAATATCATGGTACCCCTGGCCACAGAAGGGAAGATTGTCGACAGTTGAGAGAAGAAGTGGCCAGGTTGTTCAACGACGGGCACCTGTGGGAGTTTCTGAGTAATCGAGCCAAGAATCATTTCAGAAATAGGGATTCCAACAAACAAAACAAGCAAGAAGAACCTCAACACGTCATTCATATGATTATAAGAGGGGTCAATGTTCCCCAAGGTCCAATGTTAAAATGCACCAAGGTATCAATCACGAGGGAGAAGCGAACTCGGGACTACATACCAGAAGGAACCTTATCTTTCAACGACGGGGATGTAGAAGGAATCATAGAGCCCCATAATGATGCACAGGTAATATATGTACTGATGAATAAAACTCGAGTTAAACGTGTGTTAATTGATCAAGGTAGTTCGGCCAACATCATTCGATCGAGGTTCGTAGAACAACTCGGCCTACAGGACAAAATTGTGGCCGCGACTCGAGTGCTAAAGAGATTCAACATGGCTTGTGAAACTACTAAGGGAGAAATAACATTACCGGTGAACGCAACCAGGACCATCCAGGAGACCAAATTTTATGTGATCGAACGGGACATAAGATATAACGCCCTGTTCGGGGGACCATGGATCCACAACATGAGGGTTGTGCCCTCGACCCTTCACCAGGTGCTAAAATTCCTAACACCATAAGGGATTAAAACAATCTATGAGGAGCAGTCCGCCGTGAAGGAAATGTTTGTTGTCGATGAAGTGATTCCAATATCTACACTCTCATCGACAAATGAGTCAGATTCGAAAGCAAAACAGTAAACCAAATAGCAAACACAAATGTTGGCATCAACCCAACTAGATAAGTAGGGGACTGATGAAGACGATTATGGAGTTCCTCGATCCTTCATAGTCCCCGATGATTCTGACGCTACCAAATCAACAGTCGAAGAGTTGTAGTAGGTCATACTGATCGAACATCTGCCCGATCGAAAGGTATACCTGGGTACGGGGTTAACTCCCGATCTTAGGAAAAAACTCATTCAATTTCTTATAGCTAACATGTATTGTTTTTCTTGGTACCATCTCCACATGACAAAAGTCCCACCAGAGATCACCACTCAAAAACTGAGCTTGTATCCAAAATTTCATCCAGTGAAGCAGAAAAGGAGACCCCAGTTCGAGATCAAGCATGCCTTCATCAAAGACGAGGTAACTAAGCTCTTTAAAATAGGGTCCATCCGGAAAGTCAAATACCCCGAATGGCTCGAAAACATAGTAGTGGTCCTTAAGAAAGGGAACAAACTAAAAATGTATGTGGATTACAAAGATTTAAATAAGGCATGCCTCAAGGACTCTTTTCCTTTGCCTAACATCGATCGCATGATCGATACCACGGCCGGCCACGAGATTCTCAGTTTTTTCGATGCCAATTACGGGCAAAACCAAATACAAATGAACCCGAATGATCAGGAAAAGACCTCCTACATCACTAAGTATGGCACATACTGCTATAACATAATGCCATTTGGATTAAAAATGATGGTGCCACTTACCAACGCCTAGTAAACCGGATGTTCGAAGAACAAATAGGGAAATCTACGGAAGTTTCCATCGATGACATGTTAGTTAAGTCCCTATGAGCAGAGGACCATTTGAAGCATTCGTAGGAAACCTTTAGTATATTGAGGAAGTACCACATGAAATTGAATCCAGAAAAATACGCGTTTGGAGTCGGGTCATGTAAATGCCCCAAATTCATGTTATCCAACCAAGGAATTGAGACCAACCCCGACAAGGTCAAAGCTATCAAGGATATCACGGTAGTAAACAACGTGAAGGTCGTACAGAGGCTAACCGGGCGCATAGCCGCCCTGGGGCGATTCATCTCGAGGTCCTCCGATAAAAGTCATCGATATTTATCGTTGTTGGAGAAGAAAAATAACTTCACATGGACTCCAGAATGCCAACGGGCCCTGGAAGAACTTAAGCAATACTTGTCGAGCCCGCCACTGCTTCACACACCGAGGGCAGATGAACAATTGTACTTATATTTAGGAGTATCGGAGATAGCGGTAAGTGAAGTCCTAGTTCTGAAAGAACAAGGTACACAATATTCCGATTTATTATGTTAGCTAGACCTTGGGTGAGGTCGAAACAAGATATCCCCACCTAGAACAATTGGCGCTCACTTTGTTAAGCGGCTCTAGGAAACTGAAATGTACTTTCAATGCCACGCTATATGTGTTGTGACAACTTACCCATTGCGAAATATAATGCATAAACTTGAACTCTCGGGACAATTGGCCAACTAGACCGTGGAAATCAGCGGGTACGATATCGAATATCGACCCCGAACAACCATTAAGTCTCAAATCTTGGCAGATTTCATGACCGACTTCATGTCGTCCCTAATACCTGAGGTCGAAAGAGAGTTGTTGGTAAACTCGGGAATGTCCTCGGGAATTTGGACCCTCCTTACGGACGGTGCATCGAATGCAAAGGGGTCCAGATTTTGCATCATACTGAAGCCACCCACGGGGAACATGGTTAGACAATCCATTAGAACTGTAAAGTTAAATAACAACGAGGTCGAATATAAGGCCATAATTACAGGTCTCGAACTAGTCAAAAGCTTGGAGGCTGAGGTGATCGAAGCTAAGTGCGACTCCCTCCTTGTGGTGAATTAGGTTAACGAAACGTTCGAAGTCAGAGAAGAACGAATGCAAAGGTACCTAGATAAGTTACAAGTAACATTACATCGGTTTAAAGAATGGACTTTGAAGCACGTGCCTCGAGATCAAAATAGCAAGGCTGATGCCCTCGCAAACTTAGGGTCATCGGTCGAGGACGACGAGCTCAACTCAGGGGCCGTAGTGCAACTCACGAGGTCAGTAGTCCAAGAAGGTCATGCCTAGATAAATTCCACAAGCTTAACCTGGTATTGGAGAAATAAATATGTAGAATATTTGAAGACCGGGAAACTTCCCTTAGATACAAAAGAATCGAGGGACCTGCGCACAAAAGCAGCCCGATTCACCTTGTCTGAAGACGGAACCTTGTTCAAAAGAATGTTCGATGGCCCATTAGCAATATGTCTGGGACCAGGAGATACCGAGTATGTTATGAGGGAAGTTCACGAGGGCACTTGCAAAAATCATTTAGGCGCCGAATCATTGGTTCAAAAGGTAATCAGAGTCGGCTATTACTGGATCGACATGGAAAAAGATGCAAAAGAGTTTGTTCGAAAATGTGACAAATGCTAAAGATATGCTCCAAGGATTCACCAACCCGGGAACCTACTGCATTCAGTCTTGTCATCATGGCCATTCATGAAGTGGGGAATGGACATCGTTGGCCCTCTTCCATGAGCACAATGTAAGGCTCAATTTTATCTTATCTATGACTGACTATTTTTCTAAATGGGTTGAAGCACATGCATACGAGAAGGTTAGGGAGAATGAAGTCATCGAATTCATTTGGTACCACATCATATGTCGGTTCGGGATGCCATCCGAAATTGTGTATGACAACGGGAAACAGTTTATCGGCAGCAAAGTGACCAAGTTTCTCGAAGATCATAAGATCAAAAGAATCTTATCAGCACCTTATCACCCTAGCGGGAACGGGCAAGTCGAATCAACCAACAAAACCATAATCCAAAACCTTAAGAAGAGGTTAACCGACGCCAAAGGGAAATGGAAGGAGATCCTACCTGAAGTCCTTTGGGCATATCGCACGACTGCAAAATCCAGTACCGGGGCTACTCTATTTTCATTGGTTTATGGCGCCGAAGCCTTAATACCGGTCGAAGTAGGGGAACCAAGTATCAGATACTGATTTGCAATAAATGAGTCAAATGACAAGGCTATGAATACGAGCTTGGACCTATCGTATGAAAGGCGTGAGGCCGCCCTTGTTAAGTTGGCTGCTCAAAAACAACGGATCGAGAGGTATTACAATCGAAGGGCCATCTTTCGATACTTTAATGTTGGGGACTTAGTGCTAAGGAAAGTCACTCTAAACACCCAGAATCTAAACAAAGGGAAATTGGATATGAACTGGGAAGGACATTACCAGATTCTCGAGCTCACCGGGAAAAGATCCTATAAGATCGGAATGATGAATGGAGAACAACTACCGAGTAATTGGAATATATCCCACCTAAAATGATATTACTGCTAAGGTACGACCCCATTTCATTTATTTTTTATTTCGGACTAACACTTGCAGGTGATCAACAAGAAGCGACACAAAGTTTTTAGGTCTAAAAGCACGCGTTGCACTCTTTTTTTCTTAGACCGGTTTTGTCCCAAATGGGTTTTTCGACAAGGTTTTTAATGAGGCAACAGTGGATTGTGCCAACTTAGAATTAAGTCCGCTAATGAATCGGTATCGAAGATCAATTCAACAATATCTGAGATCCCTCTACAATCAACCTCGAATACTGGGGAGGGGGGATTACCCTCGGATATGCATTATCTTCGGATATCAACTTTAGCGAGGAAATTACTTCGTAAAGGAAGGGTCTAAGTAGGTAGGATTTATTATATAAGCCAAACAGTCAAACAAACTGTGCCTACATCTCGAGCCCAGGCATAAAACATGTACGCATGTATGACTACTTTGCACAAGAATAAAGAGAAGTACTTTCCTTGCAATCATCTAATGTTTTAAAATTTTCCTCTTTACATCCCTTAAAGAGTTTCGTACTTACGATCTCCTGAAAATAACGAGCCCAAGGGCAGTCTATAACCGGAATACGAACGACCACTCCCTCACTCGGGGATCGCGGTCCGAAAAACTCGAACAAGCGCAAGTCACTAGGCCTCGGGGGTATAAGACCTATTAGGCAACTCCCCGATTTTTAAAGGCCACGGCCACCCCACTCGGGGACTGTTATCTTGGACAAGCTCGGATAGCTCGGGAAAACAAGTTCGATGGGCAGCTCCCGAAATAAAAGGCTACAGCCAAATTAACACGGCTCGGAGACGTCCGAAACTCGTAACCAAAACTAGGCCTTCGAAAAAGAATTTTTTTCAAAAAGGCTACCCTCGGCAAACTACAATCTCGACTACCTACTTAGGGAAAAGGTTCTGGTAACACCGAACCCCCATGACGCCTTAAAACAAAGTAAGGCAAAGGCAAGGTTTGTTTGAATTTTTAAAGCCAAAGGGGAAAGAAAGCCTTGTATATATAATCTTTTTACAAAGGCCATAATGGTTCGATAATGAAATGTACAATGGCCAAAGTGACCTAAAAAAGATGCAAAAAGCAAAAAATAAAAACATCTAAAGGACTAAGTGGGCTGGTCCTCATCGGGGGCAGTGTCTTCACCCTCGGGGTCTTCCCCACCTTCAGATTCAGTTAAGCTCTCAGAGCCTTTGTCGGGAAAAGCCAACTTCCGATCCCTGGCTTCTTCTACCTTGGCATTCTCGATTTCCTCCAGTATGTCAAAGCCCTGAGCATGGACTTCCTCGAGAGATTCCCACCTTGCATGATCCACTATGCTATTGGCATGTGCCTGAATAGCCTCAACGTCAACCTTGAATTGGGCCACTTTAGCATCGACCTTGGTATTGTCCACGACCACCTTAGATTTGGCCACCTCGAGCTTCGTGACCAGGCTCTCTTGGCCAGAAATAGCCGAGTTAAGTTCAGATTGGAGCTCCTCGATCCTCTTGGACTGCACATAGGTCTTCTCCTTTGCAGCCCAAAGCTTAGCCTCGGCCAACGCCAGTTGTGCTTGGACAACTTCCTTTTGCGAGGTTATGAGGTCCATATTTTTCTTGAACTCCTCAGCCTCAGTTTGTATTGCGTCTAACTGCGCATGGAGCTGCCCGATTAGTTCAAGCCTTTCTCGAACCTGCAGGATCAGATCATTAGCCACTGAGTCGAGTTCGTCGTCACTATCTTCAAGTACTCGATTTACCTATTCAGCCCACTCGGTATGCTCCTTTTGAGCCACTTCTAACTCGGTCTGAAGCTTCTCACTCAGAAGCTTATAAGTATCCATCTTCTCGGTGAGCTCCCGAACCTCAGCCTCGTGCTGGGTTAACTCCTCACGGATTTGGAGGAAAGCCTCATGATGAAATACCGAGGTCTGTAAGTGTAAAGAAAGGTGTTAGGATTATTTACAACTTCAATTTTAAAATAAATAATGGAGTGACACTCGATGTTACCCGATTCAAAGTGTGTTGGGCCTCATTGAATAGGCAAGGCACTTCCACCACATCCATCACAGCTTGGTCCTCTTCGGTCACCAAGCAACTAAGGTAGCTAGCAACCCCCACAAGGGCAAAAAAACCCCAGGCATCCTCCGGGACATAGAAAACTATCAACCGCCTACGGTCAGGGTTAACACTTGGGGCGGGGAACCGATCCACCAGCTTTAGGCTCGATGAAGAGCGACTAGCACCCGATGATGGTACCTTTCTTGGTACCGGCAAGTGACAAATCCCGGTGACATCTTCTGAGACAGTGGACTCTAACTTATCTAAGAAGTTGTGGATATCAGTCGCCCCATGAGGCCCCTCGTAAGAATGACCTTCTAGCATACCGACCTCGCGTATCATGGCGTCTAAGATCTGAGGGGACCCGATAAGGTCGATCGCCCCAAGATCATCCCTCGGGGCACCTCCCTCTTCTCGAGAAGTGTCGGCCCTGATCTCTCTCTCGACCTCCCTGGCCTGGGGCAAAGCAGCTGTACCCCGTTTTGGTTTGCAGCTACCGGCCAATGCCCTAATGCCTTCTCAACGGCCTCCTCAGATCGAGGAAAAGCGGTCCGCACCCGAGCCACTAGCTCGAAGTTATTTTCTTATTCTTCTTCGGATTCATCCCTCAGTCGGCGAATCAAGTCCGATGAGAGGGCACTGGTACTTTCCTTAGCTTTCCGCGCCAGCCTCTTTTTTTTTTTTTCTTCTTCTCCGAGTCCAAAGGGCTCGGGGCCCTTTTCCTTTTCTTCTCGTCACCTTGCCTCGGAGCAGGGGACTCGAGAGGCACATTCTCATCCTCAAATGAAGGCCTCATAGCAACGTGCTTAGGGAGACCTACAAAAAAAAATAGAGCCTATAAGAATTCGACAACACAAGGAAAAAGTCAAAAACTTATCGAACTAGAAAAGGAAACTTACCATGACTACAGGCCTCCCACCGACCCTTCGATAATTCCATCCAAGCATGCTCGGAGTATGGTCTCTGTGACACAAGGTCCTAGACCCATTCCTTGAGTTGAGGAACCGCATCCGGCATATAGGCCACAACTGCAACACCGAAAACACCCATAAAACGGAGATAAGAGGAGAAATAATAGATTAAATCTTCAAGGCAAAGTAATACTTACGTTTCATGTTCCAATTCGCGGGAAATGGCATGTCCTCGGGAGGGATCAAATCTGAAGTCTTTATTCGAACAAAATGGCACAGCCAACCTCGGTCCCGAGCCTCATCTATACTCGAGAACGGGGCCCTACTAGCCCGGCGAGCAAGCTTGGCTAGCCCCCTCGACAGAGTCGGGGACTGTAGAGATGCATAAGGTGATCGAGGGTGAAGGAACACCCTTCAATTTTATTCACGAAGAATCGAAGGAGAATCACTATTCTCTAGAATGAAGGGCGAATCTGGCCAAGAGTCATGTTGTACCTCTTGCAGAAGGCAATAATGATCGGGTCTAAGGGACCCAACGTGAAGGGGTAAGTGTAAACACTTAAAAAACCCTCAATGTAGGTAGTGATTGACTCCTCAGGCGAGGGCACCACCACATGTTTATTGGCCCAGTTGTAATCTTCTTTAACCTTAGTGAGGAAATCATCAGTTATCGTACATATGTACCTCGAGACCGGCTCGCATCGACCCGGTACCGAAGAAGTTTTTTAAATCTTAAAATCGGCAACGGTCGGGAACCCTGTAGGAACGAACTTCTCACGGTGTGGTTCCGCCGCAGCCCCATCACCGGTGGGCAGTGATGAAGAGGCGACCTCTTTTTTCGGGACAGTCTTAGAAGTTTTCGCCATTGTAGAACAGAAGAAAAGGAAATTAGGAAGGTATGTTTAGCGGTTTGCTAAAAGTTCAAGAAATTTTAGTGCAAGAGTTGGAGAGCAAAGGGATTTTTGAAGAACAAGAATATGAGGAGCTTTGAACGTAAAGTTTGAATAAATGAAAGTTAGGGTATTTATAGCTTGCTGATGACGGATCAGAACCCGTAGTGGCTGACCAGGAACTAACATACATTTAATGCATTGGTAACTGGACCGACGGGACGTTTCGATGTCCGTTTGTCACTTACATCATGGCCCATCGAGAGGGGATTCGGAAGTTCATATAGTTTCTTGTCATCTTCTCTCCAAGAAGCGATGGGACTATCTGTATACGGTCAAAACCGAGTTCGCCTCTTGTGTGATTAATCGAGATTGAAATATGGTAGGTTAAAGTTAAATCTCAAATTATATTGAACCGGGGTGCAAAGCTATATCGTTAAACTCGAGAGTATGTCATCGAACAAAATCGAGATCAGACGAGATCGAGGGAAATTTGCCAAGCCGAATAACATAAGGATAAAATATGCGCGATCGGTTGTAGATCACGGCGAAAATCTCGGCACGTATCAAGGATAGGCCGATTGATTAGCAAATCATAAGATTTCTTACCTTGTATAGAATTATATCAAGAGTAGTACTCCCCTACTATATAAAGAGGGTCTCATCATTTGTAACAAAGAACACATTACGCAACATAAAGCAATATACTGTTATTTTCTACCTTTTATCATCTTGTTATTCTGTTCATACATCAGTTGAGACATCTCTTGGATCAAGGGTGATCGAACTCAAGGGCCAAAGCTGTTCGATTTGGTAAATATTTTGGCATAAAGCTGTTCGATTCGTGTGGTTTGCATTAATTCTTTTATCGTCAATTTCAATTTTAATCTGTTACCTTAATTTGTATCAAGTTATATCACGTATCCTTAAAATTACGTATAAATTCAATTGTTATCCGATTTTTAGGATAAACACTTATTTCAATATTTAATGAGAAAGACGAACAAATTATAATTTTTCATCAAATGAAGTATGAACGAGGAGAAAAGAACCATGGTTAAAATGCTAGTTTAATAAAACAAATCTTGTCCCTTTATATTGAAACGAACACGTGTCAACAATCTAAGACTCCGCCGGAAAAACTTGGGCAAATATTACTGGAGCAGATCCCTACCCAGTTTAAACTACCATATTTTGAACATCAGGACAATGACCTCAAGTTTTCAATATCATTCTTTTTAGCTAATAAGTATAAGCATTCCAGATGAAAACATTAGTTGGTGAGTACTAGCTCTTTTGACTTATGTAATAGGTGTTGACTTATTTTTATTTCTCCCAGTTATGAGGAATCAGTTAATCAGTTAATCTGTTTCAGAGTTGATCTTGATAATTTATCAGTTAATCATTCTTTGGCTTGTCTTGTGTCCTCCCGTGTTATATTATATGTCATGATTCTCTTGCACACGTTCCTTAAAAAAAATTAATTAGGATGAAATTTTGATTGCTTTACCCTTATTCACGTCTTAATATTTAATTCTTCTCCATTGGTATTTGAATAAAGTTATTTATAATTGGGATGTTTGTAGTCTTAAAGAATAATTATTACTAAGGATAAAAAAAGAAAAAAGACAATCAATTTTGTCTTGAACTTCTAAAGTGACAAATAATTTGAGATAATTATTTTTAGTAATCACGATTGATAATATGAGGCGGAGGGATTAAGAGAATTACGTATAAAATAACTTTCCATTTCCTAGAATAACAACCCATGGAACTTATATGGAACAAAACTTTTGCAGTTAGATGAAATGACATTTCGTAGAATAACAAGCTCTACTCTTCGTTTCTTAATGTAAAAAGAAAAAAAAAATGTAAAAAGAAGTGTTATTAGCTTAGCAAATGTTTACAAGAATGGACTAATCATTGGAATAGGCTGGTAATTGCAAAGAAAAATCATAACATAGTAGGCGCTTCTAGTTTATATATTCAAAGAAACTATGTCAAAATTATTGGATGTGTGAACAAATATCCACATGGAAAGTAGAAAAGAAAAAGTATTTATCTATAAGGTGTTGGATATTCTTAATAGTGTGAAACCTTTTGGATAAAACAGTGTGAGTCTGGCCCAAATCAGATAATATCACATCATGATAAGAGTATTTTTTGGATTGTGTTTGCCCAACAATTGATATCAAAGTCAATAGTTTGACAATGAGTATGAAAATGGAAGACTGGGGCTCGGCTTAGTGCCTTTTCCCATCTATATGTCGGCTTATCCGTTGATTTGAAAACGCATACACAACCTTTGGGCTTTGGTAATCTTATAAATACTCGGATGATGTGGGTGTCATACAGTTAATCTCCAAATTAATCCATGAACATAATGGTAATGTGTTATGTGAAACTTAATTTAAGGGAAAGATTGTTGTGTGTGTGTGCGAATAAGTCCCACGTAGAAGGCAAAAAAAATAAAAAAAAATATCAACTTATAAGGTGTTGAATACTCTTAACAATGAGAGACATTTTGGAGAAAATCGTAAAGACGATAATATCACATCATGTTAAAAGTATCTTTAGATTGTTTTAGCTCAACGAAAACTAGAATATTTAAGCTCATGTGTATACCTCGAGTAATTTCAACTTTTTCATGATGCGAAAGTAGAAATCATACAGATCTGCAAAGGGAGCTAACAAAATAGATAATCAAGCAAATACATAACAAAGATACAATAAATGCAAACCACTAATATATAGTTGCATAAACGTCAAATTTAGTTCCCATCTTACCTTAACCCCCCCGGCGAAGGAATGAGGCACAAATGCGAAGGCTGAAGCGCTTTTGAGGAAGAGACCGCTTCTGCGGTAGTTTGGTCGCTTTTGCGACGTCACAAGTGTGATATTGATGTCCGCATATGCGGAATTTCGTCTGGCAGCCTCACTTCGCAAATGCGAGATTTGGCTCGCAAATGCGAGTTTGCAGATGCGAAAATGCTGGACAGAATGCTTAAAAATCGGGATTTAGCCATTTTTACTCATTTTTGAGTTTTGAATCTCATATTTGGGCTATTCCAAAGGGGGTTTTCACGACTTCGACTTGGGTAAGTGTTCTACACTCAAAAGTGATTATATTTCATAAATCCATGTTTATATTCATCATTTATTTCGGATTTAGATGGAAGAAATCAAAATTTTGTAAAACTTTTCAAAAACAAAAATTTAGAATTTGAAGGTCCATTTGACATCGTAATTTGATAATTTTTGTATGGTTGGACTCATCTCGGTACGATTGTTCGGATTTCATAAGTTTTTTCCGAGATTCGAGACGTGTGTCCCACTATTGATTTTTGAGATGAATTTCGGAATTTAATTCAGAAAATTAGAAATTCCATGTGGAATTAATTCCTACTAATCGTGTTGAGTATATTAAATTATTTGTGACTATATTTACTTTCGGACACTAATTCGCGAGGCAAAGGTGTATTGAAATCTTGAGTTGGTTGCAAATCGAGGTAAGTATCGTGGTTAACCTTGACTTGAGTGAGTATGACTTATTTGTCTATTTGCTACGTGATTTAATGTGCGGGTATAACGTATATATGAGGTAACGAGTACTTATGCGTTGTGGTTGAGTCAAAGCATGCAGGTGAATTTGGTTATTGTGAATAATTATCTATTTAATTAAGATATTCCTGCTTAAGTTATTATTGTTTATTTGATCATCTTTCATGAGATTATTGCTAGTTTAATTATTGTTGAATAATTTAGAAGGTGAGGTCGATATTCTGGTATTGAATTGATTGATAAGTATATATCCCCGCATTTAAATATTCTTACGAATTTATATTATTATTTTTATGGTAAGGAAGAGTATAAAAGCATGAAGGGTGATGCCATGCCATTTTCAAAGAGAGTTAAAGCACGAAGGGTGATGTCGTGCCAAAAGAGAGTTAAAGCACGAAGGGTGATGTCGTGCCAGAAGCGAGTTAAAGCATGAAGGGTGATGTCGTGCCAGAAGAGAGTTAAAGCATGAAGGGTGATACCGTGCCAATTATTATTATTATTTATTTATCAATTTATGGGAAGAATGAGAGTAAAAGCACGAAGGGTGGTGTCGTACCATTTTCATATTATTAGTTGCTCATTTTATTGTTGATGATTTAATTGGCTGCTACATGACACTTCTCGTGCTGAAATTATTATATTATTCCCCTTCGCATGTTCCCTCCCAAATTTATAATTATTAATTATTGTGTTATTGTTGCTTCGTATTAGTATATGCTTGTACATGTTGTTTACGTACTTGTCTTGTCATAGCCTCATCACTACTTCGTCGAGGTTAGGCTCGATACTTACGGAGTATATGGGGTCGGTTGTACTCATACTACACTCTGCACTTCTTGAGCAGATTTTGGAGTTGGTCCGAGCGACGTACCATAGACTTGCTCGGATTCAGCTACCCAAAGGAGACTTGAGGTATTCCCCTTCTATCTTATCTTAGTTGTGTATTATCTTTCAAACAACTTGAATTTTATTCGCACCTTTATTTGTATTATTCTAGTAGCTCGTGCACTTATGACACCAGATTCAGGGATGTATTGTGATGATTCGGTAGTTATGGTCTTTCGCACTTTATTTCAGTAATTGACTTCCGTTTAATCTAATTTGTTTCAAAATGGTTAAGATTATTCTAACGTTGGCTTACCTAGAAAGTGAAATGTTAGGCGCCATCACGGTCCCGAAGGTAGAAATTTCGGGTCGTGACAAGTAAAATACGTGCTATACTTTTTTTTCCTTACTAAGTTTTTCCCACATGGTTTTCCTTATAAGATTTTTAATGAGACAACTAGTTATGCGTATTACTAAATATGTGTACTCTTTTTCCTTCCCTGGGATTTTTTCCTAGTAAGGTTTCAATGAGGCACATTATATTTTAATGAACATCTAAGGGGAAGTGTTATAAATATATTATATTATGAGTGTTCATTTAGTACTCCGTTGTAAATAAACTTCTGGAAGAAGCTTATCTATATGAGACTCCGCTGTAAATACGTTTATCTACTTAGTACTCAATTGGAAATAAGCCTCATGAAGAAGCTTATCCTTTCGGTACTCCATTATGGATAAACATCACCCGCAATAGAAGATTATCTATATATAGTAGAATGAGCTTATTCTTTTGGTATTCCGTTATGGATAAACATCACTCCCGGTAGAAGATTATCTATATTTGGTACAATGAGCTTATCCTTTCGGTACTCCGTTATGGATAAACATCACCACCGGTAGAAGATTATCTATATCTGGTACAATGAACTTATTATTTCGGTACTCTTTTATGGATAAACATCACCCCCGGTAGAAGATTATCCATATCTGGTACAGTAGCATCTTACAAGCAGCTTATACATGAGCTTGCAAAAGTAGCTTACACATCAGCTTTCTTTCTTCTTTAAATAGAGGAGATTTCAGTTCATTATGTACATCAGTTTGAAATTGAATAATATATCAGTTTCTCTTTATACTTGTGTTTTACAGTCTTTATTTCATAACAAGTTGGTGAATACTAACTCTTTTGACTTATTTTTATTTCTCCCAATTACGGGGAATCAATTAATCTGTTTCAGAGTTGATCTTGATAATTAATCAGTTAATCATTCTTTGGCTTGCCTTGTAATTCCTCTGTTCACTTTTACTTGTCCACTATGGACTTTGCACACCCTTTAAGAAATAATAAATGAAGTGTATAATTTACCATGATACTCATATTAATTGATGCATATATTTTTAATGGATTTGAGAAAATAATTTGAAATGAGTAATTAATACTATGAGTATAACATAAAAAAAGAAAGTTTCTTCTCTTGATATACTAAAAGTGACACGTAAAAGTGAAAATCTATTTTTAGAATATTAGACAAGTAAAAGTGAACGGGGGGAGTACTCCCTTCGTCTTATATTATATGTCATGATTCTCTTGTACACGCCCTTTAACAAAAAATAATTAGGATGAGATTTTGACTACTTTACCCTTATTCACGTCTTAATATTTAATCTTTCTTCATTAGTATTTGAATAAAGTTATTCATAATTGGAGTGTTTGTAGTATTTAAGAATAATTATTTCTAAGGGTAAAAAAGAAAAAAAGACAATCAATTTTGTCTTTGAACTTCTAAACTCTAAAGTGACAAATAATCTGAAACAACTATTTTTAGTAACCACGACTGATAATATGAGACGGGGGAATTAAGAGAATTACGTGTAAAATAACTTTCCATTTCCTAGAATAATAACCCATGAAACTTATATGGAACAAAACTTGTGCAGCCAGATGAAATTTAACAAAAGTATATCCTCCTAAGTATAGAATCACACATATTTTTGTAGCAATTCTAGCAGCCAAAAAATGTCCAAAATTGTCTACAAGTCAACAACTAGAGGTCTAATTATTCCCTTTTCCTACCATAATATTAACCATTTCTTTTAAGTCCCATAAAAAATTGAATCTTCAAAAGTTCCAAAGAAAAGAAGATCCTTGTAAATGGAACTCATCATAATTCATATAATTCTCCTCAGCAGTATTGTCCAAATTAGGCAATGGTGGTACATAATATTCACCAGATAAATCATCAAAACCTGGAAAAATTCCAAAATCGGACATGTCATTAGTTGTCCCCATTGAAGAAAACATGTCCACAAATCCATTATCCAGGGTCATTTCCGTCTTTTCACTTTCCAACCCAACTAATCCGTTGGAAACGGAAACCGACGGACTCTCCGCACAAAACATTTCCGAGGATGACGACGAAGGATCCGAATTCTCTCTCGGGTTAGCCCAATTACTAACCCGAGGATCCGAATCCGAATTCGCAAACTGAGCCGCTGCTACTTGAATTTCCGACGGCGTCATGGACCTACCGTTAACTATTTCCGGTGGATTTTCAGGAAAATTGAAATTTGCAGTTTTACCCCTCAAACAAAAAAGTGCTGCATCAAAGGCCCTTGCAGCTTTTTCTGGTGTGTCATAAGAACCCAACCAAATTCTTTCCCTGCTGTTTGGTAGTCTAACTTCTGAAACCCATTTCCCCCATTTCCTCTTACGTACTCCTCTATACTTTGAAGATGAAGATGGTGAATTTTCACAAGTATCTTTTCCGTTGGGTTTCACCATTGTTGTTAAATTCTTTAAAAAAAACCAAGAATGTTGTGATTTTTGTTATTTTTTTATTGAAGAATATTTGGTTTTGTGTCTTCGTTTGGTTTTTTTGACAAGAATTTGGAATTGGCGGCTATATATATAAATATGTTTTGAGAGTGAAAGAGTGAGGACTGTGAGTCAACAGGCCGTGTTTTGGACTACGCGTTGGTTGGGTATTTTAGAAGAAGAGGACCACGTGTGATTTTAAAACCTCGTGGATATATTTTGTTATGTCGTGGAAGCTGGGTATAAGATCAGTTATGTTATTTTTGGGTGCCACCTAGTTTGGACATTGTTTGACATGTCAGCATATTTTTGCTCTTTTTGTGGGACCATTTTGACCCCTGTCTGTTCCTCCTGCTTGTCAACTTGTACTAGCTAGTAAAAAGGTTTGAGTTTATCCTTCGCAAGATATCTCACATTCGAGTGGAGGCGGATCTACTTTTTGGGTAGGGTCATCGTTGGCCCTCCATAATTTCGAAAGAAATATACTTATATGCGTGTATATATATATATTTTAAATAACAAATAGTATATATTTTGATTGACACTGTAAATTTTAAATCTTAGATAGCTTCATTGATCAATATGGGAGACATAACTTGACTTTTAGGGTGATGTCTAGGTTCGATTATAATTCTAGTATTTGTTCAAATTTTTATTCGATAATGATACCCCCACTACTTTTAATCTTAGGCCCGTCTCTTATTATTTGAGCATTGGCTATGAAATCGTCTTTGTTAGAGAGCGCTTTATTCCTCAATGTGAGACTTTTCGACGCGAATTCAAATTTAATCGGGCCAAATACAACTACCTAATACCCAACGGAGACCAAATAAAAAAGTTTTGTCTTTATTTTGCTTCTTTATTAATGGCGTTTGTCTTTTCAGCTTGTTAAACTTGATTTTTTGTTTGAATTCTGTCATGATATTATAATTAATGTATCTTGGTTTTGTTTACGAGAGCTTGAGAGAGTTAGAGAGTGATTTAAGGTAGAGAGAACAAGATAAGGTGATGGATCCATCGATAACGGAGTTAATCATTCAGTGACGGACATAGTTTTTCGATAAAACTTAAGTTTATATATATATATATATATATATATATATATATATACCCGTAAAATGGTACAATTCAATTTATACGTGGTTTATACACGAGTGAATCGATTTGATCCTAAAAATATAAATAAATTAAACAAGATTATAAGACTTAGCGCTGAAATCGAGATAAAATAGTAAAAATCCTAGTTCCGGGAGCAGAGCTTCCGGAGGCAATACTAACAATATTAATAAGCAAGACGATAAAATATTATTGAGCTTTGAAAAGAGTATAGTATGTGCTTGTCAGAAAATCCGTATCCTTACAATGATTGTTGAGTTCACTATTTATAATTGCACCTAAGAAACAAGGCCGTAGGATCAAATCCCTCTTTAATAGCAATTATGAGAGCCATTGGAGAATGTGTAACGGTAGGCAGTGAATGCCATATTATCTGTAACAGACTATGTACTTAATGCTATAGAATATTCTCTATTAAATGCTACCGGGTGATACGCATTTTATTCCGCCTTTATGAACACCATTCCCTTCGAGAACAAACGAAATCATTACCTTCGGACTTGATGCCATTTGTCTCACTTTTCATCTGCGTTCGATTCCACGTGTCGCTTTATTATGCGAGCATTAAATATTAACATATTTTACCATATACAGATAGTCCCCCTACTTTCCGATGGCTTAACCTTATGTAATCGAGAAGTTGTCAAAGATACCTTTCTAGGCGGGAGATTCTCTGACCCCCTCTGAAAAATTTATGACGGTTGATTAAATGTACGTCTCTCTACATTTAATGTCCCAAACACGCGTCATCCCATGATTCAACAACACTTTTGCCGTTTATCTAGGTAATTATGGTCACGATTTTAGTCGCTTATTCCTTTACTTATACGCATCAACCTTCTCCTTTTACACTTTATAATTTTTCAAATTCTCTCAAACTCTCTTTACTCAACTCATACGTGTTTTCCACTAATAACAATGGCCTCATCTTCCAGAAACTCCACTGCTTCAAAGAACAAAGAAAGTGCTGATGATGCTCCTCCTCCCATGGTGAGCACCATAATCCCAGAAAGCTTATTACAACTAAGGACTTCGAAGAGAAGTACCCTTCTGCTAACCCCCGAACATGGGTCGTTGGCATATATCCTTCTTCCATCTGTCCTTCTAGCATCCCTGTTGTGAAGCAAGATTGTGGTTCTCAAGATTTAAGCATCATCGCTCCTGACCTGGCAGAGCGGGTAACCTTCTACAAGAAGGGTTTTACTTATTAATATTACGTATGTTTATACGTATCCCTTTACTTTAGGCCCGTTCTCATTGAGCGGGGGGCTTGACTCTGTTATTCTGGAGTTTTGCCTTCGTTACCAAGTCTTCTTGGCACATGTGAGCCCTTCTGCGTGGCAAATTATTGCTTGTCGTAGGCGCCTATGCTAGGAGACGGGAGAAGAGCCATTCCTAGCTCGACTGTTGAACCTTTATTCCCCCAAGATTTTCCGTGGGGGAAAGATAAATTTCAGCAATCATGGCCATTATGCTTTGCTAACCAGCATGGATGATGACAACGACCGTGGTTGGATGTAGCGGTTCGTTGCAGTTGCCACCAGAGACATCATTTCGGCCACGACTCCATCCTTTCCTGAATTATGGAACCATACTCGTAAGTTCATCGTTTGTCTTTTCTTCTAGTTAAAGATTGTCCCATGTTGTTATTAATCCTTCTTCTTTCATTATTTCAGCAACTCGGTGGACACCACCTAAGGTTGAGGGCTTGGACCGGTGGGTCTAGAAGATTTTGGATGTCACTACGCCTGAGACCCGCAAGTGGAAAGAACTGGTCCTTAAATATGGGTGGAAGGCCAAAAATCATGGTAAGTTAAACTTATCTTGTTTTTACTTCTCGCGCGTGTTTGGTATGAAAAATATTTTCCTCGAAAATGAGTGGTTTTGTTACTTATTTTTCCTTGTTTAGTTGGTGAGTGAAAACAATTTTCGGAAAAATATTTTCTAGTGTTTGGTTAGAGATTATAAAATATTTTTAGGAAAATAATTTTTATACTACTCTCCTCAATCCACCTTCCCCAAAATCCCCATGTTTTATGTATTTCCCATCCCCCCCCCCCCCTCCCCCGAACTCTATTTTCTTCAAGAATTTAATTATTCTTTTCAAAATTCACACAAACCCAAAGGAACTAATGTGCTACTTTACCTTTTCACGCTAATAACATTGAAATTTGAGCTCGATAACTAAAAAAATACTTTGTTTTGTTGAAAAAGAAAGTATCTTTTCTACAACATGAAAAGAAATTACTCATTTTGTTGAAATGAAAGAAAATACTTTTTCTATTTGTTAGAAAAAAAAATTCTATTTCAAGAAAAGAAGATACTTAGTTTGTTGAAATGAATAAAAATACATTTTCTACACCATGAAAAGAAAGTACTTATTTTGTTGAAATAAAAAAAATATTTTTTTTACATCATGAAAAGAAAGTACTCATTTTGTTGTAATTTTTTTTTCTATTTCACGAAAAGAAAATACTTAGTTTATTGAAATAAAAGAAAATAATTTTTTTAAATCATGAAAAGAAAGTACTCATTTTGTTGAAATGAAAGAAAATACTTGTACTACATCATAAAAAGAATATACTCATTTTGTTAAAATAAAATAAAAAGTACTCTAATCTATAATAGAAAAGAATGTACTCTTACTAATAATTAAATTTAGGGTGGGTGGTGGGTGAGGTTAGAGTATGTGGGGGCGGATGAGAGTGGGTGGGGTTGTGGTGGGGAGGTATGGGTGGGGTAGGTGGGTAGGGGTGATTTGGGGTTGGGTTGGGTTGGGTTGGGATATGGAATAAGGTGGAGAAGGTTGAAAAAGAGTTTTGGAAAATATTTTCCCTTATTTTGATAGGGAAGACATTTTTCTCCAATTGGAGGAAAATAAGTTCATGAGAAAAATATTTTTTAAAACATTTAAGCCAACCAAACATGAAAAAATTAGAAAATATTTTCCTTCATACCAAACACATCCATCCTATAGTAAAATTGGTTAATATTTCTTCCATGTTGCATTCAGCTCTTCCGTAGGGCTCTGCCACCGTCCCCGAGGAGGACATTTTGGCTGATCCAGCGAGGTTGCTGCAGAAGCCTTTTACCCGAACAGGTGTCATCAGGCCTATTTTCCGATGTAAGTGCTTCTTCTTGGAGTCCCCAGCTAGAGAACAAGCAACAAAAAGGCGACGTTCCTCCACAGATGAGGGCAAAAATGAAAAGGCGAGGAGCACCGTGCCCGAACTATTTGTGGACGCTATGGTGATGAGCGCCGCACCTGAGCCAACCATAGATACTGTGATGATCGATGATAATGGGGCTTCTCAACATAGAAGGCGGCGACCTCCATTAGCTCAATAGAATGCTCCATCCGTTGAGCTAGTTATGCCAACCGAGGACGATGCCCTGGTGCTCCGGGGAATATGATGTGGTGGAAGATGCCAACTATCGCTTCCGAGTCCTAGCCATTGTTCCTGGTACCGTAAGGCTGGGTACCGAGTCTCTCCCATCTTCGGTTGATGAGCAACCAACATCTAGCACTGCTTTGGCCGCAACTGTTTCTCAACCTACAACGCTATAAGCTTCATCTCCTTTTTCGCCAACTTTGCCTTCGCCAACAGCAACTGCTACATCATCTCCACCAGTCATAGTCACTCGAGAGGAGGATGTCCCTCTTCCCCGGTCCTAGTTCATGGAAATTTGGGGCATAATTATTCGACCCCTTCCGAAGATCCGAGGAGGAGGAGTGTTGCCCTCTTGGTTTCTACCAGATACCATATGTTGTTCCGGACGATGGAACTTGCTAATTATATGAAGCCTCTGGCTTTAGAAGGAATAAGAATAAAATGCAATCTCTTTCGGGAGAATGTTTGTTGAACAATTCCATTCACGACGCAATGGCGGTACAATTTTTTTTCCTTTATTGTTTCTTCTATTTTTATTATGGCAGGGTTTTTAGTTTGTATTTCTGTTTTGCAGGCTAACTTCCTTGCTTCTGAGGGTCTTCATAGGTTGATCCTTGACAAGGAAAAACTCACCTCCGTGCGGGATCAATTGTTGGCCGAGCGGGATCAAATTGTTGCTCGCCTCCTGGTACTAGAAGCACAAGTTGCTGAGGCCGCTAAGTTGGAGGCTTAATTGTAGCAAAGCGAGCAAGGGGTAGTGACCCTAGGCTAAGAGGCTACCCTATTAAGGGTACAATTTGATGAAGCTAAGGCAAAGTGGGTCGAGGTTCATAATGTCGTTCTTGCTGCATACGATCGCGAGGCTGCCTGTACTGAAAGATTGAATAATTTGGAGGCGGTCTTGAACTCCAAAGTTGAAGAAGTTGATGTTGCCAAGGAGAAGTATGCATGGTTGGAAGAGAGGCATAATAGAGTCATGGAACATAATAAAATTTTTAACTTCATTGTCCGTGACCTTAATATCAGCCTCCAAACTGCTAGATCTGACCGGGATAACCTTTCGACCAAGGTTGACTTTCTTAAGGAAGAACTTCAGTGCCGAGCGCCTTCCCTCATTGTTGAGAAAACATATTCTATGTATAGAATGAGGAGAAAACCCTTGGAAGAGGCCAAAGCGGACGTCATTGACTTTGATGTCGAAATCGCTAAGGCCCGTGAACTATAGTCAACTGCCCGAAAGGGTCTTCTGGTCGCACCTGATGCTACCAACTCTTCTAGTTCCAATTTCAAGTTCTCTAGAACTCAAGAAGAACCAGAAGGGGATGATGGTGAAGGCCAAGATATTGAGCCGACGACGGACTCGCCTACTTCTCTTGGGGGTGCAAATGTTTCCCTTTCTCCGGATTACGGGGATGCAATGGCTTAGCTTTTTTATTTTTATTTTCATATTTTTGTACTTGTGCTACTTGGCACGTTTGTTGTATATAAAAGTATTTTTTTCGTTTAAGTATTGCGCAAGTTTTTATCTTTGCGTCGAATTACGCAAGGCTTCTGGTGTGTTTTTCCCCGATAGCATTTGTATTCTAGGCATAAGTTCTTCCGGAATCAACCCTTTACCGTGAGGATTTCATAAGACAGGGCCCTCTTATATTTACAGTGCTTTTGAAGAGAATGTCTCATGTTCATTATGACATTAGAATTTGAAGTACTTGTTTAACTTTCAAAAGATAAAATTAATTCATCTATAGGACAAGAAACAAGATAAAAATAAAAGGACTTTACTTTATTCCTTCCATTTTCAAAAGTACATAAGCATATATTTTCCTAAAACGAAATTTCCATTACTTGTATTACTTATTTCTATGGGGATAGACGTGTCGTCCCCGACCCTGATGATATAACTTTGTTTCTGGATTTCGTAGTCCCGGTCGATGTGGCAGTCATTCTTGTCGTATTCTCATATCATTCCTCCCAGTGTTCCAATGCGAAGAATGTGAATTTTAACACTGAAAGTCTTGCTCATTTGAAGATTCCACTAGTGAATGGTTAGATAATCTTTAGTTCGATAACAAGCTTTATTGCCCCTCATGAACTTTTGCTATCGAGCTTAAGATTATCTAATAATCCCCAGTGGCTTGCACTCGTGAACGGTAGGGGTCTTCCCATGTCGGACCCAACTTCCCTGCGTTGAGTTTCCGGGTGTTCTGAGTTACTTTTCTTAAAATCAAGTCTCCTACTTTGAAATAACGGAGGCTGGCTCTTGGATTGTAATATCTTTCCATTATGTATTTTAGGGATGCCTTCCTTATATGCGCCATATCCCTACGTTCGTCGAGCAACTCCAATTTGACCAACATTGCTTCATTGTTTGTTTCTTCATCTGCCTGAAAATATCTCAAGGTAGGTTCCCGCACTTCCACTGGGGTCAAGGATTCTGGTCCATATACAAGAGAGAAATGAGTCTCCCCCATGCTTGATTTGGCCGTTGTCCGATAAGCCCATAGTACTCCTGGTAGCTCTTCATGCCATTTGCCTTTGGCTGCTTCCAATCTCTTTTTATGATTTTGAATAATCACCTTGTTTGTTGATTCTGCTTGACCGTTTGCGCTCGGATGATAAGGTGACGATGTGATCCTTTTGATTTTTAAATCTTCAAGAAATGTTGTGACCTTTACGCCTATAAATTGTGACATGTTATCGTAGGATCTCTTTCAGTATCCCTAATCTGCAAATTATATTTTTCCATAAGAAATCTACCAGTTAGCGTTCGCCGATCTTCTAGTAAGGTCCTACTTCAACCCACTTAGAAAAATAGTAAGTTAAAATCAAAAGAAATCTTACCTTATCTGGGGCCAGTGGAAACGGACTGCCTATATCCATCCCCCACTTCATGAATGGCCATGGCGACAAAATCGAATGTAATAGCTCTGTCGGTTGATGTACCAATGGTGTGTGACGTTGACATTTATCACATTTCTGAACATAAGCCTTGGCATCCTGTTCCATCCGGGGCCAGTAGTATCCTGCCCTAATTAATTTTAGCACTAAGGAATCCGCGCCTGAGTGATTTCCGCAAATCCCGACTTCCCGCATGGCATAGTTGGCTTCGGAAGCTCCCAAACATTGGGGAATTGGGGCTTGAAAAGATCTTATGTGTAATTAGCCTTTCTTGAAGCTGTATCGAGCTGCTTTAGTGCATAATTCCCGAGATACCTTAGGACCTTCAGACAATTTTTCATGCTCGAGATAGTCTATCATCTCATTTCTCCAGTTCCAAACCAAATCGGTCATGTTTACTTTGTAATAGTTGTCTACATGTGATACCGGATGCATAAGCTGCACGACCGTATAGGATTCTGGTCTCTTCATTTTCGTGGACGATCCCAAATTGGCTAGTCCGTTTGCCTTCGCATTTTCTTCTCTCGGGATGTGGGTAATCGACCATTCCCCGAACCGTGCAAGCAGAGCCTGTACTTTCATTACATATTGTTGCATGTGTTCCTCTTTAGCTTCGAAAATCCCGTAGACCTGATTTACTATCAGTTAGAGTCACTCTTTATTTCTATGATCTCGGAGTCTAGTCCTTGGGCCAACTCGATTCCTGCAATCAAAGCTTTGTACTATGCTTCGTTGTTAATCAGATGAACAATTCTTATGGCATGCCTTAAGGTTTCCCCTGAGGGCATGATTGACATTACGCCGAGCTCGAACCCTTTCACATTGGAAGCTTTGTCCGCGAACAAAGTCCAAACTTCTGATGTCGATTCTGACACCATCACTGCTTCTTTATTAGCCAAAGGTAACAGTCCTAGACTGAAATCGGCCACAAAGTCGGCCAAAACTTGTGGCTTAATCATACTCCTAGGTTTATAGTTTATATCAAATTCACTCATTTAGACGACCCAGTTAGCCAGCCTACCTGAAAGTTCAGGTTTGTGAAGAATATTCTATTGGGGAAAAATGGTCACCACGACTATGGAATGACATTGGAAATAAGGCCTATGTATTCGAGCGGCGACTATGAGAGCTAAGGCTAATTTTTCAGATGTGGGTAGCGATTTTCTACTCCCATTAAAATTTTACTAACATAATAGATAGGAGATTGTGTACCTTCATCCGCACAGACTAAAACGACACTTACCGCTAAGTAGATCAGGAGTTGTTCGCCCTCCTCCAGTTTTGACAATAATGGAGGACTCGACAGATATCTTTTCAAATCCTTCAAAGCCTACTAACATTCCGTAGTCCATTCGAAGTTATTCTTCTTTTGTAAGGAGGGAAAAGAAATGATGGCATTTTTTCGAAGACCGGAAATGAATCTGCTGAAAGCGGACAATCTTTTTGTCAACCTTTGGACCTCTTTCACAATTTGATAGCTGGTCCGGGATATCTTCGGTATCTTTAATTTTATTGGGGTTGACATCAATCCCTCTTTGAGACACCATGAATCCCAATAACTTATCAGAGCTGACTTCGAATGCACATTTCTCATGGTTAAGCTTCATGTTGTGCTTCCTTAGGATGTCAAAGGTGTCTTGCAGGTGCTTAAGATGATCATCCGCGTTCAAAGACTTAACCAACATATCATCTATGTAAACCTTCATGGTTTTCCCTATTTGTTTCTTAAACATTTTGTTTACGAGCCGCTGATAAGTGGCTCCAGCATTCTTTAGCCCAAAAGGCATCACATTGTAACAATATCTGCCGAAGTTCGTTATGAACGAAGTTTTTTCCTGATCCTCCAGGTTCATCTTGATTTGATTGTACCCGAAGTAAGCATTAAGGAAACTCATTAACTCATGCCCGACCTTTGTGTCGATTATTTGATCAATGTTTGGCAATGAGAACGAGTCTTTGGGACACGTCTTATTTAGATCCTTATAGTCTACGCACATGCAAAATTTATTATTTTTCTTTGGAACTACTACTATGTTAGCTAGCCAGTCAGGATACTTTACCTCTCGGGTTGAACCGATATCAAGCAAACGTGTTACTTTTTCTTTGACTAATTTGTTTCTGACTTCGGCAATATGAATTTTTCTATCTTATCGGAGGGATGTTAGGATCCAGGCTTAGTTTGTGCATGGCCACTTCTAGGGGGTACTTGTCATATCCGCATGCGACCACACAAAACAGTCAATGTTAAATTTAAGAAATTCGATAAATCCATACCTGAGCTCGGGGTTTAGTCATGTCCCTAAGTAGAACTTCCTCTCCAAGAACGTTTCGAACAACGCGACTTGCTCAAGCTCTTCTGCCATGGATTTTGTTGGTTCTGTTTCTTCTGGTACCTATAAATATCTTGGTACCTGATATGATTCCAACGACTCTCTCCCTTGTTTAACTTCACTCAGCTTGGGAGCAGGTGCCGGTTTCTGTAATTGCTATGCTGCATGTTCCTTCCCTTTGCTACTGGAAACTGAGATTGCGTTTATCTCCCTTACCGCCGGTTGGTCTCCTCTTATTTTTTTCATTCCTTTAGGAGTTGGGAACTGTAGTAATTGATATACGTTGATGGCACGATCTTCATCCCGTGCAAATCATGGTCTCCCCAGGATAATATTATAGCCTATATCTTCATCTACTACCTCAAAAAAGGTCGTATCCATCACCCCCTTGGCATTCGTGGGCAGTAAGATCTCTCGTCGGGTTGTCACACTTGCCATATTGAACCCGGCAAGGAGTTTTGTGGCCAGAATATTACTTCCGGTCAGCTTGGCTTACTCCAACACTCTCCACTGGATAATATTGGTTGAACTTCCTTGGTCCACCAAAACACATTTAACTTTAAAATCTAAGACATTTAAAGAGATTACCAAGGTATCATTGTGCGGCAACAATAGTCCATCTGCGTCTTCCTCCGTGAAAGTAACATCGTCCTCAGCGACTTCCCGGAGTCTCTTACTGTGGGTTATTGATACATTCATCTTTTATGCCGCCAAAAATATCACACCATTAATCTCATTCCCCCTAAAAATTATGTTGATCGTCAAACGTAGAGGGTCCTCTCTTGCTTTCAAAGGTTCCGTGTTATCACGATTGCAACCATAATTGTTTTTAGTTCGGTCGCTTAAGAATTCTCTGAGATGGTCATTTTTCAGCAATGTCGCCACCTCCTCGCATAGATGTCGGCAGTCCCATGTTCGGTGGTTGTTTGCCCCATAGTATTCACACAACAAATTAGGATCCCTTTGACTAGGATCAGATATCATTGGCATCGGGAATCGTGTTTGCTTAATGTTTCTCATAGCCGACACTAGCTCTATTATGCTGACGTTGAAGTTGTATTCGGAAAGCCTAGTGTATGAGGAATCTCGGAAAACCGATATCTCCTTGTCGTGCAATCATCTCTCCTATCGGTAGTGAATCTATCCACCGATCGAAAATCTTTGCCGCGTCCTTCGGCCTATCCATAGGGCATAAACCGACCCCTTGAAGACCGACGATCTGTGTCGAAATTATTTTTTTTGATTTCTTCTTATTCTTTTCCTGATCCCGACCCTTGGTTGATGCTGGGAAATTGAGTTGATCTTCCTCTATTCTTATCTTTGACTCGTACCGATTGTGAACATCCGCACACCAAACTCGAGCAGACTTTCTTTCAATTTCCGGGAAACATCAAAACTTCTCGGATTCAACCCTTTAGTAAATGCTTTAGAGGCCCACTCATGTGGTACGGCCGTGAGCAACATCCTTTCTTTCTGGAATCTAGTCACGAACTCCCGCAATAATTCATACTCTCCTTGCGCAATCTTGAATATGTCGGCCTTTCGGGCTTGTACCTTTGGCCCCGTCATGGGCCTTGAAGAAAGAATCCACGAGCATCTCGAAGGAATCTATTGAGTGTTCAGAAAGAGCGAATACCATTTTAGGGCCCCCTTCGTGAGGGTCTCCCCAAATTTCTTCAGTAAGACTGACTCAATCTCGTGCAAAGCTAAATCGTTTACCTTTACCGCCGTTGTATAGGTGGTGATGTGTTCCTGAGGATCCGAAGTCCCATCATACTTCGGAATGTCTCACATTTTGAACCGCTTCGGGATCAACTCTGGTGTCGCGCTTGGTTTGAACGGCAATTGGGTGTACTTTTTTGAGTCCTATCCTTCAATACTGGTGGTACGCCCAGAATCTGATCCATTTGGGCGTTTATTTCCCTCATAAACTGCATGAGTTCGGTTTTAAAGGGATCATTCTCATCATTTTTACCGGATCTATTACCGTCCCCCCCCCCGGCCCTGTCAAAGCCGACTTCGCCCCTCGGGGTGTTGGAAGCACCCGACAATGCTGCCACAATTCCGTCATGACCTGATCCTGTTGTGAAAGGTGGTCCATAATGGCCTTTTGTTCCTCCCTCGGGATCCTTACTGTTTCAGCGACGTGCTCGTCTTCAACATCATCAAGAGTTGCTTCTCGAACATGTCGTGGATATTGCTCGCCATGAACCGGCGTGGCCTCATCCCCCTCGTTACAGGTATCACTGATCGAATCTTCATGCTGAAGCTGATTTCCTTGGGGCTCAACGTTGTGTGCGGCGTTGACATCGTTATCTGCCATTTTCTATGATCTTCGCTAAGAACAAAGAATCGAACATGTTAGTAACAAATGCAATGATCAACTCAATTACACAGTTGTCTAAGCTCCACGGTGGGCGAAAAACTATTTACGCGTAAAATGGTATAGTTGAATTTATACGTGGTTTATAGACAAATGAATCGATTTGATCCTAAAATGATAAATAAATTAAACAAGAATATAATACTTAGTGCTGAAATCAATATAAAAACGACAGAAATCCTGGTTCTGGAAATAGAGCTTCCGGAGGCAATAGTAACAATATTAATAAGCAAGAAGATAAGATATTATTGAGCTTTGAATAGAGTATAGTATGTGCTCTCAGAAAATTTGTGTCTTTACAATGATTGCTGAGTTCACTATTTATAATTGCACCTAGGAAACAAGGTTTTAGGATCAAGCCCTTCTTAAATGGAAATTATTAGAGCCATTGAAGAATGTGTAACTGTATGCAGTGAATGCCATATTCTCTGTAACAAACTATGTATTTAATACTATAGAATATTCTCCGTTAAATGCTATCGGGTGGCAGACATTTATTCCGCCTTTATGAACACCATTCCCTTCGGGAACAAACGAAAACGTTGGCTTCAGACTTGATTTCCATTTGCCTCACTTTCTATTTGCCTTCGGCTTCACGTGTCGCGTTATTATGCGAACATTAAATGTGAACATATTTTATCCTATACAATATATATATTCAAAAATTAGGAGTATTTCAAATTTCTATTTTAACAAAAAATGAACCGTTCATATTTGGACGATGTTGACGCTTGAAAGGGATACAAGAAGAAGCTTTTGAAACGAGGAGGGCCCGGCGGAAAAATAGACTTGATGAGTTTAACTAAATCTAGTATTATTGACGCGAAATATAGATATATGTATTAAATATTACTAAAATTCAAAAATATTAAATTAAAACCTCATAATTTCAAATGTGTAAGTGACTTAACGTACAAACCTAAATGTTGAACTCATCAAATTTAAATATTAAACCGCACGAGAATAATAATATTTCACTAAAGGCCCGTTTGGCCATAAGAAAATTTTCATTTTTTTTCGAAATTTCACTTTTTCGGATTCAATGTTTGTCCATGAAAATTTTAAATTTCATTTAAAGTTGGATTCGGATTTTTTCAGAAATTTGAAAAACTCCAAAAAAATATTTTTTAAAATTTTCAAATTACTCACAAAAATTCAAAAACAACTCCAAACACAACTCTAATTTTCAAATTCTATTTCTACTTAAAAAAGATTCATTTTTTTTCGGAATTTTAGAATTCTTACGTTCAAACGCCCACTAAGAGTAAAAATTGACAGGTCAACACAAAAATGGAGTATAAAGGGAACAAATCTCTCTCATCTTATTCGTAGTAAAAATATAAAATTTCACTAACAGTAAAAATTGACAGGTTAACACAAAAATGGGAGTCCATAAGGAATAACAAATGTACTCGCATCTTATTCGTAGTAAAAATTGACAGGAAATCATTTTAAAAAATGGAGTCCACAGGAAATAGTACTCGAGTCAAAAAATATGCAGGGAATTCCAAGTTTGTACTTTTTTTTTTTGTATTTTAATTTGGTCAGCGCAGAAGTCTTTAATTCCTAGTATTTGCAGAAAAAGGAGCATGCATAGTGAGACTGTGTTAGTTCTTAATTACGCGTGCTGCTTTAATTACCTCTTTGATTTTCTTGTTATGACTAAGAAAGAAGTTTATTAGTCAGGCATAAACTCCTTTTACGTTCTACATGAATATTGTCTTAACTAGAGGCGGATGCATATTATAAGGAGATGGGTCACCGGCACCCGGTAAATCTGGTCATAATTTCATATATATTTGCAAATATCTTCGAGAAATAGTCAGATATTAGCATATGTCCATGTAATAATCTTTATGAATTATGAGCAATGATAAATTTATATTGATTGTCATGCCCCCGCGACCACCGAATCGTGGATCTCATATGGTATATATTAACCATAGCGGAGTTAAGAATTAAAAGTTTACGAGGTTCGAGATTCAAGTCCTTTTAAGTTATTGAGTTTTAATTAATTAAAAATTTGAAGATCGGAGAGATTATATTATAAGATGCCGTCAAAAGGCTCGTAACAAAAGTACAATATATACTTTATAACATTACTTAGTTAATTCTACATAAATGTTCAAGTTTAAAGAAATGAGTGTATTTGCATCGATTATATAAATATATTGCATTCATGATTAAATTTTTCTAAACCTAGTATATTTACTATACCACGTTAATTTATTATAGTTAGTAATAAAAAAAATTAAAAATACATATTAATTAGTCATGTGGTCCGTTAAATGATATGTAGATCTTATATAAAAGAAATGCATGCTATATATTTATTATTTTGATGCACGTAATTATTGCAGTTAGCCATATTCAAAGAAGCAAAAGTGCAAAGATTAGGCATAAAGCCGCCGTTAATTAGTTAATTTGGTCAGCAGTCAGCACTAATCTTTTCATTTTTGGTACATAGTCATTACTAATCACTTTTTCACAAAAAACTCGTTTTCTTGTGGTCAATACTTGGAGTTTTTTAAATGTTTGTATTATCCTCTCACATTTTATTTTCTGTATACATTTCCCAAGTGGTTCTCTCACTTTAAATTTCAAAATAAATTAGCTGATGATAAGCCCGTTAGTATTTCTCTTAAGTGCTTTTACTTATCAAAAACATTGTATATGTCCAGACTTACATATATACAAACAATTGGAGTTTTAGTTGTTTGCTCTTTTTTCCCTATTAGCTTTCTTTCCATTATAAGTGGGGTTAATAGTAATTCTGGAGGTGGATTTTGAATTTTGAATTTAATAATTCTGAATTCTAAAAAGGTAATTTATCGGGTTTTAAATAAATTATTTATAAATGTTAAATAGATACACAATACATGATTTTGGCCAAATTTGTTGAGCTTTATTGAACACATAACTAAAATATTAGCTCTGATTTATCTTAAAAAAATTCATTAAATATATACAAATTTGAACCCAGAAAAGGGAGAAGCTAGAGATTAGGTTAAGATTTTAGTCCAATTTAATAACTTTGATAGAATCATGTATATATCTTAAGAAATTTATTATACATGTATACATTATTAATTTAATACTTAATAATTAAAAAAGATTAAAATTTTGAATATATAAACTTCTAATACTGGTTTCGCTGCTCCGGTTCTATACTCAAGTATGTATATAGTGTCACATTCATACGTGTTTCAAATGATGACGAAATGAATGAGGACATGATTAGAACTGTTACTATCGAATTCAATCATCAAATAAACAAGTTGCAGCCACGTTTAAACCAACATCGTTATTCGTTAGACGTTACCATCAAATTAGATTTGTTATACTATTCCTTATTCTCAGCGTGTGGACTCTGAAGAAGAAAAATTGGATGATTACTGCAAAAGTTGGGGTTCGAAACAAGTATTACGATCCAAGTTCATGATACGTATTTTTTATTTTTGGCCTAACAAATTTCACATATTTATTTTTTGAGGTACATTATCATCGAATCTAAAAGTATATTATTATATAAACGTGCAATATATTTTACAAATTTCTTTATTTTTTTTCTCCGATATCGATGTAGAATTCATCTAGAGTGTCGTCTAAGTCAACTAAGTCTCATTCTTAGCCTAAACGTCAGCTAGTCATTCTCTTTGATTTGCCACATGAGCCCGCCCTACGTCATGGATGACCTCAAAACAAGATACTTTCAAAATGCCTAAGACGATCACAAAAGATTTATTTTTATGAAACTAAGGCCTTCATAGGTAAGTTGTTCATTGTTGCACAATATCGTATGTAAACAGAATTTTGTATAAGTAATTTCGATTTATTGTTTTTTTTGGGTCCTTTGGTACGATAGTGGAATATTCCACGATATCCCATGAGATGGAATATATCATGGGATTAGGTGATTAATTATCCCACCTTATGTATCGGATAATTAATCATATATTTTTTGCCTAAAATTTATATCATAATTAACTAATACCTATAACTAAACATGAGATAAATACCAACCCAAATTTTATCTCCATATTAATTTTACGTGAATTAAGTACATAAATATGCGTATTTGTATATATTTAAATCTCACTTCTCTCTTATTCTCTATCATATATATATATGAGTTATAGTCTTTTAGAAATTTGTTATAAAATTTATCTTTGTTTTTATTAATTATTTTTTATATGTGTGAAGACTAGGGATTAGGGTAGTAGGTTAGCTATGCTAGATTGCTAATATCGGTAGTATTAGTACGTACTCTCGCTTTCTGTTGGTAGTAGGTTTCTATGATTACTTGTCGTTTCGTGTATTTCAATCATCTTAATATCTTCTTGTAATTTATGCTGCTTTTACATGGCTTCTCGATGTTGTTCCTTCATGTTTATCTTTTCATTAATGTGGTGCTTATACTTTCCTGAGCCGAGGGTATATTGAAAACAATATATCTATCTCCACAAGGTAGGGGTAATGTCTGCGTACACACTACCCTCACTAGACCTCACTATGTGGGATTATACTGAATATGTTAGTTGTTGTTATTGTTGTTATAATTTCAAAAAAGTAAAAAAGAAAAAGAAAAAAAAAGACAAAGCTTGATGACGTAAGGGTAAAATAAGCATTGAATAGTTAATTGGCATATGTGGGAGAGAATGTCCATTGTTTCAATTATTTTTTAAAAATAAATAAAACAAAGTTGGGGTATAAATAATTAATCGCTTGCCTTGCCAAGAAGTACTCTAATACTATCACTTAAGTCTTAGAAAATAAAAGTATTTAAAACTTACGAGGCTTACAAGTTACACCCCATGTTTTGCTCGTTACCTTCCTTCCATGTACGTTTTTCTAACAAAAAATGCTAATCAACTTTTCAACAAAGTATAATGTATTCTTTGATTGCGAAAAGGCAAAAGAAGTTCAGGTGGCATGGCAATATTAACCAGAAGTGGAAGGCATAGAGTTCTTTATCCATAATGTTAGTGATTCAGATTATTTGAAGACGAGGCATACATGTGCAGTCCTTTTGAAAAATTGAGCCATGAGGAACGAATTTTTGTAGAATGGTAAAGTTCTTTCTCCTACTTACATGTTATACGAAGCTTTGAAAATTTTAAGCGAACGGGAGCTTGCCATATCTGAAAAGTGATTGAGAGGTGTGGTGAGCTTCCACTCGGGTTGTGATTTCGCCTTGATCTAAGCCTTCACATGGGATCTCGAAGTGCAATATAGATGCAGTTGTCTTCATATATGGGTTGTTGTGCATGATTCAACAGGCCAGTTGAAATTCTAATCATGTTGAAATTATGAGTTTACGTTTTGCTCTCATCTTGTTGATTTAATATTAGTATCCCAGATATAATTGAATGCGATGCCCAAAAAAATTGTGTTTTATTAGAGATAACATGGAGTTTGGAATGCTTTTAGAGGATTGGCGTTTCATATTAAGGAGAAATTTTAATATTTTTCTAGTCTTGGTTAAGAGGCAAGTAGATTTTGTTGCTCATTGCTTGGCAAGAGAGTCTAGAAATTATGCTACTCCTTTCTATCGGGAGTATGAGACTAGTTTTATCGTAAACTTGTTGGTTGCTAATTCAGCCTAATAACTTTTTTTGCTTGAGTTAAAAAAAAAAGTACAACATTATACTTAACCATGGTAAAGTAGTGGGGAAAGAGAAATTTCATGTTGTGTGTAAGGCCCCGTAAGAATTTCACATAAAACCCGAAATTTTATAGTGTTGTGGTAGGCTAATGTCCGCGATACAATTTTTTTGGATTGAACAGTGTGTTGAGGAGTTGAAAAATAATTATTACAGAACAGGGCATTTCTGCTGTCCATTATGTGACCGCAAAACTGATATGCGGGCCACCGATCCGCCGCAGAGTGAAGCAAAGAAATGGGCAAATTTTGAAAGTTATTTAGCGGTCAATTATATGACCGCATAATCGTTTCGCGGGCCGCACATTCGTCGCAGAACCAGCATGAGGAATTTCGGAAGGAGGTTCTGTGGTCTTTTATGCCATCGCATAATTGGTCTACGTACCGCAGACTTGTCGCATACCTGCACAAAAGTGCTCAGTTCCGGAGGACCATTATGCTGTCCATTTTGTGGACCGCAGAAGTGTTATGCGGTCGCATACAGATCTACACCGGGCCTTCATTTTTCTAATTTTATAACCCGATCCCATTTCGTTTTATTTAGCCATATGGGTCATTTTTGAGGGGTTATCTGGTATTTTTGAGAGATAAGAGACCTATTTTAGAGAGAGAAAGGGGAGGATTCAAGGATTTCACTACTATACTTGGATTAAGCCTTGAAATTTCATCAAAAGGAACTTGCCAGGGTTTCTAAAAGGTAAGAATTTCTTCCTCCAATTCTCTAATTTTGAATTCTGAGTTGGTTATGGGTGATAAGAGTAGACATATCACATGCATGAGCTAATGCATGAGCTAATAGGGATTATGGGGAAATTGTCGGACAACCTTGGGTGATTTTATTGTTGAATTGGTCGAGGAAAGGTTGGGTTGTCATTGTAGCAGCTCTTGCCATACGAATTCCTCTAATCGTGTTTTTAATTCCCCCATCTTCTATAGATTGGCATCGTTAGGAGTGTCGGGACATCGTTGTTACACCACGGAAGGCTCCTTTGAGGTATGAAGGCTAAACTCTTCTTCAAGTATCGGAATTCTCGTATTCTTACAAGACTCCATCATGTGTAGTTCGAACTTGAAACACTGTTGAGGTGGCATATTAAAGATAGTAAATTGATTCTGAAATTGCATAACGTGTCCAAACCCTCACGTGTTAATGATTTTCTATTTTTACTTAATCATGTTATACCCCTTTTTGGGAAGAAATTTTTGTACGAAATCAATGTGATCAAATTCTTGTTTCTCATATGATGAAATCTTATGAACTTATACTTGTTAAGGCCAAAAGTGCCAAATGGTAGATTTGAAAATAAATCTTTTGTATAAACAATTATCGTTTTGGGAATCCGAAGTGTGGCATTGTGAATACACCTCCACCCGCATACATTGGGGTGAGGCGACGGGACCGCTTTGTGTAGCGATTGTGATTGTGAATACACCTCCACCTGCACACATTGGGATGAGGCAGCGAGGCCGCTTTGTGTAGAGATTGTGATTGTGACTACACCTCCACCCGCACACATTGGGGTGAGGTGACATGGACGCTTTGTGTAGAGATTGTGATTGTGAATACACTACTACCCATACACATTGGGGTGAGGCGGCGGGACCGCTTTGTGTAGAGATTGTGATAACGAATACACCTCCACCCGCACATATTGGGGTGAGACAACATGGCCTCTTTGTGTAGAGATTGTGGTATTGTGATTGAGGACATTTAGAGGATTACCAACTTGAAATTTATAAATATTATTAAAAGCTTTAAATTAATTTGCTATGGTTTTTAATGGCTATTTAAGCCCTTTTATTGCTTCCATGATTCGTCACATTCATGTTGCACTTCTAATCCTTGAAGATGGTGTTTGGTTTTTAACCTTGTACTATTGACATGAACTAACGACCCTTTTGTTGGGGGCGCTGCATCTTTAATGGATGCAGGTTCCACAACAGGCGGCTTTGATCAATGATAGCGGTGCACCCTCTTCCCAGCTGACTTGGTGAGCTCCACTTCATTTCAGGGTCGTATATCTTTTGCTCCTTATGCATTTAGTTTTGAGGTATACCCGAGGCCTTGTTGCCGGCACTATCATTGTACTTCTTTGTATATATTAGAGGCTCCGTAGACATGGTGTTGGGAAGGTCAAACTAGTAATGTTATATTTGTACCATATGTTCCACTTCAAACTATGAAAGTGTTTGTATTTTGAGACTTAAAAATGCTATAACTAATGAAATGTATCTTCTCTTTATTCATAGGTGATTTCAGATAGAAGGCATTGTACAATCTTGCTTGGCCGGGTTATCTTGGTTGAGCGTCGATCGCGTTCCCCGAGGTCGGGGCATGATATTGTGCCTCACACAAACTAACCTAAAGTAGTGAGACTTCTTTTTGTTTCATAAATTAATGAATCTAGATATTATATTCTTGAGTCCACAAACGTTGAGTCCACCAAATTGTGAAACAAAAAGAAGTCTCACATAACCTTAAAACATAATGTAAAAAACTTTCCTCTTCATTAGAACTTGGTATCATAGTTAGTGTGATGACCGATAGGTCATTTTGAGTTTTAGCCTGTATTCCATTAGTATTTCTCCTTAATATGAAATGACAATCCTCTAAAAGTATTCCAAACTCCATTTAGTATTTCTCGATTTACGTACACAGTATGTGTCTTGTTCCGAAAAGTTTTTATGTGGAAAATTGAAGAAAATATAAAATTTTACCTTAAAATGATTTGAGTTGACTACGGTCAATATTTTATATAAATGGACTCGAATCAGTATTTTGACGATCCAGGCGGGTCCGTATCATGATTTCGGATTTGGGTGTATGCGCGAAATTAATTTCGGAAGTCCATAGGTCGAATCATGTTGATTTGCCAAAATTTGGCAATTTGAAGTTAAAAGGTTTGACCGTAGGATGACTTTTAGCTATCGGGTTCAGAATTTGATTTTTGGACTTGGAATATGCCCGTTATGGTATTTAGAACTTATGTGCAAAATTTGGTGTCGTTTGGAGTTGATTTGATAGGATTTGGACGTTTAGTTGTAATTTTAGAAATTCTTAAACTTTACTTTGAAATTCATGTATTTTAGAGTTCAATTCGTAGTTTTAGATGTTATTTTTGTATTTCGATCACGCGAGCAAGTTCGTATGATGTTATTTTATTTGTGTGGATGTTTGGGTTGGAGCTCTGAGGGGTTAGATGAGTTTCGGACATATTCCGGAATGATTTTGAACTAAAATTTGACTACCGGTGATGCTGGTGCTCAAGTATCGCAATTGCGGGCACTAGCATCACAATTGCAAATGTGACAGTGGGGGCTCAGTTGTCGCAATTCCGACATCCCCTTCGCATTTGCGAAGTCTCCCACATTTTGCCTTGGTTCACAATTGCGAACATTTGTTCGTATTTGCCAAACTCCCTACTTCGCAGTTGCAAAGCCTTTTCTCGCAAAGCGAGGTTTTATGAGGTCGTCAGGGTTCGCAAATGCGAGCCTTGGACCGCTATTGCGAGGGTTCCCAAATAGGAATATTGTATCGCAAATGCGATATCTGCAACTGGTAAAAGGGCTAAGAGATGGGATTTTTGGAAACATTCTCTCATTTTTTAACCTTAGACTCAGTAGGAGGCGATTTTGAAGAGGGAATTTCATCTATAAACTTTGAGTAAGTGATTCCAATCCATTTCTAATCATATTCTATCCATTTATCTTAGACTTTAACATCAAAATCATGTGAATCAAGGTGAAAAATTGTGAAACCTTGTCAAGTTTTTGAAAAATAAGAAATTGAGTTTTGAGAGTCGATTTGGACTCGGATTTTGAAACTAATCATATATGAACTCGTGGGGTCATGGGTAGTCAGAATCTACCATTGGACTCAGGTTTTGATCGAGCGAGCTCCGGGTTGATTTTTGTTGATTTTTTGAGAAAAATATAAAGATCTTAGCTTTATATATTGTAATTAATTTTTCTAGCATTGTTTCATAGTATTAAGTCGATTTTGGTTAGTTTCGATTGGTGTGGAGGCAAATTTTAGAGGAAAGGCCCTGATTGAGCTTTGATTTGATTGCTGAGCGAGGTAAGTGTTGGGTCTAACCTTGACTTGAGAAAATTAGAAAATTTGTATTATGTGGATTATATGAGAAAACGACGTATATGCGAGGTAACGAGTGTATTTACACAGTTAAGATATTTGTTTCCATATTTCTTGTTATTTCATGACTTATTTTATTCCATGCCTTAATTATTACATGCTTCAATTACTTTCTATGCTGTAATTTGTTATTTGTCATCTGATTATTCTTGTATCGAATTAATCGTCTCTTTCATGACTCCGTGCTTAGTTGCTACTTGCCTTAATTGTTTTACTTGCACACCTTAATTATCACGTGTTTTACTTGTCATGTTGTTTTTGTCAATATTTGTTGCATTCTTTGATTTATTATGTGGTTCCTTTATTGCCTTGCACTTATACCCGTTGATTGTAGAAAATTCTTGTAAATTGAGTTATTGGTTTGTTTACGTTTACTTACATTATTTGTGGATCGAGTTGCATGCCACAACAGTTTGTGATATTGTGGAATAATGGAGGATTATGATATTGATAAATGACGATATGGTGGGATCGGGTTGCGCGCTGCAATAGTTTGTGTATGTAATACTTGGTATTGATAAATGATTATATGGCGGAATAAGGGAGGATTGTGATGGTAGGGTGGAATCGGGTTGCGCGCCGCAACGGATTGTATATGTGATTCTTGATATTGATAAATGATGTTATGGTAAAATAAGGGAGGATTATGTGTGTACGGTGAGATCGGATTACGCGCTGCAACGGATTGTGTGTGTTGTACTCGTTATTGTTATTGTGTTACTTTTCAGCATTTTTATATGAAATTACGAGGTCTGTTATTCTGGGTTCTCTGATTGTGAGCTTGAGTTCATTTTTATAAATTAACTGCTTTACTTTCATTCTTGTTTTCTTTCCCTGCTATTATTATTATCATTACTGCGTATATGTTATTGTAAGTGGCCCGTCTTAGCCTCATCACTACTTCGGCGAGGTTAGGCTCGGCACTTACACAGTACATGGGGTCAGTTATACTCATTCTACGCTCTGCAGTTTTTGTGCAAATTTCAAAGTGGGTTCTAGCGACATTCAGTATATTTGCTCGAATCCAGTTGTTGACGGAGACTTGAGGTACAACTGCACAACATTCGCAACTCTAAAGTCCCCTTCCCTCATATGTTTACTATTTTTTTGAGTCTCAAAATAGTGTATTTTGTTGAGGCCATGTTTGTAGCACTCTAGAGTTCATGTACTCGTGACACCACTGTTATGTTTAGAGTCGTTGTTCCGTATTATTATTTATACTAGACTTCAGACTTGTACCGTTTTCATTGTTAATATCTTATCGTAAATTGTTAAAATCAGTAAATATTTTGTTCGCGTCGGCTTTCCTAGCAAGTTGATGTTAGGCGCCATCACGACCTCGAGGTTGGGATTCCGGGTCGTGACAAGTTGGTATCAGAGCACTAGGTTGCCTAGGTCTCACGAGTCATGAGCAAGCTTAGTATAGTCTGGAGGATCGGTACAGAGACGTCTGTACTTATCTTCTAGAGGCTATGGAGTTTTAGGAAAACATTCGCTTCTTTCTTTCTCTATCGTGCGATTTCATTCTATCATTTGATGATTGAAACATTTTATTCTTGTTCTCCTGCAGATGGGGAGAACACGTACAACATCTGCAATCGGACAAGAGCCGAGGACGAGAAACAGCACCCGCAGTGAAGCCTCAGATTGATCATGAGGAGGAGGTCCCAGCTTAGACCGTACTAGTCGAACTAGCTCAGGTCCCGGAGGGATTCGTAGCCACTCAAGTGCTTCAGGACGCTCTAGTCCGCTTGGTAGGCCTTATAGAGAGTGTGGCCAAGACCGGTGCATTTCCGGTGGCACCAGCCATCTTTTAGGCTGGGGGAGGAGTACAGACTCTCGGACTACGGAACGGTATTCCGGGAGATCACCGTGCACATTTATTTTGGGATTACGGAACGGTATTCCGGGAGATCCCCCTGCACAGTTACGTTTGGGACTACGGGACGGTATCTCGGGAGATCTCTTGTTGTGTTTCTGTGTACTGAGTTGTTACATTATATGATTTCATTGTTGTTAAATTTCAGCCTTTATTTTATTGCGGTATTACACTCTATATTGTTTTATTATATATTTACCAGTATGGCCCTCGCCTCGTCACTACTCGACCGAGGTTAGGCTTGGCACTTACTGGGTACCGATTGTGGTGTACTCATGCTACTCTCTGCACATGTTTTTCATGTGCAGGTCCAGGTGTACCTTATCAACATTCTTAGAATTTAGACTAAGTACCAGTCATGGAAGAAGCAGGAAATTCATTAAGCATGCTGCACATAATTCACATAAACAATTAAGACACGTAGACATGTTGTATTAGACTAAACATGATAGCTACACATATTGGAATAACTCAATTAAGAATGAAAATAGATTAGTACTCATTAAAATGGTATAACTCAAAATAGCAGGAAAACATGTTGTTGCTCAGTAAGAAAATCGGGTTTTCCACAACTAGCTTGTGTACCTACTCGGCACCTCACGTACACGACGCTCACATATCACAATAGTTCCAAATCTTAAGGGGATTCCCCCCCCCCTCCCACACAAAGTTAGGCAAGCCATTTAACTTGAGTTAAGCTTAATCAATCCGTAAGAATGCCCTTTCCACGAATATTCGGCTCTGAATGGTCCAAATCTAGCCAAAAGCAATTACATATCATAATTACAACAATAATAGACTCATCTAATTAACCAAATCAACATTTTAACGAAAATTCCGAAATTAACTCAAACTTCATCCGTGGGGCCCATGTCTCGAAATCGGGTAATATTCATAAAATACAAAAGCTCGTTCACTCACGGGTCTAAACATATCAAAATTACTAAAATCTGACACCAAATGGTCCTCCAATTCCACAAATCAAACTTCCAAATCCCTAGCCTCCACTTCCTAATTTTCACCTTAAATACACACTAACTAGGTGGGAAAATACATGGGGAAGCAAGATTATTGATAAAAAATAAGCACAATGGACTTACCTCAAGAAATCTCTCGAAAATGCTCTCATAGCAGGCCGTACATTTTTTTTTAAAAGTAAATTTTGTTTTTCTTATTCAATGTTATTGATACTTAAGTGTTTGCAAACTTTTAAGACTTAGAATTAAACTTTGAAGTTTAAATTTTGAAATTTGAAATTTGAAATTTATAATTTTAAAATTGAAATTTGAAAGTAAGTGGCTACAAAAAATTATTTAATAAGACCAATAGGCAATATGTAAGGATCAAGCTCCGAAGACTTTCATTTGATATTTTTATTGAATAATATATAATACTTCAAATTAAGTTGCAAGTTCTTTTTTGATTTTGTTATTTTTGAACTTGCAAATTAAAAGTTTACAACATTTATAAAATAAAATAAAAAGAAATAGTACATCACATGCTTTGCATTATTTTTGTAAGTTCATCCATGTCAACATGAGGTTCTTGGTTTCCGGCATTGGTTGAATCAGAACCATAAACCATTATATCTCTAATTTCTTAGTTCTCCGCTTCATCTACCTCGTCACACCCTTGATTTCGTCGTTCTGATCTTATCTAATCTCTGAAGCACACTAGAATTTCCAAAGCATTGCAACAGAAGAAGGAATATTTGCATCTACAACAGAAGAAGCATCAACAATGTTAGCATAATAATTATATAATGTTTCTAAATATTTGTGTAGATCAGAAATACAAGTGTCAATATTAGGAGTTTCAGTTGGTGCAATATCCAAATAAGAATATAAAGCAGTGATTAATTGGCGACAAGTGGCCATTTTGATAGAAGAGTTTAAAATAGCACCAATTAGGTAAATAGGGGGAATTAGGTAGAAATATTTTTTAAATTTATCTAGCATAGATTCAACAAGAGAAGTATATCCTTCTTTCTTCTTCAAATTATGTAGTAAAAGAGAAATTTCAGCAATATGAACTAAACCATTTGCAATAGTAGGATAATTTGCAATATTTGAATTTGACCGTTGGCAACGGTCCAAAAATAAAACGTTAAAAACGGGTTGAACCGGGCTGTATCCCGTTAAAAACCCGTTAACGGGTTAACAGGCTTAGCGGGTTCCAGTGCACCAATATCAAAAAACTGTTCGTTTGAAACCCGCTCCCCACCCAACCCATCCCAGCCCGCCCCCACGCTACAGTACGGGAGGCAGTGTCATTCGCCCTGCCCGATTAACAGGTATACTATGAGGCATTATACGGGTGGCAGTGTCATTCTCTAGTTGGTTGGTTTGATCCGGGAGAGGCTCGGTTGTTGGGTACCGATTTGGTTCAGGATGCCTTGGAAAATGTCAAGATGATTCAGGATCAACTTCGCACAACTCAGTCTAGGCAGAAGAGTTATGCCTATCAGAGAGTTTGTGATGTTGCATTTATGGTTGGAGAGAGGGTATTGCTATGGGTTTCACCCATGAAGGGTGTGATGAGGTACGGAAAGAAGGGCAAGTTGAGCCTTAGGTATATCAGTCCCTTTGAGATTCTTGAGAGAGTGGGTGAGGTGGCCTACAATATTGCATTGCCACCTAGTTTATCAGTAGTCCATCTGTGTTCCATGTCTCTATGCTCCGAAAGTATCACGGTGATCCATCCCATGTGTTAAATTTCGGCTCAGTCCAATTGGACAAGGATTTAACTTATGAGGAGGAGTCGGTGGCCATTCTAGCCCGACATGTCCGGAAGTTGAGGTTTAAGAGTTATCCTTCCGTTAGAGTACAATGAAGAGGTCAGCCGATCAAGGCAGCCACGTGGGAGTCCAAGTCTAACATGCGGAGTAGATACCCATACCTTTTCACCAGTCCAGGTACCTTTCTATGTCTGTTCGAGGACGAACATTTGTTTTAGAGGTGGATAATGTGATGACCCAATAGGTTATTTTGAGTTTAAGCCTTTATTCTCGTGTTCCGAAACCTCGACTAGCTCCGTTTAGTGTTCCTCGATTTGCAAGCGTAGTCCGTGTCTTGTTCCACAAAGTTTTTATGTGAAAATTTGAAGAAAGTGTGAAATTTTGCCTTAAAATGATTTGAGTTGACTATGGTCAAAATTTTATGTAAACGGATCCGAATCAGTGTTTTGATGGTCCCGGTGGGTCATTATCATGATTTCGTACTTGGGTGTATGCCCAGAATTGATTTTGAAAGTCCGTAGGTCGAATCGTGTTGATTTGCTGAAATTTGGCAATTTGAAGTTGAAAGGTTTGATCGTAGGTTGACTTTTAGTTATCGAGCTCGGAATTTGATTTTTGGACTTGTAATAGGTCCGTTACGGTATTTCGAACTTGTCTGCAAAATTTGGTGTCATTTAGAGTTGATTTGATAGGATTCAGACATTTAGTTGTAATTTTAGAAATGCTTGAACTTTACTTTGAATTTCATGCGTTTTAGAGTTCAATTCATAGTTTTAGATGTTATTTTTGTGTTCCAATCGCGCGAGCGAGTTCGTATGATGTTTTTAGACGTGTGGATTTTTGGGTTGGAGCCCCGAGGGCTCGGATGAGTTTCAGACATATTCCGGAATGGTTTTGAACTGAAATTTGACTGCTGGTGCTCAAGTATTACAATTGTGAAGGTGGCAGTGGGGGCTCAGTTGTCGCAATTACGACATCCCATTCGCATTTGCGAAGTCTATCGAATTTTGCCTGGGTTCGCAATTGCGAACATTTGTTCGCATTTGCCAAACTCCCTACTTCGCAATTGCGAAGCCTTTTATCTCGCAAATACGAGGTTTCATGAGGCCGTCAGAGTTCGCAAATGTGAGCCTTGGTCCACAATTGCGAGGGTTCGCAAATGCGAATCCTGTGTCACAAATGCGACATCTGCAACTGGTAAAAAGGTTGGAAGACGTGATTTTTGGAAATATTCTATTTTTGTACCATAGACTCGACAAGAGGCGATTTTGAAGATGGAATTACGTCTATAAACTTTGAGTAAGTGATTATAATCCATTTCTAATCATATTCCATCAATTTATCTTCGATTTCAACATCAAAGTCATGTGAATCGAAGTGAAAAATTGTGAAACCTTGTCAAGTTTTTGAAAAATAAGAAATTGAGTTTTGAGGGTCAATTTGGACTCGAATTTTGAAACTAATCACATTTATAAACTCATGGGGTCATGGGTAGTCGGAATCTATCGCTGGACCCGGATTTTGATCGGACAGGTCCCGGATTGACTTTTGTTGACTTTTTAAGAAAAGTGTAAAGAGCTTAGCTTTATCTATTGTAATTGATTTTCCTAGCATTTTTTGTTAGTATTAAGTCAATTTTGGTTAGATTCAATTGGTTTGGAGGAAATATTTTGAGGAAAGGCCCCGGTTGAGCTTTGATTTGATTGCGGAGTGAGGTAAGTGTTGGGTATAACCTTGACTTGAGGGAATTAGGAAATTTGTATTATGTGTTATGAGGATTATGTGAGAAAATGGTGTATATGCGAGGTGATGAGTGTATATACGCCGTTAAGATATGTGTTTCCATATTTCTCGTTATTTCACGACTTATTTTATTCCATGCCTTAATTGTTTCATGCTTCAATTGCTTTCTATGTCATAATCTGTTATTTGTCATTTAATTATTCTTGTATCAAATTGATCATCCCTTCCACGACTCCGTACTTAGTGCTACTTGCCTTAACTGTTTTACTTGCACACCTTAATTGTCACGTGCTTTACTTGTCCTGTTATTTTTGATAATATTTGTTGCATTCTTTGATTTATTATGTGGTTCCTTTATTGCCTTTCACTTATACCCGTTGATTGTAGAAAATTCTTGTAAATTGAGTTATTGGTTTGTTTACATTTATTGCCATTGTTTGTGGATTGGGTTGTATGCCACAACAATTTGTGATATGGTGGAATAAGGGAGTATTATGATATTGATAAATGACGATATGATGTGATCAGATTGCGCGCTGCAACGGTTTATGTATGTAGTACTTGGTATTAATAAATGATGATATGGCGGAATAAGAGAGGATTATGATATTGATTATGATGGTACAGTGGGATCTGGTTGCGCACCGCAACGGATTGTATACGTGATTCTTGATAATTATAAATGATGCTATGGTAAAATAAGGGAGGATTGTGTGTGTACGGTGGGATCGGGTTGCGCACCGCAACGGATTATGTGTGTTGTACTCGTTGTTGTTATTGTGTTAGTTTTCAGCATTTTTATATGCAATTACGAGGTTTATTGTCACGACCCTAGGCTCAAACCTGTCGTGATGGTGTCTATCGATGGTACTAGGCCAACCGACTCCCACAATACTACAACAATTCATACAAAGATATGCCAAAAGGCGTCTTGTATAGCACAATTTCATTAAAGAAACAAGGGTTGAACTCAAAAATAGAGATGCAGAATGAAAAGCACCAAACATCGGGGTGTCACTGAGTCATGAGCAACTACTAAAAACTGGTCCGACAATAATAAGACTAACATAGTCTGGGAAAAATCCAAAATACAACTAAGGAGGAGATAAAGAAGGAGAAAACATGGCTGCGATCGCCAGGCAACTACCTTGCTAACTCCAATGATCAGCTACATGAATATCAACAGCCGCTACCGTGACCAAAAATGCATGGATCTGCACGCAAGATGCAAGGAGTAACGTGAGTACACCAACTCAGTAAGTAACAGAAATAAATAAAGGCTGAGAAGTTGTGACGAGCTAAATGCAAGTACTGTTCATATCACAAAAAAATAGTAAAGTGCGGCATGCTTTGTAACCAGAGTTTAAGTCAAATCAGCTTGTTTAAATCAAGTTCAAGTAAATCAATTAGAAATATCTTTCAACAATTCTCAAACAAAGACTCAAGCAACTATGAGCATGGATGATGAAATCATATACTGCCCCTCGGGCTAACATCACCCAGTCCTCCCAATCACTCCAACCTCACAATCACTCATGCCTCACCATCACTCATGCCTCACAATCTCTCAACACTCGGCACTCGTACTCAGTAGGTACATGCGCTCACTGGGGGTGTTCAGACTCTGGAGGGGCTCCTACAGCCCAAGCGCTATAATATGCACGGACAACTCACGTGCTACACGGACAAATTACATGTAATAATATCATATCAGAATCCGCACGGACAACTCACATGCTAAGGTACAATATCTCACAAACAGGCCTTCGGCCTCACTAAGTCATAAACCTCTCCAGTCTTTCGGGCTCTCAGAAATCAAAGAAATCAGCACAACAACATTAACATGATGTAACAAATAAAATAACAGAGACTGAGCATGATGTAAGAATGCATGAATATGACTAAGTACGGGATATCAACTAAAGCAGTGAGAGAACAGCAAGAAATGACCTCTAAGGGTTTAAACAATACTGGCATAAGGCCTAGACATGGTATCTAGCATGATTTACAATAAATCTTTCTAAAGCACATAAAAAGCATATAACTACAACAGGCTGTTCAACTTTACAGTTGCTACGGGACGGACCAAGTCACAAATCCCCAATGGTGCATGCCCACACGCCTGTCACCTAGCATGCGCGTCACCTCCAAATAGTCACATGACACAAAAATTTGGGGTTTCATACCCTCATAACTAGATTTACAACCGTTACTTACCTCAATCTGAGCAAATCTCTACTCCGCAATTCCCTTGCCTCTTGAATCGGCCTCCGAGCATCTCAAATCTAGCCACAAGCAGCACAATACCATTAATATATGCTAAAGGAATCAATTCCACAAGAAAACTACTAAATTAGACTCAAAACCCGAAATCGACTTAAATTCGACTTCCGGGCCCATGTCTTAAAATCTGACTAAAGTCACAAAACCCGAAAGCCCATTCACTCACGAGTCTAACCATATAAAATTCATCAAAATCCGATATCATTTGGTCCCTCAAATCCTCAAATTACACTCTCCAAAATCCCAAGCCCTAACCCCCAATTTTTACTTCAAAAGCCCACTAATTAGATGAGAAATCAACGAGAAAGCACCATATCTAGGAGTATTAGAGCTCATCATCTTACCTCTGTGAAAACCCTTGAATCCCCTTCAAAAATCACCCCAAAAGCTCCAAAGTCCGAGTTAAAAATGGTGGAAATGAGCAAAAATCACGAAGTCCTCAATTTGTACATTCTACCTAGTGCAACCGCACCTGCGGCCCCTTTTTCTGATTCAACAACGCACCTGCGAAAGCGCACTTGCGCATCATAATCTGCTTCTGCGACCATCGCAGGTGCGGGAACTTCATTGCACCTGCGCCTTCTGCCCAGCTCCTCCAATCTCGTAACTGCAATATCCCGCTCGCTTCTGCGGGCTCGCACCTGCGATGAAACATTCGCAGGTGCGATTATGACAACTGAGTTCAACTTCAGCAATTCCTTCAATTTCCAAACTTGTTCCGTTAATCACCCGGAATTACCCCGAGGCCCTCGGGACCTCAACCAAACATACCAACATAACCCCACAATATCATACGAACTTAGACAAATAATCAAATCACTCAAAACAACATCAAAATACCAAATTACACTCGGATTCAAGCCTAAGGACTTCTAAACTTCCGAATTCCACCAACGATGCCGAAAACCGCTAAACCACGTTTGAATGACCTCAGATTTTACACACAAGTTAAAAATAATACCACGAACCTATTCCAACTTCCGGAATTCCATTCCGACCCCGATATCATAATTTTCACTACCGACCAAAATCGCCAAAATTCTAACTTTCGCCAATTCAAGCCTTATTCTACCACGGGCCTTTAAATCTCATTCTCAACACGCTCCCAAGTCCCAAATTACCTAACGGAGCTAACGAAACCATCAAAATTTAAATCCGAGGTTGTTTACACATAAGTCAATGTCTAGTTGACATTTCCAACTTAAGCTTCTACTTTAGAGACTAAGTGTCTCAATTCACTCCGAAATTATTTCGAACCCGAACCAACTAACCCGATATATCAAAACATAGTGAAAATGCACAAAAGGAAGCAAAAATAGAAAAAATGAGCCTATAACTCTCTAAACGACCGGGGGGGGGGGGTCGTTACATCTGTTATTTTAGGTTCTCTGATTGTGAGGTTGAGTTCATTTTTATAAATTAACTGCTTTACTTTCATTTATGTTTTCTTTCCCTGTTATTATTATCAATACTGCGTACAAGTTATTGTAAGTGTCCCGTCTTAGTCTCGTCACTATTTCGTCGAGGTTAGGCTCGATACTTACGGAGTACATGGGGTCGGTTGTACTCATACTACACTCTGCAATTCTTGTGTAGATTTCAGAGTGGGTCCTAGCAGCGTTCAGTAGATTTGTTCGGATCCAGTTGTTGACGGAGACTTGAGGTATAACTGCACAACGTTCGCAGCCCTGAAGTCCCCTTCCCTCATATCTTTACTGTTTTCTTAGTTTCAAAACAGTGTATTTTATTCAGACCATGTTTGTAGCACTCTAGATGTTCATATACTCGTGACACCAGTTTTTGGGTTATGTTTAGACTCGTTGTTTCGTATTATTATTTATACGGGACTTAAGACTTGTACCGTTTTTATTGTTAATATCTTGTTATAAATTCTTAAAATCAATAAATTTTCTGTCCACATCGGCTTGCTAGATGTTAGGCGTCATCGCGACCCCGAAGTTGGGATTCCGGGTCGTGACAGTTAGTGAACTATTTTCATTATAAACCCTTAAAAGAATAAAGTGTGTGTAGAAAGATAAAAGGATATACAATTATAAATGAGATTGTGTGGTTGATACTTTTTAAAATAAGGATAATAATAGAGACATTTTTTAAGTTTGACTTCGAAAATACCAATTCTATTGTACTTTGTAATATTGCACTTACCGACCTTGTTTTAATTTATTTTATCGTAATTATTTGAAACTATTTATTATTAACACAACAGAAAAGGTTCAAAATTACCCCTCGACTATTTGAAAAAAGACAGGTCTACCCTCCGTTAAAAGCTGACATCATTTATACCTCTATCGTGACCTAAAAGGGCCATTGCTACCCTCTTTCACTAAAGGACACATTTTTCAAAAAAAAAATCGAAAACATATTTTTCTCTTTTTTAAATTCCACCTGGTACACCTCCCCTCTCCCCTCCACCCCTTTTTTTAGAAAGGGTCAAAAACTATCCCTGAACTATATGAAACAGGATAATTATACCCCTCTCCAGCCCCTTATTTTAGTTTTTTTTTCTCCTCTTTATTTTCTTTCTCTTTCTTCTTCCTCTTCTTTCAACCTCCATCGAAGAACCTCACCCAAAATCTCCCATAGACTCTAAAAAAAATTTCCCAAACAAAGTAACACATGCTAATAAAAATACACTTACACCCTCACAAATTACAAATAAAGCACACCATCATAAAACTTTCATATTCAAGTGAACCTTTAGTAGAATTGTACTTACATATCATGCGTGCTTTAGATGACTTATTTTTCTACTAATTGACATTTTTTCTCATGATATGCTTTTCTTGTGGTAAATAAATGCATCAACCGATATATACTCCATATGTTACGATTACATAAATAGGAAGAAAGTAACTAAAACTAAAGAAAACTTTAGACACAACACTAGTAGGAGTAAAAATATGATTTTTGGGTAGACAGGGTCTTTTCGACAATTTTTTTAATGTAAAAGCTAAATTAAAAATAAATTTTGTAACACAAAACATTCGAGGCAATATCAACTCGTGAGTGACATGAAAAATTTACTTTTTATTTATTTTTTATTTTAAAAAACTATTTAGTTACATAAAGTTAAAACTCGATTAATGGTTAAGTTATCCTAGTGTTACATGTTTTCTTTGCAGCTAGAATCGTCCTTATTAATCTTGGAGGGTTCTGTGCTATTAATAGATAATGGTGCGCACATAACTTAAATTCATTAGGGAGTAACTTATCGAAGAGAACTAATTAGAATTTAAGAGATTATATAAAGAGAACCAATCTATTTTAGTTGTAATATATGCAAATAAAAATACACGCACGTTCACTCGCAATAGAGGTTGAAAAAGAGAGGACGAAGAAGGAGAAAGAAAATGAAAGAGAGGAGATAAATGCAATTTTTATTGGCTTGTAATTCTTTGGGAGGATTGAGTGAGGTTATTAAAAAAATAAAAAGAGAATGAAGGGGAGGAAAAAAGATCAAAAAAATAAAACTAAAATAAGGGGTTGGGTAGGGGTATAATTGTCCCATTTTGTATAGTTCAGGGGCAATTTTGAACCTTTTCCGTAGATTCAATACAACCCAATTCTCCTTGAATTATATTGATAGATTTTTTTTTTTAATTTTAAAATTGGAGGTAAGGGGGAATTACAAGGTGAGAAATCAAACTCTCCCATCGATATAATAAAAGTTTAGGTACCCAATCAACTGAATTAGTATATCAAGTTATTTTTTTTAATATGTGCAACTTGAACATCAAACGAGGTTTAGTAATACAAAAATACAAAATGAATTTAATTTATATACATAGACAATTTTAAGAATAATAAAAAAAAGAAATCACCCCCACCCCCCCAAAATATCTGGCAAAAAATCCCTCTTTTAGAACCTTCTAGGGTTTTGTTATCCTCAAAAGGCTCTACGAATTCTATCTTCAACAGTGTAAAACACATTTCAGTCACTCAGTCTGTAGTAGATAATTCATCTCCTTTGTCATCAGTTCAACCTCTTTCCCAGTAAAGGTACTTCCTTTTTTACGATTAATTGAAATTCTTGAACTCATTTTTTGATTTACTCTCTTTTTACTTCTGGGATTTATTCTATTAAGGGGTTCTTGATTTAGTTAAGAATTCTTGAGCTTTTATCTATACGTGTACTTTTTTTTCTTCTGGGTGCTGAGGATATTGACTATTTTTTGATTGTGTGGTTTCTTGATTTAGCTCAGAAAGCAATGGCAACAACTCAGTTGACTGCATCATCCATTTCTGCTAAGGGTTTTGCTTCCTTTGAAGGGCTTAGGTCAACTAGTAATGTAAAGGTTGCATCTTTTGTTCCTTTAAAGCAGAATAACAGGTTGTCCCGTGGTCTTGTTGTTAAGGCTGCAACTACTGTAGCCCCTAAGGTATATAATTTTGCTTTCTTTCCTCTGCTGCTGTTGTTTTATTCCAATATTTTTAGTCGAACTAAGAAGGGGACCTTGGCGTAACTGGTAAAGTTGCTGCCATGACCTCGTTCGAGCCGTGGAGAAATGCAGGTAAGGCTGTCTACAATAGACCCTGTGGTTCGGTACTTTCTCGGACCCCGCGCCGCATAGCGGGAGCTTAGTGCATCGGGCTGCCGTTTATTTTTCGTCAAACTATGTTACTGTAATAGCTGAATAGTTAGGAAGAATTGCTTTGATGGGTTCTTTTTCTGCTCCGAATTGGTTGGCATTCTACAGTGTCAAACAGACTAGGAGAATATAAGGGGATTCAATTTTAGTCTATATATACATAAAAAAAAAATGAAATTTTGACCCAACTACACAGTGTAATTTTTTGGTGAAGGAGTGTCATTGACACTTCTTAGCCTAAGGTGGCTCCGACACTGGTGTCAAACTTTTGTGAGTCGATGATGTTAATTCGCGTCATTGCTCTCAACATGAATGTTTGCCTATCTTGTTCATTCTTTAGTTGGCGCAACTTTATAGTCAGCTAAAACTTATGGGAAGAGCTTGCTGAGCCATCTACTTCAGCCAAAATTGGATTGGGCAACGTAAGCTGCTAATTGATTTTAAGTTAACTGTTCTGATTTTGTGGCTAAGTAGCTCTATCTTGTGCCTGGTTAAACTAAGCGACGAGTTTGTAATTGTGCTTTGTTGCGTTGGGTGTTTCTGTTTTTGTCGTCAAAGAGATGTGATTCTGATATTTCATTGCCTGAATTAAAGTTTGCATCTTCTGTCAAGTATGTATTTGGAAACAAATGATGAATTAATTAAGCATTAGGTTTCTGGTGTCTAGTGGATTTTTAACGCCAAGCTTTGTCATTGCAATACATTTAAGGGTTGCCGTGCTGTTCTGGAAAGTTTCTTATTTATCTTCTTCCTTATTCTCTTGTTGTCGTTCGTGCAGTACACTTCAGTTAAACCTCTCGGTGATAGAGTTTTAGTGAAGATAAAGACTGCAGAGGAGAAGAGTGTTGGTGGTATCTTACTTCCGACATCAGCGCAATCAAAGCCACAAGGAGGTGAGATTGTCGCGGTTGGGGAGGGTCGTTCAATTGGCAAGACTAAAGTGGAAATTAGTGTGAAGGTAATTTCATAATCAATGATATACTCAGCTTGGCTTTCGAGCATGATTTGTCATATTTCTAAAAGGATCGTATTACGTGTAGAATGGTACCCAAGTGCTGTACTCGAAATATGCGGGAACTGAAGTTCTGTTTGATGGATCAACGCACCTGATCATGAAAGAGGATGACATTGTTGGTATTCTCGAGACCGATGATATCAAGGATCTGCAGCCCTTGAACGACAGAATTTTAATCAAGGTTTGTCATTATTGCTTCTTCTTTTTTTCCCTTGTTTGTGTGGCGTCTAGATTTTGATTAAATGATACATTCTCTGTATGATAAGATTTTTGTACATGATGACCTGTTTCCCTATTTTAAATTTTATATTTTTTTTCGGAAGTAGTGTTTGCTAAATGAGAGTTGCATTTTTGGAAGTTTGGCTTCGTTTCCCTGTCGCTTACTCTTTCTTGATATTTCACTTTCTTCAAGATTTTTATTTTCTGAAGTATCATTAAATTATATCAGGTAGCTGAGGTTGAGGAAAAAACTGCTGGAGGATTGTTCTTGAGTGAGGCGGCAAAGGAGAAACCTTCAATTGGCTCGGTAAAAATATGCACTCTGCAGTTCAGCTAGTATTATCCCTCCTATTATTATTTCCAAAGTCAATTTCTCCGTTTCAGATATTATATTTGTTGAGAGGATATAATTTTTACACACCGAGGGGGTCGTTTGGTTTTGATGGTTATTTAATTCTAAACATAAAATCCTGCATAAAATAATACAGTGTTTGATTGGCAGCATGTGAAAGAAATAGTTGCATATCTAATGCAGAGCTTGGTTGGTGTGTGTTAAGTTAGGCGGGAAGCGATGAATTATATTATGCTGGAGAGTATGTGAAATAAGAATATATGTATTAGCAATGCAGGGGTTAAACTATTTAAAGACAAAAAATACCATTTTAAAGTTAGTAATTGATGTATAACAATTTCATTATTAATCACTTCATAACTATTCCTTCATTTCTAGTCCCCATATAAACAATCTCTGCATTATAATCTCCGTATACCTATGATGTGAACCAAACGACCCTTTTAGACTATTTTAACATGTTGTAGTTGATTACTAATCTTACTTCTTATTGAAGGTTATATGTAGTTAACTCTTTTAGGTAAACTGTAAACGCCAGTGCAAAGAAGTTAAACTCTTGTTAAGATCTGTTGCCTTTTCTGTGGTTGAACTAGGTAATTGCTGCTGGACCGGGTCCTCTTGACGAGGAAGGGAACAGGAAATCACTTTCAGTATCTCCTGGAAATACAGTTCTGTATTCCAAATATGCAGGCAATGACTTCAAAGGGGCTGATGGCGCCGACTACGTAACACTAAGGGCATCTGATGTAATTGCTGTGCTTTCATAGATGAATTATATAACAAGCCATTCATTCTCATACCTATGTTCGCGCGGTGTAGTCTAGAGAAGAAGAGAATGATGTACCACTTTTGAATAAAACTTTTGCAAATTAATGATTAATATCAAAGTGTAGAATCCAATTTTACATCTGCTATTCTTCTTGTATCTTAAGTTTGCAGAAGTCTCAGTTTTTGGTCTTCTGTTAAAAGTGAAGGAAACAGAATGCTAGGTTACCAACTTAAAAGATGCAAAGAAGATGTGGCTATAGGTTTTGATAATGGGATAGTTAGGCAGGAAAAGAGATGAAAATTGAATTAATTTTAAAGAGCACTTTTATAAAACGAATAAAAGTTCATAACCTCGTATTTTTCTTTTTGAATTAGTTTTTTTTTTTTTTCATATTTTCTTAGTTGGCATGAGTGAGAATATTAATTTATCTTAGTTGGCAATAGTTAAGGACTATATTGCAAATATAGAAAAATAAAACATTTAAAATAAAAAAAAATTCACTCAAACAAAATGCCTCCCAAACTGATATCATGTCCATTTTACTTCTTCATCATCTTTCTTCTTCACTCAGTAGGAGTATTCTGGAATTGATTTGCTCAATCTTTCTGAGTAAGAGCTCGGTAGAACTTTCTTCACTCATTTTCAGCTTTGATCAAAAGTTTAAGATTTTTTTTTTTTGTACCTATTTTTTGCAATCCATTTTTCGTAGCCGATCATAAATAATATATGAGCAATTTCTATATAACACATAGGCAATTTATGATTTTATCATGATACTTTATTTAAAAAATGATCCCAATAATAACTAATAAGAGATCAAACAGAGAGATCACTTATGCGATCATAAATAATATAAGAGCAATTTGTAGATAACATATAGACGATCTATGATTTCACGAGAAATTCCCATTCTTTAAAAATGATCCTGTAACGACCCAACCAATCGTTTTGCTTTCTAGATTCTCGTTCCCCTAAATAAGACTCCCCGTATGTGCATTTACTGTTTTATGACTTGCGGGGATGGTTAGTTCGGGTTTTGGAAGGGTTAAGGTTGAAATCGGAACACTTAGTTCCTTAATATTGGCTTAAAATGGGTAAGTTTGACTTGAGTAAACGACCTCGAAATCGGGACTCGAAGGTTCCAATAGATTCGTATGATGATTTTGGACTTGGGCGTATGTTCGGATCGGATTTTAGATGACCCGGGAACATTTCGACGCTTAATATTGAAGATTGACACCTTGAAGGTTTTTCAAGTTCTTTAAATTTGGGTTGGAGTAGGTTTTGGTGTTATCGAGGTCCGTTTGAAATTCTGAGCTCGGGAATAGTTTCGTATAGTAATTTAAGACTTGCACGCAAATTTTAGTGTCATTCCGAGTAGTTTATGTATGATTTGGCGCGTTCGGAGTAAGTTGGAAGAACTTGAAGTTCATGACTTGATTCTATTTGGTTTTGGATAACGATTCTTAGTTTTGATGTTATTTTTCGCGTTCCGGGGGTGCGAGCGAGTCCGTTTTATCTTTACGAACTTGTTGGTATATTTGGGCGAGGCCCTGGGGGCCTCGGGCGCAATTCGTGCGGCGGATCAAACTTGGACTTGAAAGAAAGGTTGAAGCAACATGGTTCTGGTGCAATCGCACCTGCGAAGAACCTGCCACAGGTGCGAGCTCACAGAAGCGAGCTAATTCCCGCAGAAGCGGCTTGGCGTGGGCTGGCCAGTGATCATAGAAGTGGAGTAGGAGCCGCACCTGAGAACGCGTAGATGCGAAGGAGTTGATCGCAGAAGTGGGGAAGGTCGCAGGTGTGACGCGGACGCCGCAGAAGCGAGCCATTGTCCGCAAAAGAGAAGGAGGCAGACCTGGGCTTGGTCTGCACCTGCGAGATTTTGTCGAAGATAGGTATGGACGTCATCATACCGATCCGCAAGACTCTACTAGACACTTGCTCATGACTTGTAGAACCTATGAACCTAGAGCTCTGATACCAACTTGTCCCGACCCCAAATCCACTAGTCGTGATGACACCTAACCCAACCCGATAGGTAAGCCAACTAGTAACTATCCATACACTTGTGACACTAGGTCTTAGCAATATGCTAGTAGACATTTGATGGCTTTTGAGTATTTATTTCACCACACTTGTTCTTATATTTGTTTACACTTTGTTTTATCAAAAGATTTTCTCACCTCTTATTTATTTAATAAATAAAAATCAACTATTTCGAAATTTGTTAAAAAGAATAAATACATGGCTAGTTCATCGTTGACTTGCCTAGCGTCGACGTTGGGTGCCATCACGGCCTATAGTGGAAAATGGGTCGTGACAGATCCTCATAATAACTAATAAGCGATTAATCGGATATCACTTAGGCGATCATAAATAAATACATGGGCTATTTCTAGATAACACATATGCAATCTATGGTTTCATCATGATCTCCCACTTTATAAAAAAATAATTTTGGTAATAACTAATAAGCGATTAACCTAAGATCACTTACACGATCATAAATAATACATGAGCGATTTTTAGATAACACATTGGCGATCTATAATTTTAATAAAAAATAATTCTATTAATAACAAATAAGCGATCAATTGGAGATCACATACTCAATCATAGATAATACATGGGTGATTTCTAGATAACACATAGGCTATCTATAATTTTTATGAAAAACAATTCTGTTAATAACAAATAAACGATCCACCGAAGATTACATATGCAATCATAGATAATACATGAGTGATCTCTAGATAACACGTAGGCGGTGTATGATTTCACCAGTATCTCCCGTTTTATAGAAAAATGATCATGGTACTAACTAATAAGCGATTAATAAGAGATTACTTAGGCGATCAAAAATAATACATGGGCGATTTTTATATAAAACATAGGCGATCTATGATTTCAACAAGATATCCAACTTTATTAAAAATAATCTTGATAATAATTAATAAATAAGCAACTAGAGATAATTTATGCGATCACTAATTTTACATGACTAGATAACATATTTATAAAAAATAATCATGGCAAGAACTATAAAGTGTAACGACTCGACCGGTCGTTTTGAGTATTAGTACCATATTCCCCCATTTACTACTCAAATTATGATTTACGGTTGTTATTTGGCTTGCCAGGGGTAATTGGTTCGGGTCCGATGTGATTTTGTAATGATTTGGAACACTTAGTTCCAAGGTTTAGAATTTAAGTTGAAAAGGTTGACCGGATGTGAATTTATGTGTAACGACCCCCGGAGAATTTTTGCTAAGGAAATTAAGGTTTTGTGGTGCCGAGGTAGATCAATTAGTACAAAGGCTTGGACTTTTTAGATTGAACAATGCACTGAGGAGTAAAAAATAAATTAAGCAGAAGAGGGCATTTTTGCGGCCCACTATGCGGTCGCAGAATCACTCTGCGGGCCGCATAATGGCCATAGAGTGAAGCAGATGTGAGGCAAGATTTGAGAAAATCTGCGGTGCATTATGCGACCGCAGACCTGTTCTGCGGTGCATTATGCGATCGCAGAACAGGTATGCGGGCCGCATAATCACCGCAGACCTAAACAAGTGACCCTCATTTTGGAGCTTCAATTATGCGATCAGTTTACGGACCCGCATACGTTTTATGCGATCGCAAATTTGTGTCGGGGCTTCAATTCTTTCTAATTTTTGACCCGACCCAACTTTGATTTATAGCCCTTGAAGCTCATTTTGGAGCAAAAATCGGATATTTTTAGAGAGAAAGGAGAGTGTTCTAGAGAGAGGAAGAAGCTCAAGTGCTTTGTTCATCAAGATCTTATTCAAGCTTTGAAATCCAACAAGGAAATATCACAAGATCTTCACCCAAGAGGTAAGGTTCTAACCCCTAGTATTCAATTTCGAGTTTGCGTAAAGATGATTGATTAAGAGTATGATTCTTAGGTGTAAGAGTATTATTTATACGTATCAATAAGGTTTATGGAAAGATTGTTGAGTTCAAATGGGTAAGAATTGGGTTGAAAATGGTAGAAATCTTCAAAGACTTTAATTGAAGATTTGAGGGTCGAGTTGATGTCAGAATTTTGTGAAATTTGTATGGTTGGACTCGTTGTTGGATGAGCGTTCATATTTTGTAACTTTTGTTGGGTTTCGAGACGTGGGTCCCATGGGCAATTTTTGAGTTAATTTCGTATTTTTATTGAAAAATTAGTATTTTCTTATGAAATTAATTACAATAATTGGTATTGACCGAATCGAATTAATTGTGGCTAGATACAAGGATTTTGGAGACCAATTCGCATGGCAAGGGCATAGCGAAATAAAGAATTACACGATTTGAGGTAAGTAACAGTTCTAAATTTGGTCCTGAGGGAATGAAACCCCGAAATATGTATTATGTGATTGATTTTGAGGTGACGCACATGCTAGGTGACGGGCATGTGGGCGTGCACCATAGAAATTATGACTTGGTCAATTCCATGGAACTGTGTAGTTGAAAAAATCTGTTGATATCCGTTCATTTTTTCCTGTATTAGAGAAATTGATCTGTGAATCATGTTTAAATCATATGTTTACACTACTGGGACACAGAGGGGTCGTGTACTTGTGAAATTATTTGCTAAATTGCTGTTTTGCGCCCAGTCACAATTCTATTTGCACATTTTTACCTCAGTCTCCCTTATTCATTATTGATGCATCATATCACTGTTGTTGGGCTGCTTATCATGATTTTCGAGAGCCCGAGAGACTGGAGATGTTGATGACTGAGTGAGGATGAGGTCCTAATTGTGAGGATATTTATCGATCGGGCTGCACGCCGTAGTATGTTTCATTGATTTATGTCATGATTGGCTTGATATAGCAGTTGGGCTAAAGGAGCCCCTCCGGAGTCTGTACACACCCCAGTGAGTTCAGGTACCTACTGAGTGATGAGTGACTGTGAGGAATGAGTGATTGTGAGGAAAAAGTGACTGTGAAAAAATAGTGACTGAGGTTGGAGTGAATGGGAGGACTGAGTAACTATTGCTCTGAGAAGATGCATTGATTTCATTATTGCTGCATTTCAACTGTCATATATCACTGATTTGGAAAATTTTCTAAAAAACATTCTCTTCTGTTTCAGTCGAAGTTGATATGAAATTACTGTGCATTTTAAATGTTGAACTTGAAAGCATGCCTACCCTTTTATATTGGAAAGTACTGTAATTGGACTTAGCTGAGAAGCTCGTCACTACTTTCAATTATTTATTTATTTATTATTGTTACTTACTGAGTTGGTTGTACTCATACTACACCATGCACCTCGTATGCAGATCCAGGTGATCCCGGATACAGTAGGTGTTGATTATTTCACACAGTCGATTTTTCGGAGATTCAGAGGTAGCCGTCATGTTTCGCAGACCTTGTCTCTCCTTCCCTATCCTCTTGTTTACTGTATTTGGTCTTAGACTATTATAGATCGTATTTTCCAGACTTGTAATGTATAGATGCTCATGTACTCAATGACACTGGATTTGGGGAGTAAATTATATTCAATATTGATGGGATTTTTCCCCTTAAATTAATTATTATGTTTCTAATATTTTAAAAAAAACTTGGGTTATTGATGTTGTCGGCTTGCCTAGTATCGGGATAGGCGTCATCACGACATGTGTGATTTTTGGGTTGTGACATAAAGCCATCAACCAGAGATCACTTAGGCAATTATAAATAATACATGGAAAATTTCCAAATAACATCTAGGCAATCTATGATTTTACCAAAATTTTCTACTTTATAGGAAAATGATCATGGTAATAGCGAATAAGAGATCAAAATAAGATCACTTAGGCGATCATAAATAATACATATGTGATCCCTAGATAACACATAAACGATCAATGATTTTACCAGGATCTCCAACTTTATAAAAAATAACCATGGTAATAACTGATACACGATCAATCGGAGATCACTTGGACGATAATAAATAATACATGTGCGATTTCTAGTTAATACATAAGTGATTTATGATATCATCAAGATCTCTTACTTTATAATTTATTTTTTTGATAATAACTAATAAGTGATTAACCAGAGATCACTCAGACGATAATAAATAATTCATGGGGGATTTCTGGATAACACATAGACGATTTAAAACCGATTCTCATAATAACTAATAAGCGATCAACCGAAAATTCTTTAGACGATAATAAATAATTCATGGGGGATTTATGGATAACACATAGACGATTTATAATTTCACCAGGATCTATCACTTTATAAAAGATTAGCCTGATAATAACTAATAAGCGATCAACTGGAGGCCGCTTCGGCAGTCATTAATAATACATACGCAATTTCTAGATAATACATAGATAAAGTATGATTTCACTAGGATCTCGCACTTTATAAAAAATAATCCTGGTAATAACTGTTAAGCGATCAACCGAATTTTAGATAAGCGATCTCTGAAATTTATAAATTTTTAATTATATATTTTTGAAAAAATAAAAAAAACACGCACTTTATATTACTAATTTTAGGATACGCGCGATGCGCGTGTACCTTATATGTATGAGTATAACTTTTTAAAAATTTAATAAATAATATTAAATAGTATATTTGAGTTATAAAATAAAATTTAAAAAGTATAAGCTCTTGAAAATGACAAATATTGATCCTATTTAATTAAAATAAATAAATAACGGATAACCTAGCTAAGCATGAAAACAATTTAGATAATTTTAGAAGCTTAATGATTTGTCACGTATCCGCTTCTTTTATTTTAACTTTATATTAAAATGATTGTACATGTAATGCGTATTCTAGACAGATTAACTAAAAGAAAAATCGCGACAAATAAATTATGTAGCTAAGCAACAAAACTCTGTCGCTCAATAAAAAATAATGACAAATTATCAAAAATCATATCCAATTCAAGGTCTTATGTATCAGTTATAATATCCTTAATATCATTAACTGAATATAAAGAAGAATAGAGATGTTATTTTGATCTTCTTGCAACAAACTTACTAAATTTAGTTATTATCACCATTTTCTAAACAACTAGTATACTTACCCGCGCTATGCGCGAAAAATATTTTTGAGCAGCTCCACACATTCTTCATATTGGGAAGGACATCCTGCAAGAATAGTCATGCTAATTGGACTTTAACTGTGCAATTTCGAGAACAAAGGAAGGATCGTGACTTAGAAAAATTATGGAAAATAAATGATTTTAACAAATAAATCATTTTGGTAACTATCTCAAACTTGTCAATCGAAATAATATAGAGGGATGTTATTGATACTTAGTTTATCATATAAAGTTAGTTGTTGCATATAAATACCGGTACATAATATTTATTTACCTCAGATAAACCTGCATAACACGTAGAAAATCTATCCAAAGCATATGATAACAGCAAACACTTATCAATTCTCACAACAATTTAAAAGATCTATTCTTCTCCCTAAGACATAATTTTATATATTAAAAACTCAACAACAACAATGTATTTCAGAAACTTTAGTACATCTCCAATTTCCTCAAGATTGCGTTGCTCAATCTTATGTCCAAATTAAAAACTTCAAAATCAGCCTCTAACCCAACAATGAGAAGGACGACTTTAATTTTTATGTTTCTGCGTCTCTGTCGCTAAATAGAGAAAATAACTCGATATAAATGAGATTTGGCTCAACTCCTGTACAGTATCTCTCTATTTCCATCGGTGCATATCTAATTTAATAACATCTGTCATCTTTCAGATCCAAGGGCCAAAATTTATTTAGACTAAATCATAATTAAACTACATTCTCTTGTTAGATTAGCATTAAAATTGGAAAGAGAAATCAACTATATGAAATCTTGCTGGGAATTTCATTTTGATTGGGAAAATATTTTCTTATCAATGGAAACGATTCTTTGGTGCGAGAATGAAAGAAAAACAAAAGATTAAACCATTTATTTCTTCTTCACATTAACTTCAACCAAAAATATTTATCAATGCAACCAATTGCCTACTACAAAAAAAAAATATTTATTTGGTTTCCAAGAAACAAACAAGGTGGAATAACAAAAATGAAAATGTCCCTGTGAAAATAAAAAAGTTATGATGCTTAGGGGTGTTCAAAACCGAACCGAAATCGAAAATCAAACCGCAAAAGTGGCTTAATGGTTTATTGGTATCGGGTTATCGGTTTAACGGATGAGGAACTGATTGAAATTTTATTATTAACGACTTATCGATTTGGGGCGGAATATTTAATTTTCTTATCGGATAAATCATTAACTCGTTAACCCGTTAAGAATTTATATATATATATCTTTCACAGTTCCACTTATCCACTATTGAAGAATTTTTATTTTTTGTTGTTGTTCAAACATATAACATGCCAACAATCTCCTTCCTTGCATGTTATAAATATATAGGTAAATGGGATCCTAATGCCACCAGATGGACCATATTGTTGGCCAAAAGAAGATAGTAACAAGCAATAGCTTGTGTTTTACGCCCATTGAAGGTAACGATGAAAAATGGTGGGAATACATGCAAAGTAAACTGACTTTTTGTTGGTATTTACTAGTAACAGTGTAACACGAAGGACCAAAATAGGCCTTTGTAATACAAATTCAATTAGGCCGATAAACCGCCCGATAATAGCTAAACCGATATCAATCCGCCCGATATCTTATCGGGTGGCTAGCGAATTAATACAGTTAAAAACCGATAACCGATAAAGCGAACCGTTAAGAGTAAATAACCGTCCGATCCGCCCAATAAGCAGCCCTAATGATGCCTGTGAAAATAGTATCTCATTTGAATGGATTTGAAATTTGGGGAGAAAAAAGTTTAACAATTTGGAGAATTGATTCATGAAAAATTATAAAAATAAAAAATCCATGAAAGGATTTGATTTTGCTGGTACCGTATCCCAATATCCCTGTAAGTAAATGATTCTACATTTAAGGAAAGGCTAAATTATAGGAATATTTTATTTTAACCATAGTTTAGGGATTGATTTAGTCTTGGCCTTTAGATTTGAAAAATGACATATGTCATTAAATTAGACTTGCACTGGTGAAATTGGAGAGATTCTATACAGGAGGAGGGGAGCCGTATTCATATAAATGGGACAAACAAAAATTGTTAAAGCAAAAGCAGTTTTAAACAAAAGAGTCTTGAAAGTAAAAAGTCATATATGATAACTAAATAAAAAATAGTTAAGGGGCTATATAAAATTTGTCAAATTTAATTTGTATTTAAAAAATTAGAAGAAATAGCAGTGGTTAAAAATGAAAGTGGTCAACACCTCGTTACCTTTTTTAATGCTTGGAGGGGTTCCTTTTTATGTAGAAAAGAATAAGTAGCCCTAAATATTAGGCCTATTAACAAAAACTTGTACGAAATCGTGGAAGCAAATATTAAATAATGATAGTTAATTACTAAAACTTAATTTAGCAATTGAATTCGGATGCCTGTATTAAAAGCGTCAAAACTAGTTAAAATATATTGCTCTTATGCCTTTTTAAAATCTTGAAATTGTATTCAAACAAAGAAATGTTTTTAAAATCTTGAAATTGTATCTAAATAAGAAATGTTTGATAGTATAAATTATTAGTTAATTTTGAAATCCTAAATATTAGGAAATAATAAAATGACTATTTTGTCCAGTATGAACTCTATTTTAAAAAGGTAAAAAAGGAGAACGACATTTCGCTAAAGGCCTTCGTGCTTTTAATATAGTATTAGTTTTAGTGTACGCGCGATGCGCGTGTACCCTTATATACATACCTTGTATAAAGAAGAAAAAATATTTTGAAAATAGCATAATTAATTATTTGAAAGATGTGTTTGTGTTACATCTATGTTTTCACTGTCTCGATTGATTACTTCTGAATCCAAAAAATTTGATAGCTCGTGGTCTTAGATAAAAGAGGATAATGATCATCGCGTGAACCTCTATAAGAAGTTAAACAATTCTTTCACGTAAATAAATTTATTTTTTTTATTAATTTTTTAGTTCGGTTACAGTTAGCTTATTTCTTTTGTCATTAAAAATAATATTTCTTTCGTCGATTGGAATTAAGATCATTCTGATATCTTTCATCTTCATCTTGTATTTTAGGTGTATCAATTTTTATTCTTGGTTCGTGTATTGTTATTTCATGTTTAATTTTTGGGGCATGCTTCTAAACGAATCATCAATAATATTTAAATAATAATAATAATATTTATTTCCGAGGACATGACCCATGATAGAAAGCTGTGGATGTCGAGTATTAGGGTTGTAGGTTAGAAGATTGTTGAGTCTTGTCTTATTGCGTACTTTTGTGAGACTAGTCTGGTAAAATTTTCGTCTAAAATAGCTAGTGGCAATGTTGTGTCTTACTTCTTTCATTTCTCATAGTGTCAGGTATATTTACTGGCTATCGCTTTTACTTTGCATATATCTTCTCTTTTTCATATTATTATTTTTCCTATGATCTCTGTGGTGGTACTGATATTGTCTCATTTTGTCTTCTTGAGACGAGGGTCTTTCAAAAATAGTTTCTCTATTACTTCGGGGTAGGGGTAAGGTTTGCATACACACTACCATCTCCACACCCCACTAATAAAATTTTACTGGATCGTTCTTGTTATTGTTGTAATATTTAAATAATAATAATTAAATAAGTACAAATTTTTAGTATTACTTCGTATCAATGATGGAAATGTTTGTGGCTTTCAAACTTCGTGTAGATTTGAAGCTTTAAAGGATTTGTTATATAGCCTAACGAAGAGAAAATCCAAATTAAAGTATTTATTATACATTGTAGTCCTAAATATTGGGCTAAGTATTAATTAAAATGAATTTAAATTTTTTAAATATTAGTAAGTTAATTTAAATTATAATTTTATCTATTGTAAAATCTATATTATAGATAGATATAATAATATATTTGCACTTCCGAAATAAAGCACAAGAAGTCTGTCGAATGTTGTAGAAACCTCAACCGTTCCTATCAAATATTAACTGTAAGAACATCCTAGATTACACTCGAACTGGATAAGTTTCTTGATTCTTCTACTTATTTTTCTCGACCCCCTTGCCATAAATAGCACGAAACCTTCTAAATCAAACACAAAAATCAAAATCACAATTTCAAGTCTGTTAATTTTCCAAAATCCCATTTGGAAAGGAAAAAAAAAGATGGCTATGATTCCAAGTTTCTTTGGTGGTAGAAGGAGCAATATTTTCGACCCGTTTTCACTTGATATATTTGATCCGTTTGAGGGCTTTCCATTTTCAGGCACTGTTACTAACGTTCCATCTTCTGGTCGTGAAACTTCTGCTTTTGCAAATGCAAGAATTGATTGGAAAGAAACCCCAGATTCCCATATCTTCAAAATGGATGTTCCAGGTATGTAAATCGGGTTGTTTATATCGGGTCGGTTTAACCTGTTTTGATCATAGAAATAATATTAGGTAACCATTCTAGAGGATTGTTATTTAGAAATTAGATTTGAATTTCAGTTTTTCGGTTTAAATTTTTTAGAATACAAAGTTCGGAAGTTATTTCCGGAGTCCCAAAAATGATTATGTGCGTACTTTCGCCGTTTTGATCAAATAGAACCGTGGGTCATTTCGGGTTTTATTTGGACTTTAAGTTTATGCATGAACTATATGTAGAAATTATACTAAGTAGGTACTTTAATGGGCTTTTATTTAAAAATTAGTCAGTGCGTCCTGAATTTCAATCATTCAGTTCAATTTTTTAGGACAAAATTTGTCCTGAATTATCACGAAGTTAGTTTTTATAGTTTAAAATATCAGGATAAAAATAAATACTGAATATTTTTTAAATAACATCCTGAGAATGGTTATATGTGTATTTAACCTGAACTATATTGATCCGGTTATACTTAGACGTGTTAATGAAAAATTAGTTACTTTTGCAATATTTTAATGAAGAATTGGGTACTTCTGTAACGTTGCGGGGATTAAGAAAGAGGAAGTGAAAGTTGAAGTAGAAGAAGGAAGAGTATTACAGATAAGTGGAGAAAGAAGCAGAGAGCAAGAGGAGAAGAACGACACGTGGCATCGTATGGAAAGAAGCAGTGGCAAGTTTATGAGAAGGTTTAGGCTGCCAGAAAATGCGAAAATGGAGGAAATTAAAGCTGCTATGGAAAATGGAGTACTCACTGTAACTGTACCAAAAGAAGAAGAGAAGAAATCTGAAGGGAAAGCTATTGACATCTCTGGTTAAAAAATATTATAGTTTTAGTTCTTTTGTGATGTTGTGTGTGTGTGGTGAATAATTTTGAAGTGTTTTGTATGTGATGTTTGTTTTCTATGTTTTGGATGTGTTGGATATTTTGGGAGTCTTAAGTTTCTAATGTGAATTAGGTCTGTGTATTATTTTATCTTCAAAGTTGTGGGTGTCTAATCAACAGTTGTAATAAAGAGAATCTTGTTCTTGTCAGTTTTGTATATATATATATATATGTAATGTAAAGATAGTTGCTAATCTAATCTTATGTTTTTTCTGTTGGGGAAATAGTGACTTTGGTCCTTGGATTATTGCCCTTATTTTGCTTTCAGTACTTGTGTCATTTATAGGGATCAAATTCTCACATTTAATTTAATTAAAGATCAATTGTGCTTAGTTGAGTAATACAAGAATTGAGATCAGAACAAGGCAACAATTCAAAATTATGAACATAGATCGACTAAAAAAAAACATGGAATAAAAATGAGAGCTGCCAAATCTAACAAGTGCCAAATCTCTAATAGAAATTATTGAAACGATTCCCACGTTGGCATCGTAGAAGAAAGCAAGAATTTACAGGAAAATAGAAAGCTTAGATTTTTATTTCAGATAGATCACAAAAAATACACTGAATATTTAAAGGGAATCCAATACTAACTAACTAGACACGTTGCAGCTGCAGACAATAGCCACCTTAACTCCTTTAGGGACTGACTAACAATTAAAAAGGGACTAAACTGAAAATAATGAAATATTCTGGGACTAGAATGCCTAGATGCAATACTCGAGGTACCATTTCGTTACAATGCCTAGATGCAATACTTGTTGAAATATTGTCAACAAGTCGAGTTTGTTCCGTTCATTCTTGAACTATAGAGTGATTTACGACTCCACGACAAATTAGTAGTAAATGAATTCTGACCATGGCATTTTTTTTTAGGCAAAATATATCGACAAACTCTTAAAAGTTACTATCACTTTTTCTTTAGATAAAATTTTTAATGTATCATTTAAACGTAATATGCTGACATGCCAAGATAAGTGTTTCTTAAATTTTTCAAGAGCGTTGAATCATCCAAAAATACAAACTCACGTACTTTTTGCCGGAAATGTATAACTTCTGCCGAAAAAATTTCCAGTCAACTTCTCTTTTCTTCTCCACATGATCTGGGCGCACCAAACTCGACATACTTCTCTTTTCTTCTGCCGGATTCTTGATCAACTAGTCCCTCATTTTTTGCATGCCTGTGTGACTTTCTTCCCCAAAACCACGTTGTTTCACAGGGAAAAAATTAAATCAAAACTTAGTTCTTCCAAATCAAACAAAAAGTAAGATCTTCTCAAATCTAAATGCTATATATATTTATTCTTAAAATTTGAAAAAATAAATTACAATCAGATCTCGATTTACCATGCTTCGCTTCCACAACTACCCAATATAAATTAGCCTTGGAACATTATAGCCTTAATAAACAAGAACTGAGCAAAAATTGATCACTAATTGGTCCACTTATGGCAACATTTGGCCCATAATAGGTGTGGAGCCTCCATGGATGTATGTCAAGTTCGCCGGAATTATTTTTTGGGAGATTCCTGGCATTTGAGACGATTAAATGATTTGGGCTTTTGCAAGCTGGGGAATGACATGGGAAAGAATTTTTATGGAGTCGAATTTGCTCAAGGTGGAAGCTGGTGACAATTTCAGAGAGAAAACATGGCTGAGGATTAGTCCGTTGGGGAAGATGACGATGGGTGGAGTGGGTTCTTGTTTTTATATTTTATTTTATTTTCAGATTGTTTTAATTTTAAAATTTTAAATCCACGTGTACTCGTTTTATTTATCACTCTGGCGTGTGAATTACACGCACCATTTGTATTTGGCTGTCTACGAATTTTGTGTCTAAATGATACAAAAAAGACTTGGTTAAAGTATTCAAATGGAACAAACTTAAGATAGAGTGTCTAAGTGAAAAAGTAAGAACAACTTTAAGGGATCGTGTCCATGTATTCTACCTTTTTTTTTTCTTTTTTTCGTTTGACTTCAGGTTTAGCGCCGCACCTCTTCAAACAATGATTAAGAGTGTGGGTTTGTTAATTTTGGTAACTACTGCAACCCACCAGTTGCGAGATGTAGCATGTACAATCGACAAGTGAGGCTTATTTAGTCGATAAAAGTACCTTCACCCTCGACCGTTAGGTCGTGGGTTCGACTCACACTAGAAGAAAAGTATGAAAGCAATATAAATTCTCCTAATTTGGGAGGGGTTTAAAAAACACACATGTACGGTCCTTCAGCTTGAGCTGTGCTAATAGCCCAAATTAACTCACATGAGAATTTTATTTAAAATAGAAAAAGAAAGTGGTGTAAAATATGATTTTGCTTTATAATGCAATAAATAACTTTTAGCTACTTAATTGTACAAGTATCCTTTCTTTTTCCTGCCAGTAGTTTTAGTGTTGGTCTAGTTTTGTATTGTTATTAGATTACTATTGCTACATGTTATTGCTTTTGCTTCTGTTATTATTACTATTTAGCTGTTGTTACTACTTCATCTTCATGATTTCACTGTTGTATTTCTGATCTATATTGTTGTGTTGATTGTATGAGTCAAAAATTATCTCTAATATAATCAAATCATGTTAATATTAAGGAGGCATTCACAGACTGCCAAGTGTCACCAATACGACTTCAATGCAGACCTGCCCAAGGTCGAAGTGGTTCCAGAAATGATGAAGGCCGCGGTCGAAGAGTCAGCAAGGATCAAGGTCGAGGTCGAGCATTCTAGATAGAGTTATGTCACGACTCAAAATCATAACCATCGTGATAACGCATATCTCAATACTAGACAAGTCGACAACATCAATAACCCACGATTCCTTTTTAAATACGAAAAACATAATAATTTAAGTTTAAGAGAAAATCTTACAAATATTGGATATAAATACACTCCCAAAAATCCGGTGTCACTGATTGCATGAGCATCTATAAATTACAAGTTTGGAAAATACGGTCTATAATAGTCTGAGACCAAATACACTAAACAAAGAGATAGGGAAGGAGAGACAAGGTCTGCGAAACACGGCAGCTACCTCTAAATCTCCGAAAAATCAAATGTGCGAAAGAATCAACACTCACTCTGTCTGGGATCGCCTGGATTTGCACACGAAGTGCAGGGTGCAGTATGAGTACAACCAACTCAGTAAGTAACAATAATAAATAAGAACTGAGAGCAGTGACGAGCTTCACAACTAAGTCCAAATACAGTAGTTTTTAACACAAAAAGGGTAGGCATGCTCTCATATTCAACATTTGAAATTCCACACTAATTTCATATCAACTTCAACTGAAACAGAAGATAAGCCGTTTAGAAATTTCCAAAACAGTGATATATGACTGCTGAAATGCAACAATAATGAAATCAATGCATCCTCTCAGAGTAACAGTCACTTAGTTCTCCCATTCACTCCAACCTCACAGTCACTTATTTCTCACAGTCACCCATTCCTCTCAATCACTCGGCACTCGCACTCAGCACTCGCACTCAGTAGGCACATGCGCTCACTAGGTGTGTGTACAGACTCCGGAGGGGCTCCTTCAACCCAAGCGCTATAACAAGCCAATCATGGCAAAATCAATGAATTATGTTGTGGTGTGCAACCCGATCCTATAAATATCCTCACAATCAGACCCTCGGCCTCACTCAGTCATCAACCTCTCCAGTCTCTCGGGCTCTCAGAAATCATGACAAGCAGCCCAAACAACAATGATATGATGCATCAATAATGAACAATAGAGACTGAGATGAAATGTGCAAATAAAACTGCGATTGAGTGCAAAACAATAATTTAGCAGATAATTCCACAAGTACACGACCTTTGTGGGTCCTAACAGTATAAACACATGATTTAAACATGATTTATAGTTCGATTTCTCTAATACGTGAAAAATATAGGGATATCAACAGATTATTCAACTACACGGTTCCATGAAATTGACAAGAGGAGAAGTGGAGAAAGGAGCAAAGAGCAAGAGGAGAAGAACGACACGTGGCATCGTATGGAAAGAAGCAGTGGCAAGTTTATGAGAAGGTTTAGGCTGCCAGAAAATGCAAAAATGGAGGAAATTAAAGCTGCTATGGAAAATGGAGTACTCACTGTAACTGTACCAAAAGAAGAAGAGAAGAAATCTGAAGTGAAAGCTATTGACATCTCTGGTTAAAAAATATTATAGAGTTTTAGTTCTTTTCTGATGTTATGTGTGTATGGTGAATAATTTTGAAGTGTTTTGTATGTGATGTTTGTTTTCTATGTTTTGGATGTGTTGGATATTTTGGGAGTCTTAAGTTTCTAATATGAATTAGGTCTGTGTATTATTATATCTTCAAAGTTGTGGGTGTCTAATCAACAGTTGTAATAAAGAGAATCCTGTTCTTGTCAGTTTTGTGTATATATATATATATATATATATATATGTAATTTTAAGATAGTTGCTAATCTAATCTTATGTTTTTACTGTTGGGGAAATAGTGACTTTGGTCCTTGGATTAGTTCCCTTATTTTGCTTTCAGTACTTGTGTCATTTATAGGGATCAAATTCTCACATTTAATTTAATTAAAGATCAATTGTGCTTAGTTGAGTAATACAAGAATTGAGATCAGAACAAGGCAACAATTCAAAATTATGAACATAGATCGACTAAAAAAAAACATGGAATAAAAATGAGAGCTGCCAAATCTAACAAGTGCCAAATCTCTAATAGAAATTATTGAAACGATTCCCACGTTGGCATCGTAGAAGAAAGCAAGAATTTACAGGAAAATAGAAAGCTTAGATTTTTATTTCAGATAGATCACAAAAAATACACTGAATATTTAAAGGGAATCCAATACTAACTAACTAGACACGTTGCAGCTGCAGACAATAGCCACCTTAACTCCTTTAGGGACTGACTAACAATTAAAAAGGGACTAAACTGAAAATAATGAAATATTCTGGGACTAGAATGCCTAGATGCAATACTCGAGGTACCATTTCGTTACAATGCCTAGATGCAATACTTGTTGAAATATTGTCAACAAGTCGAGTTTGTTCCGTTCATTCTTGAACTATAGAGTGATTTACGACTCCACGACAAATTAGTAGTAAATGAATTCTGACCATGGCATTTTTTTTTAGGCAAAATATATCGACAAACTCTTAAAAGTTACTATCACTTTTTCTTTAGATAAAATTTTTAATGTATCATTTAAACGTAATATGCTGACATGCCAAGATAAGTGTTTCTTAAATTTTTCAAGAGCGTTGAATCATCCAAAAATACAAACTCACGTACTTTTTGCCGGAAATGTATAACTTCTGCCGAAAAAATTTCCAGTCAACTTCTCTTTTCTTCTCCACATGATCTGGGCGCACCAAACTCGACATACTTCTCTTTTCTTCTGCCGGATTCTTGATCAACTAGTCCCTCATTTTTTGCATGCCTGTGTGACTTTCTTCCCCAAAACCACGTTGTTTCACAGGGAAAAAATTAAATCAAAACTTAGTTCTTCCAAATCAAACAAAAAGTAAGATCTTCTCAAATCTAAATGCTATATATATTTATTCTTAAAATTTGAAAAAATAAATTACAATCAGATCTCGATTTACCATGCTTCGCTTCCACAACTACCCAATATAAATTAGCCTTGGAACATTATAGCCTTAATAAACAAGAACTGAGCAAAAATTGATCACTAATTGGTCCACTTATGGCAACATTTGGCCCATAATAGGTGTGGAGCCTCCATGGATGTATGTCAAGTTCGCCGGAATTATTTTTTGGGAGATTCCTGGCATTTGAGACGATTAAATGATTTGGGCTTTTGCAAGCTGGGGAATGACATGGGAAAGAATTTTTATGGAGTCGAATTTGCTCAAGGTGGAAGCTGGTGACAATTTCAGAGAGAAAACATGGCTGAGGATTAGTCCGTTGGGGAAGATGACGATGGGTGGAGTGGGTTCTTGTTTTTATATTTTATTTTATTTTCAGATTGTTTTAATTTTAAAATTTTAAATCCACGTGTACTCGTTTTATTTATCACTCTGGCGTGTGAATTACACGCACCATTTGTATTTGGCTGTCTACGAATTTTGTGTCTAAATGATACAAAAAAGACTTGGTTAAAGTATTCAAATGGAACAAACTTAAGATAGAGTGTCTAAGTGAAAAAGTAAGAACAACTTTAAGGGATCGTGTCCATGTATTCTACCTTTTTTTTTTCTTTTTTTCGTTTGACTTCAGGTTTAGCGCCGCACCTCTTCAAACAATGATTAAGAGTGTGGGTTTGTTAATTTTGGTAACTACTGCAACCCACCAGTTGCGAGATGTAGCATGTACAATCGACAAGTGAGGCTTATTTAGTCGATAAAAGTACCTTCACCCTCGACCGTTAGGTCGTGGGTTCGACTCACACTAGAAGAAAAGTATGAAAGCAATATAAATTCTCCTAATTTGGGAGGGGTTTAAAAAACACACATGTACGGTCCTTCAGCTTGAGCTGTGCTAATAGCCCAAATTAACTCACATGAGAATTTTATTTAAAATAGAAAAAGAAAGTGGTGTAAAATATGATTTTGCTTTATAATGCAATAAATAACTTTTAGCTACTTAATTGTACAAGTATCCTTTCTTTTTCCTGCCAGTAGTTTTAGTGTTGGTCTAGTTTTGTATTGTTATTAGATTACTATTGCTACATGTTATTGCTTTTGCTTCTGTTATTATTACTATTTAGCTGTTGTTACTACTTCATCTTCATGATTTCACTGTTGTATTTCTGATCTATATTGTTGTGTTGATTGTATGAGTCAAAAATTATCTCTAATATAATCAAATCATGTTAATATTAAGGAGGCATTCACAGACTGCCAAGTGTCACCAATACGACTTCAATGCAGACCTGCCCAAGGTCGAAGTGGTTCCAGAAATGATGAAGGCCGCGGTCGAAGAGTCAGCAAGGATCAAGGTCGAGGTCGAGCATTCTAGATAGAGTTATGTCACGACTCAAAATCATAACCATCGTGATAACGCATATCTCAATACTAGACAAGTCGACAACATCAATAACCCACGATTCCTTTTTAAATACGAAAAACATAATAATTTAAGTTTAAGAGAAAATCTTACAAATATTGGATATAAATACACTCCCAAAAATCCGGTGTCACTGATTGCATGAGCATCTATAAATTACAAGTTTGGAAAATACGGTCTATAATAGTCTGAGACCAAATACACTAAACAAAGAGATAGGGAAGGAGAGACAAGGTCTGCGAAACACGGCAGCTACCTCTAAATCTCCGAAAAATCAAATGTGCGAAAGAATCAACACTCACTCTGTCTGGGATCGCCTGGATTTGCACACGAAGTGCAGGGTGCAGTATGAGTACAACCAACTCAGTAAGTAACAATAATAAATAAGAACTGAGAGCAGTGACGAGCTTCACAACTAAGTCCAAATACAGTAGTTTTTAACACAAAAAGGGTAGGCATGCTCTCATATTCAACATTTGAAATTCCACACTAATTTCATATCAACTTCAACTGAAACAGAAGATAAGCCGTTTAGAAATTTCCAAAACAGTGATATATGACTGCTGAAATGCAACAATAATGAAATCAATGCATCCTCTCAGAGTAACAGTCACTTAGTTCTCCCATTCACTCCAACCTCACAGTCACTTATTTCTCACAGTCACCCATTCCTCTCAATCACTCGGCACTCGCACTCAGCACTCGCACTCAGTAGGCACATGCGCTCACTAGGTGTGTGTACAGACTCCGGAGGGGCTCCTTCAACCCAAGCGCTATAACAAGCCAATCATGGCAAAATCAATGAATTATGTTGTGGTGTGCAACCCGATCCTATAAATATCCTCACAATCAGACCCTCGGCCTCACTCAGTCATCAACCTCTCCAGTCTCTCGGGCTCTCAGAAATCATGACAAGCAGCCCAAACAACAATGATATGATGCATCAATAATGAACAATAGAGACTGAGATGAAATGTGCAAATAAAACTGCGATTGAGTGCAAAACAATAATTTAGCAGATAATTCCACAAGTACACGACCTTTGTGGGTCCTAACAGTATAAACACATGATTTAAACATGATTTATAGTTCGATTTCTCTAATACGTGAAAAATATAGGGATATCAACAGATTATTCAACTACACGGTTCCATGAAATTGACAAGAGGAGAAGTGGAGAAAGGAGCAAAGAGCAAGAGGAGAAGAACGACACGTGGCATCGTATGGAAAGAAGCAGTGGCAAGTTTATGAGAAGGTTTAGGCTGCCAGAAAATGCAAAAATGGAGGAAATTAAAGCTGCTATGGAAAATGGAGTACTCACTGTAACTGTACCAAAAGAAGAAGAGAAGAAATCTGAAGTGAAAGCTATTGACATCTCTGGTTAAAAAATATTATAGAGTTTTAGTTCTTTTCTGATGTTATGTGTGTATGGTGAATAATTTTGAAGTGTTTTGTATGTGATGTTTGTTTTCTATGTTTTGGATGTGTTGGATATTTTGGGAGTCTTAAGTTTCTAATATGAATTAGGTCTGTGTATTATTATATCTTCAAAGTTGTGGGTGTCTAATCAACAGTTGTAATAAAGAGAATCCTGTTCTTGTCAGTTTTGTGTATATATATATATATATATATATATATATGTAATTTTAAGATAGTTGCTAATCTAATCTTATGTTTTTACTGTTGGGGAAATAGTGACTTTGGTCCTTGGATTAGTTCCCTTATTTTGCTTTCAGTACTTGTGTCATTTATAGGGATCAAATTCTCACATTTAATTTAATTAAAGGTCAATTGTGCTTAGTTGCCAAATCTAACAAGTGCCAAATCTCTAATAGAAATTATTGAAACGATTCCCACGTTGGCATCGTAGAAGAAAGCAAGAATTTACAGGAAAATAGAAAGCTTAGATTTTCATTTCAGATAGATCACAAAAAATACACTGAATATTTAAAGGGAATCCAATACCAACTAACTAGACACGTTGCAGCTGCAGACAATAGCCACCTTAACTCCTTTAGGGACTGACTAACAATTAAAAAGGGACTAAACTGAAAATAATGAAATATTCTGGGACTAGAATGCCTAGATGCAATACTCGAGGTACCATTTCGTTACAATGCCTAGATGCAATACTTGTTGAAATATTGTCAACAAGTCGAGTTTGTTCCGTTCATTCTTGAACTATAGAGTGATTTACGACTCCACGACAAATTAGTAGTAAATGAATTCTGACCATGGCATTTTTTTTTTAGGCAAAATATATCGACAAACTCTTAAAGTTATTATCACTTTTTCCTTAGATAAAATTTTTAATGTATTATTTAAACATAATATGTTGACATGCCAAGATAAGTGTTTCTTAAATTTTTCAAGAGCGTTGAATCATCCAAAAATACAAACTCACGTACTTCTTGCCGGAAATGTATAACTTCTGCCGAAAAAATTTCCAGTCAACTTCTCTTTTCTTCTCCAAACCGTATAATTATTTATTTTGCAATGCTTTTGCCTCGCGAATCGGCCTCCAAACGCCTCAAATCTAGCCACAAATAATCTGATTCACTCAATAAAAATTATAGGAATTAATTCCATATGAAAATATAAATTTTCTATAAAAATCTGAAATTTCATCCCAAAATCGCCCATAGGGTCCACATCTCGGAACCCGACGAAAGTTACAAAATCTGAAAGCAAATTCAACCACGTGTCTAATCATACCAATTTTACCAAAATCCGACCTCAACTCGACCTCTAAATCCTCAAATCTTATTTTCAAATCCCTGATTTACACCTCAAAAAAGCATGTAATCTAGTCGGATTATTCGATGATAATTCAATATTAAGGAGTAGAAATGATCACAAGGGACTTACTTCAAGTTTTCCCGTGAATTGGCGCTCAAAAATCGCCTCACCCGTTTTGGAAATGTCAAAAATGACAAAACTTCTCGGACGCTTCTGTTTTTGTTCTGACCAGGGATTTTCGCACCTTCGACCAGCTTAGCCGCACCTGCGGTCTCGCATGTGCGAGATTTTTCTTCACTCCTGCGGTGGCCATCGCACCTGCGGACTTGCTTCTGCATTGAAGCATCTGATTCTGCGGTCCAAGACTGCTCTCACTCACTCCGCATCTGCGGAGCCTGGCTCGCACCTGCGGGCTCGCAGATGCGGAATTATTCACGCACCTGCGACGCAGCCAGGCCAAGTCCAAATCCTCTTCTGTGCATTGCCAGCCGCACCTACGAGGATAGTTCCACAGGTGCGATTGCACTAGAAGGCAGAAACTTCCAAATTTCCTCTAAGTCCGAATTTGATCCATTAACCATCCGAAAATCACCTGAGGCCCCCGGGACCTCAACCAAATACACCAACAAGTCCTAAAATATCATACGAACTTATTTGAAACCTTAAATCACATCAAACAACGCTAAAATCACCAATCACATCCCAATTTAAGCTTAACGAAAACTAACGAATTCCAATTTCTATACTTGATGCCGAAACCTATCAATTCAATTACGATTGGCCTCAAATTTTGGACACAAGTCATAAATGACATAACAAAGGTATTCCAATTTTCAGAATCGGATTCCGTCCCAGATATTAAAAAGTTAACTCCCCGGTCAAACTTCCAAACTTAAATTTTTATTTTAGCCATTTCAAGCCTAATTTAGCTACGGGCTTCCAAAACAATTTTCGGACATGCTCCTAAGGCCAAAATCACCATACAGAACTATTAGAATCATCAAAACTCTATTTCGGGGTCGTTTACACATAAATCGATATCCGGTCACTATTTTAACTTAAGTTTTAAACCTTGAAACTAAGTGCTCCAATTCATTCCAAAACCTCACCGGACCCGAACCAATCACCCCGATGAGTCACATAACAACTGTAAAATATAAATTGAATAGTAAATAGAGAAACATGGTTGTACTACTCAAAACGACATGTTGGGTCGTTACAAGTTATAACAGATAGTTTTAAGATAGGACACTAAAAAGGATATTATAGTGGATATTCTCTCACTACTAGAAACACGACATTTTCCCAGGAAAATTTTCCACGAAAAAAATTATTAGTGGCAATTCCCACCGAAATTCAATAGGAAAAGTGAAATTTCTTTTCCACGAATAAACAATAACGTTTTCCATTGACTATCCGTAGGAACATTTTTGCGCAAAAATGCGCGTAATTTAGTTCCCTCTGATTCGGTGGGAAAAGTCATTAAAAATAATTATATAAAACTAAAAATATTTTCCAGGAAAAATAGTGGAAAAATAAATAAAAAATATTTTTAAATATTCCCACAGATTCTGTGTGAACTAAAAAATTTGAATTTTGAATTTTTGTGCTTTATGAAAAAGTTTTTCCACGGACGTAGTGAGAAAGTTTTATTATTATTCACATAACCTTTTAGTTTTCTCTTAGTCTATTTCGTGTTTTCTCCCTCTGTCTCTCCACTCCAACGACGAATTCTTAACTTTACTCAATTTTCAGGTAAGTCTATCTCTCTCTCACCCACTCCTTTTTCGATTTTGATTTTTCGAAACTTAGGGATTTTCTGCTATTTCAAACCCTAGGTTTAAAAAAATTATTGTTGTTCGCTTGTTCATGTATAGTCTAATTAAACCTAAGTCTTTATTTGTTTCGTCTTAGAAATAATAAATTTGTTAAAAGACAATATTGAGTTGGTTTATTCTTGTTAGTTTGGTTATTTTTCAGATCTATTTTTCTTATATGGATTGGTGCTATGTATTTACAGGATTTCTTCACAAACATGGAGAAATTAGAAAAATTTCTAAGTTGCCCATGTCAAAATGAGGAATATTTTCTTCCTTGAGAACTGTAAAATAATGTAGTCTTTATTTAAAAGTAGCTACATATTTAACAATGCAAGCATAATCCTGCTAGGACCGCAGATAAACACCTTCTAAAACTAGAGTTTCCTTGAATTATGCCATATTTTTATGATATAGTTACTAAAGTAATGCCTAAATTTATATTGGAATATCTTTTTGAAATATTTTTCAGATTTTTTTAAAAGTACGTGAATGAGGGTGGGTTTGGGTTTGTTTACAATAATCTAAAAATATAGCTTTTAATTGAATTAAAAAAAGAAAAAAGAAAAAGAGTACTTACTAATATTTTTCAGAATTAAAGAGGAGAAATTAATGAGTTCATGGCTTATTTCATTAGGTGCTTGAATGTGTCCATTTGAGAATGATTTTGTGATTTGAGTTATTGTCTTAGCTTAACATTTTCATTTGATTTTCTTTATTTATAGGTGTTTGGTTATTTAGAAGTTGAAGGTGATAAAATCTAATTGAGAGCAGATGCCAGTGGTGCCTATTAGTTGGCATATGTGTATTGATTTTTACAAAAGAGATGGTGTAATAATTTTTTCCAATTAGAAGTACTGATACATTGTCTACATGCGAGTAAATTTCATACATTAGATATTTTTGAAATATATTAAAATGATTAAGTCCAGCCAGACTGCTAAGCTTTTTATCTTTCCATGTATTTCACTTTAAAGTTTGAGAAATAAAGATACTTGCATGCATAAATTTTCTTTAATTAAGTTTACTTTTATAATAATTGTATTTTTTTTACAGGATACTTTCAAACGAAACTTGGAGGAGTTCATTCAACATCAGTCGATTGATGATAACTATGGAATACTTGTCACTAGTGATGTTAAAAGTCTCAAGTCTCAGATAAACTCACTCTTATCATCTGGTGCATTTCCTGTGCCCCGTTCTCCAGCATATGATGATAACTAAGGACTAGTTTCTTTTAATAGTTTGTCTTGGATGGTAGCTGGATATTGAATATTGAATGCTGGAGTTTTTGAGTTTTTGTTCTACTTTCTATTTAGTTGGATATTGTTTATGAAATGGATTGAATTAGGTGTTGTTTATGAAATGAATTGGATTGCGTGTTGAATTTGGTATTTGAATGCTTAATTGTATTTAGTCTTGTATTGTTGGTTATACTTTCTGTTTGGCAGGTAGTGTAGTTCTAAAAATAAATTTGGCCATGAAAATATTTTCCAGATTTTCCACGGATTTCCCACCGACTCTGTGGGAATTTTGTGCATATTTTTTCCAGAATTTTAATATTTTTCACTGATTTTCGTGGGAATGTTCATATGTTTATTTTCAGGTTACGAATATTTCCCACTGCTTCCATGTGTAAAATAAAAAAAATATCTAAATTATTTTTAATACATCCCAAAGATTCGGTGGGAAAATTAAATTATTATATTATCTTACTTTTCCCACGACGTTCATGGAAAAATATACTATGTGACCCCACCAAGTACTCGTGAATCCCTCAGTGGCAAACTCCCTAGGAATTACCCACGAATGTCCTGGGAAACTATTTTCCCACCAGACATATTCCCAGTGAGTGTCTCCCTTGGGAATGTCGTGAAAATATTGATATTTCACACAGATTTCCCACAGATTCTTCCGTGAAAAAAGTCTGTATTTCTAGTAGTGTGTATGCGCATGTACTATTAGGGTTTTTAGGAATATGTTCCATATAAATAGAAATAGACACAATGATAGGGGACATGAGATATTCACTTGTAAAAAGCACAATTACTTTATAGAGAGGATTTGACCATATTACTAGCATACGAAAACAACCTTTTTAGTAAGATTCTTGTCTAGCTTTTCCACTTGATCCAATAACATCCAAAGTGTTCTACGACTTATTAATCATTCTTCATTGTCAGAAAGAATATCCACATATCTCACCCCTTTTCGAGTGACTCACACTTTTTTTATTTACTTAAATGTCATTCATTACTATTTATTACTATTTAATGTTGTACGACCCGACTGGTCATTTTGAGCATTTACACTTCACTCGATTGTTTGAGGGCATGAGTAGCTCCGTATGATGTAATATGAATTATGTGAATCGTCGGTTTTGGTTTTCAGGTTATTCAGAATTGATTTGAAAGAATGATTCTTAGCTAGAAGCTTTAAATTGGGATAGTTGATCAAGTTTGATTTTTTGTGAATTTGAACTCGGAACAGAGTTCTGATTGTTCCATTAGCTCCGTTGAGTGATTTAGGACTTAGGAGCGCATCCAGATTGTGATTCGGAGGTCCGTAGTTGAATTTGGCTCGAAATGGCAAAAGTTGAAATTTTAGAAAGTTTGACCGGGAGTGAACTTTTTGATATCGGATTCTGATTCTGATTTCGGGAATTGGAATAGCTTCGTTATGTTATTTGGGACTTGTGCGCAAAATTTGAAGTCATTCCGAATTGATTTGTTATGTTTCGGCACGAGTTATTGAATTTAAAAGTTTAAAATTCATAGATTTCGATTTGATGTGCGATTCGTCATTTTGATGTTTGTTATGTGTGATTTGAGGCCTCGAGTAGGTCTGTGTTATGTTATTGGACTTTTTAGTATATTCGGGCGGGGTCCCGAGGAGTTCGGGCATGTTTCAGATTGATTTCAGATCATTTTCTTCAATGTTGCTATTGCTGGTTCTGGTGTGACAGCACCAGCGGTTGGTTTGCACATGTGCGAGGGTTGCATAAGCGACGAAGGGGTCGCAGGAGTGGAAATATTGCTGGGAGTAGGGTTTCGCAGAAGCGGAGATTGCTTCGCATCTGCGAGGGCGCAGATGCAGTGAGTTGAGCGCATAAGCAGATTGGAAGCGCAGAAGCGACAGGTGGGGGCGCACCTGCTAGTGCGTAGATGCGGGTATTTTACCGCAGCTGCAAAGGCATACCTCCAATTCTTCTCCGTAGAAGCGTGATTTGGTCGCAAATGCGATGCCGCAGGTGCGAAAGTGCTGGGCAGAATGATAAATACAAGGGTTCGCGGTTTTGGCTTTATTTTAACATTTCCAAGCTCGGATTGAGGCGATTCTTGGAGCAATTTTTATCCCGTGGACTGGGGTAAGTGTTCTATACTCATTTCTTATCTTATATCACGAATCTACCTTCGTTTTTGATAATTGGATTATGAATTTTATAGAGAAAATTGGGGGTTTTGGCCTAAAGTTTCATAATATGAATTTTTGAGATTTGAACATCGAATTGGAGTCGGATTTGAGTGAAACTAGTATGGTTGGACTCATAATTGAATGGGTTGTTGGATTTTATAAATTTTATTGGGTTCCGAGGTGCGGGCCCGGGTTGGGTATTTTGCCGATTTTGGGCTTTTGATTCAAAATTTGATCTTTTTCGATCGGGATTGGTTACTTTAGCATTATTTGATGTATTTGAGTTGTTTTTGGTTAGTTTTGAGCCGTTCGGAGGTCGAAACATGCGGGATGGCATTTTGGAGCATCGTTTGACTTGTTCGGTATTGAAATTGGCTTGTTCGAGGTAAGTAACTCTTCTAATCTTGGAGCTGAGGGTATGAAATCTTGCAATACGTGTTATGTGATTTGTGTTGAGGTGACGCACATGCTAGGTGACGGGTGTGTGGGCGTGCACATGTGAATTGGGACTCTATTGTTCCGATGGCACTAAATAGTGGCCCTATTTTGTTGATATCCGTGTTTTCACCATGTGATAAAGTAATTGAGCTGTCAATCATACTAGATATCATGTTTAGGCTTTATGTCGATATTGTTTGGACCCATAGTGGTAGTTTCTTACTGTTATCTCACTGATTTCATTGATATTTCGTACTCAGTTATATTCATGCATTCATACCATATCTCAGTCTCAGATATTATTTATTGATACATCATATCATTGTTATCGGGCTAGTTTTATGACATTGTGAGCCCGTGAGTGAGACTGGAATTGATGACTAAGTGAGACCGAGGGCCTGAGTGAGAGTGACATTTTGGGATCGGTGTGCACGCCGCAACATATTATATTGATTATAGTTTATATGGATCGGGTTTCACGCTGTAATAATATTGGATCGGGTTGCACGCCGCAAATATTGGATCGGGTTGCACGCCGCAGCAATATAGCGCTTGGCCTTAAGGAGCCCTTCTGGAATCTGCACACCCCCAGTGAGCGCAGTCGACTATATATATGTGGATCGGGTTGCACGCCGCAACGGGCCTTCTGGTCATATATGGATCGGGTTACTCGCCGCAACAGGTATTGTACAATGTAGAGTGATTGAAGGTGCTGAGCCTTGAGCATAGTGAGTGGAAAGTGTGAGACAATGAGATTGAGTACTCTGAGAGTGTGAGTACATGATTTATCTCTGAGATACATGTCATTGGCATGCACACATGACATATAGGCATAGAGATATATTTTTCCTCATGATGTACGGTATCACGTCATCTATGACTTTTTTTACACACATTGATATGTGGACATATAGAGGTATTTCACACTTGTTATGTGGAAAGAAAATGAAACATCTTAATTATTATTGAAAGGATTTTGGGAAAAATTATTGTTTCAAACTTATTCATATTTTTGGCAACTTCGGTAAATGATTTGGGTTTTCACTGATGTACTTGAAATGCTGAACCATTTTCAGAAATCATGATTTTGCTGAGCATTTTTATCTCTTAGTTACTTCTTGTATTATTTGCTTTAAGTTGTTATGGACTGTTGTTGGCTATTGGTGTGGACCCGACCTTGGTACAAGCTCGTCACCACTTTCAACCTAAGGTTAGGTTTGTTACTTATTGAGTACATGGGGTCGGTTATACGCATACTACACTTCTGCACCTTACATGCTGATGTTGGCTGCTGATGTTGTTGTAATCGATGAGAGCTGGATTGAAGATGTACCGGTGTCCCGTTTGTAGCTGCCTCTTGTTCGTGGTAGCTTTAGATCTGTAAAACTCTGTTTATGTACTTTTCAAACACACGATGTATTTATTTCATTTTCGCTTTGTAAACTCTATTCGTAAAAGCTCATGATTTGTACTACCAGTTCTTGGGAGAAATGTATAAGATTCTGATAATTCCTTTTGTTCAATTGTCTTATTAATATTATTGAAATTGGATGGTTATTAGTTGCCTTACCTAGTGAGTTGGGTTAGGTACCATCACGACTAATGGATTCAGGGTATCAGAGCTCTAGGTTCATAGGTACTACAAGTCATGAGCAAGTGTCTAATAGAGTCTTGCGGATCAGTATGATGACGTCCATACCTATCTTCGAGAGGCTACAATACATTTAGGATATACTTCCCATCTTTCTTTTTTTATCGTGTGGTATTGATTCAGCTTGAAGCATAACTCTTTGAATTCCTTTCACGCATTTGTATACGCATGTGAGCGCTCGGTATCGACTGTGCATCGACGGCTTGTGATTTCATGGTTGAGGTACGATATGTGATTTTGGCATGCTGATGATGGGCCATTCTGTAGTACTTGAGGCTTGGTTTTGATGGTGTCTTGAGCACGGAGATTTCGGTTGTGTGAAAACGTGTTTGTGGGACTTATATGTCCGGTGATGTCCCTATTAGTGGAATTTCTTATTGGATGACTATGTGATGAGTATGATGAGACTACGAAATATGTTCAGATTGTTCGAATGTAACGAGAAGAGTTTACTTGAGGTGTAGCAAGGCCTATGGGGTGTTTGATTTCTGTATTAATTTGGCGTATCGTCTCGAGTTATGGGTGTGTTGAGGGATCTCTCATTTTGTTTAGTTGTGGAGTGAAGTAGATTCTCATGTCTTGTTGATGAGTTCAGAATCAAGAAGATTAAGTGATTGCGTAGTGGTCATGACTGTGAAAGGGTATAGAGAGATGTCGATTTGAGGCAGAGTAGGCGGGTTATCTCCTACGAGGTGTCCTAAGGTTGTGTGGTCCTTATGATGTTTTGTAGAGAGTTCTATTTTACCAGTGAATGATATATGTTGCAATTTGAGTTTGGATCGCTTGTGGAAGTTGTCTTGACTATTACAAGGGTGAATGCGAGATTTGTAGACGATATGAGGTATTATATGGTTTGTGTTACATGGGCTTGCGAAAGATTTAGTTGAATTTCAGTGCGAGATTCTGGCAGTAATAGAGTATGGATATCGTGATGTTATCGAGTGTTTTGTTCTGTGACTTTGGGCCAAGTGGGGGAGTCTGCTAGTGACGATTTAATTGCACGGTTATGTGTTGTATTGGTTTTGGTTCGGGGTATAATGGTGAATCAGTTATGACTTGCAGGGGTCGAGATCGAGGATGACTCAGGTAAAGAAATTTCTGGATACAGGTTGTATTACACTCTATGGGTATACGGGAATCATAAAATAATTGAGTGGTTATTCGCTAAGGATGTAGTGTACATGGATTAGGAATTTGCTCTGTTGCTTAGGAGTTTGGGTTACTCCTTTGGGTGCCATCGTGCCAATGGGTCACCAATCGTTTGGCCCTTTTGGGGCGGTGCAATTGAGATTTGAGTAGAGTGGATGACTCTCGAAAATAGTTCTAATGGATTCAAGAATTATATGTAGCGATTTGGAAGTTTCAAGATTGGTACATAGCTAGAAACTGAGAGTTACATTGGATGTTCTCGAGACTTGTGGCATTTTATACCATTGTGGATTATGCATTTCTGCGTCGAGAAGGTGAAGGAAATAGTCTTAGGTTCACATAAGGTCTCTTTAGAGTGGGTATCTCAGTTGTAGTGCTTTGGGGTGCTTAAGAGGGAAGTCATCGGCTTATGGGCCTTAGGGCGTTGTGGTTTTATACTAGGGTCTCTTGTGTGGTAAATTTTGGTTAAGGATCTTGGTGTTCCAGCAAGGAGAAGTATCAATTTGAAGGCAATTTGGAAGGGACTTGGAAAAATAGGACAGCGTGGTAGTAGGTTGGATCAGCACAGTAATGGATATAATCAGTTCTTTGGGTACTTATGATGTGGCTAGTCTCCACAGGTGTTTCGTGGCAATGTTCTTGGGTTTTGACGACCTGTGTGGGTGGGTGAGTTAGAGAGATTCAGTTTTGATAGCTTGGTTGTGTGCAAATGGGTTTCAAAGAGTTCCCACTGGGTTTTACCACAGTTCAAGGAGTATATTTCCTACCGGCGTGAGGAATATGTTGCGTATTGGGATTTTCTCCAGGATGAGATCAATGGAAGGTTTCTGACTGATCGGGTATGTATTTTGCTTGTGACTCAGAGTTGATTATGAGATTCTTGTACTCTTCACAGGATGGCATGGTAGATGCGGTGTGTTGTGTGGGATTGAGATTTGCATGTGCAAGGTCACAGTTCTGTTTTGAAGGGAAGAACATAAATTCGTAGGCAACATGGACGATTTCAGACGACTAGGTAAATGATATTACTAATCGGTATGGCCTGATGAGAGTATACATTTCAGAAGAGGCAATGTGTTTTGATTTATGGGTACTTCGTTGGTATTGAGGCACTTTCCTGGTTGATCGACTGCTGATATTCAAATTTTTCTATGTGGCACGGAAGAATTTCAGAAGTATTTCTCGTGGGATGATCGTGTATGAGAGATGTGTTAGACATTCTGGCGGCGGAGATAGAATCAGATATGGTGATTCGTGTGTTTTATGGATTTGGAAGCTGGGAGTTCTTAGGAGCAGATTGTTTCATGGCTGTGGACTGTGATGTTGTGGCCGAAGCTAGCCAGATGATAGTATGTGTTATGATTCAGTCATTGTGGATTTTCGGAGGTTTATTTATATATTTGTGGGTGACTAGAGTCGATTTGGGGTCCATTGGTAGGCCCAATTAGGATGTGTATTCTACACCGAGCCGGATTGGTTGGCTCCATACTGCTATTGTTGAGGGATGTGCCATTCGGTTGTTGTTGAGCTTATTCGTGTTCTGAGATGATCTGCGAGTTACTCTTCTATGCTACGAGGAGTTGTGATTCGTTGGTTATATGCACATATGATGCGGTTCTATTGGGCCTTTATAGCGAAATTTGAGCGAGAAGAGTATTGGGTATTGCTTGGTTGATGGAGTATTGGTTATGTTCTTTCGGGTTTTGTGTGGGATTGTGTCATTTTCTTCTCCATGGTTATGGTAATGCACTTGGAGTACTTGATGTCGAATTGCGCATGGTTATTGATTTTTAGTAGGCTGGCTTGAGGTATTTCATATAGACCAGTATTTGGATAGGGTCACGCATTGTAGCAGAGTTATGTTAAGATCTGATCCTTTGTGTTAGATTCGTGTATTTTGGTTCTACGGTGTGTGATAGGTTCTTAGCATTGCGTTGTGGTGGTACTTGTGGAGCTTGCGGGATAGTTCTCCCATCTGAATCAGTTTCCCATGATTTGAGTATATTTGGAAGGTTGCTTATTGGTGCACGGATTACACGGGTTATGGCGTCAGATTGTATTGATGTGGCATGTCACTAGAGTGGTCATGTTGGATGAGATGAGATCATTGGACCTAAGGTGGATACTATCGGAATTGATTACAATATGTTTGGAAGGATGATATCGAAAGTCGGCTTAGAATTTGCTATAGTTATTGTCGAATGAGAGGGAATTCCATGACTGGTTGATCTGATGAATGGTTATGAGTTCTGCATGTTTCTTTCATCATCGGCAGTGTACGAAGATTTTAGAACGAGATTTTGTTTGATATGAGGTTTATTACCGGCATTGGGTTGATTTGAACAGCTAATGTGATTAGAAATCATTGCTTCGAGCATTTGAGCTATGTGGTATTTGAATTTGAGTATTTGAGTTATGGTTACGACTTTTGGTATATCTTGTTCAGACTTATACGGTATGTAGATGCGAAATTTTGATCTTATAAGAAATTTCGGATGTTGGAAATATGATTTGAAGGCTTGTGGGCTAGGTTGAATTGAGAAATTTCAGTTATGTTATGTTATCGGACCTATATGGGATATGACATGGGATCACCCCCGGGTATGTGCATGGCAAGGTTATACGGCAGTTTGATGGCTTTGAGAACAACTCTGGATACGTTCGAGGACGAACATATATTTAAGTGGAGGAAGATGTAACGACCCGACCGGTCATTTTGAGCATTTACACTTCGCTCGGTTGTTTGAGGGCATGAGTAGCTCTGTATGATGTAATATGACTTATGTGAATCGTCGGTTTGGTTTTCAGGTTATTCAGAATTGATTTGAAAGAATGATTCTAAGTTTGAAGCTTTAAATTGGGAGAGTTCACCAAGTTTCACTTTTTGTGAATTTGAATCGGGAACAGAGTTCTGATTGTTCCATTAACTCCGTTGGGTGATTTCGGACTTAGGAGCGTGTCCGGATTATGATTCGGAGGCCCGTAGTTGAATTTGGCTCGAAATGGCAAAAGTTGAAATTTTGGAAAGTTTGACCGGTAGTGGACTTTTTGATATCGAATTCGGATTGTGATTCCGGGAATTGGAATAGCTTCTTTATGTTATTTGGGACTTGTGCGCAAAATTTGAAATCATTCCGGATTGATTTGCTATGTTTCGGCACGAGTTATTGAATTTTAAAGTTCAAAGTGCATAGATTTCGATTTGAGGTGCGATTCATCGTTTTGATATTGTTATGCGTGATTTGAGGCCTCGAGTAGGTCCGTGTTATGTTATTGGAATTTTTGGTATATTCGGGCGGGGTCCCGAGGGGTTCGGACGCGTTTCAGATTGATTTCAGATCATTTTCTTCAATGTTGCTATTGCTGGTTCTAGTGTGACCACACCTGCGGCTGATTTGCGCAGGTGCGAGGGTCGCAGAAGCGATGAAGGAGTCGAAGGAGTGGAAATATTTCTGGGAGCAGGGTTCCGCAGAAGCGGAGATTGCTTCGCATCTGCGAAGGCGCAAATGCGGTGAGTTGAGCGCATAAGCGGATTGGAAGCGCAGAAGCGACAAGTGGGCGCGCACCTGCGAGTACGCAGATGCGGGTATTATACCGCAGGTGCGAAGGCAGACCTCCAGTGCTTCTTCGCAGAAGCGTGTTTTGATCGCAAATGCGACGCCGCATAAGCGACTAATGTGCCGCATATGCGAAAGTGCTGGGCAAAATGACAAATACAAGGGTTCGTGATTTTGGCTTTATTTTAACATTTTCAAGCTCGAATTGAGGCGATTCTTGGAGCAATTTTCATCTTGTGGACTGGGGTAAGTGTTCTCTACTCATTTTTGATCTTATATCACGAATCTACCTTCATTTTTTCTAATTGGATTGTGAATTTTATAGAGAAAATTGGGGGTTTTGGCCTAAAGTTTCATAATATGAATTTTTGAGTTTTGAACATCGAATTGGAGTCAGCTTTGAGTGAAACTAGTATGGTTGGACTCGTAATTGAATGAGTTATTGGATTTTATAAATTTTATCGGGTTCCAAGGTGTGGGCCCGGGTTGGGCATTTTGCCGATTTGGGCTTTTGATTCAAGATTTGATCCTTTTCAATCGGGATTGGTTCCTTTAGCATTGTTTGATGTATTTGAGTTGTTTTTGGTTAGCTTCGAGCCATTCGGAGGTCGGAACGCATGATATGGTATTTTGGAACATCACTTGACTTGCTCGGTGTTGGAATTAGCTTGTTCGAGGTAAGTGACTCTTCTAATTTTGGAGCTGAGGGTATGAAACCCCGAAATACGTGTTATGTGATTTGTGTTGAGGTGATGCACATGCTAGGTGACGGGTGTGTGGGTGTGCACCATGTGAATTGGGACTTTGTTGTTTTCATGGCACTAAATAGTGGCCCTATTTTGTTGATATCCATGTTTTCACCATGTGATAAAGTAATTGAGCTGTCAATCATGCTAGATATCATGTTTAGGCTTTATGACAATATTGTTTGGACCCATAGTGGTCGTTTCTTACTGTCATCTCACTGATTTCATTGATATTTCGTACTCAGTCATATTCATGCATTCATACCACATCTTAGTCTCAGATATTATTTATTGATACATCATATCATTGTTGTCGGGCTAGTTTCATGACATTGTGAGCCCGTGAGTGAGACTGGAGATATTGATGACTGAGTGAGGCCGAGGGCCTGAGTGAGAGTGATTTTTTGGGATCGAGTTGTACGTCGCAGCATATTATATTGATTATATTTTATATGAATCGGGTTGCACGCCGCAATGAGCCTTCGGGTTGCACGATCCAATAGTGTGTATATATATATATATATATATATATATACACTATTAGATCGGGTTATACGTCACAATAATATTGGATCGGGCTGCACGCCGCAGCAATATAGCGCTTGGCCTGAATGAGCCCCTCTTGAGTCTGCACACCCCTAGTGAGCGCAGTCGACTATATATATGTGGATCGGGTTGTACGCCGTAATGAGTCTTATGGTCATATATGGATCGGACTGCACGCCGCAATAGGTATTGTATAGCATTGAGTGATTGAGGGTGCTGAGCCTTGAGCATAGTGAGTGTAAAGTGTGAGACAATGAGATTGAGTACTCTGAGAGTGTGAGTACATGATTTATCTCTGAGATACATGGCATTGGCATGTTCACATGACATACAGGCATAAAGATACATTTTTTCTCATGCTGTACGGTATCACGTCATCCATGACTTTTTTTACACACATTGATATGTGGACATAGAGAGGTATTTCACACTTTTTATCTGAAAAGAAAATAAAATATCTTAATTATTATTGAAAGAATTTTGGGAAAAATTATTGTTTCAAACTTATTCATATTTTTGACAACTTCGGTAAACGATTTGGGTTTTCACTGATGTACTTGAAAGGCAGAATCATTTTCAGAAATCATGATTTTGCTGAGCATTTTTATCTCTGAGTTACTTCTTGTATTATTTGCTTTAAGTTGTTATGGATTGTTGTTGGCTATTGGTGTGGACCCGACCTTGGTACAAGCTCGTCACCACTTTCAACCTAAGGTTAGGTTTGTTACTTATTGAGTACATGGGGTCGGTTGTACTCATACTACTCTTCTGCACCTTGCGTGCAGATGTTGCTGTGATCGATGGGAGCTGGATTGAAGATGTACCTGCGTCCCGGTTGTAGCTTCCTCTTGTTCGTGGTAGCTTTAGATCTGTAAAACTTTGTTTATGTACTTTTCAAACAGACGATGTATTTATTTCATTTCCGCTTTGTAAACTCTATTCTTAGAAGGTCATGATTTGTACTACCAGTTCTTGGGGGAAATGTATAAGATTCAGATAATTCTTTTTGTTCAATTGTCTTATTAATATTATTGAAAATGGATGGTTATTAGTTGGCTTACCTAGCGGGTTGGGTTAGGTGTCATCACAACTAGTGGATTTGGGGTCGTGACAAATGCTATCTTCCATCTTTTTGGATCATTGAATACTGTTATTAGTGCTCCAATTCATTACCATTCGGTCAAATATACATATTATCTGTCATAAAACTGATAACATTTTCATTTGGATATTATTATTTGCTAAGATTGATTCTTCTTTATCTAAATCTAATTGGTTGAACCAAGATCTATATTTTGGATCAAACATTGATGTTTGACTTAAGCTGAGGGTTTATCGAAAACAGTCTTTTTACCTGCACAAGATAAGAGTAAAGTGTGTATATATTATACCCTGCTCAGATCCCATTTGTGGGAATACACGGCCTATATTTTCGTTGTTGTTTAATTATACAGCTAGAATTTCATTGTTAAAGTCTACTCCTCTCGATTCTTGGCTTATAACCCTCCGTTCTTCAAGTTAAATTTATTGAATTTGTCACTAGGACGTTAGACAGTTGAGAAATGTAAACAGTGAGAGAAGGCTTGGGGCTGATTTATTGGCAGGAATCAATTGTGTGATGAAGTTGAATATAATAAAGTTGGTTTTAGTCTTACCCACTTTAATTTGAATAATTTAGCAACTTGTTACGTGTTTGTAATTCACAAGAGAGACTATGCAGATCTCATATATGGTCATGTCTATAATTCCCAAAAAAATTGTCCAACGTGACGAATCTAAAATTTATGGTTAATGGATTCAGAATGTGTGTAGTTTTATTATAAACGATATAAAACTTTAGAGGATCGAGATGGTTGAAATTGAACGTGTGCGTATAAATAAAATTCGAGCCAAGAACAGTGAGTCCAGTAGAATGAGGTTTGAAAATTAATAGTACTACGTAAGATTGAGGTTTAAGAAAGACATATGTAGTGCTCACGGAATTTCCTAAATCACTTGGTTGGAAATCATGGCTAGCGTAAAAAATAGAGGAAGGAAAATAAATGCTTATTCATATTGCATGTAAACAAACGAATAAGTGTATTGTCTTTAACATAAGGTTTATAATTTAATTATGGGTTTTTAAGCTTTGTTCATTTTCGCACTATTAGGTTGTTATTGACTTATAATAACAAATAACTTTTCCTAGGAAGTTGATATAGTAACCTGAAAATAGTGTATTAATCACCTACAATCGGTTAATCAACACATGTATTGTATAAATTCTTTACACTATCAACATATATAATCTAAATCCTTTAATTACAGTTCATTTATGGAGTAAGGGATTACATTTTTTGACATATAAATGACTATGTAACTTTGAGTTTTTTCTTTTGCCAACTTGAAAATTGGTTAGTTGAATGCTAAGCTTTTAAGAGGAATAGATAAGGTAGTTGCAGAAACAAGTCATGTTTCATTATATTGCGGCAAATTCAGGCAGCTTTTATTCAATGCTCAAATTCATGCATTTCCCGGGCCAAAGTGCAAGTAGGGTTGCCCATATAGTTCTTAAGAGTCAAAACAAGAAAAAAAACTTAGCAACATATTCTAGACAGGAATCTAATGTATTTAGGGGTCGTTTCGTAGGATGTATTAAAAATAATAATATATGTATTAGTTTTGGTTTTATTAATTTCTTGTTTGGTACTCCCTTCGGTTTACTTTAATTGATTTTAGGTCTTTTTTCTTGTGATCCACAATATTTGAATTTTTCAGATATCAAGAAGAATTTAAGTTCTTTTTTTCAAAGTTGCCCTTGGAGTAAAGAGTTTATGAATATTTGTGATATTTTCAACGAACAAATTAAGGTTAATATAGTCATTCTCATTGTCAATTAATACTAAAAGGTGAATTTCTTAATATGTGTGAAAACAACCAAAAATTTAATTAGAACCTGTTTGGAAAGCCACATAGGAATTGGATTTGGGTGTAATTGGATGTAATTAAACAGTTAGGCATGTTTGTCTAGCCAAGTAATTACTTGGTCTGCATGTAATTGGAGAGGTATAATTACACTCTCCAATTATCAAGGGGGAGGTGAGAATTGGTGGTAATTACACAGTATAATTACAAGGTTACTTTTTAATTTCTTTCCTTTTTGTTTTTATTTTAATTTACTTGATAACTTTTTATTTCCCTTATTTTATTTTTTTCTTTTATTTTTACTTTTTAATTTTAAAATATATGTTTTGTACATTTTTTATCTTTTATTTCTCTACCTTTACTTCTTGTGATTCAAGATTCAATGTAATTGCTCGTATATTTTATTTATTATTTATTTTATTTTCTTCATTTAGCGTAACATCGTTATTATTCTAGTTTTTGAAACTACACCTCCTAATATTAGCAATAATGAGTCATTAACAAATTTGACATATAATGAGTGATGTCATTAAAGTAGAATTTCATTGTTGCATGATGTTATAAACTTATTATGTTTCCTAATCTTTAAGTTGTATTAGAATTTATTTTTATTATGTCGGAATTTGACATATGTTTAAGTTTTTTTTTTGGGATTTTGAAATTGTGTTATACTTATGGTTCTTATTTACTTGTTTTAGTAGTATTGACTTGTTATTTCACATTGCATGTTGTTCATTTTTTAGCTAGAATTGATAGATTAGTTTTGTCAAATATTTATATAATATTATGACATTATATTTATAAATATTAATTTATTTTATCAAGCATATATTCCATGATGTTCTTACAATATATATTTTTAGTTTTTATAATTAATTAAACTCAATATTATTAATTTGAAAAATATATATAAAAATTATTTTTACAATATTAGTTATAAATATATGATTACTAATTAGTGTATATTCAAGAAAAAATATGTATCTTAAATACCAAATCTAATATCATTTATACTTAAAAGAATTATTTATAGGCATATATTTACTATATTTAACTTTTAAGTTTTGATAATTTATTTAAAATGTAATCTAACTGTGTAATTACACTTGTGTAACCAAACAATACGCTTGTAATTGCACTGTAATTTCGTTGTGACAAACAAACATGTCATCGTAATTACTAGATAGTGGAATTACTAGGCTGCGTAATTACTACCCTAGTAATTACACCAATTCTAATTACCTGGTGGCTTTCCAAACAAACCTTTAAAGTGGACCGGAGAGAGTAGTGTTTTTCAACCTACGTAAATACTTGTATTAATTATACACCATATTCGATACTATTCTTATAAGTAAGAAACTGTGATATTAACAATACCATAATTTTTAATATATGAATAAGAATGTATAACAACAAAATTTCCCTTTCAAAATCTTTAATATATCAGAGCAAACAGTCGATAAGAAATAATCTCAACATAACTAATCTCAATATTATTAATCCCAACATTACAAATATACGCTATTCAATATTGTTCTTATATACCCTACCAAACAATCCGTTAATGTATATTAGATTGTCTAATGTATTTAATACCTCTAGCAATAACTAGTAGTAGTACTTGTTTTTTTTAGCTCCTGCCCAAATTTCTAGGCTAGAATATAAAGCAAAGCAAAAGCCACACAACACTACACACTAGTAATTACTACTCACAATCCAAAAGTCAGTCAGCAAAGTTTTTTTTTAAGATTCTATATTTGACCTTTTCACATTGTTCACCACCATCAACTACAGTCACCTCCCCACCCCACCCACCTACCTAAGGGCAAAATCAGTAATATTTTTAAAGATGTTCAAATATAAAAGAAGTAAAAAAATATTCTCCGATAAAGACCGTTTAATATATACCTCTAAAATCTAGTACTAATAATTTATCTATATACGTAATATAATTTTTCGACGAAAAATGATTAGTTGAACGCCCTTTAAGACACGTAGCTTCGTCCTATGATCATCTTATAAAATTTTTCTAGGCTAATATGCTTTTGTTATTAGTAAAATAAAATTCTTGTTTCAAATTTATGACAGGTCATGAGGGCATTAGCCTAGTGTCCATTAATCAAATAATTTTGTTAAATTACTTAGCTTTTCTGAGTCTCTCTCTTTTGTCTTTTTATGTGGGAGAAAAAAAATAAAAATAAAAATACAATAAATAAAAATTGAAACTTGGCGTCTGTTGAGTTTTGTTGTGGCACAGAGATCCAAGAAAACAACACCACTTTTGTTTTCTTTTAAGTTTTCTCAGATTTAAGCAAACCCCACAAATAAAATGCCACTCATTTCTTTAATCTCGCTCTTTGCACCACTTTTTACTTCATTCTAAAGATACCCATTTGAAAAAGATTTGATTTTTTGATGGTATTATAAAGAAAAAGATTTGAGTTTTGATTGGAAATTGGACCCAAGAATGTCTGCATCGACTGTATCGTCATGGTCAATAGCTGCATGCATGTCAGCTGCTTGTGAAAATGAGCAAGAGAAGAACTTTTTTAATAGGAATAAGACTTGCAATGGCCTTTCATTTTCCAATTCTTGTTTAGTGAGAAACGAGTGTTCTTCAATCTTTGGATGTTGGAGGAGTAAACACAGGCGCAATCCCACTTCAGGTAATCCTGATTTATAGTCTTTAATTTGTTTTATTTTAGGTTCAGGGATGCTAATTGTGTCATTTTCCTGATTCGTTTTTCATTCAGTTTGATTGAATTGGATTTTAACAAAATTGGAGCTCTTATACATGTTTGAGTATCTATTCTAGTGGTGCATGGCATATTCTTATACTGAAGATTCTGTGTAGAGTTCTTAAATTTAAAGGTTATACAGGTGCTACTGCTGTCTCTGTGTGTTCTCTCTCTCTTTCCTTTTTTTAAATTGAGTGTGATGTCTCGGCCAGCTTGCCTGCATCTCGACTATTTCACCGGGTAAACTGTTATCTTCTATAGCATATCTCCCAATCATGTGAGCACAGATATCGAGTACCTGCCACCAAAACTTATACAGATGGGAATTTACTTCTTGTTCCCCTTTTTACAACTTGAAAAATCAAATCTTATTTTCCCCTTTTGCCACTTGAAAAAGCAAATTTTTGCAGTGGCTTATGGCTTTTAGTCCCCGGTTGGGGAGGTTGGGTATGATAGAAATTTAGCCTCGCCCTTGTCAGTTGTCATCTACTGCTTTTGTCTTATTTTATATGGCGGTATTTGATTGGATACGAAGTTGATTTGATTTACATATTATATTAGTGATAGTAAAAGAAAAATGTTGAAGTAATGGTTTGAAAAATTGGTTTGATAGAGAGAACATCACATCAAAGTTCAAAATTTGAATAGTTTAATGAATTTGAATCTTGATATTGGCAATTTCTTTTTATAGAAATGAGATGGTGTCTAATATTTTGGTGTGTCCCGTTATGGAGAGATTGGTATGTATAAATTGGAACGGAGGGAGTACTTTGTTATTTTGTGGACATGATTGCCAGTTGTTGTGCAATTTGGTTGTAGTTTAGTCTGTGCGAACTTCTCTTTTTTTCTCAGTAAGTGAACGTCTCTCTGTTTTGTTGGCTGTTTCTTCAGCCTACCACTAGTGTGTATTCTCATACCTAAGAAGGAATCAACCTTTGCATGTTTGATTTTTTTTTCCTTTTAAATACATAGCTGTTTATAATCTAGTCTCAAGAATGTAATTTCAATGTCATCTTTCTAATGAAAATTCCGTTAGATTTATCTACTACCTTGCATAAATTTTGACGTTTTGTGCCCATCCTTGTACTAGGTGGCATAAGGGCTGTTGCTGTACAACCAGTGATGGAAGTTACATCAAAGAAGAAACCGCCAACCAAGGAAAGGCGAGTGGTTGTGACCGGGATGGGGGTGGTCACGCCAATTGGTCATGACCCTGATGTGTTCTATGAAAACCTGCTCCAGGGTGTCAGTGGCATAAGCGAGATAGAAGCTTTTGATTGTTCGCATTTTCCAACAGTACGTCTGCTTCTTGGGTTGTTTTTTCTCTGACTCTAGTATTTTAGATGTTAATAAAGAGGTGCAATTGCAGAGAATTGCTGGAGAGATCAAGTCTTTCTCTACTGCTGGCTGGGTTGCGCCTAAACTTTCTAAAAGAATGGACAAGTTCATGCTTTACATGTTAACAGCTGGTAAGAAGGCATTATCAGACGGTGGAATTACTGAAGACGTAATGGAAGAATTGGATAAAACAAAGTGTGGAGTTTTGATTGGCTCTGCTATGGGTGGGATGAAGGTGATCCTCTTTATTTTCTTAAATAAATATTGTTCTGATTGGTTGGCTAAGTTAATTTTTTTTAAGTCTATTTTCTTGACTGTTGCTTGAATTGTAGGTCTTCAATGACGCAATAGAATCTTTAAGGATTTCTTATAAGAAGATGAATCCTTTTTGTGTACCATTTGCCACTACAAACATGGGCTCTGCGATGCTTGCCATGGACTTGGTTAGCCAATATATTATAATTTTTTGCGTTATCTATGTTTTATTGTCAAAAGAAAGTCCTTATTCTGTGTTTATTTGTAAATTAAACTGCAGGGATGGATGGGTCCAAATTATTCAATTTCAACGGCATGTGCGACGAGCAACTTTTGCATATTGAATGCTGCTAACCATATCATTAGAGGTGAAGCTGTAAGTTTCTTTACTTATGTCATTAAAGAGTTCTCAATAGCATAGCTTTCCTTATTATCTTATGTTGATTTACAAAGCTTCTTTATGTCTAAGGGAGGACTCCCAACCAATAACATGCTTTAATAGTTGGGCTTTTTTCATTTTTGGCCCGTCGGCTGAAACTAATTACAGACGCTAGCGCAGATATACAAAACATATGCACTGATTATGTATATGTATACTTAATATACAAAACATGTACATTTTCCAGCTATTATTTTTTAGGGCGGACCAAAAATATAATTATCCCTTAATAGTTTGTGTTCTCCTTTTGCTACTGAAAACTTGCAGGATGTGATGCTCTGTGGTGGATCTGATGCAGTAATTATACCAATTGGTATGTATCCTGTGTCTTTTCTGTATTAGTTTAGCAAGCTAAGTTATTTGTTTCCAAGTGATTTTAACTTTCTGCAGGATTGGGAGGTTTTGTTGCATGCAGAGCGCTTTCCCAGAGAAACAGTGACCCTACTCGAGCTTCTCGGCCTTGGGATAGTGTAATGTCCTGTAATTCTTTTCGTCTTGTTCTCGTACTGCTGTCTAGTTGGAAATGCACTAATTTTATCTGGAATAGAAATGCTAATTCTAGAGTACTTGCTTTAATCCAATTGTGGGGATAAATAAAATGACTGCATATTTTCATTTTGATCTTGGGCAGAATCGTGATGGGTTTGTCATGGGTGAAGGAGCCGGAGTACTGCTTCTAGAAGAACTTGAGCATGCCAAGGTGATTTATTAAGTATATTAGATTGCTTTTCTTCTTCAGCCTCCTCATGATTCTTAAATAAAAGAGAAAAATTAGAAAGAAGATCCATAGCCAGATAATTATGTAAGATATGCCCTTTTAATTTCATTGTCTGAATGAGCAGAGAAGAGGTGCAACTATCTATGCTGAATTTCTTGGTGGAAGCTTTACTTGTGATGCTTATCACATGACAGAGCCTCATCCTGAAGGTAATTTTTTCTCTTAGTTTCTGAAATTCCCCTATCCAGATAATTATATAAGCGTTACTTTGGCATTTTATAAGATTTGCCTTTCAACATCACGGGTTGCATCAATGACATAAAGTCGCCCTTCTCTGTTTAGCCATTCTTGTTTGTAGTGTTTGTATTGCTTTTCTCACAACTTATAATTAATAATGGACACGCGGAAATTGTAAATTGCTATCCCTGATTCTTCTTGAGCCTAATATTGTTTCCAAATTTCCGTTTCTTTTATCACTTTTTGGTTTGAGTTGCACTAACAATAGTTCTATTACCAGTCTTTTTTCTCCAAGGTCTAAGATTTTTGCATAATCTCAATTTCAAAAATTTGTTGCTCCGTTTGAAGCAAAGGGAGCTTAACTTAATAAGAAATGCATGATCTCTTGTTTTTGTGTGTAATGTAGATTGAACTATATTAGTTAATAAATTAACTCGAACTCTTCATTTTCCACAAATAAGCAGGAGCCGGCGTTATCTTATGCATAGAAAAGGCCTTAGCTCAGTCTGGTATATCCAAGGAAGATGTGAACTACATTAATGCACATGCCACATCCACACCGGCGGGGGATCTCAGAGAGTACCAAGCTCTAGTACATTGTTTTGGTCAGAACCCAGAGGTCAGATTTTTTCCTCAACTACTGTCGTTTATGCCTGTTTCTTCAGGGTTTTCTTTCAGCTATTTAATCAGTTGCTACTCTATGTTTTGCAGTTACGAGTGAACTCTACGAAGTCTATGATCGGTCACCTGCTAGGCGCTGCTGGTGCTGTCGAGGCAGTAGCAACTGTTCAGGTAGCTTTATTGCACATTCCTTGAAGTAGTGCTGCTACTTGATTGCTGTTTCTTCTAGTTTCTTGTTTAAGACATCATCTAAATAACTTATATGTTTGCAAAAATATGAATTTGAATAGCCATTTTTGAGATAACTCAACGATTATTTCTCTGCTACTTTCATAATTCTTTGCAGTTTACAGGTGCTGAGGAGTGTTATTGAATTGAAGAATTAACCCAAATAGCCGTCTATCCAACTGTTTAAACTAAAAATAGCCGGCGGATGAATAATATATGTTAATCCATGTATAATATGTGTATAACCATGTATAATCAGTGGATAAGCTGCGTATACTGGCTAGAAAAGTTAAATAGTGAATCTGGCTGGTTTTTTGTGTAAAGATCCCTATTGAATTTGACAGTCTTGATTGCCGGATCCAACTTTCGTGGTGGAATCTCATTAGTTATAAAATCTGCGTAGATTGTGGGAAGGACAATGAAGATTGTCTTTTCCGTGGAAATTTACTGCAACCTTATGTGAAATTATGTTTTTAATTGCAATTGCTTGTGATAAATGATAATGTTATCAGATTGACTTATGAAAAAAAAGATAATGTTGTCAGATTGAACCTAGATGTTGGACAGCTCGTCCATATGATTGTTGGTTACTGTATCTTTCTCAATACCATTTTAAACATGTTTCTTCTGTGCTGATGATTCTAAAAATTCTATTGCTTGCATCTGACCGAGAGTTTAAACGATTTTGTAGGCAATACGAAGTGGATGGGTTCATCCAAATATAAATCTTGAAAACCCAGAAGAGGGTGTGGTATGGCTCTCTTTTCATTGCATTGTCAATTGTTTTTGTTCGTTTGAGCTTGATTCATAATCTCAGTTGCTAGATTAAGGCAGATTTGAAGCTATCTTAATTCTATTTCTTTATAACAAAATTTGGCTAAACATGGAGTCTTTTGTGAAATAATCAATCAAACTGATAAGTTGGTTCATATCACTTGCATTGATCTGCTGTTTCAATTTTTCTATCATATTATGAAAACATTTCTCTTTTTGACATGAATGTGATGCATATCTTATGTTATCTCTCTTGGTTCAACTCTTGCAACAATTTAGTGTTTGACCAACAATTTGGCATTTGATGATATCTATATTCATGCAACAGGATACAAATTTACTCGTTGGTCCCAAAAAAGAAAGATTGGATGTTAAGGTGGCATTATCTAACTCATTTGGATTTGGTGGCCATAATTCATCGATCTTATTTGCTCCTTACAAGTAGATATCGGTGACAACATTGGTACATCCAAAGGTATGTAGGCGTCTATCCTTGTTGATTTTTACCTTGATTTTATAAGCAAGGACAGTTAGTAATTCTAGGTGGAACGTAGTTTAAGTGGAGCGTAATTCAGTTATAAGTGTTGTTTATTGAGGAAGATGGGAAAATAAAAGAAGAAAGAGGGCATTTGAAGGTTGAATTTTATCACCCTAAAGATGTAGCTAAGGAATCAGAAAGAAACTAGCTTAATAAAAGGAGCTCAATATTGTTTCTACTGAAAACAGAAATGGAATTTCACTCCCCAAGTCAGATTTCAATTTTGTTGCTGAAGAAGTTAAGAATCTCCAGTGGGAGTAAAAGAAAGAACTGTTGATTCCTTAGCAACATAGCAAAGGCTTATGTTCAAGAAACTAAGAACAGTATCTTCAGCAAGTAAACTCAAGAAATCTTTTCAAAATCCCCAATATTTGATCCATAACTTTTTATTTGGCAAACAAGAATTAACCATTAAAACAGGTCCGTATTGTTTGATTAGACGGTTTCCTTTTCTTGAAAATGTAAAAATAAGGATTTAGTCTGGGAATTGCAGGATGCTATGAGTTGAGATGATTTTTATTCTAGTGACTTCCTGTCACGACCCAAGACCATGGCACGTATTGTCCGCTTTGGGCCTAGGCTCGCACGGATTTGTCCCTTTTGGGCTACGCCACCTCGAGCCTCAAAAGCGCGCATACCATGTGAACTTGTACCATGCCTTATAACGCACTTCACTTTCCTCTCCCATTCCGATGTAGGATTCGCCTAAGGTGACATGTGCACCCCTTCTTCAGAAGCTCGTCAGCCTAGAAGTCTGTCAGTCCTGCTTGACCCGCCCTCTTCAGCCCACCCTCCGTCATGAGCATCACACTTTGATATTATAACCTATGGCAAGGAGATTGTTACTCTTAGCAAATGAACCATATCGTAGATGATTTTGATATCTGGTATAGGGTTAAAGCAATCAAGTTAAAAACTTGTTTCTTGCTTATGGAAAAAAGTTAAACTTATTTCTTCGCGATTCTAACTTCAAAGGAAAAATATCCCCCGGACACCCCCTTTTTTGTTTCTTCCTTTTCTATGTGAAAACAGATATCTTGATGTCTATATTGTCATAACAATATCCTTTTTTTTTTTGTCAGGAAAATCCATTAGTCCTTAATTTCCAGTTACAATGGGAGCTGAAATTCCTAAAAGGCCTCATTTTACTGGTAATATCGTTTCCTATGCAACATAATTTGTTGACATGCGGGAGAAGGTTTCCTTGTAGATAATCATTGGAGCAAGCATTAAAAACTGAAGGGGAAATCGCGAAGGATTTCCTTTTAATTTTACTGTGACATGCTACTGTGACATTCTTGTTTTTGATCATTAAACTGATCTCGTATTTTCTTAGGCACCAGAAAATGATTGCTTACTGGTTCCTTGGTTATCTGGAAATTGTTGGGGGAATACAATACTATTCTCTTAAACTTTAAATTTTGGCTTGTTTAGAGTTTTCCTGCACTTCTTAGTCTTTAGTTTTCCTTTTCTCCATTTGTCCAGGGGTAAATGTAGAACCTTAAATTACACTAGTTGGTTTCACTAGGCTCTATTGCAACCAAAACTTTCTGTATCATCATATATGTTTAGCTCAACATGGATGCATAAACTAGCAGTAGAAAATTGAACTAATTGTTCCTGGAAAAGGGCAGACCGGTGCACAACACATCTCCTCGCATTCACACAGGGTTGGGGGAAGGGCTGCACCTCAAGGGTTGTGATGTAAACAACCCATCCTAATGCACAATAATGGTGCATTAATGGTTGCTTTTATGGCTCGAACTCATGACCTAAAAATCATACGGAGATAACTTTATTGTTGCTTCAAGGCTCAACTAATTGCTCCTGGATCATATTAAATACTCTCGACTTAGATGTTCCACTCAAGAATGTGAGTGGGATGAATGAGATTTCTTCACATTGTAGTCATAAGTTTCGGGTTCAAGCCTAGAATTGAGAAACTCTTGGTGTGGAGTGCACTTCTCTTTAATGGATCCTACCCCGGGGCGAATGTTGATTAATTGCATCGGATTAGTTGGGTCAATAGTTTTCAATACTTAATGCATTAAGGGGGGATAAAAGTAAAAGTAGCACGGGCTAGCCGGTTTTCGGACTGATAATTGAAAAATAGCCAGCGTTTGCAAAGTCCTTGAAAAATAGCCATTATTTTGCTGCAACACGGAAAGTTCCAGCATAATATACTGGAGATTGGTGCACATGTGTATGAACTTCCAGCATATTATGCTGGAATTCCAGCACACAGAAAGTTTCAGCATAATATACTAGAGATTGGGGTACCTGTGTATGAACTTCCAGCATATTATGCTGGACCAGTATATTATACTGGAACTCCAGTATATTATGAAGGAGTTTCAGTATAAATTCATAATATACTGGAACTCCAGTATATTATGCTGGAAGTTCACATGTAAAAAATTCGAACTGCAGTATATTATATTGGAATATTTTCCGGATTTTGAACAGTATTTTCGTTCAGATTTATCTTTACATGAAAAGTGGCTAAATTTCGATTACTTTTGAAACTGTGGCTATTTTTCAATTACCACTTGTAAATCTGACTATTTTTGAATTTCACCCAGGAAAAAAAAGGGTAATCTTGGGGTGTGTTTTGTATGACAGGAAAATATTTTTTGAAAAATGTTTTTCCATTTTCCACTGTTTGGTTGCACAAAATAGTTTGAAAAATATTTTCCTAGATATCGCATTTTCCTGAAATTTGAGAAAAATGACTTCCCTAGAAAAAGTTACGAAAATATTTTCCAAAAACTCTACCTACCCTCACATCTAACCTCAACCTCCTCCAACTTTAATTTTCTGTGCCACCCACCCACCCCAACCCCGTCACACCCAAAAAATATTTTTTTAAAATTGTTTTTTGTATTTTCAATTTTCTGTTTTCTGTTTTATGGCTTCATGTTTATTGTATCTAAATTATTTATGAATACTCTTGAGAAGTTATTTTTCTTAATTTACTACTTGTTTTTCAAGAAAATATTTTCTTGCGTTATACCAAACACACCCTTGGTCGAACGGTCGTAATGCAGACCCCTCAAGCTGCCTCGACATGACACCCAAAATCTCCCTTGCCACAAATTTTAACAAGCTCCTATATAGCCTTTACAGTAGGGACGTCAGAAATCACCATAAATATGTCAAAATTTTAAATTTTGAAATTAATAATATGTTCAGTATTAAAAATTTTAAAGGATGGATCTTTAAAGTTTAGATTTTGAAAACCACTAAAATTTAGACAAAAATCGAAATTTCAAAAGTAATAATATGTTCAGTATTAAAAATTTTAAAAGTATAAAGTTTAGATTTTAAATCCGCCGTGAGTTTTAGCGGAGGTTAAAGGTTTGCACCGACAAATGCAGTCTTTTTTTCTTTTTCTTTATCCCTCTGCTCCTTTCCAGACCTCTCAATAATGACAAGGGGTAAAACATCTGAATTTTAGATCCAACATAGAAATTTGTCGAATAAAGCAACACAGTCAGAGTTAGACTAGGAACAGAAATCTAGCAATCAACATAAAATAGAGTATTTCCAGTAGCTTATAAATGTGTCTCACAAGAATCTTTAAAAAGAAAAAATTAATACAAGCAAGATTCATTTGATGGACCAAAGGTTCGCATGGATTCAATAGGTTCAACACAAACTAATATTTTCCGCTCCAAACATAGAAATATATATATGAAAATTACTAAAAATTTAACAAAATTAAAACAGATTCAAACGCTAAAAATCTTAAAGGTTGAATCTGTTAACTTTAAATTCTGGATCCGCTAGCTTCTAACGTCAAGTTGATTGATGAGGTAGAGAGCATTACTAGTAACCTTAGCAACATTAGTAATCTTTCTCTTCACATCATATCTAACTTTTCCATTAATTTCTTTGAAACCATCTAGACAAGTATCTTCATTTGTCAAAGCAGCACTAACCCAAGTCTCCAAATTACTCATTTGCAACTTAAAACCATTTCCTTTGTGCAAATGTTTTAGCTCAGAAAGAGCCTTTCTTAGCTCATCAATTGAGTCACCTATTTGCTCTATACAATCAATAAGTGCCCCTTTTTCTCTCTTGCTTTGTAATTTCAGTTTGATGAGGAAATTGGAAGCTTTTTTGGCTCTTGAAAAACTGACATTAACAGCTGCTTTTGCTAAATCTGTGGGGGTGTTAATGACATAGTTATAAGATGAGAGGGTTTTAATGCAAATATTTGGGTAACTTGCATGGAAACAAGATGTACTTACAAGGTCTGTGGAGGATGAAGATGATGAAGTGATTGGTTTCTTCCCTTTGGTAAAGTGAGAGAAATGGAGAATGAAGAGAAGAATAAGGAGAAGAAAGCGAAGCATTTTCATTTGTTAGTTTTGACAAGAGACGAATCTAGAATTTATAGTACGATGAGTTCAGAATATGTTTAATTTATATACGTATATATACAACGAATCAAGTCATGAAAGGCAGGGATGGAGCTACCTTTAGTGAATGGGGTTCAATTGAATCTCCTCCGTCGATATATTACGCTGCACAATACAATAAAAACGCAAACTTTTTCATTTATGTATAAATTCTTGGATCTTCTTGACATAAAAAAGCAGCTCCTGTAGTAGCAAAGGCGAGCCAAAATTTTGTTAATTCTTCTTTTTCTCTTTATATATACATATATTATACATTTATTATATACACTTTATATATAAATTATATATACTATATATCTGCAGACGGTTTTTAATTTAAGCAGTGAATGTATGCTATTTTGGTTGATTCTTATTTTTTTCTCTTTCTTAAATGTGAAGTGACTTTGGACTATGAAGTGTACTGTAAGCTGGGGTTAGCTGCTGAATTCTTTAAAGGGGTTGGTGAGTTTGATAAGTGAGCATTAATTTAAGGCATTCATAAATGGGAAAAGGGCCAAATATACCTCTCTATTTTCATATATTGTCTTCATTTAACCTCCGTTATATTATCAAACTAAATTTATCCCTATCGTTATACTATCGGGTCAAATTTATCCCTACAATCAGCAAATTTTTTAAAATACCCCTTGATCTGTTAAGTAATCCAAAATCTCTCAAATTTCTTTTATTTAAATCACTTGTTGTTCTTCTTGGTCCACTATTTTTGAAATAATTGACATTTAGCTGCTTTCGGAATTAGAGAAAAAAAAATATAAGAGAAAAAAATATTAAATACTACAACCGAATAAACAAAGTAATGTAAATTGAAAAATGAAGAAGAACAACAAGTGATTTAAATAAAAGGAATTTGGAAAATTTTAGATTACTTAACAGATCAAGGGATATTTTTAAAAGTTTGTTGATTGTAGGGGTAAATATGGTCCGATAGTATAACGGTAGGGGTAAATTGATCCGATAGTATAATGAAGGTTAAATGTAGACAATATATGAAAGTAGAGGGGTATATTTTGCCCTTTTCCCTATCATAAATTAACCTCCTTTATCTTCTCCTATTCCCTCAAATTCATATATATATATATATATATATATATATTTGTTTCCACCTTTTGGTGCTAGCTAGGCTTTCCAGATATGATCCGGAACCAAAGTGTGATATTTTTGGATTCAAACGAAGAAAATATGTGAAAAAATACCTGATTACCATTTTATATATAGCGCAGTTATTTATCGCGTTATACCTTAACAACACGTTTGTCCGTTAAGATATAGCACATGTAATATATGCTATATATTTAGTATTTGCAGTTTGACTAAATAGCTCATCAATTACATGCGCTATCCATATGATTTGTCTGTGCTATTCACTTATCTATCGTTGAGTATGTTCCCCTTTATCTCTATCGTACAAAGTTTACTAAACAAAGCTAATTCCTTTCGGTCAATTCAATGCCTTATTTCCTACAGATCTCCCCAAACTTGAACGGCATTAACATAAAATGAGTTTCTCAAAATCACTTTTTCAAAATTTTCAGAAAAACTTCTTCCCCCTCCCCTTCCCCCTCCACAAAAATCTGTAATATTTTTTCAAGTGAAATGCATGTTCAAACATAATTTTAAATTTTAAATACTATTTTTTAACTTAACTCCAAATATTACCTTTTTTCAAAAATTATTATTTTTATGTCCAAACACATTTCCTTTTAACATTTACCATCTTCCAATTTCTAACCCCACCCCAAATTCAATTCCTATTTCCAGAGGTGAGTTATATCTAATTTTTAAAGAAAACTACCCTTATAGTTTAGCATTGAAACTGCCAAATTAAACTTGTGAGATTTTTGTACAATTTATGAAGGGAAAAGGGCAAAATATATCCATTTACTTTCATATATTGTCTACATTAAACCTTCGTTATACTATCAGGCCAAATTTACCCCTACCGTTATACTATCAAGCCAAATTTATCCCTACCGTTATACTATCGGGCCAAATTTACCCCTACAATCAACAAACTTTTAAAAATACCCCTTGATATGTTAAGTAATCCAAAATCTCCCAAATTCTTTTATTTAAATCACTTGTTGTTCTTCTTGGTCCACTGTTTTTGAAATAATTGGCATTTACCTGCTTTCTGAATTAGAGAAAAAAATATAAGAGAAAAAAATATTAAATAATACAATCGAATAAACAAAGTATAGTATATTGAAAAATCTAAATTAGGTAGCTTTTCTAAATTCTAAAAGTATTTACAACATCCCAATTTTAATGAATTCGTTGCACCCAATATATGGAGACTTTGCAAATATTAGTGATTGAAGTTGAAGTTCTTCGGAGACTTTACATTGTCTAATTCAACTTTGCTTTAATTAAATGCCTATACATTTTGCACTCTTAAGTTAGTCGATCGAACTCTATACTAACCAGGCAATGGCAAAATATATTTGAATATACATATACATACATGATGATCATCTGCATATAATACACAATAAATAGACCCACTAAATTCTACGGTGTGTATATGATTAAAAAATAAATAAAATTTTAAACTAATTTTATTTATTACAAAAAGAGAAATGGGTGCATTGGTAATAAAAAAAATTATGAATAATTTGTATAGTCTAGTAACTTTAGCATTCACATTAATAGTAATTTTTAAAATTAAAATAGTGGACCAAGAATAGCAACAAGTGATTTAAATAAAAGGAATTTGAGAGATTTTGGATTAATTAACAGATCAAGGGATATTTTTAAAAGTTTGCTGATTGTAGGGATAAATTTGGTCTGATAGTATAACGATAGGTTAAATGCAGACAATATACAAAAATAGAGAGGTATATTTGGCCCTTTTCCCTTTATGGTACGGATTTTGATATATACAGCCTATCGTGTGATTTCAGTTACTAATTCTAAAATTAATAAATATTAATAATTAGATAGATGGAGAAATGAAGGGAAATGTAAAAAAAAAGGAGAAAAATGATAATTGAGTTTTCTTGACCAAAGAGATATGCCAAGTCATCACTTATTTTCCCTCTTATATATATATATATATATATATATATAGATGCTTGCGCTAGGATAAACTACCTATATTACACTCCTTATAGGATATGATTCTTCCCTTGACCTTGAGATACTTTGTGCCGTGGGCAGCCCTTTTATTGTGAAGAACAATTACAACCTTGTTCTTAAATCATTTGCAAAAATATCATCTTTCATGTCAATTCTTTCTACAATAATTATTCCAAAACTAACATCCATAAAATCGCTATAATACCGCCAAACAATGGATATTATGTCTTTTTGCAAATTCATGTGAAGAATTTCTAAATTCTCCCTGACTTTTGAGTTATGGATTCTACGAATGTCACCGATTAGAGTTGTGGTAAAATGGTACGTGTTCCTTCATCCTTAGCTAGAGGTCTTATATTCGAGTTATGAGTATAAAATTATTTTTGTTAGGAGCGATTTATCCCCAATATGAAATTTTCCGATACGAATTCAGATTTAGCCGGACCTAATACCGATACCGGACGAAAACCAAGAAAGGAATTCTACATACGTCTCATTCAGAAAATGAGAGAACTATACGTCCTTATTGTTCAAAATATTTATTAATTTTTTAAAGGGGTCCATTTTGTGAATTATAAGTTCTTTTTATTGGAGAAAAAGAGCAATTTCAGTGGTGAAGGTCCCTCCAAATTTCCCTGTAGTAGTTGTAGTTCAACAGGGGCTAGAATGGCCCCTCTTTCCATAAATATTTTTTGTTTGCACATAACCTGTCACAAAGTTCATTTATATGAAAATTCTACTTTTCAGAAACGGGCTCGGTTATTGATAGAGTGATGCCATTTCTTAAAATCTCTCTTCTGATTCAAAATCGTCGTGTAATATGTATCATTCCCTGTTCCGATCATGAAATATATGAAATTAACCAAAATTTGGATTTTTGTTCTTATTGGAACTCATTGTGCTGATCAATCACAATAATTGTGAAGTACTGTTCAATATCTTATATTTCTTTTTCTTCTTTGAATTAAATTTAAATAAATGTATATCCTTTTCGATCACAAGCTAGACAGGACAAAAGGAATAAATGAGAATGACCTACCAAATGATATTTTTTTGGTTCAGCCAACCAATATATAAACAATTAACAAGTAAACATCACTATGTAAGTTGGTGTTGCTTGTAAGGTTTGTGGTCAACAATAACATCAATATACACCGTATATTTTTATACGTGGGATTTAGAAAAAATATTGTGTATGCAAATGTTATCCTTATCCCTACTTTGTGCAGGTAGAAAGACTATTTTCAATAAATTCTCGGCTCAGGCAAACCTATTTGTAATCATAATAGGCTAATAGTTTTTTATTGTGACCCCCTGATCTCGTAATTAGTGCTCAAACGACAAATGTAGGGGTGGACGTTCGGGCAGTTCGGATTAACTATAAAAATTTCGGTTTGGATTTTTGATTTTCAGATTGAAGAAATAACAATCCAAATCCAATCCAAATAAGTTCGGATTGGATCAGATTTTTTAAGTTCGGTTTCGGATTAATCGGTTTGGATATTTTGAATTTTCGATTTTGAGCTTATAAAGCAAGCCCGAATTCTTTTTAATTAGGCTCTATAGTCTGGTCCCTGTCCCTGGTAAGGTCTGATTGTTATCTGTAAGTCTTGTTTTGACCGCGGGAAGGTGAACTTTGAGATGTTTCTTCTTTTTACAAAAAAGAATATCCAAATGAAGTACTCATGTTAAATTGTCTGAAAAGTTTCTCATTCTCACCGTAATCATCCAAATGAAGTATTCAAGTAATGAAATTTGTGAATACCTAATTTTTGTACTATTTTAATACCTCCTAAAGTCATTAGTGTTTTGTTGCTTTAATTATATTTCCCAATTTTTTGTGTCTTTGATTGCATATTTCCTATCATAAAAATAACAAAAAATAGTTCTTTCTTTATTTGAGCATTTTAGGAATTAACTAACTATTCAATTGGTGAATTAATCTAGTTAATTGATCATTTGAATAAGTTACTTAATTAATTTATTTGTTTGTGTAAATTTAGTTTAATAAGTAGGATTAAGAAAGAAATTGGGCCAAATTTGAAAGAGAAAGTGGCCAAAAGTGCAAGATAAGGGGCAGCCTTTGAAAGGGTGCGGAACGACGTAGTTTTGCCTCAAAACTACGTCGTTTCATTAAGTGACCCAAGATCAAATCTCACCCATTGATCACTCATTGATCTAATGGTCCGTATTTGATCTCTCAAGAGGTATTTAAAGCCTCAAAAATCTGAAACTTTTCCTCATTTCACCCATAACTCTTTCTCTCTTCTCTCTCTTCTCTCCACCGCCGTCGCCGCCGCCGGATATCACCTATCGGCGGCGGACCACCTCCAAATTAACACCATACAATCTCCACAACCTCCTCTTCCCATATCTCCAAACCAATTCCTTCAAAAAACCCTCAAACTCCTTGAATTTTAGATCTAAGTAACTTTAGCCGCCACTTTTTTGCCCAAAATCTTGAAGTTCCGGCCACTACCACCCCCACAATACCTACATCAACGGATAGAGCTCATCAAGACCTACCTATTGATGTCAATTCCATCCCAAAAATCCGGCAACTAAAAATCCGGTCAAATTCCGGCGACCACCCCGAACCCCCATTTTAACTATTTTTCGGCTTCAAGCATACTTGTTAGGTATAATCGTCATCTCTTTAATTAATTTCTGATTTTTTTTTTATTTTAGTAGATTAGTTTCTGATTTTTGTTTTATATATTTATTTATTTATTTTTTCTATTTTGGTTATTTATTGTTAATTAGAGTTTCAAGTTAGGTTTATTTAATTAGCTATCTCTATTTAGTTTAGTGGTTTGTTAGATTCGTTATTGATTTAAATATGATCTTTAGTGTATTAATTAAATCGTTCACTTAGTTAGTCGATTATTTAGTTGTTGTTAGTCGTTGTTCGATTATTAACGATGCTCGTTCTGTTTTGAGAATTAGTTTGTGAATTTAGTTATTTGTTTAGTAATTAGTTTGCACAAATCCAATTCATTCCCATCAAGTTGGTTTTAATACTTAGTTCAATTATGTTTTTAGTCTCGTCTATGCTTTGTCAGTTTATAGTTGTCCAAGTTTGATTTGTGTTGAGCAAGTAGTTTGTTGTTGATGTTTAAAATCTGAAGTTTAGTTTATTTTATCACAAAATAGGGTAATAGTAGCTTACTTTTACTAGTAGGGTGGCTGAAAAGACATTTTTCTCCTTGCTTCTGACACAGCAGATTTTCAGGTTGTCCTTTCACCTTTGGGACAGACCTTGAACAGTGTTTAGCACACAAAGTCAGTCTTTTGGACAGATTTTTGGTGAACCAAAATCTGTCCAAAAATCTAACTTTATTTGCCTATTGAAAGGGCTGTTTTTCTCCTATAAAAGGGACTGTCTTACACTTAGAATGCAGAGTTCCTTACTCACTGAAAAGGGGGACACTCTATCTTATACTTAAACACATCTTGGAGAGTTGCAAAAAAGAGATATATCTTTGAGAAAAATCAGCAGCTTAATACATATAACAAGCTGAAATTTCAGTATTTTGTGAGGTTTATTTGAGTGCAAAAAACCTTGAGAAAAATAGAAAGATCCCTTAGGCAATTTGTGAAGTTGATAGCTACCAGTTTCAAGTATTTTTGTTGAGTTTTCTGGGTTGTCTTAACACTTGAGTTCCTGCTGTTTTTACTGTATTTGCTGCTGAGTTTTTTTGTTGCTGCACTGCTGTATTTTATTATTCTACAAATCAGGTAACTTTCAAATTCTTATATTGCAGATTCTTGATGATAATAAGAAGGATTTGATCCCGGTTTGATTGATGGAACATATTGGATCTGATTTTTGTTTCAAGATTAATGTTATATTAGTATTATCATTATGTAAATCTGTTAAAGATTAGTTAAATTATCGTTTTCTTCTTTATATATGTGATTGAAATTGCATTCTGTTAAGATTACTTAGTTTGAAGAAAAGATAAAGACCCCACTTTTAACCATGTTTGTTTAGTTTGGGCTCTTTTTTTGTGAGTTACTTTCATGGTTCATGTATAATTATCTAAGAAAGACTTCTAACTTCAAATATTTTGATGCTTTAAATTATAGTCAACATAATGTTATACTTAATATAGTTCTTCTCTTTAGTATTAAAGTATTACCGTTTTTTGTAGTTTTTATATTTAGTCATGATTTTTATGTTGTTAATGAGTGTAGTTTGATTAGTGCCATGTTGATGTAGATGAGTAGAAATATTATGTTAGTCTTTAAGAAATAAGTTGGTTAAGAAGATAAAATATAATAATTAGCATGTAAGTTTTTTTATGAAAAAAAAACAAATTTTAGTTTGGACATCAATGTAAGAAACAATTTGGGCTTAGAAGAATACTTGTTATTTTGTGTTGTTTCGGTCATCGAGGCTCTTAAGCAACATTGGCCAAATAAGCTAAAATTTGTAGGCTCAATGACAATAGAAAGTAAGATGGACATTTTCTTTAAAATCAATAAATTGTCTTTTGTTAAATAAAATAAGTGGCCCAATACCATAAATGTTTAACATAAGTTTACCCGGGTTTAAAGTCTTGCATTAGTGAAAATTATTTTTAATAATAATATTATTTTTTTTCAGTCGAACAAGTAATAAATATAAAAAAGAAGCGCTTTTTAATTAATTTAAGCGATAGACAATTTTAGGCACGTTTGAGATGTAGACCATGTGTTCATACACGGTCCTTGGTCGTTATTATTATTATTATTATGTTTTTAATAAAGTAGTCATGTGTACATTCCCGCTCCTTGACTCTTCAATATTAATTGTACTTAAACTATGTGTACCGACACGCTCTTTGTTTTAATACATATAATCAAATAAGGACCTTGTGTGCTTGTGCGCTCCTAGGCTAAAATTATTAATTATTAAGCGGTACTAGACAATAGTAATTTAAGGCAAATAATATACACTTTATCCAAAAATAATTCAAGCCAAATTTTAGTCAATAAAAGCGACCGTGCTAGAACCACGGATTCGGGGAATGCCTTACACCTTCTCCCCGGTTAATAGAATTCCTTACCCGGACTTTGTTTTCGCAGACCAATAATAATAAATTCAAATCTTCCTTTGATTAGGGATTCGAATAAAAGGTGACTTGGAACACCAATAAAAATCAATTTCAAGTGGCGACTCTCTAAATAAAATAATTCCTACTCAATTTTGTCACTTTAATTGGAAAAACCCTTTAATCCGCACAATATTACCTTTGCAGGTAGAAAAAGGGGTGTGACAGCTCTGGCGACTCTGCTGGGGACATTAAGAATTCGAGCTTGTATATTGACTTTATTTGGCTTTATTAATTTTTGTATATATTGTGATTTATTTGGGCCTAAGTTGTTACTTGTCCACTTTATACTGTTTTGATATTGTTGAACTGTACATATAAATTGTATCCTCTCTCGCACCTCTCTAAGTCTTCTTATAGTTAGTTATGTTGTGTTTGCCTACCAGCATCACAAAATTTCTGTCTTGAGATAAAACCAGTTAGCCTACCAGCTTCTGGTGAAGGATTTAGTCACACATGCTTAGGAGAGAGAGTCGTTAGCTAGCCAGTGTTGTTCTACTACTGGTGACGCTTGACGCTCCTCGGCTCGGGTTGTCCGCTCGAGTAAGCCAGTCTAGACACCTTCTCCATTAGGATTTCAACCTAGAAGAACATACCTCATGCCGGATATCCCTAGTAGGTTCGCTTTATTTGCATCACGTGCATTTGACTTAGCGAAACTCGGCACAGGGGCCGGGTCCGTATAAGACAGGTATCCTTTTTGAGACCATAACGTTCACTTATGTGCTACATGTTACTTTATTTGGAAGGCTTGCATGTCGACCGGCTTTAGGGTGGATTAGTTGAATAAGCAGATAAAAAAAAAAAATATGCTCCCGATTTCTATACAAATGTTCGTTCTTTTTAAAATTAAAAAAAAAAAGGCCCGAAGTGATTTGGTGCGTTTGCTGTCCATGGTTAATTTTTCATAAAGAGAGGAAATATAGTTAGTTTCATTGGAAATTTTATAACCGAACTACGCGGGTCTGATTCTCACCGGATGTGAGATAAGTAGGCAAATCTCATTGGTTCCGGCCCCCAATTTTTAAAAATTTAAAATGATATTTTCCTTTAATTACTTCTTTAGAAGCTTCTTATTTTTTTTTAGGCCAAAAATTCAAAAATATTTTCTTGAATATATATATATATATATATATATATATATATATATATATTAAAAAAGTCTTTCTCCCAAAATCCCAAAAAGAAATATTTTCCTTCTTTTGAAATCTAAAAAAAATAAATAAATCAAAATTCAGAGATATTTTTTTTCTACTTTAGAAGTTTTTCTTTCACCAATTCCCAAAAAAAAAAAAAACAATCGAAGACAAAATTTAAAAAAATATTTTCTTTGTTAGGAAATTTTGTCAGATTAATTGTATATAAAAAAGAGTTAGTTGATCTATTTTATTTCTGATCCACCGAACTACACGAGTCTAATTCTCACCAAAAAAAAAATCAAAAATATTTTCTTTCTTTTTAGAAGTCTTTCATTTGAAAAAAAAAAAATCGAAATCCAAAAATATGTTTTTTCCTTCTTTAGAAGTCTTTCTCCCAAAAATAAAAAAATCCAAAAACAAAAAAATCAAAATCCAAAAATAAATAAATAAATATTTTCTTTCTGCTTTAAGAATTCTTCTTTTCAAACATTCCAAAAAAGAGCTAGCTTATGTACTTTGTTCCCGGTATCCCTGAACTACGTAATGATCTGATTCATGCGGCGACATGATACGTAGGCAACCCAAAAAAGGTTCGATCAAAATATTTTTCAATGATTCTAAGATGAGGGATCAAAGTGAGGTGTGAGTTAAAAAAAAAAAGAGAAGAAAATAAGAGCGTCAATAAGAAGCAACCTCATAAGCCGGAATGAAACATGAAGCCTCCAAAAGCATGCTAGAAATAGTGACAATGATTGGAGCATGGCACATTATGTGTGATTCTTATCTATAAAATGCTTAACCCTAACACGTTTGCTGTGTCTTACGTAGTAAGCTTAAGGTGGTTGGTTTGTGGTGAAACTGGCAACACACCATTACTTCACTAGATCTAAGGGAGCAGTAGTAATGACCAACGATGATGAGATCGAGCTGATCACTGACGACCCCCAGGGTCAATCATTTGAACAAGAGTCGGAGGAAATAAGAAAATTGAGACAGCAATTGTCTGATGTATATCAAGCTTGGGTGTCTGGTCAGCCTCCACCCCGTGGTCCCTCAGAGGGAACTTCCACCATACCCCTGGCTACCCAACCACCGCTCCATACAACGAGCGACCACATCCTACCACCAGGGTATGTGCCAAATTATAGCCTCCACGTTGCTCCGGGTACCTCTAATGTGCGACCTCCAGTCGCACCGGTCAGGAACACTCCTCCAGTCGTGTCTGGCGCCCCGGCATACACAATCCCGCCTCCACCTCCTGTGATGAGGCTAATCAATGAGCCACCATCTCATGCTTATGATGGCCAATATTACTCTCCAAATATGGCTTTCGGGGTCTCGGCTCCATATAATCAGACTCCTCAGTACGAGTCACCAGTGGAAAACGAAAAGCTTGTCAAGACGGTTGAGCCGGATGAGATGGCCAAGAAAATGAAAAGTCTTGAACAAAACATAAAGAACATACAGGGACTAGGGGGTCACAAAAGTGTTTCGTTCAGTGATCTATGCATGTTCCCTCACATCCATCTGCCACCAGGGTTTAAGACCCCAAAATTCGAGAAGTATGATGGACACGGCGACCCTATCGCCCATTTGAAAAGGTACTGCAACCAGCTGAGGGGTGCAGGTGGAAAAGAAGAATTACTGATGGCTTATTTTGGGGAAAGTCTTGTGGGGGTAGCCTCCGAATGGTTCATTGACCAAGATATATCTCACTGGCATGTCTGGGACGACATGGCCCAAGCCTTCATTAAACAATTTCAATATAACATAGATATTGCGCCGGATCGCAATTCCCTGTCCAATATGAAGAAAAAGCTGACCGAAAGCTTTAGGGAGTATGTAATCAAGTGGAGGGAGCAAGCAGCTAGAGTTAAGCCACCCATGGATAACCACGAGTTGATCACTGTTTTTCTGGAGGCCCAAGAGCCTGATTGCTTTCAGAACATGATGTCCACAATGGGTAGACCTTTTGCGGAAGCGATCAAAATAGGAGAAATGGTCGAAAATGGCCTTAAGACTAGCAGAATTGTAAGTCAAGCTGCTCTCAAAGCCACCACCCAAGCTATCCAAAATGGGTCGGGAATTTTGGCAAATAGAAAGAATATAGATGAAGGGTCCATGATGACTTCGGGATCTAGGGAAGTTCAAAGAGGGGCATCGCACCCTTATGTGCAAGTTCAGCATGGGCAATCCAGCTACCCTCAACATTACTATCCCCCGCCAATTCCTCAGTATTCTGTGGGACCGCCACAATATACAGTGTTTAATGCTCAATCATATGCTCGTCCTCCCAATCAACAGGTACGGGCACCATCTCCAAGATTTCCCCGACCTCAGCAGCAAAATTTTCGGGCACCCTACAATGCTCGTCCTAGGCAGGATTATGGTCGAGAGCAGAGGCCGGTGGAAAAATTTACTCCATTGGCTGAATCATACTCTAGTCTGTTCCAGAAGTTGAAGCAGATGGGCGTGATTGGACCCATCGCTCCCCACCATATGCATCCTGATTCGCACGGATTTCAAGCAAATGCTAGGTGTGAGTACCATTCAGGTGCTCCGGGGCATAGCACTGATGACTGTTGGACCCTGAAAAGAGCCATAGAAAGACTCATTGTTGAAAAATTGATTGTAGTCACGAATGGCGAGGAACCTCCTAATGTGACCAATAACCCGTTGCCGGTACACAATGATGTTCATTTTGTGAGAATGATTGGACGAGATCATGTATACAAGCCGGTTGGTCGATCAAAAATGACAGTGGTAACAATTCAAGAGGGAACCAAACTGGAAGTAAGTCCAAGCCTAGATGCACCGTTTATTGTGAAAGGTGCCCAGAGCTCAGAAAGGGAAACTTTATTTGTTCCAAAAATCTCGAGGTTGGAGGTTCGCTCCAATGCTCCAAGCCCAAAGTTATACGTCCTTGGAGGTCACCCCATCACAAAGGAGAATCAGGGCGGTACGACGGGTATAATAGAGCCGATCATAATCAAGCCTTCCACACAACCTTGTGTAACAAATACGAAAACCATCCCTTGGAACTACGACAAAACTGTAGTAACCTACAAAGGTAAGGAAATCATAGAAGAAGTGGGGGAAACTGACTAGAGGTTTGACTCGATCAGGGAGGTGTTACTCTCCAGAGGAGCTGAGGAAGGCTAAGCAAATCAGAGAAGGCCAAATGCCAATAAAGAAACCGGTCACTGAAGAAGAGACGGAGGAGTTTTTGAAAAAGATGAAAGTTCAGGATTACTCAATCATTGACCAGCTGAGAAAGACTCCTGCCCAAATCTCTCTGTTATCTCTACTTATACATTCAGGAGAGCATGCCCGTGTACTAATCAAAATCCTGAATGAGGCACATGTCTCAGAGAATACCACCGTGAATCAGTTAGAGAAGATGACCAATAGATTTTTTGAGGTTAACAGAATTTGCTTTACTGATGATGAACTTCCTGAGGAGGGAGCCGGTGATAATAGGGCCTTGCACCTGATTGTCAAATGTGAGGGGCATTATGTGAAGCGAGTCATGGTTGATGGAGGCTCGAGTGTAGATGTATGCCCTCTCTCTACCTTGCAAAGCATGAAGATCAATACAGACAGGATCTGACCCAGCAATGTTCGCATCCGGGCTTTTGATGGCTCAGCGAGAGATACCATTGGGGAGATCAATCTCACCATGACGATTGGGCCTGTTGATTTTGAAATTGTCTTCCAAGTAGTGGACATGGAAACTTCTTATAACTTTCTTATTGGAAGGCCATGGATCCATACAACTCGAGCTGTGCCATCCACCTTGCATCAGATGCTCAAATTCGAGCACGACATGCAAGAAATTATTGTTCACGGAGAAAACGAGTCATCCATTTATAAAGACCCGTTAATCCCATGTATTGAGGCCAAGGAAGGATGCGAGTCTATTGTCTATCAGGCTTTCGAAGTAGTTGTTGTGGACCATGTTGAGGAGGGAAAACCCATTCTACATCCGCGTCTCTCCGCCACATCCGTAATGGTGGCTGCACTTATGATGAGACAAGGTTATGAGCCAGGAAAAGGTTTGGGGAAATCATTGCAAGGAATTTCAGAACCCATTTCTCCGTTCAGTAACATGGGTACTTTTGGTTTAGGCTTCAGGCCAACACAAGCAGACGAAGACAAAGCCAAGCACCGCAAAAAGCATGGGTGGGTCTTGCAGAAACCTATCCCTCACATTTTCTACACTTTTGTCGAGCCACGATTCAAACATGGTCAAAATTCCTCGGCGCATGCAAACATTGATGAAATTTGCCATGGCCTCAGGCAGATATTTTCTGAAGTGAATATGATCCAGGCTGGTGAAGGCACTAGTCGTGCCGATATGAAACTAATTGGCCCAGAAACCATGCTCAATAACTGGGAAGCAACTACTCTCCCCACAAGGAAGGAGTCTTGGTAGTTGACTCTTGCAGCTTCTTTCTTTTGTACTTTGGTTTACCTTCAGGGTTGTAATCCAAATATCTTAGTATGATTTTAACGTTAACCCTTATATCCTTTCAAATTCAATGAAATGCAGTTCATTTTCGTATTAAATTTTGTATCTTTTCCTTTTCCTAATTCCTGCCATTTTATTTCCATTTCAGTTTTGTTAATGCCGGCTTTAATAACATGACATGCATGCGAAATTCACGCCCAGATCTCAAAAAGCTATCTAATTTTGAAATAATGCATCAAGAGGTCGAATACGATGAAGATAAGGTTTTTGATGAAATAAAAAGAGAGTTGGAACAGTTTGAAAACAAGCCTAGGCCCAACCTCAATGAAACTGAGCCAATTAATATCGGAGGTCATGAAGAAGTCAGAGAAACAAAGATAAGCATTCACACTGAACAAAAAACTAGAGATGCCTTGATTCAACTTTTATTTAAGTATAGAGATGTGTTTGCTTAGTCTTATGATGATATGCCGGGTTTAAGCGCCGATTTAGTTGTTCATAAGCTTCCTACATATCCTGATTTTCCACCAGTCCAACAGAAGCAACGTAAATTTAAAACGGACATGAGTGATAAAATCAAAGAGGAAATAATGAAGCAATTGAGCGCCAATGTTGTAAGAGCCGTACGATACACCACTTGGGTGGCAAATGTTGTGCCCGTGCCAAAGAAAATGGAAAAACTAGAGTCTATGTTGACTACAGAGACCTGAACAAAGCAAGTCCGAAGGATAATTTTCCTTTGCCGAACATCCATATACTTGTAGATAATTGCGCAAAGCATGAGATACAGTCGTTCGTGGATTGCTATGCTGGGTACCACCAAATTCTAATGGATGAGGGTGATGCAGGAAAAACCACTTTCACCACTCCGTGGGGTACCTATTGTTACAGGGTCATGCCATTTGGTTTAAAGAATGCAGGGGAAACTTACATGAGGGCCATGACCACCATTTTTCATGACATGATGCACAAAGAGATTGAAGTATATGTCGATGATGTCATCATAAAATCAAAGACACAGGTTGATCACGTGAATGATTTGAAAAAGTTTTTCGAACGGCTTCGAAGGTATGACCTTAAGCTCAATCCAGCCAAATGTGCGTTTGGGGTTCCATCTGGGAAACTCCTTGGTTTTATAGTCAGTCGGAGAGGCATCGAATTGGATCCATCTAAGATAAAGTCCATTTGAGATCTGCCACCCCCGAAGAACAAAAAGGAGGTCATGAGTTTGCTCGGAAGGTTGAACTACATCAGTAGGTTCATTGCTCAGCTAACAACCACGTGCGAGCCCATCTTTAAGTTGCTGAAAAAGATGCTGCAATCAAGTGGACAGACGATTACCAAAATGCTTTTGACAGGATCAAAGATTATCTATCAAAACCCCTTGTACTGGTCCCACCTGAACTTGGTAGGCCTTTGTTTTTATATCTATCGGTGATGGATAATTCCTTTGGATGCGTTCTGGGGCAACATGATGCAACATGCAAAAAGGAACAAGCAATATATTATTTGAGCAAGAAGTTCACCAATTATGAGGTTAAGTACACCCTTTTAGAAAGGACATGTTGTGCCTTGACTTGGGTCGCTCAGAAGTTGAGACATTATCTTTTGGCCTATACTACTTACCTCATATCCAGAATGGATCCTGTGAAGTATATCTTCCAAAAGCCAATGCCCACTGGCAGGCTCGCAAAATGGCAAATCCTGCTCACAGAGTTCGACATCGTCTATGTCACTCGCACCGCGATGAAAGCACAGGCTTTGGCCGATCATTTGGCAGAGAATCCAGTTGGTGATGAGTACAAGCCACTTACCACATACTTCCCAGATGAAGAGGTCAACTCAATAGAGGAAGTAGTTCCAGACGACAACCCCCTATGGAAAATGTATTTTGATGGAGCTGTCAATATCAAAGGAGTTGGGATCGGGGCAATCCTCATCTCACCTATTGGACAATATTACCCTGCAACAGCCCGACTTCGATTTTTCTGTACCAATAATACGGCAGAATACGAAGCCTGTATCATGGGTTTGAAAATGGCCCTCGATCTGGATGTGCATGGACTATTAGTTATGAGAGATTCTGACTTGCTTATCCGGCAAGCCCAAGGCGAATGGGAGACTCGAGACATCAAGCTTATTCCATACAGACAATGTGTACAAGATTTGAGCAAAAGATTCAAAACCATCGAGTTCAGGTACATTCCCAGGTTTCACAACGAGCTAGCCGATGCTTTGGCTACTTTAGCCTTGATGCTCCCTTATCCGGGAAACACCCATATCGATCCACTAGAAATCCAAGTTCGAAATCGCCACGGTTACTGCAATACAATTGAGACAGAACCAGATGGTGAACCATGGTATCATGACATAAAACGATTCCTGAAAATGAGAGAATACCCAGAGCAAGCCAAGGGAGATAAAAAAAGAACTATAAGGCGGCTCGCCAACGGTTTCTTCCTGAATGGGGAAATTTTGTACAAAAGGACCCGAGATTTGAACTTGTTGAGATGCGTAGATGCCACAGAAGCTGAGCGGATCATGAATGAAGTGCATTCGGGGGTATGCGGACCTCACATGAATGGATATGTTTTGGCGAAGAAGATTCTGCGGGCAGGGTATTATTGGCTTACAATGGAGCGAGATTGCTTCAGTTTTGTTCTCAAGTGTCACCAATGCCAGATTCATGGTGACCTGATTCACTCACCACCTTCGGAGTTGCATCCCATGTCCTCTCCTTGGCCTTTCGTTGCTTGGGGAATGGATGTTATTGGGCCAATTGAGCCAAAGGCTTCTAATGGGCATAGATTCATTTTGGTTGCAATTGATTACTTCACCAAGTGGGTGGAGGCCGTCACTTTCAAAGCAGTCACCAAGAAAGCAGTGGTAGACTTTGTTCATTCCAACATCATCTGCCGCTTTGGTATCCCAAATACCATTATCACTGACAATGCAGCCAATCTCAATAGTCATTTGATGAAGGAGGTATGCGAGCAATTTAAAATTATGCATTGCCATTCTACCCCTTACCGGCCAAAAGCCAATGGAGACGTTGAAGCGGCGAACAAGAACATCAAGAAGATTCTTAGGAAAATGATACAAGGTTCGAGACAATGGCATGAAAAGTTGCCTTTTGCTCTTTTGGGATACCGCATGACTGCTCGCACATCTGTTGGTGCAACTCCTTATCTGTTGGTATATGGGACAGAAGCTGTAATACCGGCTGAAGTCGAAATTCCCTCTCTTCGGATCATTGTGGAGTCGGAGATTGAAGATGCAGAATGGGTAAAACCCCGATTAGAACAATTAATGTTGATTGATGAAAAACGGCTAGCAACAGTGTGCTTTGGCCAGTTATACCAGCAAAGAATGGCACGCGCTTACAACAATAAAGTGCGTCCAAGGCACTTCGAGGTAGGCCAACTCGTTTTGAAACGCGTTCTTCCACACCAAGTAGAAGCTAAAGGAAAGTTCGCCCCAAACTGGAAAGGACCCTACATAATCAAGAAAGTGTTACCAAAAGGGGCCTTGCACTTGGTAGATGAAGAAGGACGAGTACCAAACATGACTATTAATGCAGATGCAGTCAAGAGATATTATCTCTGATATATACCCACTGTGGAACTTTCACGCATGATTTTCTTAGATCTAGATGACGAAGGCTACCATTGCTCGCTATTCCAAGCAAGTGTCACCCTTTTTGTTACACCTTTTAAGCTGTATGCTTCTTCTTCCTTGTTTTCCACCTTTTGGAACATGTGTACTTACCAAAAAAAAAAAAAGTCAAACAACAAATTTTCTGAGTCATTGAACTGCGTCCGACCTGATTCCGAAAGGATACGTAGGCAGCCTTACCCTGGGTTCGGTCCCATCGCAATAAAAATCCATATTCCCAATACTCCAAAACTGGGGCAGAAGTTTGTTTTTATCTTACGGTTTTTCCTGTAGAAATAGTTCCAAAAGTTGTAATTCAATTCAAAGTTCCTTTCGCCTTTTTCTGTTAAGAACTTCTGATCGATCTCTGAGAATACTTGAAGTCCCCATGCCACGGGCATTGTCCAACCTTCCGCGTGTCGTATATTAGTAAAAAAAAAAGGGAAGAAGAAGAAGAAATGAGAGAGTCTTATTGGTGAAAACCTGTATGGGCACTGTAAGGCGCCAACGATTAGAGAAATGAGAGAGGTCATTTAGTGAAAACCCGCAAAGGGCGCTACTAGCCGAATGAGGGTCTTCGATGCTCCAGCATGAGCACAACTAAGACAGTTTCAAGATGAACATTTGCGACGTATTTTGAGAATTAGACAGCTCAGACAGATCAGGCGTCCAGTCCAAAATGCATGTCATGATTCATTGAAGTCGGGACATATCTCCAGATAAGTCTCCTTATTTCTTTCCCCAAAAGGGATACCTTTTATTTAGACACAATTCCTTTTTATTTCCAATTGCTCTTCTATTCTTTTCCATAATTTTTCTTATATTCCCTTTCGGTCTAATCTTGCATCAAAAGCAAAGCAAAAAAAAAATGGCTGCAAAACTGGCTACAGTTTCCCCATAATACCGAGCATAATTTGGAGCATATACGAAAGTGACGAAGGCAGGAATCCAAATGTGATCTCTTTTGATAAGGCGGACAAAGTGTCTCAAAGAAACTGAAAAGGTCGCCTAAGCAAGACTTGCTTCATGGGAAAAGTTGATAAGCACTACAGTCAGAAATTGGTTCTAGGTGAAAGACAACTAAGTTTGATTTTAAAGGAAAATTGCCTTGCCTTAGGGACAAGGATTAGCGGTACCATGGACATCCGGGTATGAAACAGCCAGGGGCAACGTCAGAAGGACAATGTCTCTAGAAAGCGATACAAAGTATTCGGGAACCTCGGTATCACATTGACAAAATGAGTTCTTCGACAGCGGAGGGGTGAATTCAAACTACTAAGGGCATCAAGGCCACAAACCGACCACCACTTTAAAAGCTCACAAATTTTTCTTTGTTTGAAGCAGGATCAAAGCAGTGCAGAATGGCGATTCTCAAAGGGCGAATGTCACCAAAGGTAAGTTTCCGCGAAATCTCCACTTTCCTTTATTCGTAGCATGCATTATTACTGTCCACACCTCCCAATTTATAGCTTAAACTAGGTAGAACATTTTTGCCTAGGGGGATCCAACTCATAGTTCCGGGTAGAAGTAATCTTCGCTCAGGTTGCTTTTTGTAGCTTAACCCAGGTAGAACCTTTTCACCTAGGGGGACCCAGCTCATAGTTCCGGGTAGAAGTACTCTTCGCCTAGGCTTATTTTTCGTAGCTTAACCAAGGTAAAACCTTTTCGCCTAGGGGGATCCATCTCATAGTTCCGGGTAGAAGTACTCTTCGCTCAGGTTGCTCTTCATAGCTTAACCGAGGTAGAACCTTTTCGCCTAAGGGGATCCAGCTCATAGTTCTGGGTAGAAGTACTCTTCGCCCAGGCTTGTTTTTCGTAGTTTAACCTAGGTAGAACTTTTTCAAACCCTGGTTACGTTTCCTTTCGGTAATACAGGGTACCAACCCCCGGTTACATTCCTTTGCAGTAATACAGGGTGCCAACCTATGGTTACACTTCTTTTAGTAACACAGGGTACCAACCCCTGGTTACATTCCCTCTCAGCGATAAAGGGTGTCAATCCGTGGCTATATTCTCTCTTAGTAATACAGGGTGCCAACCCCATGTTACATTCTTTCTCACTGATACAGGGTGCCAACCCTTGATTATATTCCCCCTTAGTGATACAGGGCACCAACCCCTGGTTACATTCTTTGTTAGTGATACAGGGCGCCAACCCCTGGTTACATTCGTTCTCAGTGATACAAGGCGTCAACCCCTGGTTACATTCCCTCCAAGTCTTTCAACCTCACTCGTAGGGGACACACTTCCTAGCTTGAGTCAACCGTATTCATTTTAATAGGAGATGCACTCCCTAATATGAGTCATTATTCTAAGGAGATGCAATTCCTAGTTCGAGTCCTTCAATCTCACAGCCATTCCAATGATACCCATGGGACACGCACCTCTTAAGTCCAAGTTATATCAATTTTATACCTAAGATAAAAACATCCTTTTCGGAGCCTTTAGTTTCATTTTTGGATCTTTCAAATAAAATAAGCTGACCTACAGTTTTACCCAATAACTCGCAAGATTTTCTCAATGCCAAACTGGGGCAGAAAATTTTGTTTGTTTTGTTTGTCTTTGATGGCTTTGCAGGCCCTGCCGTAGAGCATATGTTGTGACGATTAAAGCTTGCAGTTTCAGCTTTCTCATCATAATAAAGAAGTTTCCGGTCACAAGATAGTTGGAGTTAGCTTGGATAATGTGTCAGCAGCCCAGCTTCTCGAGTTTCATTTTCCCGAACTCTGATCCGGAAAGCAAGCAATCGAGAATGGGCCATGATCCTTTTCTCAAAGAGCATCAAGATCCAATCTAAGGTCAACACAAGCGAGCAGGTCAAGAATCAGGATTTGACTCCACAAGACACATAGATTAGGAATTTTGTAACTCTTAGTTTCCAGACATATGTAGTTCTTTCTCTTATCCTTTTGATGCAAGCAACAAGTAGCAGTAACAGCAGCAACAACAGTCTTAAATCTAGTGTCTGGTAGTCCCAGCTACCAAATTTTTCCAGAACTACACTGACCTGATTCCTCTAAATAAGGATATGTAGGCTACCTTGGAAGCAGGGTTCGGTCACCATTTTAAAAAAATGCTTTCATTGGAGTAATATGTGAGCAAAAATTAGCCATGACATTCACTTTTCTTTGCACGAAAATCTTCATGTTCTCGAGCAAAGAGGGGCAGCTGTGAATACCTAATTTTTGTACTATTTTAACACCTCCTAAAGTCATTAGTGTTTTGTTGCTTTAATTATATTTCCCAATTTTTTGTGTCTTTGATTGCATATTTCCTATCATAAAAATACCAAAAAATAGTTCTTTCTTTATTTGTGCATTTTAGGAATTAACTAACTATTCAATTGGTGAATTAATCTAGTTAATTGATCATTTGAATAAGTTACTTACTTAATTTGTTTGTTTGTGTAAATTTAGTTTAATAAGTAGGATTAAGAAAGAAATTGGGCCAAATTTGAAAGAGAAAGTGGCCAAAAGTGCAAGATAAGGGGCTACCTTTGAAAGGGTCCGGAACGACGTAGTTTTGCCTCAAAACTACGTCGTTTTATTAAGTGACCCAAGATCAAATCTCACCCATTGATCACTCATTGATCTAATGGTCCGTATTTGATCTCTCAAGAGGTATTTAAAGCCTCAAAAATCTGAAAATTTTCCTCATTTCACCCATAACTCTTTCTCTCTTCTCTCTCTTCTCTCCACCGCCGCCGGAAATCACCCATCGGCGGCGGACCACCTCCAAACACCTCCAAATTAACACCATACAATCTCCACAACCTCTTCTTCCCATATCTCCAAACCAATTCCTTCAAAAAACCCTCAAACTCCTTGAATTTTAGATCTAAGAAACTTTAGCCACCACTTTTTTGCCCAAAATCTTAAAGTTCCGGCCACTACCACCCCACAATACCTACATCAACGGATAGAGCTCATCAAGACCTACCTATTGATATCAATTCCATCCCAAAAATCCGGCAACTAAAAATCCGGTCAAATTTCGGCGACCACCCCGAACCCCCATTTTAGCTATTTTTCGGCTTCAAGCATACTTGTTAGGTATAATCATCATCTCTTTAATTAATTTCTGATTTTTTTTTATTTTAGTAGATTAGTTTCTATTTTTTTATTTTTTCTGTTTTGGTTATTTCTTGTTAATTAGAGTTTCAAGTTAGGTTTATTTAATTAGCTATCTCTATTTAGTTTAGTGGTTTGTTAGATTCGTTATTGATTTAAATATGATCTTTAGTGTATTAATTAAATCGTTCACTTAGTTAGTCGATTATTTAGTTGTTGTTAGTCGTTGTTCGATTATTAACGATGCTCGTTCTGTTTTGAGAATTAGTTTGTGAATTTAGTTATTTGTTTAGTAATTAGTTTGCACAAATCCAATTCATTCCCATCAAGTTGGTTTTAATACTTAGTTCAATTACGTTTTTAGTCTCGTCTATGCTTTGTCAGTTCATAGTTGTCCAAGTTTGATTTGTGTTGAGCAAGTAGCTTGTTGTTGATGTTTAAAATCTGAAGTTTAGTTTATTTTATCACAAAATAGGGTAATAGTAGCTTACTTTTACTAGTAGGGTGGCTGAAAGGATATTTTTTCTCCTTGCTTCTGACACAGCAGATTTTCAGGTTGTCCTTTCACCTTTGGGACAGACCTTGAACAGTGTTTAGCACACAAAGTCAGTCTTTTGGACAGATTTTTGGTGAAACAAAATCTGTCCAAAAATCTAACTTTATTTGCCTATTGAAAGGGCTGTTTTTCTCCTATAAAAAGGACTGTCTTACACTTAGAATGCAGAGTTCCTTACTCACTGAAAAGGGGGACACTCTATCTTATACTTAAACACATCTTGGAGAGTTGCAAAAAAGAGATATATCTTTGAGAAAAATCAGCAGCTTAATACATATAACAAGCTGAAATTTCAGTATTTTGTGAGGTTTATTTGAGTGCAAAAAACCTTGAGAAAAATAGAAAGATCCCTTAGGCAATTTGTGAAATTGATAGCTACCAGTTTCAAGCATTTTTGTTGAGTTTTCTGGGTTGTCTTAACACTTGAGTTGCTGCTGTTTCTACTGTATTTGTTGCTGAGTTTTTTTGTTGCTGCACTGCTGTATTTTATTATTCTACAAACCAGGTAACTTTCAAATTCTTATATTGCAGATTCTTGATGATAATAAGAAGGATTTGATCCCGGTTTGATTGATGGAACATATTGGATCTGATTTTTGTTTCAAGATGAATGTTATATTAGTATTATCATTATGTAAATCTGTTAAAGATTAGTTAAATTATCATTTTCTTCTTTATATATGTGATTGAAATTGCATTCTGTTAAGATTACTTAGTTTGAGAAAAAGATAAAGACCCCACTTTTAACCATGTTTGTTTAGTTTGGGCTCTTTTTTCGTGAGTTACTTTCATGGTTCATGTATAATTATCTAAGAAAGACTTCTAACTTCAAATATTTTGATGCTTTAAATTATAGTCAACATAATGTTATACTTAATATAGTTCTTCTCTTTAGCATTGAAGTATTACCATTTTTTATAGTTTTTATATTTAGTCATGATTTTTATGTTGTTAATGAGTGTAGTTGGATTAGTGCCATGTTGATGTAGATGAGTAGAAATATTATGTTAGTCTTTAAGAAATAAGTTGGTTAAGAAGATAAAAGATAATAATTAGCATGTAAGTTTTTTTTATGAAAAAAAAATAATTTTTAGTTTGGACATCAATGTAAGAAGCAATTTGGGCTTAGAAAAATACTTGTTATTTTGTGTTGTCTCGGTCATCGAGGCACTTAAGCAACATGGGCCAAATAAGCTAAAATTTGTAGGCCCAATGACAATACAAAGTAAGATGGACATTTTCTTTAAAACCAATAAATTATCTTTTGTTAAATAAAATAAGTGGCCCAATACCATAAAAGTTTAACATAAGTTTATCCGGGTTTAAAGTCTTGCATTAGTGAAAATTATTTTTAATAATAATATTATTTTTTTCAGTCGAACAAGTAATAAATATAAAAAAAGAAGCGCTTTTTAATTAATTTAAGCGATAAGCAATTTTAGGCACGTTTGAGATGTAGACCATGTGTTCATACACGGTCCTTGGTCGTTATTATTATTATTTTTTTTTAAATAAAGTAGTCATGTGTGCATTCCCGCTCCTTGACTCTTCAATATTAATTGTATTTAAACTATGTGTACCGACACGCTCTTTGTTTTAATACATATAATCAAATAAGGACCTTGTGTGCTTGTACGCTCCTAGGCCAAAATTATTAATTATTAAGCGGTACTAGACAATAGTAATTTAAGGCAAATAATATACACTTTATCCAAAAATAATTCAAGCCAAATTTTAGTCAATAAAAGCGATCGTGCTAGAACCACGGATTCGGGGAATGCCTTTCACCTTCTCCCCGGTTAACAGAATTCCTTACCCGGACTTTGTTTTCGCAGACCAATAATAATAGAGTCAAATCTTCCTTTGATTAGGGATTCGAATAAAAGGTATCTTGGAACACCAATAAAAATCAATTTCAAGTGGCGACTCTATAAATAAAATAATCCCTACTCAATTTTGTCGCTTTAATTGGAAAAACCCTTTAATCCACACAATATTACCTTTGCGGGTAAAAAAAGGGGTGTGACAAAATTATTATTAAAAAATACAATAGAGATATTAATACGACCGATAAGAAGTAGAAATAGTAAAATCATATCCAAATAAAAAGTATTCTTGCAGTGACTTAGTAATTAATATTGAATATATGGGATAATATTTAATGGGTAGGGTATTGAACTTATTACTATTGATATATGGATAATTAACTAAATATTAAGTATACGATTTTTGGATTTTCGGATATCCAAAAATTTGAAGTACCAAATCCAATATCCAATCCGAAATCCAAAAATTTTAAAAATTAAATCCAAAATTCAATCCGTAATCCGAAAATCCAAACCAAAAATTCAAATAATTCGAATTTCGATTTGGATTTCGGGTTTGCCCAAACTATGCTCACCCCTAGACAAATGTTTAGAGTTTAGTTAGTAGAGATTAGAAATCCATCACTGAATCCAAATATATATTTGCCGCATGACTCTTGCAATTTTGTATACAAATCATATGCGGAACTAGAATTTTGAATTTATAAGTTTTAGATTTTAGAAAAGATAATTTAATGGATTCTGAATAATATACATATTAATTGAAGTTTTTAAACATAAATACAATAATTTGAACCAAAACTACTAATTCTATCGAACAAGTAAAATTGTAGCTCCACCCCTGACTTGTTTTATGAACGAACTAAGTAGTACCCTGTCCTAAAATAGTCATTACTGTGTGTGCTTTGAGTGTCAAATGAATTGATCTTTTATTACTCGTTGGTAATAAGTACATAACTAATTTTTTGAATTTAAGGTAACAGTCACAGGATTATCTTTTCTGATAAACGGGTAAGGCCAGGGCCGGCTCAATGATATTTGTGGTCTAAATCAAAACTTCAATGAGGGGGCCCTAAGATTTTTGTTGTAGAAGAAAACTCATAATTTTATTTGAAATTTATTTTGTTCGCTTTTTGAGATGCGAAATTATTAATAATTTATTTATTAAAACTCAGATTCATATTTTCTAGTTGACATATTAAAACTCTAATAAATAACTAAAAAGACAATCTATACTTAAAACGAAAATATATCAAAAAAATTTAAAAATAGATACAAATAATAAGATATAGAACAATCAAACCTGATTCAACAAATACATAACTTGATAAACTTTTGCTACTTCAATATTCTTGATAGAACGCCAAAAAACTTGAGAACAAATAAAAAAGATGGTACTTGTGTTTCTGCTATTTTATTTTGTGATAGTGACTCAATGAGATTGGAATGTAGAGAAGGCCAAAGGAACAATAGAAAAGTAAAAGTTAATAGACTTTTTGCAGAGAAAGATAAAAAGAGATAAAAAAATATGGGCCAATTTATAATAATGAAGGTACATAAATGAGGCAAGATTGTGAGACGTAGCAGTGGATCCCAAAAATATATTCGTTTTCTAATTGTTCTCCAACGGGCCTCTTTCCTTAAAACTTGCATTTTTTTTTTCAAATACTTAATATTCTTTAAAAAAAATTGAATAATACAATAAATGTTAGAAAAATTTGGGGCCCCCACAAATAGGGGCCCTAAGCCATTGCGGGCCCTGGGTAAGACATGAGAATAAATGATATACTGGCTTTGCACCATACAAACTCATTAGATTCTTTTAATGTACAATGCTATTTGCAAGAGAGAAAACTTATAACGGGAAGGAGTTAATTACTCAGATAATTAATCAATTATTTAAAATTACTTAGCAAAGTTATATTTTTTTTATTTGTAACAAAAAAAGTCAATTAACTATTTTAATAGCACTCAAAAAGTTATTTAACTATATTCTCAAACTTTTGATGGCCAAATATTTATTTTACCCTCTATAGTATTAACCTTTATCTTTTTAAATATTCTTTTAATATTATAAAAATTTTATTTTATTTTATATTATGGACTTACCATATAATAAATATATCTTATTTATAAAGTGAAAAAGAAAAAATAATATGTATAATGTTGGAACAAAATAGTGGAGCAAAATTTTCAAGCACACAAAATGTATATTATAAATATACCTCTATTTGAACAATTATTATTTTTATATTATATGCATGAAATATATCCTTTAAAAGCTTTTATTGTCTTTCATTCTTAATTGTGTAAACAAAATTTTGAGTTTTTGTTGTTATTATTAAAGTTATTCAAATAAATTATTCTAATTAAATTTTTTACTGCGTTCAACTATTTTATTCATCAATTTCAGGCGCTTTAACTTTTATTCTATAACTCAAACATAATTTTTAATATAATATTTATGTGATAAAAAAATTACTCATCTAAATAAGGTGTACACAAACGTTAAGACTAGTTAGGAGTAATAGTTTAAATAGAGGGTGAAGAGATTGGATTAGTTTCAATAGCATCTGACAAATTGAGCCAAATTCGCCGTAAAATCAGCGGCCCGTTTATAATTTACACGATCCAAAGTTCAAATGACACCGCATTAATCCTAAAGAATATTCTCCTACTGTTGTAGTCCGAGATTGCAAACTATATTTATGTTCTTTTGAGTAGTCGCGACTGAAAAATACCAAAAAACATTAATTTAGTTGCAGTCTTAAACTGCAAAATGTAGGAAAATATTTTTTTGGGATTAATCCGGCATCATTTTGAGTGCTATATAAATAGTTAAGTGACTTTTCTATGACAAACAAAAGAAATATAATTTTACTAGGTAATTTCAAATAGTTGAATGACCATTTGAGTAATCGACTCGAACTAAAAGTCCCTATGAACATATATTCTACTCCTGTGTTTTTTCCTGAGCATACTATATCATAAAAATTTACATTCTTTTTTTGAAAATAGTCTAATCAAATAAAGATGTCTTTCTCACTATAATCCTATATTGAAATTACTGTAATCACATATAAATATCTTTCTCACTATAATCATTTGTATGCTGTATATATACATTTACATTTTGCTAAATCAATATGTATACTCACATGTATTCCTTTTTTGGTATAAATAACTACAGAAATGAAAACGAAGGAAAAAGAAAAGGGAAAAATGTTTTGCTTGTTACCCAATTTTTCTAGCTTCAAAAGTGCTCCTTGTGAAAAACAAATCTTGTGGATGTCTTATAAGTCAATACTTTTGATAGCTTCTTCAACTCCTTGGCTAAAACAGGCGTCCCACAATAGAAAACTCCTGCATCATTTATCTTGTTAGTAAGGCCTACCTTGATATCTTTTAGTCTCTAATTTTCCCTTGTTTTTTTTAAAGCTATGTTGCTCAGACACTCTGAAAATATAGTCGGGTGTGTGCCGGATCCTTCAAAAGTAGTATATTTTTGGAGGATCCAACACGGGTGCAGCAGCAGTTTGGAAAGTCTGCGCAACATAGTTCTTAACTCTTAAGTACTGCTTGTCCGTTTTCCTTTTTCTTTTCCTGTTTGAGTTATACAATCACTTTACTATAAAATAACTGAAGGTAAATTACTCTGATATTCATTAAGCGATAACTTGATAAAAATGGTAAATAACTTGCTGTAATAAGTTAAAGTAAGTTAACATTATAAAACATCTTTAATAGTGTCGGTAGATATTGTTACATCATAAGATTCTGCTACGAGCTTGCAATGCCTTTGATTATTTATCTTTATAGTTTCTTTATTAGCCTCTATTTTTGGTCATATTCATTGTCAAAAGGTTGGATTATATTGAAGACAAGTTATGCTAGGATTATGCTGGTATTATTCATACTGACTGTTTGGTATGTTATATTAATCCAGAGATTGTTAATTTTACTGATATATCCTATGATAACTTATTTTGGGATTACTATTCTACCCTCTGGCAGGTGTAAGCTATTCCGGTATTATTTTTAATCCTAAGATAACTTATCCCAGGATTAGTAACCAAACAAGGGATAAGGCGGTACTAAATTTTTATTCCAAAATTATTTTTGGTTATCCATTATATCAAACGACCCCTTGGTTTGAGGTTGTGACAATTTCTTACCTACTGTTGAAAAAGGATGCTTGGAAGCTATTCTGTTGAATACTTCTTTCCACTTGGGCCTTGCAAAATGTGTCTTCACCTGCATAGTCTAAAGTGAGTACTTGGTGGAAAATGTACCAGTCCAATTGCACTCTACTCTTTGCTGTTGTATGATTGAACTATATTCTTAAAAATAAATTCCAGCCTCGCCGAATCTTTAAGAAGCTTTGAATGAGGGTAGTAGTGATGGAATATGGATCATACCCGAGTGCCAGAAACGATGTCAACACCATGTTTGGCATGGTTAAGTGCCTGAAGCATGGTGATTAGAGTGGACCTCGCGTCATCTTTATCATAAACGCTTGTCAAATAATTGTGCATCTCTATCTGACCCTGTTTCATTGCAGCCAATTGGTAATAAGATTGTCAAACTACAATACTAATAGACCATAGTAGAATCATTAATCAAAAGAGAAAAATTGGTGTAGCTACTATTAAGGACATTCATTGATGATTATTATGTACTACCTTGTGATCTATCTCTGCAACTTCATTCATGACTCCTTTAAACCACTCGAACGATCCAGGTTCTCTAGTAACCCAATAAAAATATGCATTTTTGGTCTTCTGTAATTTCTTTCTTCCACTTGATGCCACACTTGAAGTTGCAACACTTCTCCAGCTATCATATGATGAAGTGATCTCAGTACTAGAATCCTGAAGTTAATGTTTTGACTAAGATTAATACCACATGTTTACTTATTTAACAAGAATAAACAAAGAAAACTAAAGGATGAGTACCACATTGTCTTCTGTTCTTGAATTGTTTAATAGATCCTTCAAGATACTTATAAAAGGTGTAGCTCCAATTCCAAGTCCTACAAGAAGTAAGACATCGTAATTTTGATAGTCTTGTGCTGGGGCACCATACGGTCCATCAACAAGCAATCGAGGTAAACTGCATCGTAAATAAGTCCTTTAGACATATTGACAAGGGAATGGCGATTAAACTTTACATGTCAAATAACATTGATGAAGTACCTTCTTTGATCAACATCTTCAAATTCTTTGAACTTAGCTCGACCAATTACACATGCTGAACTGTTATCCTCGGTGAATACTCGCTTAAGTTCAGCTGTCCAGTCACCTACAGTGCGTATGTGAACACTGAGGTAGTCGTCTCCTGGTGCAGATGTTATAGAAAATGGATGCCTGGAAAAATAGTAAGATTGATACTTAATTACTGCTTGTGTATATATAATCAGCTTAATACAGGAACGAACTCACACACCATTCAAATGAGGAGATTGTTGGGCATTGCAAGAATATGTACTGCCCACTCTTGTATTTGAAACCATTTGGTTTTGATATGATCAAACTGAGAACGTCTCCTGGAAGTACAGAAACCTGTATAGGTAGAAAAACCAATTCTTCATTTGTTTCCTTCTATCCTTTTTATTTCTTAAATTCTCTACTAGATGGAAAGCTAATGAGCTGATATTTCAAGTTACCTTAAAAATCTTAACTCCGAAGTATTCTGATCTGCATTTTCTGAAACTCCTCTCTGCAGCATACAGGAGCAACGGAATGGAGATGTACATCCATGTCTGCAACAATCATGTGCAACAAATATTGAACATTTAATCATAGATAAATGAAAAGTAATTTGGTGCTTCATATATATATATATATATATGTGTGTGTGTGTGTGTGTGTACTGAATATATTCATAATTGTGCTTACTGTTTTGTGATACCATTGGTGGTCCAAGAACAGGAATATTCCATGTATTAGTAGCAATACATAAACCATTGCGAGAAGGTGATGAGAATACCAAAATGCGTTAAAGCCTGTTAATCGGTTGAGAGGAGGTGGCAGCTTCACCAAATTTCTCCTGAATCGTCGTGATGCTAATGTGAAAGTAATTGTCATCAAAATTACCATACCAATACCTGTGATGCCTTCAACACCAGTCAAAAGGCTTTTATAACTAGGCTTCACGTTGTCAAAATGAGACGATATAAGTGTAAATTTTTCTGTAGATGAGTTAACCAGACGGGGAAAATCACACGCTAAATGATTCCCCGCGTGAAGTACTACTCCAACTGCTATGGCAAATGCAATAATCTGCCAATTGAAATGACATAGTTCAGAAGAAAATTGTGTTCATTATAAACTTCAAGAGTACTAATATTGGTGAATTTGTTCTGTCTCACCTTGTGAAAATTGATGTTATCGTCGAAAGGGATAAGTAATCTGGATCTTGTAGACCTTAGCTTAGTTAATGTGTTACGACAAACCGGTAAAAGGATGAGTGCCATATTTAACTTGAGAGTCTCTGCAGCACCTTTAGCTATTGGCAAGCAATATCCCATAACTTGGAATGGTGCCCTTTGCCTATACTGTAAGAATTTCCATGTGAAAAGTCCGGCCATTGTTATCATCCATAGCAATAGAATCCAACCTCTTTGCCAGTTCTTTAGTACAAGACATTCGAGGGTGCAGCTCGCTCTCTTTATTATGTCTTTCGGCTTAAGGGATCCTGAGTTTTGACTACATCCAACACTTGGTGTGCTTAAAGATCTGCTGTAATTCATGTAATTGTCCCTTTGCAGAAGAAGTGCTTCCAACTGCCATAACTGAAAGAAAAGGTGAATGAGGTACAATTATCAAATGTGTCCGGCTACAATGATGTTACTGATAAACTAAACTACAACTCAAATGATACAGTTCCTCTGTCTCCCCAGAATGAAAGAAGTGATTTTTGATTTCTTGATCTGTTAAAATTAGTTTTTGTTGCTCATGCGCTTCTTTGTTAGCCTGATGCTTAATTTTATCTTTTAATGCCTATGATCAAACTATCTCCTTTAACTTGATCGAGACATACATGTGATTGGACTAATAATTTGTGTTCCTGAAAATTCATTGTATTATGACATTTTATTAAGCTTAGCAGAACCAGAAGCAGCTGCTTTATACTTTAATTATTTCTGTAATGCTTAGTTTAAGTAAGAAGTGGAAAAAGTTCCATTCCCAAAACGAATAAAGATTGTCTCAAAAAGTTTCAATCAACGTCTCAATTCCAAATCAGAATACTTTTGGTGTTCTGACTGATATAATGTGGTTGGTCATCCAATATTGGATCTGCGGTCCGAGTAATTTGGACATAAGTTTTTGTTTGGGCAGCAAATAGTCAGGTCACCAACTTTGTTAATTAGTTTTTGAAAATAGTTTAAGGGGAGGAAGTAAGAACAGAAAGATAAGAAGATCAAGAATTTGGTACCTCAATGTAACCAAGATCTTCAGGGTCTAATTCCTCCATTATTAAAAAAGCATAATCTTCTGCACGTTCCTTTAATCTGGACAGCTTATTTGCCGAAGCACTCAGCATTATTAGCTGTTGGAAGAGCAAACAGAAAAAGATAATATTAGAAACTTCTAAAGATATCGTTGCAGTATTAAACAGAGTTAAATTCAGTATAAACAATATTCAAACAATCAAATCATTTAAAAACTAAGGGCATATAAATTTCTGCACCAAGCTGATATTAGTAACGTGGAAAAGAAGGCAAATAACCTATTTGAATTGGTCATATACTCATATTAATTACAAGCTTATATAATATCAGCGAATAATTGTATTCTCGAATATAGCCTTCTCTATACCAAGTTTTTCTGTTTTTTGACAAGTACTACGAATAGTATAAGGAAATTATAAAATTTTAACCTCTTTTTGTAAATTGAGAAGTTACGATATGATAACCTTACCTCTTGAACTTCATCTCTGGTAATCCTTCCATCTCCATTGCTATCAGCCCTATAATGAGACGTACATGCAACGTGAGCAGTTGAATAAAACATAAATTGGACGACAACAATAAATAAAAATCACAATTTATCGATTATCAGTATTTATCAGACGGATGCCTTTAGAGTTAATATAACATTCTATAATAAGTTAAACTACACTAATCGTGTAAAAAGATTTGAACTATCAGTATACTTAAATAAAATAAAGAGTGCACAAACATGTCAAAGAAAATCTGAAGGCGAGCGTCGAAGCTCTGGTCAGAAATCTGCAACCAAAAATCATGAAGTTCTGATTTCGTTATCTTCGCCGTCTTTTGATGTCGTCGTCTCGCTAGTGCATCAAAAACTCCCACCGCAAACTCTTTCGAATCCTCCATTCCTGCACCATGTACCACCACCCTTACACATTTGTTGATGGAATGGAAAAAATGGCAAATTTAAAATCAAGATTTTGAAGTTAATAAATTATATTGTTTCTATGGGGATATATTAATTTGCTCCATGAAGTTCGCTATACAATGAAATCTTTTGAGTTCTACATACAAGTAATATTGAAGGTACTATGCTTTTCATGTTCTTGTAATTTTTCCTGTAGAAACGAAGCTAAAGATAATAGGATACAGTCTCTTCATTTCATTTTACTCTGACATTTGACTGTGCTTTAAAAAAGAAAGACAAAATTTTAAAATGTTTAATTTTAAACATGTTATGACATTTCTATGAATATAAGAGCATGATAAAATGGGAAGTTCAAAGTCTAAAATTCTTTTAACAAAGTTGAAAGAGAGGAGTGTACACAAAATGAAACTGATAAGTACTCCAACCATCCCAATTAATGTAAAAGTGTTAAGATTTCGAGAGTCAAATAAATCTTTACCATGATCTTTTCATATGTTTTTTTTTATATATATTTTGAATTTTTAGTTATTGTGACTTATAATATTTTTTTTACATAGTTTTCAAATATATAAATTTTATCTCAAAAAATTTAAATATTCTATGTCTAAATTCACGGAGAAATTTGAATCTAGAGAGAATAGTTATTTTGATAGCATTCATGTCATTTACGTGAACTGAAATTTCGAACGTACCGATGCATTCACCAAAATCTTCTCTAGCAAGCAATCCCTCCTTAGCCAAAGCATTGAACCGAGCCTCAACTTTTTCCCATAGCACATTATCTTCAAATTCTCCAGTACTTTTCTTGCTTATAAATCTCAATCCTCCAAGCGCGTGCTGAGCACTCGATTTATTTCTCACTAGCTTCAATTTCGATTTCATCTCTTCACGTATCGATAAAATTGTCTGCTCACTATTATCATTAATCCGAGTACAAAAAACGTGATCATTATCCACGTCGGATATTGACGTCAGTGATCCCGTTGAAAATCTCCGGCGAATTTTGGTACCGGCGCCGGATGTTCTAGAAACTTCTTCACCTCCAGCGGCTTTTGTATTATTGTGCGATGAATTAGCCGGCGTCGGCATTACATTACACACAACGATCGAATTATCGTCCAGCTCTACCGTGATTTCAACTAATTCCTCGTCATCGTCGTTGTTGTTATTGTTGTTTCTGTGCAAATCGTTGAGGAAAATCGGCAACATTGCAGCTCGGTTGAAATCGCGACAGTTTGCCGTCGCCGGCGTTGAGTCCTCCGGCAAGTCAAAGTTCCGGCTGTAATTCGATCGCTTTGAGCTGCTTCCGAAAGAGGAAGAACTCAAAATTGATACGAGCTGCTGCATTTTAGGAAACTACAGGTACCTAACTGTAATCTGTAGTGAAGACTGTAACTGCTAATTATATATATATATGCCCATTTCCTTAAGCTGTAAATTTGTACTCATCGGCCTCTCAATTCTTTGGAGAGAACTCTTAATTTGAAGGAATGTCTCCAACCTTTTAATTGTAGAAGAACCCCTTCAGTATGGTTGAGGTATGCATGGTATATTTATATAACCATGTCAGACATGAATATATAATAAATATATGAAGTAGAATATAAGAAATGAAGAAATAAATGTGAAATTATACTATAAAAATTTTGAACTTTGTGGTATCAAACGTGACATAAGATTTGAATCATAAAATACTATTAAAGAATAAAATAAAAGGTTTAAATTTAATTATTTTCAAATTTGGAAAGGAATGATTCTTTTTTAAAATAGACTAAAAAGAAAATAAAATTATGAAACCCAGAACGAATGATGTAAATATATTATTGGTGTAAAGATTTTAAGATTTTCAGCATTTAATTACTCATTATACCGGTCTATTAGTGAACCATCTCTCAAGGGATTGTGAAAGTGTTAAAATAATGAGTTCACATATAATATTTGTTAAGATGTTAGTAGATTTTAACATATATATATATATATATATATAGAAAATTATGGGTTCAGATGGACTTGCATGTTGCAGCTAAAGGACTACATCCGCCCCTGACAAAAACCTAATACAAACTGAGAGACAGATGATATGTAGTTATATAGATAGGTAGGTAGACGTTGTACAATTACTACTACATATACACTTTGTTTACCCTGAAAATCGGATAACAATTGAATTTGTAAGTGGTTTTAAAGATATGTGATCTATCTTGATACAAAACGATAAATTAGATTATAATTGAAATAAGTAATGCAAAAGTAAATGCAAACCATACAAATTAAGCGGTCTTAGCCCTAAAGAATTGATCACCCTCGAGCCTTAGTGCTTTGATCGATATCAAGACAAGATAGACAAGAACTTAAAGAAAATAATATTAACTTAAAGAGAATAACAACGTATTGCTTTGGGATGTGAGTTACAGTGTGTTCAATAAATTATCAGACCTCCTTTATACAGTAGAGGAGTCCTACTTTAGGTATAATTCTATAAAAGGTAAAAAATCTCTTGATTTGCTGATTGTCGGTTCCTTATTGATACGTGCCGAGATTCTCTCCGCAATATCCGACCGATCATGAATATTTCGGTCTTCTGTTAGTTATCTAAATAATATATCTCCGAGCTCGTTAGAGGCTAAGGTCGACACTGGACTCACCGCTAGTCGAAGACAGGCGTTCCGACCTCGGGTCCTAGCTCGGTGGGACTCGAGGTCGATCGTCATTCCTTGGTTGCCACGTTTCAAACCTAATCTACCAAGTCATAGGCGAGCTAGATTTTGACCGTATACAAATAGTCCCCTCAATTTTCGGAGAGTAGATGACGAGGAATGACATGATCTTCCAATCGTGACTTCGATATTTTGTGACAGAAACGACAAAATAGTCGAAACGTCTCGTCAGTCAAGTCTTAATGGCATTAAATGCTCGTGAGTTGCCGGTCGGCCATTCCCAGATGTGAATAGTCACTGGGAAGCTATAAATACCCCATCATTAGTTCATTCAAACTTTACTTTCAAACCTTCTAACCTCGTACCTTTAGAAATTTCAACACTTCCAAGCATTAAATTTCTAGTTGTTCTGAAATCCTTTTATAAGAACTTCAGCTCTATTTTTATCCCAAACCATCAAGCTTAATCTTTTAACTTCCTCTATTTTTTTTCATTTATCAAAGAAATAGTGAAGAATTGAAAATCCGTTCCCCAACAAGAAATTCTCTCTGCCTCGTGACTGGCTGTAGAGGAAAACATTTCGTCTGCTGCTACCAAGGAACCGACACCGGAACCTCCTCTGAAAATATTCATCCCTGGGGGGTGCCTGACTGGTGCTGATTTTAAGATCGAGAAGCCCTCATCGGTACCGGGTCGATGTGAGACGGTCTCGAGATATATCTGCTCGATCACCGAGGACGCCCTCTCCGAGGTCAAAAAAGATTGCAACTGGGCTAATAAGCACGTGGTGGTCCCCAAGCCCGAGGAAGCCATCACTACCCACGTGGAGGGATTTTTAAGTGTTTACACTTATCCCTTCATGTTGGGTCCCTTGTACCCGGTCATTATTGCCTTCTGTAAGAGGTACGAGGTGACCCTTGGTCAAATTCACCCTTCTTTTTGGAGGATAGTAATTCTCCTTCATTTTTTTGTAAGCAAAATCGAGGGGTATACCTTCCCCCTCGACTATCTCATGTGCTTATATAGTCCCCGACTTTATCAAGGGGGACTAATCAAGCTTGCTCGTCGGGCCAGTAAGGCCCCGTTTTGGAGCATTGACGAAGATCGGGATCGAGGTTGATTAGGCCGCATTATCTGAGTGAAGACCTCTAATTTGATCCCAGTCAAGCATATTCCATTTCCTGCGAAGTGGAACATGACACGTAAGTATAATCTTGCTTTCAAGATTTTGTTCATCGCTCTTCCTTTTCCTCCATTCTCATCGATGTTTTGTGGTGGTGCAGTTGTTTCTCGGATGCCGGATGCATTTTCTCGAATCAAGGAATGAGTAGAGGGCATTGCAACACAAAGGCCCTATTTCGAGTGTTCGTGGTGCGAGATTTCGAAGGCCCGATGGGAGTCCCGCTCGCATGATGAGATTTATCTTAATTGGCATTTGATTTTCTTTTTGCGTTGTTGAGTTCTTACTCGTATTATTTCTTTTGGCAGGTTTATCAAAGGATGTCGCAATGAGGCCTCCGTCCGGTGATGCCGATATCCATACCGAACCATCTGCTCCGAGGCAGGATAAAGAGAAGAATAGAAAAAGGGCTCCGAGTTCTCCAAGCTCTGAGAAGAATAAGGCAAGGAAAAGATTGGTGCGTAAACCCAAGGAAAGCACCAGTGCTAGATCAGTGTCTCCGGACTCACTCTATCGATTGAGGGATGAGTCCGATGGGGAAGGAGAAGCCTTCGTTCTGGTGGCCAGTGTGCCGCCGCAGCTCGAAGGGCAAGGGGCCTCCAAACTAGAGGGAGGCGAGGTCGATCTTCATCAATTCGGGGAGGCCGAGGAAGAGGCAGGAACTGAAGCTTCCTGGGATGCGGGCAAAACCCCGTAGGAAGCACTTGGCCCGATAGAGATTTCCGAGTCACCCTCATTCATAGAGTCGATGTTCAACGAGGCCCAAGGTGAAAAAGAACACCCCATAGAGGGGGCCCATAGAGAGAACGACCCCTTCCGCGGTTTTTTTGACGGCGTGGATTCGGCGGCCACGGAGGACACCACCGGATTTGGCGATTTAGAGATACCGAGGAAGATCTCACCCTCTGAAGAAAGCGGGCCTTCTTCGAGCCCGAAATTGGTCGATCGATTCCCTGCCCCAAGTGCTAATCCAAATCAGAAGCGATCTATTGTTATCTCCCTTCCGGAGTATGCCCGAGTCCTCTCCTCCCCGGTAGGGGTGGCTAGTTATCTTTGGTGTTTGGTGACCGAGGATGATCAAGCCAAGATGAACGAGGTAGATGTACCATGCCCTTTTAATGAAGCACAACAGGCGCTGAACCGGGTAACTTCATGCTTTCCTATGTGATTTTTTGATTTACACTTAGATTATTTCGTAGATAACTTAGTGTTTCTCTTCGTGCTCGTAGGACTCGGTGCTTCATCATGAGACCTTTATAAGGTACTGGTACGAGCAGAAACAACTTGAAGCTGAAGTTTGAGAGCTCACAGAGAAGAGAGATGCCTTTAAACTTCTTAGCGAGCAGTTTGAAAGGGAACGTGTGGAGCTGGAAGTTGCTCGGAAGGTACATGCTAATTTGGTCGAGCAGGTAAATGTTTTTGAGGTTAGTGACGATGAATTTGATTCAGGAGACTAATGGTCAAAATTCGAAGGTCCAGCAAAAACGTGATCGGATTGACCAGTTCCGAGTTGAAATAGATATAGTCAAAGCTGAGACCGATGAATGGAGAGGCATAATGGATCGTCTGGCCTCATAAAAAGAGGTTGCTCGGGCACAACTAACTTTGGCTGAAATCCAACTTAGAGCGGCAAAGGAGAGGGCTGAGGTTCAGATCAAAAAGGTTGAGGAGCTCCAATCCTGGTTTGGTTCGGCTGTCTCATATCGAGAAAGTCTGGCCAATGAGCTTAAAACGGCCAAGTTAGAGGTCGTTGTGGTGAAAGTCGAAGCTGATGAAATGGTGGCCCAGTACAAGGTCGATGCCGAGGCGGCTGATAAGTGGTGATTTTGACTACTTATTAGCGCCTTTTTTTTTTCGTTTTAGTCCAAAATCGCTTAATTGTGTTGCTTAAAACTGATAAAATATGCTTAATTACAGGAATATTGGAAGATGAGCTCCAAAGATGAAATCCACTCCAAGAAGGAGTAATATGAACTTAAGGACAAACACATCACAAAAGCTCAAAGTGCGGTCCGTATAATACTATATGCGGTCGCATGTCATGATGCAATTCCATCAGAGAAGATTGCAAGATGCGGACCGCACATGAAATTATGCGACCGCAAAAACTAGGTAAAAGCCAAAGTTCAGAGAACCTGCATTTCAAGATTAACAAGAGTGCGGACCGCACAATTATTGTGCGACCGCATAAGAGCATGATGCAGCCGCAAAACAAATTTGTGCAGACCACAAAAGAGCATGGTGCGGCTGCAGACATATTTGTGATGTCCGCAGAAAGAGAGAAGTGCGGCCGCAGGTTTCCAATCCTGTCAGGCTGAAGCAAAGTACGGACCGCACATGGAATTGTGCGGCCGCAGAACCTCCGGAAGGGCATTTTTGTTCGAAAATTCCAGCACTGTATAAATAGAAGAGTTTCACATTTTTAGGATAAGTTTTGACACTAGTTGCTACAGTAGACGGTTTCTTTTACTCATTTTTAGTAGTTTTTGCTATTTTGAGCTTTTTGAATATTGATTTCATCATTTTAATTATCAATATGGGTTTAATTACCACTTCTTCTTTTTCTTCCAATTTAAGCATGAGTAGCTAGATTTTCACTAGGGTTGTGACCCAACCCTAGTGTGTAAACTTAATGGGTGTTTGATTTATTATTTGTTTATGGTTGGGTGTTGATTATCTAGCCTAGTTATTGCTTTTATGTGAAGAATTAATGGTTGTAAATATTATTTTATGCCTATTTGACTTGGTCTCTACTTGAGAAAGAGAGACTTAGTCTAGAAACACTTGGCTAGCAAGAAATTGGGTCAATCGAGAGATTGATAACCCCAATTAAAGGGTTGAACCTAGAGATAGTAAAACTCGACTTGAGCTTATTATCAACTATTTTGTTCAATACCCATTAGGACTTGAGAAATCCAAATTGGGCAAAATCACTCTCTGACCGAGAGGTATTGAGTGGGTACTTCGGTGTTGATAGCTATAATACACCCCGACCAATAAAACAAGCTTTAAAGTTTACAACTCATTAGGCGAACACCTAGGTGAAGGTCATAGTCCTAGGCCTTTTATATCATTTGAAAAACAGCCAAAAACACTTTCCTAGTTTAAATTCTTAGTTTGTAATCTCTGTTTATATTAGACCTAGAAACAACCCAAGTTTGTAGAAGTGCAATTTGAGATAATTCAAGCTCATACACTATAATATATATCCCTAAGACCCATTCATAGCTCCCTGTGGAAAATCGACCATGATTCCTTGTTGGGTATTACTATTGCATCGACCGTTTTCATATCCTCAAATAGAAGAGTGAAATTGGCAAATGTGTGAGTACTGTAGGTGCAATCATGGCAAACAACGAGCTCGGAAACATAACCGTGGGGGATGTGGATGTTGATGATGATGTAATAGATGAGGTCCCTCTTGAACCTCTAGCCAATAGACGAGATCGGCCGTCTCAAGATAATGTACCCGTTCCACCCCACCTCCATCACGAGCGGCTCAACACCGGGTGTTGTCGAATGAAGGGTATGCAAGTGCTATAGTCTCACCCCGTATTAGGGCGGACAACTTTCAAATAACTAACGCGATGCTCACTTTGCTCGAGTAACGATGGTTATTTACTGGTGCACCGGGTCAAAATGCATATAAACACTTGGAGGGGTTAGTTGATACATGTTGGGGGAGAAAACAAACAAATGTCTCAGAGGATGCTTTGAGGCTAAGGTTTTTTCCTTTCTCTCTACGGGGAGGGGGGAGCTTTAGATTGGTTGGAACGTTTGCCAAATCATTCCATTCATACTTGAGATGAACTAGCAGAGAAATTTATTTCAAAGTACTTCTTTCCCGGGCACATGACCATTCTTCGGGATGAAATTCTATCATTCAAGCAAGAGCCCAATGAACCACTACACGAGATATGAGAAAGATATAGGACAATGGTGAAAGAGTGCCCCAACAATGATATGACGGAGAACATGATTCAACAAACTTTCTATCGGGGGATCAATACCACCAACCAATGTGTAGTGAATCAACTTGCCGGGGGGAGCTTCATGACTACGCCTTATGTGGAGGCATGTGATATTTTGTATGATATGGCGGGTACTTCATCAGCATGGCAATCTAGAGCCAATGTTCCACAAGGTGATCCAAATGTGATTCTTCTTCATAAAGAGTTACATGACTATGGGCAAGCCATAACCGAGCTGATAACCACCATGAACCAATTTGCAAAGGCTCAACTTTAACAAGTGCGAAACCCAAGGCAAGTCAATGCTATGGAGGGAATCAATATGATGGTAAACAAGAGAAGAACAAGAAGTCCACAAGTGCAACAAAGAGTGGACAAATTTGTGCAAGAAGATAGTGGATTTGATCAGGGTGATTCTTACAATGATCAAGAAGAAGAGGTCCAATATGTGAACAACTTTCAAGGTAAAAGAAACAACTTCCAAGGCCCTAGTGAACAACAATGGAGACCTTCGAATAATCAAGGCAATTGGAATTCTAACAACCAAGGTAATTGGAATAGTGGAAACAATCAAGGCAATTGGAACAACAACAATCAAGGTAATTGAAGTGGAAGCAATAATCAAGGGAATTGGCAAAACAATAATAACAAAGGCAATTGGGGAGGCAACAACCAAGGCGGGTGGAACAACAACCAAGAAAATCAGGGGTCGGGTTTTCAAAGGCCCCCGATGTAACAACAATCGAGCAACCCACCTCCTTATTCTTCTCATGGTCCTAGTTCCTCCAACAATGAAATGGGTCATATTGAGAACATGTTCAAGCAAATTATGGATAAGAATACCGATTCTGATGCCCAACTTGCTTCACACAACACATCAATCCGAAACTTAGAAGTGCAAATGGGTCAAATCTCTCAAGCTTTAAATTCTCGTCCTAAGGGGGCACTACCAAGCGATACGGTGCTGAACCCGAAGGGTGGGAACAATAGGGGCATACCATGGCCGTTACTACAAGAAGTGGAAGATGTGTAAATGCACCTACCTTAAGTCAAAAGCAACTTGTGGATGATGAGCAAGTGATAGAAGAAGAGGAGATCACGAATAATGTTGTAAAAGCAGATGATGAAATGTGGATTGATATTGATGACATGACAGAAGAGACTCAAGAGGATGTGAACTTATCTAGGGATCATGTGATTGACCTACCATAACCGGTAGTGCAAATATCTAAGGCACCATTGCCTAAGCCACCCCCTCCCTATCCTCAAAGTCTAGCCAAGCAAAATGGCGAGAATCAATTCAAGAAGTTCATTGATATGATGAAGAGTATCTCTATAAATGTGCCATTAGTTGAAGCCTTGGAGCAAATATGCTAAGTTTATGAAGGACTTGGTGACAAAGAAGAGATCGATGAATTTTAAAACTATCAAAGTCACTCACCAAGTGAGTGCAATTGTACATTCGATGGCTCCTAAGTTGGAAGATCCCGGTGCTTTTGGAATTCCTTGTACCATTGGAAGTGCCGAATTTGCAAAAGCTCTTTGTGATCTTAGGGGAGTATGAACTTGATCCCCTATTTGGTTTTTAAGACATTGGGAATTCGGCAACCAAGACCCACATCTATGAGATTCCAAATGACCGATCGTACAATGAAGAAATCGTTGGGGGTGATTGAGGATGTATTAGTTCGAGTTGACAAGTTCATTCTCCCGGCGAATTTTTTTATTCTTGATTGTGAAGTGGACTATGAGGTGCCGATTATTCTTGGTAGACCTTTTATTGCTATGGTGAAGGCTCTTATTGATGTGGAAGCTGGTGAACTCACTTTCCGGACGGGTGATGAAAAGGTGGTGTTCCACGTATGCAAATCTATGAGGCAACCAAATATCAATGAAGTGTGTTCATTCGTAGACTTGGTGAACGATGTAATTATTGATGATACAAGTGCCACGATTAATGTGGGTGACATGTTGGAGGCCATTTTGCTCAATTTTGATGATGATGAGATGGATGGCTTCACGGAATATGTTAATTCTTTGCAAGGGATTGAGTCGTACAATTATGCACCCCGAAACTTTGCTTGGATCTTGAGAATAGGAAAATTCCTCATACAAAGCCTTCAATTGAAGAGCCTCCTATCTTGGAGTTGAAGCCATTACCTCCACATCTCAGGTATGAATTCCTTGGCCCTTTCTCTACTTTACCGGTTATTCTTTCTTCTTGTTTGACTAACGTGCAGGTTGACTCTACATTGGTGGTGCTCCACAAGAGGAAGACAGCTATTGGGTGGACTTTGACGGATATTGGGGGAATAAGTCCCCGCATTTTGCTTGCACAAGATTAACTTGGAGGAAGATATCAAACCCTCCATTGAACATCAAAAGAGACTCAATGAAGCCATGCAAGACGTGGTAAAAAAGGAGATCATAAAGTGGTTAGAGGCCAGGGTTGTCTACCCCATTTATGACAGTTCGTGGACTTCCCCAGTGCAATGTGTTTCGAAGAAGGGGGCATAACTGTGGTCACCAATGATAAGAACGAGTTGATTCCAACAAGAACAATGACCGGGTGGAGAGTGTGTATGGACTATCGGAAGCTAAACAAAGTCACAAGGAAAGACCATTCCCCACTACCATTTCTTGACCAAATGCTTGATAGGTTGGCCGGCTGGGCATTCTATTGCTTTCTAGATGAATATTCGGGCTACAATCAAATCCTTATTGCCCCGAAAGATCAAGAGAAAACAACCTTCACTTGTCCCTCTGGCACTTTCGCTTTCAAGCGGATGCCATTTGGCTTATGCAATGCACCGATAACTTTTCAATGGTGTATGATGGTGATCTTTACAGATATAGTAGAGGACTACCTTGAAGTCTTCATGGATGACTTTTCGGTAGTCGAGGATTCCTTTGATGATTTCTTGAAAATTTTGGATAAGGTATTTGCAAGGTCTGAACAAACGAACTTGGTATTGAATTGGGAGAAATGTCATTTCATGGTCGATGAGGTTATTGTCCTTGGCCATAAGATTTCAAATAAGGGAATAGAGGACGACAAGGTGAAAATAGAGGTTATTTCTAAACTTCCACATCCAACATCCGTGAAGGGCGAGAGAAGTTTCTTGGGTCACACGGGGTTCTACTGACACTTCATAAAGGAGTTTCCAAAGTGGTGAACCCCTTGTGCAAGATTTTGGAGAAAGATGCTAAATTTCACTTCAACGATGATTGCATGAGAGTATGTGAATTGCTCAAGTTCAAGTTGACAACTACTCTCATTATCACTGCTCCTAATTGGAGCATTCCTTTTGTGCTCATGTGTGATGCTAGTGATGTAGCGGTTGGAGCAGTTTTGGGGCAACGTATCAACAATAATTTTTTATCTAGTCTACTATGCTAGTAAGACCATGAATGTTGCCTAAGTCAATTACACCATTACCAAAAAAGAGCTCCTTGCCATTGTGTTTGCTATTGAAAAGTTTTGCCCATACTTGATGGGTGCAAAGGTTATTGTTCATACGGACCATGCAACACTTTGGTATCTTATGAGCAAGAAAGATTCAAAAGCTAGGTTGATGAGATGGGTTCTTTTGTTGCAAGAGTTTGATATAGACATCCAAGACTGAAGAGAGTGAAAATCAAATGACGGACCCCTTGCCTAGTTTGGAGGAGTAGGGGAGGTTGCATGGTGGCCTTGAAATCAATGACTCTTTCCTCGATAAGCAACTCTTGGATATTTCAATGAAAGAGGTTTCATGGTTTGCAGATCTAGCAAATTCTTTTGTAAGTGATATCATCCTAGAAGAGTTCTCTTCAAACCAAAGGAAGAAGCTCAAATGAGATTGTCAAGACTATTATTGGGATGAATCGTACCTTTTTCGGATTTGCACGGATGGGGTAATTGGAATATGTGTACCAAATGAAGAGAAAAATGTTTTTCTTGAGGCTTGTCACTCTTCGCCTTATAGTGGTCACCATGGCAGAGCAAAAACGGCGGCTAAAGTGCTAAGTTGCAGTTTCTATTGGCCCACTCTCTATAAAGATGCAAGTGATATGTTGAAAAGATGTGATGAATGCCAACGGGCCGGTGGAATCTCGAAGAAGAATGAAATGCCTCTCACTACCATTTTGGAGATTGATATCTTTGATGTGTGGGGTATTGACTTCATGGGTCCCTTTGTGAATTCTTGTGGAAACACCTACATCTTGGTCGCGGTTGATTATGTGTCTAAATAGGTTGAGACCATTTCTCTACCTAATAATGAAGTGAGAAGTGGCATTTTTGAAGAAGAATATTTTCACAAGATTTGGTACTCCGCGGGCTATCATAAGCGATGTGGGTCGTATTTTAGCAACAAGGCTTTTAACACCTTACTCACCAAGTATGGTGTCACTCACAAAGTCACGACTCCCTATCATCCACAAGCAAGCGGTCAAGTGGAAGTCTCCAACCGAGAGATAAAGAGTATTTTGTCCAAAACAATGAATGTTAACCAGACGGATTGGTCAAAGAAGCTTGATGATGCACTCTGGGCTTATCGGACTACTTTCAAAACTCATATCGGGATGTCTCCATACCGGTTGGTGTTTGGCAAAGCTTGTCATCTTCCGATGGAACTCGAGCACAAAGCCATGTGGGCTTTAAAGAAGTTAAATCTTGATTGGGATGCAACCTCTAACTTGCGGGTTGCACAATTAAATGAATTAGATGAGTTCTGGTACCATGCATATGCAAGCTCGTCCTTGTGCAAAGAGAGAACGAAGTACCTTCATGACAAATACATACGAAACAAGGAGTTCAAGGTGTGCGATCTTGTTTTGTTGTTCAACTCACGATTGAAGATGTTTCCCGGAAAACTAAAATCCAAATGGAGTGGTCCCTTTGAAATTGTGGGTGTGACACCTTTTGGTGCATTGGACTTAAAGAACAAAAATGATGAGGTATTTTGAGTCAATGATCACCGTGTGAAGCATTATTTGGGTCAATTTTATGATGGCCACATGGTGTCAGTGATTCATTTGAAGTGATGGTAATCTGCGTCGTGTCGCAACGCTAAATCATACGCTTCTTGGGAGGCAACCCATATTTCTTTTCCTTTTTCTTTTCTTCTTCTTTAGATAGGTCTTATTTTTTACTAACTGGATTTGAAGAGTGTTGCAGGAATGAGTGTGCTTTACAGGAACTGTACTAAAAAAAAGTGGCTCAGTATGGAAAAAGTGCGGACCGCACAATTTTGAATGCTACAGCAGAAGGAAACTGAGGCCGCACAAATTGAGCTGGAAAGATGCAAACTCTCTGAAGTTTGTTTGTCAGAGAAACAACCAAATTTCGTATGCACAACGAATTCTACGGTCCGCACCAAAATCTGCGGCTGCACGACTAAATCTGCGGACTGCAGATCATCTAAGGAAAGTAAACCTCCAAGTAACAGAGTGCAGACCGCAGATCATCAAAGGAAAGTAAACCTCCAGGTAATAGAGTGCGGACCACAAAAGGAATTCTGCCGCCGCACTCATCTCGTTGTCCCTTAGCCAGGTCCATTTTGTATTAATAGTAATGTTAAGGCTAATGTACAAACTTTTCATTCTCTGAGAACTGAAACTTTGCACATATCTGTTCATTTATCTACCACCCATATACGCATCTGTGATCATTCCTTACCATTTCTTCATCACTAGTATGTTCAAATCATTTCTAGGATTCTTTAATTTTCTTAGTTTAGTTTATAATTTGTTAGTTATTTTAGACCATTTGTCCTTAGAAGTAAATTTTCTATTCATGTGGGGTTTAAATTGTGTGGGTCAACTCCTAATTGCTATTTGGGTAATGGGTATCATGATTATCATATTTAATTGCTATTACCATGACCAATTTGTGCATAGATCGAAACCCTTAAGGAATCTTCCCGACCTAATTTTGAAATCTGCGGCCGCATAAGAATTTGTGCGGTCTGTAGAAGTGTTGACTAAGGCAGTTGGTAAGGCAATAATGTGCGAACTGCACTTGCAATTATGCGGACCGCAGTAATCTTATCGCGGTCGCAGAAAAGTATGTGTGGCCACAGATCAGGCCAATCTCTGTCTTCAGAGAGTTGCTATTTTGAGGTACTCATAGTGCAGCCGCACTGACAATTGTGTGGATCACACTTTAGATGTGCGGTCACACTCAAAATTGTGTTGACCGCAGTTTCATATCTGCGGCCGCATATCCAAATTATGTGGTCCGCACAACCCAGGCTGCGGCCGTACTTGCAATTGTGCGGACCGCACTTCCCACCCTGCAAACATGTTTTGTTCTATGAATGTTTGTTTATCTGTACTTGAACTGTAATTGACTCCTGTTGTTGTTTGTTACAGAAAATGGTTAGTTCACGAGATCGTGGTGATGCATAAAAGGGGAGTGGTGAACCTTCTAGAGGCAGAAGCAAAAGCAATTTACCCCTCTCCCTCCAAAGGGCAATCAGTAACTAAGCCATAGCAAGCCGAGGAAGATATCCCGAGACTTTCGAGTCTAGTTCATATGCCTCATATCGCGAAGCATCGGAGGGTGACTCAATGCAAGAGCATCCTACTATTCAATCACAGCCACAATAACTACAGGGAAGATACCAACTTAGAGACGAGCCTTCCTCCTCTGAGAGCACTTAGGAGGGTTCGGAAGGTGACAGTTAGGCTTCAGAGCCCTCATTCACACATGTCCCCGATGCACCTTCTACTACAGTGGATGTTGTTGATATTCCGGATGATGTCCGAGGGGGTGATACTAGAGTTGTCAGCCTTGAGAGGTCGAAGAAGAAAGAGATTTGGGAAGATAGGTTTGTCAGTCTGGCTACTTTCACAAGCTCCCGAGAGTGGTTGCCAATAAGATCGCTCACTCTTGAGCGTCAGTTCATGATAAAATACCTTGACAAGCAGTGTTGAGATAGTTCCAGGAGAGGAAATGGTGGATGTGGTTCACCAAAAGTGTGGTAGATTCCAGGGAATACCTGGTCTAGGAATTTTATGCCAATGTGGCGCATATAAAGAAAGGGACCAAGGTAACAAAAGTGATAAATCTAAAGGTGCGATTCGATCAAAGCACCCTGAACACGTATTTAAGGTTTGAGGATGTGGAGCATGTGCAATACCTGGAAAATTTAGCACTGGGAGATGCAGTTTGACCATGGCTAGCTGAGATTCTTGCAGCTAAGAGGCCGCCTCCATCATGGATCACAGCAGGGGTTCCCATTCAGCGTAACACCATAAATTTTGAGGCAATGGGATGGCAGACATTCGTGTGTAAAAGACTAGACCCGTGCCAAAATGAAACAAATCTTCCAATTCAGCGGGCAATGCTAGTCGCTTCTATCATGGCCGGGTACCTAATCAATATGGGTGACGTGATGTCGGCTAACATGTATGTGGTCACCAGGAAAGGTGACACCTCCTACCCGTATTCCAACACTATCATTGAGTACCTTACGGATGCGGGTGTGGAGCCGAGGGATTTTGATACCAAGGTACGGGCGAAGAAGCACTTCCCATGGTATTATTTGATGGGTGGTGGAAACCCAAAATAAAAGGGTCAACCCTCTACTACTGCAGGCCAGTCTGATGAGCTCGTCAGGGTAGTTCTTGAGACAGTTGACATGCCATCTACTTCAGCAGAGCCTGCTGATGATGCAACAGTTATGCCTCCACCACCTTCTTCAGGTCCCTCAGCATCAGTGCCTTCCACATCAGCTTTGAAGCTGGTGCACATGCCCGCTCATCCACTATCTGTACTGTGAATCTCCCAAACACTAGCGAGCCTCAACAACTAGATGCAGATAGCCACTGCAAATCTGTTTGACATATCCAGTGATACTGCAACACAGTTATCCACTCTGGCACCCCAGATTCCTCCGACATTGGAGGATACATTGAAGAATATCTTGGAGAACCAGACCACTATCATGAACACCTTGGTAGCACATGGAGCAGTGATTGAGGAGCTGGGGAAGCAGGTAAAGAAAATGAAGAAATCCAGGCGTCCAAAAAATCAGTTGATAGGCTGAGGAGAGAGGTGACCAAGATAGAAACAGCTGGTGATCTTTCATTTGATATGCTCATGGGGTCAGACCCACGAGCACCAGAAGATCCAACGGCACCATCAGCTCTAGTGGCACCAGCTGGCCAGTCTGAGGAGCCAGACCTGGCTGCCGACACTACTGAGGCAGTGCGCCAGATGTTCCCCAACCCAGTTACTCCCAAATACGATGATGAGATCCAGTTAGAGGAGACTGAGGGAGATGACGCTGCTATGGACACAGAGATATACAAGGCCACATAAGGAGTCTTTTTCACTTTTACCCTTCTTATTCTTGCTTTGATTAAGCATTGGGGACAATGCTTATTTTTATTCGGCGGGGGGGGGGGAGTTATTTGCTATGTGGATGACTTTAGATATTTGGTTTGTAATAACTGATAATATTCTCTTCTTTCTCTTTATTCTGTATATATATATATATATTCTCTCCATTCTCTCTTGATGTATATATTCTCTCTTTTCCTCTCTCATTATGCTTTCATTAGTTTGCTTTTTAGCTTCCTTATTCTGTTTGCTTATTGGTCTATGTTTAATCTAGTAGCTTCATTTTAAATTTTTAGCTTCTTTTTATGTTTTAGTGAACAATAAGCTTTTGGTTTTCTTAATGCCACAGTTCGTTCCAAAGGTAATTTTGTGTGAACCAGATGACTCTTCCCAACGATGGATGGCATGGCAACCTTCTTAAGGGATTGAGTCCATTTTTGGTGTTTAGGTAAGAATAGTAGTAATAATGAATAAAAAGATCTAATTGAGTCTGGTTCGAAGAGTCAAACATGCTTCACTTGGTACCAACACACTTAACTACGTGGTTATGGTTAAAAATAAGGTTTTTGGAAAGAAATGGCTCTAGTTAGTGACCTTGTGACTCTTATGTTGAATTAGGAAATCTTCGAGTGGTTTAGTCGAACCAGAGTGATTTTCAATCTTGAATATGGTCGTTGTGGGCCCTCGACTCTATCCGCTTTAACAATCCAGTTGCGTAAGAGGTGAGATGTTGGTGGTGCAAGTCCAAGTACCCGTGCAAATGTTCTAGAACTTGCCCCGAATGTGTTTCTAGGCAAAATTTTAAGTTTTGCTTGGCTTGAGAAGTGATTGTAGGCTCTCCTTGACCCGTTTGAAATTTTCCATGGCCCATCAAAGTGGTATCCCTAGTCAACCCAATTGAGCCTAAAACCCTTCTCATTTGATCACCACGTTACAAGCCTTTATCCGTTTTGTTGTGACCGTCTCTTGGCACCCGAGCTTTCCTTAACACTCTTGTGCAACAATTGGCTAAAAACGTAAGTTTGGGGGAGAGACGAGGAGTTTGAAATGAGGTATTGTAATGACCCGATCGATCATTTTGAGTATTACAACCCCGTTTTTCCATTTGCTTCTTATTATATGTTTAAGTATAATTATGAGATTTATCGGGGAGGTTTTAGAATGAATTGGAACACTTAGTTCCAAGAATTAAGGCTTAAGTTAAAATATTTCAATGGATGGCGAAATATGTGTAAACAACCCCGGAATAGAGTTTTGATGATTCGAATAACTCCATATGGTAATTTTGGACTTAGTAGCATGTCCGAAATTTTTTGTGGAAGCCCCTAGCTTAATTAGGCCTGAAATGGCTAAAATAGAAATTTAAGTTTTGAAGTTTGATCGGGGAGTTGACATTTTGATATTGAGGTCGAAATCCAGTTTTGAAAATTGTTAAAGCTCTGTTATGTCATTTATGACTTGTGTACAAAATTTGAGATCAATCAAAATTGATTTGATAGGTTTCGGCATCGAATGTAGAAGCTGGAAATTCTTAAATTCCTTAAGCTTGAATTGAGGTATGATTCATGGTTTTAGCGTTGTTTGATATGATTTAAGATTTTGACTAAGTCCGTGTGATGTTATAGGACTTATTGGTATGATTTGACGAGTCCCGAGGGGCTTGGGTGTATTTGTTTTTGGATCATTGATTGAGAGACTAGTATGGTTAAGAAATTTGGGAGTTCGACCATGGTCAATATCGGGTCAAGACGACCTCTTTTCAGTATTTTGAGTGCGTGAGCAGGTCCGTAGAGTGTTTTATGATTGAAATTCATATATGGTTTGTGTCCTGAAGGTTTTGGGTGAGTTTTGGATGGTTAACGGATCAAAATTTAAACTTTAACAGCTGCTGAAAAAATCGAGGTCATGAAAAATTGAGGTCAGGAAATCGAAGTCATGTAATCGAGGTCATGAAAATCGAAGCCAGGAAATCGAAGTCATGAAAATCTAGGCTAGAGAAAATCGAGGTCATAAAAAAATGAAAGCTGGAGAAAATAGAGGTAAAAAAAATCGAGGCTGGAGAAAATCGAGGTCATGAAAATCGAGGCCAGGTCTGGACAGAAACTTTAAGTTATAAAACAGGGGAGTTTCGTCCCATTTTCCATTTTTGACAAATTAGAGCTTGGGAAAAGGTGATTTTTGAGAGATTCTCAAGGAAAAATATCGGGGTAAGTGATTCTAACTCGGATTTGGTCAATATACATGAATATATCATTGTTTTCATCATTTAATTAGTGTTTTGAGATGAAAATTTAGGGAAAATGAAGAAGAGTTCTTGGACTAGAATTTTGAGGTTTTGAATGAGATTTTGTTATCAGATTTGAGTAAATTTGGTATGGTTAGACTCGTGAGTGAATGTGCTTTCAGGTTTTGTGAATTTTGTCAGATTTCAAGACGTGGCCCCGGGGGGGTTGAGCCGACCTCGGATTTTTGGCTATAGTTTCATATTTTCTTGAGGAATTGATTCCTTTAGCCTATATTGATTGTATTTTACTGCTTGTGGCTAGATTCAGGACCTTTGGAGTCCGATTGAGAGGCAAAGGCATTTTGGAGTAGAGTTTTACTCGGATTGAGGTAATTAACCGTTCTAAATTTAATCCTGAGGGTATGAAACCCCGAATTTTATGTTATGTGATTGGTTTTGAGGTAACACACATGCTAGGTGACGGGTGTGTGGGCTTGCACCGTAGTAATTGTGACTTGGTCAAATTACATAGAACTGTATAGTTGAATAATCTGTTGATATCCTTACATTCTCTATGTGTTAGAGAAAAATTGAGTCGAGACTCGTATTAAAAATTATGCTTAGGCATATGCTGTTATTCTTGGTACCCACTAGGGTCATTTCCATGGTTGAATTATATGTTCAAATTGTAATTTCACACCCAGTCATGTTTATTCACTTCATATCATATCTCAGTGTCTGTTGTTATTTATTAATACATTGTATTATTATTTTTGGGCTGATTATCATGATTTCTGAGAGCCCGAGAGACTGGAGAGGTTGATGATTAAGTGAGGCTGAGGGCTTAATTGTGAGGATATTTATGAGATCGGGTTGCACGCCGCACGCCGCATCATGTTTCATTGATTTAGGCCATGATTGGCTTGATATAGCGCTTGGGCTGAAGGAGCCCCTCTGGAGTCTGTACACACCTCCAGTGAGCATAGGTACCTACTGAGTGTGAGTGCGAGTGCCGAGTGCCGAGTGCTGAGTGATTGGGAAGAATGAGTGACTGTGAGGAATGAGTGACTGTGAGGACTGAGTGACCGTTACTCTAAGAGGATGCATTGATTTCATTATTGCTGCATTTCAATTGTCATATATCATTGTTTTGGAAAAATTTCTAAAAGACATCCTCTTCTGTTTCATTTGAAGTTGTTAGAAAATTACTGTAGAGTTTTAAATGTTAAACTTGAAAGCATGCCTATCTTTTTATGTTGGAAAGTATTATATTTGGACTTAGCTGAGAAGCTCGTCACTACTTTCAGTTCTTTATTTATTATTGTTACTTACTGAGTTGGTTGTACTCATACTACACCCTGCACTTTGTGTGCAGATCCAGGTGATCTCGGACACAGAGGGTGTTGATTCTTTCACACAGTCGATTTTTTCGGAGATGCAGAGGTAGCTGCCAAGTTTAGCAGACATTGTCTCTCCTTCCCTATCCTTTTGTGTGTTGTATTTGGTCTCAAATTATTATAAACTGTGTTTTCTAGACTTGTAATGTATAAATGCTCATGTACTCAGTGACACCAGGTTTTGAGAGTGTTTGTATCGGTAATTGCAAGATTTTTGAATTGTGTTTAAATATTATATTTTCAAACTTAAAAGAAATTGTGGTTTATCGAGGTTGTCGGCTTGCCAAGTATCGAGATAGGCGTCATCACGACAGGTAGGTATTTTGGGTCATGACAGGTATCAAGGCAAAAGAGAAAATAAATGAAGAGAAGGAAAGGCAAGAAACAGAAAAATGCAAAAAGAAAGTGAATAAGTTAAAAAGTTGAAAGGATTCAAAGAAAAGTAATGATGCAAAGTATGGAAAAATCAAAGAAGGAGAAAATAAAAAAAAGTGGCCAAGAAAGAGTGATGTTAAATCTCTCTAGTTCCCCTAAGGAAAAGAAAATGCCTCAAAGAGTTAGCAAAAGCATAAGCCGATAAAAGAAAATGGAGTGCTTAAGGAAAGATGAACTTGTTCTATCATAGCTTATCCAACCTTATTCCAAAAGCCTTCATTGCTTCCCGAAAAAGCCCTACCTGATTTCAATTCGAGTCAGCTTATATTAGTGGGGATTTACATGAGGGGAAAGCCTATGGTACTTAAAGTCGTACTTGCGACATTCTTTTGAGAGAGATGAGTGAACCTTTCACAAATCTTTGAATTGAGTGCTATATTCTTAAGTAAGATAGGCAAAATGAGAGTAGATGAGAAGGAGTTTGGGATCCACAATGACCTACATGAAAGAGCGAGATTCCTTGATGAATAAAGTTAACTCTTGATGCTTAAGTGTCACATTAGAACTATTCGTGCTTAAAAGTTTAACTTGTTGCCTTGTTAATAATTCATAAGTGTTGTGGGTAATTGTTGGTCCCAATTGATGTGTGATTGATTCACGCTTGATTAGCTGGAATGGCTCTTAAATTGTGGAGGTGGGAATTACCTTATTTGCTTGAGGACAAGCAAAAGTTTAAGTTTGGGGGAGTTGATAAGTGAGGATTTTGACTACTTATTAGTGGCTTTTTGCTTTCGTTTTAGTCCAAAAGCACTTAATTGTGTTCTCAAAAACTGATAAAATATGCTTAATTGTAGGAATATTAGAAGATGAAATCCACTCCAAGAAGGAATAATCTGAACTTAAGGACAAACACAGTCCAAAAGCTCAAAGTGCGGTCCGCAGAATACCATCTGAGGCCGCATGTCATGAAGCAATTACATCAGAGGAGGTTGCAATATGCGGACCATACATGAAATTGTATGGCTGCAGAAACTAGGTAAAAGCCAAAGTTCAGAGAACCTGCATCTCAAGTTTAACAAGAATGCGAACCGCACAATTATTGTGCGGCCGCACCATATTTGTTCGGACCACAGAAGAGCATGGTGCGGACGCTGACATATTTTTTATGTCCGCAGAAAGAGAGAAGTGCGGCCGCAATTCAGAATTGTGCGGCCGCAGGTTTCCAATCCTGTCAGGCTGAAGCAAAGTGCGGACCGTACATGGAATTGTGCGGCCGCAGAACCTCCGAAAGGGCATTTTTGTTCGAAAATTCCAGCACTATATAAATAGAAGAGTTTCACTTTTTAGGTTAAGTTTTGACACCAGCTACTACAGTAGACGGTTTCTTTTACTCTTTTTAGTAGTTTTTGCTATTTTGAGCTTTTTGAATATTGATCTCATCATTGTAATTATCAATATGGGTTTAATTACCACTTCTTCTTTTTTTCCAATTTAAGCATGAGTAGCTAGATGTTCACTAGGGTTGTGACCCAACCCTAGTGTGTAATCTTAATGAGTGTTTGATTTATTGCTTGTTTATGGTTGGGTGTTGATTATCTAGCCTAGTTATTGCTTTTATGTGAAGAATTAATGGTTGTAAATAATATTTCATGCCTATTTGACTTGGTCTCTACTTGAGAAATAGAGACTTAGTCTAGAAACACTTGGCTAGCAACAAATTAGGTCAATCGAGAGATTGATAAGCCCAATTAAAGGGTTGAACCTAGAGATAGTAAAACCCGACTTGATCTTATTATCAACTATTTTGTTCAATACCCATTTGGACTTGATAAACCCAAATTGGGCAAAATCACTCTCTGAACTAGAGGTATTGGGTGTTGATAGCTATAATACACCCCGACCAATAAAATAAGTTTTAAAATTTGCAACCCATTAGGCGAACACCTAGGTGAAGGTCATAGCCCTAGGCCTTTTATATCATATGAAAAACAACCAAAAACACTTTCCTAGTTTAAATTCTTAGATTGTAATCTTAGTTTAAATTAGACCTAGAAACAACCCAAATTTGTGGAAGTGCAATTTGAGATAATTCAAGCTCATACACTATAATATATTTCCCTAAGACCCATTCATAGCTCCCTTTGTAAAATCGACTCCAACTCCTTGTTGGGTATTACTATTGTATCGAGCGTTTTCATATCCTCAAATAGAAGAGTAAAATTGGACGATATCAGCGGCTCAGGACCTTGTAAAAAATGTAGTTGACAATATGAAGTGGCAATCCCGAAGGGAGGCCCTTGAAGAAGTTCACGCTCGGGGTTTTGATTTTACGACTGAGATCGAGAATGCCAAGGTGATCGAAGCCGAGGCCAGGAAGCTGGCCTATCCCTAGAAGGAAGATTCCGAGGACTCAAGTAGGTTCAAGGATGGAGAAGACCCTGGGAATCCCGGTGACAAGGTGGGCTCCGGCCAAGATCATGCTACTTAAGTGCCTCTGTCTGATTTTGTTTCTTTTCTTTTTGTATTTAGTACTTTTTGTCAAGGCCGTTTGGCCTTTGTAAAGATTATACTTCATAAATATAAATTTTTTGTTTCTCTTTGATAATTCTCGAGTTTTTCCTTTGCCTTTCTTTTTATGTTTTGCAAAGATTGAAATGCCTTAGCATTAAATAGCCATGTTCAGAGTTTCGAACAGGTTTTGCCTTTGATTTCATTTTTTCAAAGGCATCGTGGGAATCCGGTATGACCGAAATTATTTCCCAAAGTACTTATAATTCCTTAGATTTATAATTTCCCAATGGTACTTTTTGTTACAGTTTTCAGACGTCTCCAGGCCGTTTTAATATAGTCGTAGCCTTTTAGTTCGAATGTTGCCCAATGGGTTTGTCACCTCGAATTATCCGGACTTTCCTTAGATAACGATCCCCGAACGAAATTAGCCGTAGATTTTTAGAGTTCGGGCAATGACAAATAAGCTCCGTGCCCTCGGGTTTTGATATCCCGGAATGGATGTAGCCTTTTAATTCGGGCAATGCCAAATAGGCTTTTTTCCCTCGGGTTTCGATATCTCGGAATGGCCGTAGCCTTTTAGTTCGGGCAATGCCAAATAGGCTTTGTACCCTCGAGTTTCGATATCGCGGAATGGCCGTAGCCTTTTAATTCGGGCAACGCCAAATAGGCTTTGTGCCCTCGAGTTTCAATATCCCGGAATGGTCGTAGACTTTTATTCGGGCAATACCAAATAGGCTTTGTCCCCCCCGGGCTCCGATAATCCGAGCCATCAGAGTTTGTTTTCGGATGACATCCTCCGATCAAGAGTGATTGTTTGAACCTGGATGAAGGCGAACCTTGGGCTCGATACCTTTAGGGGATCGAATGTAAGAACTTCCTTAAAAGAAAAAAGAGAAATTCTTAAAGGACGAGATATTTATCGGCCAGGTAGAAACTTTTATTCTTGTGCGTGATAGTTACACATGTGTACAAGTTTTTGTGCCAGGGCTCGAGTAGTATATGCGGGCACGGTTCATGTGACCGTTTGGCCCTTACAGTAAATCTTATCGATCGAGTTGTGACCGTTCAATTATAAAGTTTCCTTCCTTGCTAAATTCGTCAACCGAGGGTGATCCCCATAGTGTTCGGGGCCGAGCATAGGGAGGCCTCGAATATTTTTGTCGTGATCTTCGATACCGGTTGGTAACCCGGACTTCAATTCCATATTAGCACGATTTTCTGTTCAAAGAGAAAGCGTAAAGTAGTGTGTGTTATGGAGATTTGTATAAAAAAACTACTATTATCCTTAGCCCCATTGTGGAAGCCAAACTGTTTACCCTCAAAATCGGATAACAATTGAATTTGTAAGTAGTTTTAAGGACATGTGATCTATCTTGATACAAAATGATAAATTAGATTATAACTAAAATAAGTAATGGAAAAGTAAATGCAAACCACACAAATTAAGCGGTCTTAGCCCTGAAGAATTGATCACCCTCGAGCCTTGGTGCTTTGATCGATATCAAGACAAGAGAGACGAGAACTTAAAGAAAATAATATTAACTTAAATAGACTAACAACATATTGCTTTGGAGAATCTCCAACCTTTCCCTAAAAACCTATCAAACAACAAAACACTCTTCCACTCAGTCGAAACTTGCGCAATGACCCAGAATCCTAACATAAACATAATCCCCCCCCCCAAACCACCAGACATAAATTCCGACCATGCATTAATGGAATCTGAAATTCCTTCGCTCAAAGACAAATAAATGGCAGATGAGCACCATAATAGGATATCTATCCTTCCCCTACTACCCCATCAAACCCATATGGAAATTAATACATCTACTGATTACGATGACAATCAAATAGAGACCTCTCACGCCAACATCTTCATTGTCCTAATTACTACGGAGAACAAACAAAGAATTTACTATCCATGGAGATTCTCCCTTATAATCAAACTACATGGCAAAAGAATCCTCCATGAAGTCTTAAAAAAATTAAATGAACTCTGGAAACCGTCAGAATCTTTTCCATTAATTGATCCGGGAGAGGACTACTATATTGTGCGCTTTAACAAAGAGGAAAACATGGTGAACACACTGCAAAATGGACCATGGTTCATATTTAGACATTTTCTCTCCGTGCAACATTAGAAATCAAATTTTGTGGCCTCTCAAGCAAAGCAAACCTTTACTGCCATAAGGATTCGACTCCCCCAACTCCCTACAGAATTTTATGATGGGCAAATACTACAAAACGTTGGAAGCACAATAGGGAGACTCCTTAATATTTATGCCTCTAAGAGGTCGATAAGCCCATTTATGTGTTGAACTTCCTTTAGACAAGAATGTAAAACCCTATATCTTCATAGGCTCACACAAGCAACACATACTCTATGAGGCTGAAAATCTACTTTGCAAAAACTGTGGTTATCTTGGCCATAGCACAAGACAATGCAATAAAGCTAAGCATAAGGAAACTACAGTGAAAACAAGGCAAACAAACAACAACCAAGAAAATACCACAATCGAAGAAAAGGAAGAAGAATGGAAGACTGTATCTTTACACAAAGGAAGAAAGAAATCTCCAACAATTGCAACAAAATCAGTTGAAAACACTCCAATGACAAGTATAAATGTCAACATCTTTGATGCCAACACTAGTAAGTACCTGACCTCTCAAAAATTAATGTATAGGAATAAGTTTATGTCTAATACGTCCAAACCACTGCCTAAAGTAGGAGAACATTCCAACCAAGATATGAAAATCAAAAACCACTTTTCACCTCTTGAGGATGGAGACATGGTTTTGGAAGAAACCACCACCTATCCTAAAAAAATTATTAAAATTAATATTAATAATCTTAATTTTGTTAATAATACTCACCCAGTAAGAGGGGACATATCAGACCCCCATACCTCACCCCATAAGCTCACCCCCTCACCCAACCTACCAACTTGTACGCAATTTACTAATAATTACTTAACAACCAATAACATTCCTAATAAAAATCACTTCAACACTCAATCTCTACCTCACAACATGGATCATTGTAAGTCCATGCAAGATGAACCTTTGCATGCGTCTTCTGGCCAGAAACACATGGCAGTAAATCAGACAACAACAAAACAAATGGCAAATTCATTTGTACTCGTAACCCAAAACCAATCCCCACCCTTGCCTATTAAAACCTTTACGCCAAACCATACCAAAGACATGCAAACAGAGCCCCTAATCATTGAGAACCTATCATCTGGTTTTCAAACTCCCAAAAACATTATACTACCAACTATAAAACCTCCGTTAACGGCAAACAATGCCAAGAATCCCAATTTTAGTCAGGAGGCATTATCGCTTGATCCAACTTCAGAGAATAAACCACACGAACACACTAACCATGACAAACACTCCACCCCCACAAACTAAAACTCCAAACCACCCAAGGATTCTGATCCAACCTCCATTATCACAAAATCATCAGCCCCTATCATGGATAGAGATGGGCCTGATGGGCCAAGCTATCTCATTCAACATTATGTTGGAGGGCAGGAAAACAGAGATCATACTACAAAACACCCATTATCTAGCCCAACTCATCTTAGAAGGTGTTCGTCTAACAATGAACAACTATATGAATCAAATCTAGATAAACAATGTTCTTCAACCTATTGCACCAAACATGCCGACCAATGTCACCCAAACAATGAGGGGGGAATGGAATCTACCCCCTCACTTTGTACCAATACAGTCTTCAACTTTATTAGTGGAGTTACCCTTCTTCACCCTAGAAGTGGTAACGAACATAAATCCAATCTTCACCCTCTAGAATGCACATGCAGAGCAGCCACAGACAACATATGCACAAAACACATACAACATGGACAACCAAGGTCCATCTCAACCTCCAATACAGCAAAATCCAGTGCCAATGGAACAAGTAATGGAGGAAGAGGTAGACCCCGTGAACTTAATACCAGAAAATATAGTGGAAGATTCAAATCTTGATGAAGTAAAAGTCTTTCTATTCATGGAGATGCAAGAGAAGAGGCAAATTCTCTTCTGTCCAATGGCACTCTACAAGTTTACAATGGACATAAGGCTTCCGGCAGACCCAACGATGGGTCAGCATACAATGATCCTTGTACCTTTTCTGAGAAGTAACCCGATGCATGCATCAAGGGTGAGGGAGAATGGGGACATCCACAACCAAACCTTCAACATGAATAGAGCCACCACCTTCATAATTTGGAATATTCATGGGGGAAACAACGAATATTTTAGGTTGAATTTCAGAGAAATGGTCGACACCCATCACCCTAGTATGGTGACCCTTCTTGAGACCAAGATGGACAATCATCTACCACTGCTCAATCCTTTTGTCTTCTCCGATATGATAGAAATCCCAGCTCAAGGCCAATCAGGAGGGATGGTGATTCTATAGGATCACACTGTTGTCAATATCCACAGCTCTGTTCGTAGGAATCAAGAAATTAGTGCGACAATTGAGGTAATTTCAACACACAAATCTTGGTTATTTAGTTCTATCTATGCGAGTACTAATAAAAATCTTAGAAATATCATGTGGAGTAATCTTATAGATTTGCATAATTCATACAAAGGGTCTTGGCTCGTGGGAGGCAATTTTAATGATGTTCTTAGTGCTAATGAAAAATTAGGTGGCAATACTATTAATAATAAACGGTCTAAAATGATCTGTGACTATATTAATAAATTCAATCTTATAGACTTAGGATTTAAGGGAAGTAAATACACATGGTCTAACCATAGAAAGAGGATTAAGGGACTCATCATGGAAAGACTTGATAAAGTATTTGCAAATGAGGAATGGATCTCCCTTTTTCCTAAGGCTATTGTCACTCACCTACCCAAAACCCATTCGGACCATAATACTCTTCTAATAGAAATAATTCCCTAAACAAATTGCGCTTTACCAAAACCATTTAGACTAAAAACATATTGGTGTAGGCATCCTGATTTCATCAATCTCGTAAAGAATAGCCGGAAGGATTCTAATTATTCTCAAGAATCTAATAAATTTCTTAGTAATGTTAAGGAATGGAAAGATAGGCAATTTGGAGAAATATTTAGAAAACAAAAAATCTAGCAAGACTTAATGGGATTCAAAATTCAAAGAACTACTCCACCTTCTTCATCACCTAGAATAAAGGCTTCAAAATGACTATAACAACATCCTGAGAATGGAGGATGACTATTGGAAACTTAGGGCAAGAATTTCATAAATCCAAGAGGGTGATGTCAACACCAAATTTTTTCACATTATGGCCTCCAATAAAAATCGTAGAAACAAAATTACTTTCTTTAAAGATAATAGAGGCAATTTGATTAATGATCAAGTGGCAATCCTCCATCATACATCGCAATACTTCCAAAATATGTTCAACACAAACCACACTGAAACTGATTGGTCTAGTATTAAAAGAGATCCTACCATTTTCAACAATATAAACCTTTCAATTTTAGACAAACAATTATATCCAACGGAGGTAGTCAATGCCATCTTCTCCTTCAAACCTTTTAAAGCACCAGGCCCCGATGGTATACACCCTTTTTTTTACCAGAGATATTGGGACATTGTAGGCCACTCAGTTATCGATCTTTGCTTACAAGTATTCCATAAAAAAACTCTACCCACAAGAATTAACAACACATACATCTGCCTAATTCTAAAAATTCCTAATGCCAATAACTTTAAAAACTTTCGACCAATTGGCCTTTGTAACACTATTTACAAGATTATTACTAAAATATTACAAATAGGTTATAACTATTCCTTAATCAAATCATTATCCCATTTCAAGCTAGCTTTATTAAAGAAGACGGGCTTGTGATAATACTGTGATTATCCAGGAAATTTGTAACCAATTCAGAAAAATGAATGGCAAAAAAGCCAATATGATCTTGAAACTGGACCTTGAAAAAGCATTTGATAGGCTTGAATGGTCTTTCATCTATAGTACTCTCCAAATTTTTAAATTTCCTCCAAAAATAACTCGCCTAATTATGAGCTGCATATGCACTAGCCAAATTGCTATCTTAGTTAACGAGGCAACCACAACATTCTTTAGCCCAAGAAGAAGTATTAGACAAGGATGCCCTCTATCGCCTTACATATTCATCTTGTGTATGAAAATGCTCTTACGACTTATCCTCCACCAAGTGGATACCTGTTTATGGGACCCCATCCACCTGAGTAACAAGGACTTAGGCATATCTCATTTATTCTTCGCTGACGATCTTACTCTTATGGCAAGGGCAAATTTAAAAAATTTCAATACTATTGACAAGTGCCTAAAATTATTTTGTAATCTATCTGGACAAGCCATCAATCTTCAAAAATTAAAAATTTTATTTTCCAAAAACTGTCCTCTTGACACTGCCAATAATATAGCAAATGGCTTCAACATCAAGATTAACTATACCTTTGGAAAATACCTAGGATTTCCTATTCTAGATAGAAACCCTAAAGATTCTGATTATCAATTCATCATAGACAATTTGCGTGATACGTTATCATCTTGGAAAACAAAGTTTTTAAACATAGTCGTCAGAGCCACGTTAGCCTCAGCTACACTAAACTCTATCCTTAATCATGCAATGCAATACACTATCCTTCCCACCCAAATTAAAAAATAAATTGATCAAATACAGAGAAACTTCATTTGGGGAACTACTAATGACAAGAAAAAGCAGCATCTCATTAATTGGAATATTCTTACAATGCCTAAACAATTAGGGGGATTGGCATAAAAAATGCTAATTCTAAGAACATGGCACTTCTAAGTGGGCTAACATGGCGAATCCTAACCAACCCCATGGATCCCTGGGAAAATATCCTCATAAAAAAATATGGATAAAAAAGAAACAAAAACTCCTCTTTTATTTGGAAAAGTATTCTCAAAGGATGGGATACATGCTCTAAAGGCATTCTCTGGCTCCCAAGAAAAAATTCAAATCTCAACATATGGGATACTAATTGGATTCCCAACTCTCCTAAATTGAAAAATGTTATAGAGGGACCCCCTCCAAAATAATGAAAACAATCTTAAGATAAAAAATATCCTTCATAATGGTATCTCGAACTTAACCAAAAAACATTTCGAATTGCCCACCTCCATTATTAATAATATAAATGTCATCCCTCAACCCCTTAAACAAGGTAACAATGACAAACTTGTATGGAGCTTAAACAACAATGGGGTCTTCACAACTAAAACATGTTATCAACTAATGAATAATTCTCCTCCAGTTGAACTGGACTTCAAATGGATATGGAAGTTACAATGCCCCAATAAAATCAAATTCTTTCTATGGCAGTGTCTCCATAATAAAATCCCATGTCGCCAATACCTCTATCACATAGGAATAAATATTGACCCTCTATGCACAATTTGTCGTAATGATGTGGAAAGCATTACCCATATTTTCTTAAACTACCCTAATGTTAGAAGTATTTGAAAATCTCTTAACATCAACACCAATAATATTATTGGTACTAATCATTGGATTATCAATCTAAGGGACTTAAATCCTCCATTAAAATCGACTAATATTGTATGGGCTGACTTACTCCCCTTCCTATTATGGGGCATCTGGATTTTCAAGAATAAGAAAAACTCTAATAATACAAATTTTCCACCCATACTAAAAAATATAATGGGGCAGGCCCAGGAATTCCTCCTTCTAAGTTCTCCAAGCGAATCAATCCGTCACAATATTTCGATCAAGATAAAACGGCATGCAGCAAGTAGAAATTGGTATAAGCTTAATACCGACTATGGGTGGTATGTGGGCCGGGCCCGGTCCTAGGCGGGCCGGTTCTAAACGGTCCCGGGCTTCGCAAGCTTCTTGTTGGAACCGGTCCGGGACCGGGACCACAAACTAACGGTCCCGTGTTAAGTGGGCCGGTCCCAGTCCTAAGCGGGCCCAAACAGTCCTAAGCGGACCCAAGTGGGCCCAACGGATACTTTCTATTTTTTAAATTATTTTTATACAAATTAGAGAAAAACTATGGTAATAAAAATATCTAAGGCAATTCCTAGTAAATTATATAATAAAATTGTCACCTAAATTTTTTAATTCAAATTTAAAGACAAAAATATTGTAAAGCGATATTCAAAGCAATGCGTTATAATATATATATATATATATATATATATACACTATACTATATATACATCTTAAGATATATAAGCTATATTCGATTTACTATATATACATCTTAAGATTTATAGATTAATATTCGATTTATATACTATATATACATCTTAAGATATATATATATATATATATATATATATATATATAGTATAGTATAGTATATACTATATTATACTATATTATACTATACTATATAGCTTAAGATATATAAAAAGACAAAACTATTGTAAAGAGATATTCAAAGCAATGCGTTATATTTTTATTATAGCATTAAAAAATCATGACAATATCTTTCTTAGTCTTCCTCCCCCCTATGAAATGAGCACAACAAGGTGCTAATACCACCATTGAGAAGAAAAATAAACTAATCAAGATGTGCCAAAATATAAGTTACATATTAATTTATATGGTATCTCTTACAAATTTTATAAATCCTTCAAGGTCCGAAGGAATTTCCGTTGGTGGTGGCGAAAATGAAGCTTGGTCATCACCGCTTCCAGGCGAAGCATCATCCTCCACAAGTTCAGCTAGCATTTCTTCATAAGCTTCGTCTACCTCTGGTTGTGATTCAGCAAGTCTAAAATTTCTTCTTTCCGAATGGATAAAATCTCTGAAAAGTACTGATTTTTCCAAGCTCTCCCTCATAGACGCTCTATAATCACCGAGTTGAAGTCTTGCTTGACTGAAAGCGCTCTGTGATGCCACTGTTGAAGCTTGAATAGTTAAAATATCTCGGGACATCCTTGAAAGAATCGGAAAGTATTTTTCTTTGTCTTTCTACCATTCCAAAATATTAAAGGAGACGTCGGGATTCACTTCCTCCATTCCCTGTGATAAATAAATTTCAAGCTCATTTAGTTGTGAAAATTCACTAGTACTAGAACATTGAGAACCCCTGAACCCTGCCCAAGCACTAAGTGCTATTACTCCCGCAGTTCTTTTAGATGATTGAGAACTAGGAGAAGAAGAAGGAGTTGGAACATTTGGTCTAGCATGATCTAATGCAACTTGATAAGCATTATAAATAGTTTGAACATTTATTTTAATTGAGGTTATTGCATCCGCAAGTTTAGACAACTCCTCATCTTCAAGTGCTAAACCATTATAAATAGTTTCATACCAAAATTGAGGACCTCATAATTTTATAGTAGGATTTAACAATACAGCAACACCATAAATAGGGGGAATAGGGAAAAAATATTTTTAATTTTTTTTTCTCATGCAATCAATAGCAAGTTAATAAATTTCTCTACCCTCTGAAAAATGATCAAACAAATTTACAAGTTCTGCAATATAAACTAAATAGTTAGAAATAGTAGGATAATATTGCCCAAAAAATTTATTTGTAGCAGTATGATTTTTTTCTAAAAACTCTACAAGCATTTTAACATTAGCCCAATCCGCATTTGTAAGGTGCTCATCATCATCACTTACATGAGCATTAAACGTTGAGTTTATGGGGTTTCTATATTCATATGCAACAACTAAACTTTCATCCATGTAATTTCATCTAGTTGGACAAGGTTTAGGAACCTTTCTTTTTTTAGGCCAAATTCATCGCATCTTTTAAAATATTCTCTAAGTCTACTTCTACTGTTTGAATAAAAAAGCCAATTAAGAGCCATTTTAACCTTTTCAATTTCAACATTTAAAATTCGCATACCATCACCCACAATTAAATGGTAAATATGACAAATACATCTAACATGAAAATGTTACTAAATGCAGGACTTAGTGTAGTGGTAAGCAAGGATACAATATTTGTGTTACTAGCAGCATTATCCATTGAGACTGATATTATTTTATCACTAATGTAAAAATATCTACAAATATTTGTAATCGTGCTAGAAATAAACTGCCTTGTGTGACGTGAATTAATTATTCTATAAGTAATAATGCGCTTTTGCATTATCCAATCCTCATCAATCCAATGACTGGTAACAGTAAGGTAATCACAGTCATTACCACTTCTACCAATATCAGTTGTAATAGAAACACGATAATTTATATGAGTAAATAAATAGCGCAAATATTATTCATATTCATGTTTATATTTATAAATATCACTCTTTACGGTTGTGCGAGAAAAACCTTTATAAGTAGGATTATAAAACTTTTCTAATATAATGCACAAAGTGAGGGTTAGAAGGAAAATTATAGGGTAAGCACATAACAGTAACCATTTTTGCCAATTCTTCCCAATCGTTTTTTGGATCATAATATAAAATACCACCGGTAACATTGTTAATTCCCGGTTGAAATTTATTTGACCTGGTACTAAGGTCAGACTGACTAGGTTCACTTGTCCCCTCGGCCAAAGCTTTCATACGAAAATATCTAGTTTTATCTTGAGGGTGTAGCAATATGTGTCTAGTCAAACTTCCCGGTCCCCCTCGACTTCCAACATAGACTTCCAACATATTTAAAAACTAACTCTTTGCCACAAGTATTATACTTAGCCCTATTTTTTTCTCTTAGTTGAGTAAAAAATGGCCAAACAAGAGATGTTTCTGCCCGTTTAGACGGTTGTCTAGAAAAAGTAGGAGCAGTAACATGAGGGTCAGACAGGGGATCATTTGGATTATTATTAGTTGGGTTAACTTCAGGAGAAAGACTAGTGGGTGTATTGTCATCCGGTTGCGTTTCATCAAAATCTATTTCTTCATCATTATTTTCATCAATAGTTGGATTACCATAAAGAGCATTCATGTATTCATGGTTTAATTATTCACCGGGTGCAATATTATGGCAAAATTGACTCTCGATAAATTGTAATAAACTATTATCGCTATCAAGAATAGGAGGTGTAGGACGGGTAATAGGTTTGGACCGGGGAGCCGGGGGAAGTGGAGCAGGAACAGATTGGCCACGAGATTCACCACTCTTGGATTTTTCCTTATTTTTACTAAATATTTTTTTAAGGAATAAGCCATCTTAATTAATCAAGCAAAGTAAATAAAATAAACAAACCTATAATATTAAAACTTAAGAGTTGGAACGAGTTTACCGAATTGACGAACAACTTGTTGAAAAATAATTATCGTTGAAGACTTGAACACTTCAATTTACCAACTTCACAATTTTGCATAATTGTAACAATTAAGTAAGCAATTATAGAAGAATATTAGAGAGAGATTGATGATTTTGTGAGAAAAATGAAAGAATGGGGGAGTATTTATAGTTGAAAATAGGGAAAAAGTGTAATTATAAAAAGTTTGGGGTTAAAACAAAATTTGGAGGGTTAAATGGCTATTTTGCAAATAGCCAACGACTATTTTGGCAGACCGAACGGCTAGTTTTTAAATGTCCAAACGGTCAATTTTTTTTTCTTTTTTAAAATTATCTGTTAGGCCCGTTTAGGACCATTTAGGACCGCTTGAACCGGCCCATTTCTCAGCCGGTCCCGGTCCCAAACGGTCCCGGTCTCGCGGGTCTCGCCTATGAGACCGGCCCACCACCCCACGGTCCAGGTCCTATCCGGTTAGGACCGTTTAGGTCCACCGCCCATATGGGCTTGCGGTCCTGAGCCGGTTCCGGTCCTAACCGGCCCACATGCCACCCTTAATACCGACGGAGCATACAAAAAATGTGACAAAAGTTCAGGAACATGAGGAGTGTTCAGAGATCACACAGGAAGTTGGATCATTGGATTCCAAAAATAAGCTACTACCATCTCTCCATTACATGCTGAATTGCATGCAATATACGAGGGGCTCCAAATTGCCATAAAATTCAACCTTTTCCCCCTTGAATTGGAAACTGATTCAACATAGGCCATCAATGCAATACATCATGACCACATAGTCTTTTCTAACTTTGTTTATGCATGCAAATCATTAATGCACCAGCTGAAGGACCTCCTGCTTCAACATAACTTCTGTGAAGGCAACCAAGTGGCGCATCTACTTTCTAAGGACGCCACCAGTAAAAGCTTTAAACAATTAAGTCCGGACAGGCCAAAGCTCCATGCAACTCCACCTCGTCTTTTTGAAAAAACTTTATCTACTTCTGTTTGTAATATGCTAAGGACATTAGGTAGCCAAAATATTGCTTGTGATATTCCACCAGTGAGTGGAAACTTTTCACCTTCTTGTAACAAGCTAAATGACTTTTAGCTAATATAATATATCCTGTTATTATAAAAAAAACGTATTGCTTTGGGATGCGAGTTCGGTATGTTCAATGAATTATCAAACCCCGTAAAAGAGTCGTACTTTAGGTACAGTTCTATAAAAGGTAAAAAATCTCTTGATTTGCTGATTGCCAGTTCCGTATTGATACGTGCCGCCGACCGGTCACGGATATTTCGGTCTTCTGTTAGTTATCTCAACAATGTCGCTCCGAGCTCGTTCGAGGCTAAGGTCGACACCGGACTCACCGCTATCGAAGGCAGGCGTTCCGACCTCAGGTCCTAGCTCGGTGGGACTTGAGGTCGATCTTCATTCTTTGGTTGCCATGTTCCAAACCTAATCTACCTAGTCGTAGGCGAACTCGATTTCGACCGTACACACACTTAACTTTTAACATAATAAAGTTTTACTCTAGCTTCTCATGGATTAATGACGGCATATACAAGGCAATTAATTGGGAAAACCGGTATGTAGAGAGTCGTAGAAAGCGAAATTTTATCAAAATAAAAACTTACGGTTATCATGGATCGGATATCATATATTTAGTTGAAATTAGTTTCTCATTTTGTTCTAAGTATATTATACTATAAGTTTGTGAACTGCGTGTCTGGAGTTTTAAAACCTTATAATTAAAGATGCTAGCTAAATAATTCTTCATTAATTCCCAGCTTATAATTTGACCATATTAGTCAATTTTCAAGCTAAATTAAACTAGATTTGCAAGTTTTAAAAAGAAACTTATATTTTAAAAGAATTACAAATATTAAACAGAATTCATTTCATTTGATCATAAGAAGTCAAAAGTGATGATAATTTGAGAGAAGAAGTAAATAGGTAATGATCGAAGAGGGTCTTCTATTTATTTTGTTGGGAGTTGCCCTTTCTTTTTCACGTTGTCCTCTTGATTCCTAATCATATGGAGATATGGACAGACATATACAACCATAAAATAAACTTACCGTCACATACCGTTAAATTGTTTATGTGTGACCAATAGGTCACGTGTTCGGGCCGTGAGATCAGCCACTAATGTTTGTAATAGATAGTTAGGTTGTCTAAATCATACCCCTAGGGTTTAGATTTTCCAGAAACCTGTGTGAATTGGAATATTTTGTGCTACATAGCTGCCTTTTTACTAAAAGCTTAATGTATTATGCTTCGACTGGCATATAGAGTTGTATGTAGATAATTTTATATTGAAATTTAAAACCAAGATATCGACACTAATCAATGTTCGTACTTCGTATCCGTGTCTACCACTTTGGCTTTCCCAATTATATATTGCTACCTAATTTTGTTCCCAATATTGAAGATTTGTACCTTACCATACTGGCATTCATATTTATACGCTTTAATAATTTAATGTATCTCACATGATATCTCGAATATGCTACGTTGCTTTTTCTAGTCTTTTTTCTTTTTCTTTTTTTCTGAATAATTGTGACGTTTGATCAATATAGATATCCGATAATTTTGCCCACTAAAAAATAACACATAGTATTTTTTTTATATGTACGGCGAAAGAGTACTCACACATACTGGAAAGATACGTCAATCTAACGGCTAACCACTTGTTATTTGGAGATGAAATTCAAAAGACCATTGTTAATGTGTGGTAGATTGGCTCAAGTGCATAATAAGCCAGTCGAAAAGATTTAAATCCCGAACTCTCATAACCTTTTTAACTTCATTGACCACCGAGTTACATCATTAACAATTGTTGAAAACGTCTCAAAATAATTGAACAACGCCTAGCTCGTCTTCTATATTCTTTCGTTGACTGCTTTAGTTTTAAATAATGCCTTTTTTCTTTCTATTTAACACTTTTTCTGACCCAAAGCTCATTCTTAAAGATATGGATTAAGATTTTTCAAAGTAATACCGTCCCTTATGGAGAATCATGACTTTTGTCAAGAATCATTTGGAAGGACTAATCACTCAACCACGTTATAGGGTCTTAATTAATTTTTTCCAGGAAGATGGTAGGTCTTATTTTTTTAAAATATATTTTCTGTTCAGCTATAAGACACGTAAAATGCTTCGGATAGTTTATATATATATATTGTGCGCAAGGATAATGAATTACTAACTTATTATCATTCCCCAACTCTCAAATCTCAAATATGAGCTGGGAAATTGATCACAGAGTATTGTATAATATGGCTGTCATTGAGGAGGAATAAGTCAATAGTTTCCTTATAGTAATCATACTCTTTTTTTCTCCTTATATATATAGAAAAGGAATATTTGAAATATAGTTCCTACCGAAGCACTAAACATGTACTAAAAACAAATTTCGCATGCCCAACTTAAACTAAAGATTGTATTGTTTCCCCAAGCAAATCAAGAAGTAAGAAAATTATTTTTCTTGTTGAAGAGGATATATCTATTACACTCGCTGTTCTATTTTATATCGCAATATTTCCTTTATTGAGTTGGTTAACTTTTTAACTTTAGAAACAATTATACTTCCCGTCAATTCTATCATTAATGAGATAATTTATTGTCACGTAATATTAATAACGTGTTTTGTACCAAAAATTTCAAAACTCTCTCTTAAACTCAGTGGACCTATATTTAAACTTCATCACATAAAGTGAAACAGAAAAGAGTATATATTAACTAACCATTACAAGATATGACCTTTCTCCTCAGCACCTGATTTAAAGGGTTATTATAAACACAAAAGAAAGCGATGAAATGAAACGTCGGAGGACAGTTGTAGACTTATAGCATAAGAGAGATAAAAGAAAGGGAAAGAGGGGCGCTACATACTTTTTAATGAATCAAATCATTGCTCATGAGACAATTGAAAGCTTGTTACAAATAGAATACTAGGCATATTAATTTGAGGGGATATTATTACTTTTAGCTCACGCCAGAAATAATTTATATTTGGTAGTCGAAAAAGTATAAAATTTGTATATAACATACAGAATATATATATATATATATATATATATATATATATATATATAAATTATACGTTTTTCGGCTATTATTTTTAGAGTGACTATACGGCGTCATTTTCCCTAATTTAAGCCCAAATCCATTTGATTCGCCCAACCCGTCCAAGGTTGGGCAGGTCAATTTGTTGAACTCAACTCATTTTAATCCAATCCATTTCAGCTCATCTAAAATTGCGCTGATTTTTAGCCCAAATTGATCCATGAATAATTATGCTAAAATATATTAAAAGTAATTTTTTTGTTTAATATGTTATATATAACCATAACAAAAGAAAAAGAATTCTTATTTGATAATTAAATAATTTATAAGAAAATAATATGCACTAATTAAAGTTTGATAAGAGTTGGACCGGTTGCACTAGAGGGTCAATTATTTTTTTGGCTCTTTACAAACTTGTTTTTAGTTTTATAACCCTACATCTTTTTTTATACATGGGAGATTTATTTTTACACGTAAGAGATCTATCTTTTACACATAAGAGATCTAAAAAGGTCATTTCTTTAAATTCAAAATTATAAAGGGGCATGATGTATAAATAGTACTGGACCCTATGACCCAAATTTTAGCTCAATAATTACCCGTCCATTTATTAATTCAGCCCATTTTGACCCGCACAAAATCAATGCAACTCACTCATTTGATGAATACAAGTTCAAATGAATCTGTTTTATGTTCTAGTATTTGATGAGTACTTCATAAAGAAAAAAAATTAACTGCCTATGATAATCATAGAAAAAGCAGAAAACGAAAACCTTTTCTCAAATATATAAAGTAAACAATTTCACGTTAGACCTTGATTTTTGTGAAGAGAAGTAAAGGCAGCTGCTGCCATCGTAAATTTAAAAAGAAGAAAAAAGAAAAAAGAAAACTTTAGCATTAATGTCATTTACATGAGATACTTGAGCTTTAAAAGATTAAAATAATGATATCAACAAAACATTATTAACAAATAAAATGGAGATGCGGGGGATCGAACCCCGTGCCTCTCGCATGCAAAGCGAGCGCTCTACCATTTGAGCTACATCCCCAGATATGAGTTATTGTTTCTGATGTAACATCAGATTAGAACCCTCAAAGTACAAACTTTGCCTTGGTTTCGACCCGGTATTCGATGCTCGCATTGGAGCCTGATTATATCCGGATTTGTACCGCGTAGGACCCCATTCGGGAGGAAACACTCCCAACCAATAATTTTTTCATACCCAGAAATCGAACCCGAGAACTCTGATTAAAAGAAGAGCAGCCTTATCCACTGCGCCACGTCCTTTGGTGCTCTCAAGTACAAACTAAGAAAATGATTAGACCATGCAGATTTATCAAACTATCCAACAAGTGAAAATCATATGCACCTTTTCTCATTCAAATCCATCAATATATTCATAGGCGAACTCAAAATCTGAAATTACTATATTTTGACTTCTAAATTTACTACCCTAACTCATAGCTCGTTTTAGTTAATGAATTCGAGAGTAAAAGCTATTGTATTCGTCCAAACATTTCTTTTCTTTTCTATTCTTTTTTTCGTTTTATTTACCAACGATATTTCATTTTTTGTCTCTTTGGTTTCAAAAGTTAAGTAATACAGTACATCAAGGATTAGTTACATTTTGAGTTTATCTAATTTAATTTAATAGTTTCTCTTGGTATCTTAATTTGTGTTAAGTCATTGATCTCATGAATCTAATTTCACTATCTTTGAGTCAGGATTGGATATATATATTCTTCGATAAAAAATACATGCGCGCCCAATATCTCTGGCTTGAGCTCTCTGTACATACCTACAAACCCTATACCAATTATCTAGAGATAGAAAACAAATCTGCTTAGGAATATACAATTAATCATATTAGCAGTAATTTATGTGCATATCACTTGCCGAATAGTAATTTCAAATGGTTCAAGAAATGAAATCACTGTGAGCACCTAATTTTTGACCATGCTTGAATTCTTTCTCAATCATCTTATCAATACCTCACTTCCCACTTTATCAATTCCGCTTCCATTTTTCCCACGCGTGTCCCCACTCCACTTTCTTACTAATTCCCCACTCTTTGTCCCCCACTCACAAATCTCATACCCGAAATCATCCATTAAAGTACACAACAGCTCATCTTCTATTGGCTCACGTTTTCAACATAGGAACCGGCTGGAAACTCCAGCTCAAAAAGGTAACAAAACAATCCCAAAACACCCCATAAAACACCTCAAAATCCACCCCAAAAAGAGCTAAAAAAACAAGCTTCTTCCAAGCTAAAATAACTCCAAAGCATGGCTGAAAAATAGCCCTACACCCAGCAAAACTTCAGCCACTAAATAAACCCAAAATCACTCCAAATATAGCCTGAAATCCAGTTGAAAAACAACCCTCAGCTCTAGCGGAACAGAGTTTTATTTCCATTCTAAAATTAAGTTGGTAAACATCACAAAATCATCATCAAACAAGGTTAGTCGAGGTCGCCGGAAAAGTTTTCGTTTGTGGTCAAATTTACTCTTAGATCAAGTTCTCTCACTCAGAAGGTTTTATATGTATTTTCATTGCCTCTAAGGTTCGTCTTGTTTCACCTACTGTTTAAATAAAATTCCTGTTTTGTTTAGCTAATGTCCTATTGTTCATGGTCTACTCGTTCCAGCTGAATTTAGCATGCTAAGATATGAGTTTGCACTTAATAGATCTTGGAGTTGCAATAGTTTGATAAGTTTGATATTATGCTTTTGTTCAACTTTACTGATCTTGTAATATGCTACAAAAGTTTTGGCATACGAGTCTTAAAATTAAAAAATCTCATTGAAGGTCCACTGTTTTGTTATTCACTGTCCCTTTCCACAATCATGTCTCTTTGTTAAGATTTTTGAGTGTTTTATATATTGGCTTCATTTGCTTTGCTTAAAGATTGATTCATGATAACTACTATTTCCTTGAATAATATTAGAAATTGCAGAGAACATTGATTGGTATGAGTAAATAGATTTAGAATGAGCTTTGGTCCACATGTTTTAAAACTAAAGAAGGTAAAAAAAGAATTGGTAAAATGGACAATTAAGACAAAAGGGGACAATTAAGATAAGGAAGATGAATTAGATTTTTGGAACAATTAATGTGCTATGAGGGTTCAGATAACATTAACAACGTTATGGGCTTTGAGATTTGTATGAGAGCTAGCCCAAAGTTAATAAATCAAAATCAGGCTCATTTCTTCTATAATCGAGTCATTATTACACTTAGTTCAAAGGGCTAAATAACCTTTTTTCACAAAGATATTCTCCCATAATCTATGGCCTTCACAATAATCTCAAAGTTTAGGAAGAATAATTAACACCGTTAGAGTGTTTTAGGTGCACTTTCAATTAGTTTATTGCGATTATGTATACGTTCGTGTGGCATAATTGTGATTTCCAAAATTAAAATCGAAGGGGTGTGACACCTCTGGCGACTCTGTTGGGGAACTAACCAGAATTCGAGCTTGTACATGTTGACTTTTATTTGGCTTTATTAATTTGTATATACTGTGATTTTGTTTGGGCTTAATGTACTACTTGTCTGCTTTTTACCGCTTTGATATTGTTGAACTGTACATACAAACTGTCTTCTCTCGCACCCTCTCTTAGTCTTCTTGAAATTAAAATTGGGCATTTGCTTGATATAGCCCGCTTTCTTTGAGATAGCCGAGGTGCTTGTCACCCTGTGAAAGATTTTAGTCACACATATTTTAGGCGGGGAGCGCCACCAGCTAAGCCGGAAAGCAATGCTACCGGTACGCTGACCCTCCTCGACTCGAGTTTGTCCGCCTAAGTAAGCCAGTCGAGATACCTTCTCCACTAGGATTTAAATCTAAAAGAAAAAACCCCATACCATATATCCCTAGTAGATCGTATTATTTGCATCACGTGCATTTGACTTAGCAAAACTCAGCACAAGGGCTGGGTACGTATAAGACATGTATCATCTTTGAGACCGTCGTGTTCACTTATGTGCTACTTGCTACATCATTTGGAAGGCTTGCTTGCTTTGTTGACCGACTTTAGAAAATTAGTTGAGCAGAATTATAAAAAAAATTATTCTCCTTGTTTAGTACAAATAATCTATTTTTTTTAAAGATTTTATAGTAGTTTGGCGTGATGTGTAAATATTAATTTTCATAAAAATCAAAAAGAGAAAAATAGTCGTTTTGACCGAACTACGCGGGTCTGATTCTCACCTAATGTGAGATACGTAGGCAAACCTCATCGGTTCTAGCCTCCCATAATTTTTTAAAAATTCAAAAATATTTTCCTTTAATTCCTTCTTTAGAAGTTTTTTCTTAGAAATTCCCAAATAAAAAAAAGTATTTTAAACCCAAAAAATATTTTCTTTCATTTTAGAAGTCTCTCATTTGAAAAAAAAAATCAAATCAAAATCCAAAAATATATTTTTTTCCTTCTTTAGAAGTCTTTCTCCCAAATATTCAAAAACAATTCAATCAAAATCCAAAAAAATATATATTTTCTTTCTCCTTTAATAAGTCTTCTTTTCAAAAATTTCCAAAGAAAAAAAAAGAGCTAACTTATGTACTTTGTTTCCGATATTTCTGAACTACGTAATGATCTAATTCATGCTGCGACATGATACGTAGAAAACCTCAAAAGGTTCAATCAAATTATTTTTCAACGATTCTAAGATGAGGGATCAAATTGAGGCGTGAGTGAAAAGAAAAAGAAATGGTGATAATGTTAGGAGCGTGGCATATTATGTGTGATTCATATCTACAAAATGCCTAACCCTAACACGCTTGAAGTCTCTTATATAGTAAGCTTAAGGTGGTTGGTTTGTGGTGAAACTCGCAACATATCATTACTTCACCAGATCAAAGGGAACGGTAGTAATGGATAACAGTGATGAAATAGAGTTGGTCAATGACAATCCCCTAAGTCCATCAGTTGAGCAAGAGTCGGAGGAAATAAGAAAATTGAGGCAACAACTGTCTGATGTATATCAAGCTTGGGTTTTCAGTCAGCCTCCACCATAGGAACTTCCACCGTACCCCGGGCTACTCAACCACCGCTCCATGCACTGAGCGATCACTTTCTACCACTATGGTATGTGCCAAACTACAGCCTCCATGCTGCCCATGGTACCTCTAATATGCGACCTCCAGTCGCACCGGTCAGGAACACCCTTCTCGTCGTCTCTGGCGCACCAGTATATATAATCCTGCCACCACCTCTTGTGACAAGGCCAAACAATGAGCCACCACCCCAGGCTTATGATGGACAATACAACTCTCCAAATATGTCTTTCAGGGTCTCGTCTCCATATAATCAGATTCCTCAGTATGAGTCACCAGTGAAAAATGAAAAGCCTACCAAGACAGGTGAGCTAGATGAGATGGCTAGGAAAATAAAAAGTCTTGAACAAAACATAAACAACATACAAGGACTAGGTGGTCACAAATGTATTTTGTTTAGTGATCTATGCATGTTCCCTCACATCTATTTGCCACCAAGGTTCAAGACCCCAAATTTGAGAAGTATGATGGACACGACAACCCTATCAGCCACTTGAAAAGGTATTGCAACCAGCTGAGGGGTGCAAGTGGAAAAGAAGAATTATTGATGGCTTATTTTGTGTAAAGTCTTGTGGGGGTAGCCTCTTAATGGTTCATTGATCAAGATATCTCTCACTGGCATATCTGGGACGACATGGCCCAGGCCTTCGTCAAACAATTCCATTACAACATTGATATTGCACCAAATCGCAATTCCCTGTTCAATATGAAGAAAAGGCCGACAAAACGCTTTAGGGAGTATGCCATCAAGTGGAGGGAGCAAGCGGATAGAGTTAAGCCACCTATGGATAATTATGAGTTGATCACTATTTTTCTAGAGGCTCAAGATCCTGATTATTTCCAGAACATGATGTTTGCTATGGGTATACCATTCGCAGAGGCTATCAAAATTAGGGAGATGGTCGAAAATGGTTTGAAAACGGGCCGAATCATGAGTCAAGCTGCTTTTAAGGCCGCATCACATACCGTTCAGAATAGTTCGGGGGGGTTTGATGAACAGAAACGGGAGAGAAGAGAGAGCCATGATGGCTTCCAGCTTGAGGGGGGGCCCGCATGACATTCAACCAATCATATATGCTTCATGAGGTCCCACAACACTATTATCCCCATCAAGGTGCTCCTTATGTCCTGGCACCGCATCCTTATGCGGTGATGAACGCACAATCTTACATGCAGCCATAACATTATACACAAAATCGAGCTCTACCTCCCAGAAATTTTCATCCCTATCAAGCTCCATATAATCCCCAACCACATATTCCCCAATACAATCTTTGCCCAAGAGATCACCCCCAGAAGGAATGAATTCACCCTTATTGGTGAATCATACTCTAGCTTGTTCCAAAAGCTAGTCAGGTTAGGTCTGCTGCAGCAAGTGGCCCCGAACCGGCCAAACCCCGATCCCCCTCACACCGAGATGATGCTAGTTGTGAATAACATTCCGGAGTAGTGGGACATGATACTGAAGATTGTTGAACTCTCAAAAGAGCAGTAGAAGAACTCATCGAGGTCAAGACAATAGTTCTTCAGGACGAGGAGGCTCATGATGTAACAAATAATCCCTTGCCTTCTCACAACACTAAGCCAGTAATCAGAATGATTTGTGAAAATGAGAAATTTGATCCGGCACTGAAGGCCATTGCAGCCATTGCCGAAACAAAAGAAAAGCCAAAAAGCGATCGCCAAACCTGAAAGTTCCCTATTAGACGGGAGTCTTAATAGCCGATCTTGATATCCTTTCCATGTTCAGATTATTTCAGGGTGTGATTCGAATGTTTAAATTTGTTGTCTTACTTTCTGATGTAAATCCTTCTATCTTTAAAATTTTTTTAAAAAAAAATAAAAAATCAAATGAAATTAATATTTCATTGTCTAGGAATGTCTCTTTTCTTAATCTTGTCACTTCTCTTATTCTCTTTTTAGTTTTGTTAAATGTAAATTTTAATGACATGACATGCCTGCGGACTTCAGGCCCAGATCCTAAAACGCTGTCAGACTTTGAAATAATGAATCAAAAATCATAATGCAATGAAGATAATTTTAAGGAATCGGAAATGTCAAAAGATCCAAACATTGTAACAAGAGTACTGCCAAAAGAGGTGTTGTACTTGGGAAACATTGAATGAAATATCCCTGAAACAACTGTCAACATAGATGCAGTCAAAAGGTACTATGTTTGATCTTCTATATAACATTAATGTTCTCCGGTTAAGATGAAGAAGGCTTTCTTTCTCACTATCCAAGTACTCTCAACCTTTTGCAAACCCTTTGAGTCGGTTCCCTTTTCTTTGATTACCATCTTTGGAACTTGGAAGTTATTATTGAATTTTTTTTAATGAAAATGTAAAAAAAATAAAAAGAGGGGGAAAAGGAAAAAGAAAGAGAAAACAAAACAAAATAGAAGAAAAACAAAACAAAAACAAAAATAAAGTAGTCACTTGAACTACGTTCGACTTGATTCCTAAAGGATACGTAGGCAGCCTCTCTCTGGGGTTCAGTCACACCAAAATAAAAATTCACATTACCAATAAAAAAAAAACTAAAACTGGGGCAGATGTTACAATGGTTCGGCAATGGTTTCGCCTTAAAGGTTCCAAAGTTGTAATTCAATTCAATTTTTTTTTACCCAAATCCTTTTCAAGTCCTTCTGATCAATCAACGAGAATGTTCAAGAATTGGAGGATACGGTTTCTTGGATCTGATACAACCAAATGAGAGAAATAAAATAAGAGAGTCTTATTGGTGAAAACCCTCACGGTCATCATAGGGCGATGTCGAGTAGAGAAAATAAAAATAAGAGCGTCTTGTTAGTGAAAACCCGCAAAGGTCACTATAAGGCGATGGTGAGAAGAGAAATGAGAGAGGTCAGCTAGTGAAAATTCGCAAAGAGCACTACTAATCGAAAAGAGGATCTTCACAAACATTGGCATCGACACAGTCCTAGACAAGGTTTCTCGGTTTCGAGGCAAAAGTTGTGTTAAATTGCTGAGAGTCGGACAATTTACATAGATCAGGCATCCAGTCCAAAAGGCATGTCATGATCCTCGAAGTTCTCATGTACTCCCAAATAAGTCCTTTTTTAATTTTTGTTCCCCGAAAGAGACACCTCTTGTTTAAACTAATTCTCCATTCCATTGTGGTTTTCTTTGAATCCCTTTCGGTATAACTTCGTGTCAAAATAAAGGCAAAGAAAGAATGGTAAGATCGATTACAGGGCTCTCGTTTGAAGCGAACTTATACATTGAAAAGACACCCAACCTCGGCAGGGGCATCAAGTCAATCCTGACTGGCCATGGTGGCTGATGCTTTGAAATCAAAAATTCTCGAAAGGAGGAAATCAAATTGAAAGTGCCTACAAGGGCAAAATAAAGTTGAAAATGTTAAATCCCAAGTGGCTAATCGTTTTGGCAAAGTTTGAAAAGACAAAGGTTCCCTAATTCTATGAAATTGAAAGTTTTGGAAGAAAAGAAGTCGAAAGTGAAATGCCACAAAGGAAAAATAAAGTTGAAACGGTTAAGTCCCACGCGACCAACCATCATGTAAAAGTCTGAAATATTAAAGGATCTCCGGGGCCAGAAATACAAGTGGTATTCAGGAAACATCTAGTGTTAGGTTGAAATCATCATGGGCATAAAGCCAAGCTGCCAAAGACATCAAGGCCATACACATACCAACATTTTTAAAGCTCACAAATTTTCTTTGTTTTGATGTAGGAACAAAGCAGTGCAGAATGGAAATTCTTAAAGGACGAATGTAACCAAAGGTAGGCTTCCAATAAATCTCCATTTTCTTTTATTTTAAGCATGCATCACTATTGTTCATACAGATCATAGTTCCGTAGAAGTACTATTCGCCCAGGTTATTTTACAGTAGCTTAACTCAGGTGAAACTTTTTCGCCTAGGGGGATCCAGCTCATAATTTTGGGTAGAAGTACTCTTCGCCCAGGTTATTTTTCGTAGCTTAACCCAGGTAGAATCTTTTCGCCTAGGGGGATCCAGCTCATAGTTTCGGGTAGAGTTACTCTTCGCTCATGTTGTTTTACAGTAGCTTAACTCAGAAAAAACCATTTCGCCTAGGGGGATCCAGATCATAGTTCCGGGTAGAAGTACTCTTCGCTCGGGTTTTTATACATAGTTTAAATCAGGTAGAACCTTTTTCACCTAGGGAGATCTAGCTCATATTTTCGGGTAGAAGTGCTCTTCGCTCAAGCTGTTTTTCGTAGCTTAACCCAGGTAGAATATTTTTGCCTAGGGGCACCAAACCCTGTACATCCCTTTTCAGTAATACAGGACGCCAACCCCTAGTTACATTTCCTTTTTCAGTAATACAGGGCACAAATCCCTGGTTACATCCATTTTAGTAATACAGGGAACCAGCCCTTGGTTACATCCATTTTCAGTAATACAGGGGTGCCAACCCCTGGTTACATTTCCTTTTTCAATAATACAAGGTACCAACTCCTGGTTACATTTTCTTATCAGTATTACAGGGCGCCAACCCCTGGTTACATTTCCTTTTCAGTAATACAGGGTGCCAACCCCTGGTTACATTTCCTTTCCAGTAATACAGGGCGCCAACCCCTGGTTACATATCCTTTTCAGTAATACAGGGCGCCAACCCCTGGTTATATTTTCTTTTCAGTAATACAGGGCGCCAACCCCTAGTTATATTTCCCTTTCAGTAATACAAGGCGTCAACTCTTGGTTAGATTTCTTTTTCAGTAATACAGGGCGCCAACCCCTGGTTACATTTTCTTTTCAGTAATACAGGGCATCAACCCCTGGTTACATTTCCTTTTCAGTAATACAGGGCACCATCCCCTGGTTACATTTCCTTTTGAGTAATACAGGACACCAACCCCTTGTCACATTTCCTTTTCAGTAATACAGGGCGTCAACCCTTGGTTACATTTTCTTTTTCAGTAATATAGGGCACCAACCCCTGGTTATATTTACTTTTCAGTAATACAGGGCACCAACCCCTAGTTATATTTTCTTTTAGTAATACATGGCACCAACCCCTGGTTACATTTCCTTCTCAGTAATACAGGGCACCATCCCCTGATTACACTTCCTTACTTGTATAGGGTACACCATCCCTGATCTCCTTACCAGTATAGGGTACACCAATCCCTAACTGTGTTCTCCAACATAGGGTACACCACTCCCTAGTTGATTTGATATTAAATGCAGGATACACCACTCCATGATATTATTGCCAATATAGGGTATCCCATTCCCTGGCCATATGTTTTCAACATAAGGTACACAAATCCGTAGTTGAGACATTCTTTTGGGATAATAAAGGAATATTATCCCAAAAAAATATCATCATGACCTTTTCAAGGTACACCATTCCCGATCTTTTATTGATTTTAATAAAGAATTAGTTTAAAATTTTGTTACAATAACTCACGAAATTTTCCTAGTGAAAACAGTGGCAGAAAAATTTTGTTCGTTTGTTTGTTGTGGTGTCTGAGCAGGTTTTACTTCGAGGCATAGGGTTCGAGATGAACACAAAAAGAAGTCTCAATCCAAAAGTAAATGAATAAAAAAAAAAGAAGTGAATCCCAATGCAGAAGCAGATGGAAATGATATGGACTGCTCAAGACGACTGAAGTCATGAGCATTGCATTTCTCGTTTTGATTAGAAGAAGTCGTAGAAGAATGAACTAGCACCTGCATCTAGCAAGCATCAAGGTTCAGATCAGAGTCTGCATGAAGAACCAGTCAAGACTCAAGATCAAATTTTAGAAGACTTATAGATAGGAATCTTGTAACTCATAGCTGATAGGTTTGTTTAGTTTCTTTTGATTTTGATTTAATAACTGGACTACAGACCGGAGCCTCGACGGAACCTCACTCGACTCTCCAACTCAGCATTCCATCCTTTTACTTGAACTACATGCAACGTAATTTTCTTATAACCCGGGGATATGTAGGTTGTCCAAACCAAGACTTGATTACACTCTTTTCTCTTATCTCTTCCCTTTTGAGTAATTGTATGACAAAAAATTAGTCATATTGCTCATATTTTTTTTGGGTGAAAACTCTTCATGTTTCCAAGCAAAGAGGGGCATGTTGTGAGCACCTAATTTTTGACCATGTTTAAATTTTTTTCCCACTCATCTCACCAATACCTCATTTCCTACTCCATCATTCTCGCTCTCATTTTTTTTACGTGTGTCCCCACTCCACTTTCCTACTCATTCCACACTCTTTGTCCCCCACTCTTTGTCCTCCACTAACAAACCCCATACCCATCTTCTACTGGCTCATGTTTTCACCATGGGAACCAACTGGAAAATCCAGCTCAAAAAGGCAACAAAACAACCCCAAAACACCTCAAATTCCACCCAAAAAAGAGCTTAAAATGAGCTTCTTCCAAGATAAAATAACTCCAAAGCATGGCTGAAAAACAACCCTACACCCAGCAAAACATCAGCCACTAAACAGCCCCGAAATCTAGTTGAAAAACAGCCCTCAGCTCTAGCGGAACAGAGCTTTATTTTCATTCCAAAAATAAGTTGGTAAACATCATAAAATCATCATCAAATAAGGTCAGTCGAAGTCGCTGTAAAAGTTTCCGTTTGTGGTCACATTTTCTTTTAGATCAAGTTTTCTCACTTAGAAGTTTTTATGTGTATTTTCGTTGCCTCTAAGTTTCGTCTTGTTTCACCTAATGTTTAAATAAAATTCCTGCTTTGTTTAACTAATGTCCTACTGTTCTTGGTCTACTCATTTCAGCTGAATTTAGTATGCTAAGATATGAGTTTGTATTTAATAGATCTTGGAATTGCAAACATTTTGATAAATTTAATATTATGCTTTTGTTCAGTTTTACTGATCTTGTAATATGCTACAAAAGTTTTGGCATAGGAGTCTTAAAATTGGAAAAGCTCATTAAAGGTCCACTGTTTTTTTACTCACTGTCCCGTTCCACAATCATGTCTCTTTGTTAAGATTTTTGAGTGTTTTATATATTGGCTTCATTTGCTTTGCTTAAAGATTGATTCATGATAACTACTATTTCCTTAAATAATATTAGAAATTGCAGAGAATGTTGATTGGTATAAGTAAATAAATTTAGAATGAGCTTTGGTTCACGTGTTTTAAAACTGAAGAAGGTAAAAGATGAATTGGTAAAATGGACCATTAAGACAAAAGGGATCACCAGTTTGTTTAGATAAAATAAGTAATTGGGTCATGAGTTGATAAGGAAGATGGATTAGATTTTTGGAATAATTAATGTGCTATGAGGGTTCGGATAACATTAACAACGTTATGGGCTTTGGAATTTGCATGATAGGGGGCCCAAAGTTAATAAATCAAAATCAGACTCATTTCTTCTATAATCGAGTAATTATTACACTTAGTCCAAAGGGCAAAATTATCTTTTTTCCACAAAGATATTCTCCCACAATCTATGGCCGTCATAATAATCTCAAAGTTTAGGAAGAATAATGAATACCGTTAAAGTGTTTTAGGCGCGCTTTTAATTATTTTATTGTGATTATGTATACGTCCGCGTGGCATAATTATGATTTTCAAAATTAAAATCGAAGTTATGTGTTCGCGCAACTTTGGCCAAAACAATCTTAATATAATAAAATTGCTATTAATTGTGTACACGTACACGTGACATGATTTTGGCAGAATAAACAAAACGGGTTCACACATGCGATTCGTTTTAAAGATAATCCCATATTTTAAAAGCGGATAGATAAAACATGGAAACCAATAAATTACAGTTTATCCAAAATTAAAGTCAAGTTGTAATCAATAAAGCGATTGTGCTAGAACCACGGGACTCGGGGAATGTCTTACACCTTCTCCCCGATCAACAGAATTCCTTATCCGAAATTTATTTTCGCACACCAATAATAGTAGAGTCAAACTTTCCTTTGACTACGGATTCAAATAAAAAGTGACTTGGAACACCCAAAAACTCAATTCCAAGTGGCGACTCTGTAAATAAAATAATCTCTACTCAAGTTTGTCACTTTAATTGGAAAAATTCTTTAACTCACAACACTCCATAAACACATATCTATCTTTGCGTGAGGTAAAAAGGGGTGTGACAATCACTACACATATCATATGTTATGCATCCATCTTTAATTTCTTTTTCTAAAAATATATTTGTAGGTCTTAAGTTAAGTACTTGTAGTGCCGGTATATATAATTTAAACTCAAATATCATATATCTAAGTTTCCTGTCAATTAATAAAATATCTAAATATTTGGTGGTGGCTTCCACAAGTACCCTCTGTTCCTCGTAACTCCATCTTTGCTTTGGCTGCTCATGAAATATACCTAATTATATGCGCGCTTCACTTCTTTTCAATTTATTTTTTAATTTTCAAAAATTAAAATATAAATCATACTCCAATCTTTAATGCTCTATTGTTTCTATGCTTAATTATTTCTTGATTTCTTCTATAAATATTTGCTATTGGTGTAATTATTTTATTATTACTTTTTATACTCTAGTCATCATCTATATATGGCATTCTTTGTTCTTTATCCATTACCAATAATAATAGTCATAAAATTATGAGACTATTACACTATATAGTCCCACCTTAAAAATAATCGATGTATATATACATATATGTCAGGGGTGGCTCAATCCGGAGGCTAGTAAAGCCTTTGCTTTAGGCCCCCTAAATTTTGGGGCCGCAAAAATATTTTTAGTTGTGGATTTACTATGTTATTTTCGTTTAGACAATATTGAAGTTTATAGAAAAAAAAAAAGAATACAAAATCCTTATAAAAATTGAAAGAAAGACTATCTATTTTTTAACAATAGAGATATTTTAGAACTTTGTATTAAGATACTCAAATCTTCATATTGATAAATAACGTTTTTACAATAAGATCCAAGATAACGAATTGTAAATATGTGGCTAACATCTTATTAACTTGAATTTTATTACCAATGTAAATATTAATATTATATTGTATAAGATAACTACACTATAGACAAAAAGAAAGAAAGAAAGAGAGAAATGTAATATTAATACTATATTTTACAAGATAACTATACTATAGACAAAAAAGAGAAAAAATTAAGACCTCTTATTAAAATTTGACTTTAGGCCATGAGTTTTATTGAGACGCCTTTGATATATGTATATTGGTTAGCGGCTGTAAATACTTTCTGACCAAATGTATAATATTTCCTAGAATTATTGGGGAAAGATGCTAATATGCAATTGGTAGATTCCACTTCGACTCGCTTTTATAGTGTACGATTTCCCAAAAAGACATTAATGTATGAGTTAGAGTAAATCTTGTGGATGAATGGATAAAAAGGAAAAGGAAGAAGCGAAAACGTAGTAAAACCATAGGTCAGGGAGAAATTTACTGCGACAAAGAATGAATACGTATAAAAGACAGAAAATAGAGATCTAATTTCATGTCATGGAAGTTATATAATTTGTATCCTATTTATTCAGAATCATTATCCTATTTAGTGAATTCTGAAATATCTATCTATATATGTATTTCTCTTGCAAGGCAAAAACTCGTTATCTAAACAAGAAGAATTAACTAGATTAGCATCTCATACTTATTCTGGCATTCGGAGCTCATATTTTCTATGGTCATAAGATGGCAATATTTTATTATTTTCGCTTCCTCTAGCTCGTCATATTCTGGTAATTGACTCCCCTGCTGAACATGAAACCCAATTGTATGTCTCATTTATTATTCCTTTCCTCTACAGTGAATGACGAAAGTTATTTTTATGGAAATTGTTTTCCTTTAAAATCTGTTTTTTAGTTTGTAGCTACCGTAAAATGTTTATCGAAAGGAAGAAAAAGACTTTCCCCATTTTCGGGTAGAAATCATTTTCCTTATAACTTTTTAGTTGTTTATTCCATTTAAACACCTAGACATTATTATTAATGATCTTTAGTACACAAATAATTTTTCAAAACATACCGATTTGTTAATATTATTATTAAATTTTAATATATATTTTTTCGAAAATATTCTCTACTCATCGGGCAAATATTTTTCAGGAAAATATTTGACGTTCTCTTGTATAATGACTTTCGTCATACCAACCCATTGGACATGATTCCTTTTTAATGAATTCGCATGTTTTGAAACTCCATGTGCTATAAAACAGAAATTTAGTTATAATTTTTAAAAATTTGAATAGGAATTGTTTTTTTGGAATAAGTGATAAATATATATACTCCATATTTTTAGCATTGTTTTGATTGTGTTTTATATGCACTGCTTGTTTTATCTGCTTATATTATTGTATGAATTTCTCTGATCTGATCGTCTTGTTTATTTGTTTTCCACTTTCTTTCGATGATTGCGTATCACAAAGAAATATGCAATAATGATCTGTTAATCATATGATATTTTAGCCAAAAGAGTTGAATTAATGATCGAGTTGGGTCATAATTTATCCAAAATTTTTAGGTCAAGATGAGCAGGTCAATTTGGATTATAACTCAATCCACTCAACTCAAAATTATTTTTTATTTATTTATTTGTTTTTTTCCAATTTGTTCGTCACCAAATCAAACTAACAAAAGCTTTTCGTTAATTTACTATGAATATATCTACCGACAAAATGAAAGTCTTTTTATGAGTCAATTTGAGCTAAATGGATTGTCCAAGTTGACCCAAACTCTTAGATGAGTTAATTTATAGCCAAACTGATCCATCACTAAATTTATAGTAAATTTGTCCTTTCTAATGTCCTTTTTAGCTACATTTTACATATGAGAATTCTTGCCCTTGCTTCCCGTGAAATTGATAATTAGAATTGATAATGGTGCATGTATTATAATCCTCTATAAATGAATAAAATGCAGTGCAACAAGATCTGATGAGTCAAATTCTATGAGAGCAAATCAAAGGCCTTGTAATTATCAACTAATTCAGCTCAGTATTTTCTCATCATCAATCTTGTTGTGGCAATTAGCAAAGGAAAATGGATGATCATAGGGGCGGAACTAAAGTGACAGGAATTAGACAAATTGTGAGACTCAAACAGTTGTTACATAAATGGCAAAATGTCACACTTAGCCCTAAGGGGAAAAACCACCAAAAACTCGGTTGTGTAAAATCCTCGAATCGGAAAAACGATTCCTATGAAGGCATATCACCATCTATAAGCAAGAGATTACGGAGCTCCAGCGTATACTGGGGAGACTCGGACGAGGATTATTGCCAGAGTCCCGAACCGCCTCATGGTGTACCAAGAGGATATTTAGCAGTTTATGTTGGACCAGAACTTAGGAGATTTATAATTCGCACAAGTTATCTTAGTGACCCTTTATTTAAAGTGTTGTTGGAAAAAGTTGAGGAAGAATTTGGCTTTGATCATAGTGGTGGACTTACTATCCCTTGTGAAATTGAGACTTTCAAGTTTCTCTTGCAATGTATGGAGAAACATCAGAGATTTCACCCTACTGATCATCACAATGATTCTGGTAATGTTCTTTCCTTTTCCATTCTTTATTTCCCTTGGTGTTTAACTTCTATGTATTAATTGGATTAAAGTATTTATAATCAGATCACTTCGGGATCGTTTAGTATGATAGATTAGCAAAAATAATCCTGAGACAAAAATTTAGTATCCTCTTATCCCTTCTTTGGTTATTAATCCTGTGATAAGTTATCTAAGGATTAAAAATAGTACAAGGATTACTTATTCCTACCAGATGTTGGAATAGTAATCCCAGGATAAAGCAATAAAATTGATAATTCTAGCATTAATATAGCATATAAAGCAGTCAATAAGAAATAATAACAAAATAACAGTATAACTAATCCCAACATAACTAATCCAAGCATAACTTGTCTTCAAACCAAATGACCCCTTGTAGTAAGTACAGTAATTACAAGTAAATATTTATAATAAACATTTATTAAGAATCTGATAAAAATGACAACGAACATACTCGCTTGTATCGTATAACAACCATCTAAATAAAGAATCTTTACACTGCCAGTGTACATAAACTAAAATTCACATTCCATTGAGCTACGATGTAAAACGCATTTTGAACATCACTTAATAAGTTAATTACAAATAAATTTTTATGACATACGTCAATTAGAAACCTGATGGTATAAAGATTTATACGGTTGATGTATATAACTTAAATCCATACATTTTCCTTATAAATGCTGAATTTTTGGTTTCAGGAGAAGGGATCATGGCGTGATTATGATTTCAATGCAAGCCGGATCTTCATTGCCAGTTGAGGAGTAACTACCAATGATCTTAATTATACAATTAGTGATGGTTAAATTTTGGGCTGATTTTTTTTTTCTTTTTTTCTTCTCCTGGTTTAAAAGATACGAAGGTCTGCTTGTACTTTATATTTTACTACTATCACTTTATCAACACTATCTTTTTTATTTATATCTGTTCAAATAAAATCTGATGCAAAAAAAAGGAAGAGGAAAGAAAAAGAGGGCATAGATAGATTTTTATCTAGTTTCATTTAACATAAAGTTAGAGCAAAAGGCTTGACCAATTGTATTGTGATTACCTCGTCTTAGTATTAACTCAATATTCAAGAAATCCAATATTTCGTAAAACCATAACTTTATACAGCATACATTTATATTGACAACATTTTTTGGAGCACTGTTTAGCTTCAAAAGTTGAGTTATTATATTCGTCATTTATTTTAGTTAAATCTAGACAAAAGATAAGTTTAGTCACCGCAAATAGGCTGTTAAAGTAATAACATATCGAATTTTGTAGCTAAAGGTCTACAGGGTTGGCTCTAGGGGGTTTACAGGGTGGCTCATGGGGAAAGCTAGTAAAACCTTTGCTTCGGGCCCCAAAATTTTGGGGACCCAAAAATATTTTTAAGTGTGGATTTACTATCTTATTTTCGCTTAGTCAATATTGAAGTTTATAGAAAAAAATATATTAAGAGCATGTTTGGACATAAGATTTTTTTACTTTTTTTCGAAATCAGTGTTTGGCCATAAAATTTCTAATTTTCACTTGAAGATAAATTTTTGAAAATTTTCGAAAATTTTAAAAATTCCAAAAAGTTGTTTTTCAAAATTTTCACGCAGATCACTCATAAAACTTCAAAAACAATCCAAAATTATATTCATATCCAAACACAACTCAAATTTTCAAATACCATTTTCAGTTGAAAATATTTTCAATTTTGTTTTTGGAATTTTATAATTTTTATGTCCAAACGCCCACTAAATCCTTTTTAAAATGTAAAGAAAGACTATCTACTTTTTAACAATAGATATATTTTAGAACTTTGAATTAAGACACTCAAATCTTCATATTGATAAATAATATTTTTTACTATAAGATCTAAGGTAACGAATTATAATTACGTGGCTAACATCTTATTAACTTGAATTTTCTTACCAATATAAATATTAATATTATATTTTATAAGATAATTACACTATGGACAAAAAGAAAGAAAGAAAAAAAAGGAATCAATGTAATATTGATACTATATTTTGTAAGATAACTATAATATAGATAAAATAAAATAAAATTAAGGCCCCTTCACGAGTTTTGTTGAGAAGCTTTTGCCTACTGGTACCAGAAGAAAAGAAACACCGAAAATTAGGAGACGCCAAATTCAAAATTCGGGAAAAAAGATATAGGTCAGGAAATATCAAAATTCTTACGGAAAAGGACAACAAACTCCATAACAACTTCGGACAAGAAAATAGCTACAGCAACTAATTGGATGAAAGGAAGACCTATTCTATCGATATCGAAAAATATAAGACAAGAATATAAAAATACCTACAGAAAATGATAGTAGTGTGACCAAAGAATCGAAATCCGTGAAATTCCTACAAATCTAAGTTAAAAATAATATCATTAATAGCTATGATGAAAGAAGGCCTTCTGAGTTTGCAAATCGGCGGTGCTGCTTTCATAGTTTTCACATATCCCCTACAATGGTAGACCGTGATGGTTGGAACATTTGTCCAGATTGTTTGCCGCATATCGTACCCTTGTTATGCTCACGAGTGGGGGGATCGTAGAGTAATTTTGCTCTTCTCTTGTGAGTGAGACTGTCATAACAAACAATGTGATACTCTTTGACAAACTCACGGCTCATTACCGCGATAGGCACAAAAAAGTTCCAACCATCATAGACTACCATTGTGGGCAAGGGTGGCTCAAGTGGGAGGCTAGTAAAATTTTTGCTTTAGGCGCCCCAAAAATATTTTTAGTTGTGAATTTATTATTTTATTTTCGCTTAGACAATATTGAAGTTAATAGAAAAAGGAAAAGAAATACTAAATCCTTATAAAAATGGAAAGAAAGACTATCTATTTTTTAACAATAGAAATATTTTAGAACTTTGAATTAAGATACTCAAATCTTCATGTTGATAAACAACGTTTTTTACAATAGGATCCAATGTAATAAATTATAAATACGTGGCTAACATCTTATTAAGTTAATTTTTCTTACCAATGTGAATATTAATATTATATTTTATAAGATAACTAAACTATAGATAAAAAGAAAGAAATAAAAAAAAAAAGTAACCAATGTAATATTAATACTATATTTTGCACGATAACTATACTATAGACAAAATAAAATTAAGGCCACTTATTAAAATTGGTCTTTAGACCATGAGTTTTATTGAGACGCCTTTGAAGGTCTACTTGTACTTGATATTTCTTACTTTTATTACTATCATTCTGAGGCGGCTCTATATATATGGCGACTTAAAGCCAAATTATAATAGGAGCCTAAAATATATTCAATAAAAAGGGAGCTTTTTAGACTAGCAGAGGAGAAAAAGAATTAAATTTACTTAATCACTACGGAGGGGAATTTATTAAAAACTAATACGAAATAAATTATTAGATCTATTAATGGCAAAAAAATAATTATACAAAATTCAATTTTATATACAGTAGTGTTAATTTGAGGCCTTACATTACCGGGGGAGGGGGGGGAGGGGGCTAAAGCAAGTGCTACTTATTAGGTAATTATATGTAAAAAAATTTATAATAATTAATTGATAATTAACATGGTAAAAATAAGTAACTTGCAATCACAAATTAAATTTTCGAACAATGTAAATTCTTTTTTTTTCCATATATGGCGTATATAACATCAAATTAAAAACTAAAAATTAGATAATGATAAAGCATATAATTGAGTGATAACTTGATCGGTGACAATAAACATTAGACATCCTTTGAAATGTCAATTGAAATTCTCCCTCAAATCTAAATACTTTCATTTGAGTAGTTAAACACGAGCAAAATTCAACATGTCAAGCGACAAGCATAGATACACCACAAACTCATTCAATACCTTTGTCTCACCTTTGTCTCTTTGTTCTTTCTTTGTAAGTGGGGAAAAGGGGATTGCTAGAGTCCCAAAAATTAATTATTAAAGTGTGATTAATATTCTAGATTGATTCAATATTGAAATTTATAAGTGGTAACAACACCACAGCGCAAGTTGCACTTGTATTTTTTTTGCTTTTAGCAAAATTTATTATTGAAAGGTGGAATGGATGTGTATTTAGGGATATGATAAAATGTCTTTAACAACTTGTTTGGATAGTTGTTACATATTATTTCATAATATATTGTATTGTATCACATTATTTTAATAAATATAATATTTGGATAGATTGTGTCGTTTGTTGCTGTTTCATGATGTAACACACCAGTAATATGAAGAATTGTAACGACCCGACCGGTCATTTTGGGAATTAGCGCTCCGTTCGGCGTCTTAAGGTCTCGAGCAACTTCGTATTATGTGTTATGACTTGTGTGTGATCGAGTTCGATTTTCGGATGATTCGGGGTCAATTTGGAAGAAGGAATTTTGTTTTAGAAGCTTAATCGATAAGAGTTGACCGGGGATTGACTCTTGTGTAAACGACTATGGAATGAGATTTTGACGGTTCCAATATCTTTGTATGGCGATTTTGGACTTAGCCGTGCGTCCATATTTGAATTTGGAGGTCCGTAGGGTAATTTGAAATATTTCGGCGAAATATTGAAAAATTGAAGTTTTGGGAGGTTGAGGGGTTAGGCCGAGAGTTGACTTTGGTGATATCAGGTTTGGAATACGATTCTGAGAGTTGAATTAATTCTGTTATGTCATTTGGAACTTGCATGCAAAATTTGACGTTATCCCGGGTTGATTTGATATGTTTCGGCACGAGTTTTAGAAGTTGGAATATCCGAAATTTCATAAGTTCGATTCATAGTGCGATTTGTAGTTCCGACGTTGTTTGATATAATTTAAGGCCTCAAGTAGGTCCGCGTTGTGTTATGAAACTTGATGGTATATTCAGACTGGATCCCTAGTGGCTCGGATGAGTTTTGGATGAGGTTCGGAACGTTTTCGCAATTTTGGTCAAGGTTGGTGATGGGCAGTGTTCTGGTGTATCCGTATTTGCGGAGGTGTGATCGCAGATGCGGAGCCGCTTATGCGAAGTTTCTGTCGTTTATGCGATGTTGAGGCCTTGGGGGGAGCTTTGCTTTTGTGGAGTAATTGACGCAGGTGTGATGTCCACTTTTGCAGCCCATCGATCGCAAATGCGAAGATGTCCGCTTCTGCGGCTGCTTGTGCTCTTTTGCGGAGTCGCATGTGCGGCTTACTTTTGCACAGGTGCGACCATTGGGCTGGCCAATTGAGTTCACACATGCGGATGTTTTCTCGCAAATACGAGAGCGCGGATGTGCTTCCTTGTCCGCAAATGCGGAAGTGCTGGGCAGAATCATATAAGTCAAGGGTTTGGCCATTTTCACCATATTTTGAGTTGTAGACCTCGGTTTTGAAAGATACAATTTTCGTAGGTTTTTCAAGCCAATCATTGGGGTAAGTGTTCTTCAACTAGAATTTATTATATTCTATGATCCCATCTTTATTTTTATCTTATAATTAGTGTTTTGAGTTGGGGAAAATGAGATTTTTTTGAAGAAATCTTTCAAAATGTAAAACGATAATTTGAAGGACGAATTGATGTCGGAAATTTATAATTTTGGTATGGTTGAACTTGTATCGGAATGAGTGTTCGGGTTTTATAAATTTTATCGGGTTCTGAGGTACGGGTCCGTGGTTCGACTTTTGGGTTGACTTTTAGTTCTTGTTAAAGATTGAAGCTTTATTATCCAAAATTATTTTCTATGTGTTTTATTTATGTATTGAAATTATTTTGGCTAGATTTGAGCCGTCCGGAGGTTGTTTCACTCTAGCAGGTCTTTTAGAGTAACGGTCTAGCTTCTTCGAGGTAAGTATCTTGCCTAACTTTATGTGGGAAAAACTACCCCTTAGGATTTGAGTCTTTGGTGCTAGTTGAGTCATGTGAATTCCGCGTACGCGAGGTGACGAGTATGTGCTCGGGCTTATTTGTGGAAATTTAACCGTTTAGGACTCTTAGGTTCTTATGTTCATTAGATATGAAGTTGTTTTGTTATGTTAAATCCCCCATTTACTAAATTTACCCTTACGTGTCTTAATTGGAATTAATTGCTCCATGTTTAACCCTTATTTTCGATTAAACTCTTATGTGCCTTGATTGAAGTTGTTGAATCTCCTCCATAATTGCTCCACCCTAAGTGATGATTTGTTATCCTTTATCATTGTTGACTTACCCTTAATTGGAGTCATTGATTCATGTTATCGCTCTTATCGTTGAACTGAACTTATGTCGTAACATTGTTACATAATATCTCTTCATTGTTGGGCTATTGCTATGTGGAACCATTATCTCCTGTTGTGTCTTTCCTAGTGAGTTCATTCTTCCGTCTTTTTTTGTGTTCTGGAGTTCCTGAGTTGAATTACTTGTTGTACTCTTATGTTATTCTCGTCGTTGTTGTGGTATTCACTGTTGTGTGGCACGAGGATTCTGTCATGCGGAGGTTATTGTGGAACGAGGTTTCTGCCGTGCGAATGTTATTGTGGCACGAGGTTTCTACCGTGCGGGTGTTATTGTGGCACGAGGTTTCTACCGTATGGATGTTATTGTGGCACGAGGTTTCTACTGTGCAGGTGTTATTGAGGTACGAGGTTTCTGCCGTGCAGATGTTATTGTGGCACGAGGTATCTGTCGTGCGGATGTTATTGTGGCACGAGGGGTCTTCCATACAGATGTTATTGTGGCACGAGTTTTTTGCCGCGCGGATGTTATTGTGGTATGAGATTTCTGTCGTGTGGTTGTTATTGTTTGCATGAGGTTTCTACCGTGCCGTTGTGATTCATTTATGATTTGAGGATAATTGGCGGTACCTCGGGAGGGATCTGTTGTCATTTTTCTTTTTTCTGTGCACTTGTCTTTGATTGTTGTTTTCTTAGCATACTACTTATTGTCTTCCTCCGTGTTGCATTATTTGTTTGGTTCTGTGTAGCTAACTTTGTTGTGCTAGTTGTTGTTTCAACTTCATTGCTGCTTTTAGTACTCTGTATATTTTTTGGTGATCGTTTCTTATATGCCATTCATTATCTCTACTCTTATCGGTTGACTTGAACCGTGGCAGCATACTTGCTCAAGCATACACGTAGTTAAATCACCCTATCGATTTAAGAAGATGAATCCTGACATTGTTGACCATTGCATATACTCTCATCTATTTGCCTTATGTGTGAGAGTTGTTCTCTTGGCACATGAGTCGTCCATACTTTTATGAATTGTAATGTGAGCACAAGATGCCAAGTGATTAGGGTTCAAGAATTGGGACCCATGAGTTGTGATTTGGAGGTTCAGTACCTCATGGAAATGCTCGAACATATGTGGTGTGAAATTGTCACGACCCGAAATTCTCACCTTCGGACCGTGATGGCGCCTAACATTTCACTTGCTAGTCAAGCCAACGTTAGAATAATATTATTTATTTTAAAATAATTTTTAAATGTATTAATAACAAAAAAACAAATGCGGAAGCAAAGTTTGAAATATAGTGAAATAATCCATCAAACAACAGTGTCTAAATACCATCCCAGAATTGGTGTCACAAGTGCACGAGCTTCTAGAATAAATACAATTAATGGTGTGGATAAAGTAAAACTGTCTGAAAATAAACACACAACTAAAGTAAAAGATAGGGGGACTTCAGAACTGCGGACGCCATGCAGTTATACCTCAAGTCTCCTCCGAGTAGCTAAAATTCGAGCAAAACTATGGCACGCCACTGGGACCAACTCCAAAATATGCACTAGAAGTGCAGAGTGTAGTATCAGTACAACCGACCACATGTACTGGTAAGTGCTGAGCCTAACCTCGACGAAGTAGTGACGAGGCTAAGACGGGTCACTTACATTACATGTACGCAATATTAGATACAACAAAAATAATAGAAATAAATCAAGTAACTCATTTATAATAATTGAAGCCAACTCAGCAGTCATAACCAATTATCATTTCCATCAATTTAGTTGTAGCGTGCAACCCGATCCTCCAATATTGACTTTTAATAAGTCTGTTGCGGCGTGCAACCCGATCCTCCAATATTGACTTTTAATAAGTCTGTTGCGGCATGCAACCCGCTCTCATAATATATTTATTTTAACAAGTCTGTTGCGGCGTGCAACCCGATCCTCCAATATTGACTTTTAATAAGTCTGTTGCGGCGTGCAACCCGATCCTCCAATATATTCATTATAATCAATCGTGTTGCGGCGTGCAACCCGCTCCTCCAACATTTTCATTTACCAATTCTTATAGAAGATATTTTCCCAATAAATATAACAATTAATATAAAATTACAAGACAACAAGCATACAATAATTATGGTTTAATTATGAAGCAAACAATGACAAATAGTAAATTATTATGGAAATCAGGGAGCAAATAGGCAATTTAATATTTAATATTCTAAATGTCAAATAACAATTCAGGCACATAATTCAAATAACATGTAACAATTAATGCATAAATTCAAGAATTTATATTTGCAAAGAATAAGTGAGAAATAATTATTATAATAATTAATTTATGATTAAAAATAATTTATGATTTTTCAAGTAAGCAGGCAAACAATTAATTTGACGACGTATAGACACTCGTCACCTCGCCTATACGTCGTTTACATGCAATTCACATAAAAAACAATTTAAGGGTTCTATTCCCTCAAGTCAAGGTTAACTCCGACACTTACCTCGCTTTGCAAATTCGCATCAATTATTCAACCACAGCTTTTCCTTTTAAATTTGCCTCATAAAGCTTCAAATCTATTCACAAACAGTTCAATATATTCAATACTAATCATAGGAATTAATTCCATATGAATTTATAATTTTTTCGGATAAAAATCTGAAATTCATTAAAATATTCGGCAGTGCGACCCACGTCTCAAATCCCAGAAAAACTCACGAAATCTGAACACCCGTTCCGATACGAGTTCAACCATGTAAAATTTGTCCAATTCCGATATCAAATGGACCTTCAAATCTTAATTTTTCGTTTTTGAAAAGTTTTACAAAAATTCCAATTTCTTCCATCTAAATCCGAAACAAATGATGAATATAGACATGGATTTGTGAAATATAATCACTTTATGATAAAGAACACTTGCCCAGTTCAAAGTCGTGAAAATTCCCCTTGAAATCGCCCAAATCCAAGACTTAAAACTCAAAAATGAGTAAAAATGGCTAAGACCCGATTTTATGTATTCTGCCAAACATTTTCGCATTTGCAGGCTATATTTTCGCACATGCGGTCTCGCATTTGCGAAGTGGGGCTATCAGGAGAGTGCAGACAAAATGTCGCACCTGCGACGTCCGCTTCTGCGCAAAAGGGCCGCACCTGCGAAGACAGCATCTGCGATGGAAGTCTCGCTTCTGCGAGCTCGAACCTGCGGTCAAAATTCCGCAGGTGAAATTACACCAGAACTCAAAAAAATTCAGATTTTGCTCAAGTCCAATACTTGTTCTGATTTCGATTCGTTTCACTCTCGGGGTACTCGGGACCCTGCTCGATAATACTAACAAGTCCCGTAACATAATACGATCTGACTCGGGGTCTAAAATCACGTCAAACAACACTGAAATTACAATTCACACCCCCATTCAACTTTGAGTTTTAAACTTTCAATTTGCAAATCCCGTGCCAAAACATATTAAATGAATCTGGAATGACTTTAAATTTGGTACACAAGTTATAAATGACATAAAAGAGCTGTTCAATTTTCCAGAATCGGATTCCGGCTCCGATATCAAAAAGTCATCCCCGTGGTCAAACTTGGAACATTTAGCCTTAACTTTATTGGAGTCATTGATTCATGTTATCCCTCTTATAGTTGAATTGTACTTATATGGGATCATTGCTATTGTAACGACCCAGCCGATCGTTTTTAGAGTTATAGCCCTGATCCCCTCTTAATTGCTTCTCTCATATCTATTTCTGCTATTGTGACTTGCCGGCAGGAGGTTTCGTTTTGGTTTTTGGAGTGATTTGGGACACTTAGTCCCTAAACGAAAGCTTAAGTCTTAGGATTTTGACCGTATTCGGAAATGTATGAAGATGACTCCGGAATAGAGTTTCGTCGGTTCCATTAGCTCCCTTAGGTGATTTTAGACTTAGGAGCGTGTCCGGACTATGTTTTGAAGGTCCGTAGCTTATTTAGGCTTGAAATGGCAAAAGTCAAATTTTTGGAGATTTGGACCGGTAGTGAAAATTTTTATATCGGGTCAGATTCCGATTTTGGAAGTTGGAGTAGGTCTGTAGTGTTGAATATGACTTGTGTGCAAAATTTGAGGTCAATCGGACGTGGTTTGGTTGGTTTCGGCATCAGTTGTCGAATTTGGAAGTATTAATTTCTTTAAGTTTAAATTGGAGGGTGATTCATGATTTTTGCGTTATTTGATGTGATTTGAGGGCTCAACTAACTTCGTATGGCATTTTAGGATTGGTTGGTATATTTGGTTGAGGTCCCGGGGGCCTCGGGTGAGTTTCGGGTGCTTAACGGGTTGATTTGGACTTAGGTGAAACTGCTAATGTTGTTGTATCTGGTGTCACCGTACCTGCGCACTTTGGGTCGCAGGTGCGGAGCCGCATAAGCGGCTAAGGAACCTCAGAAGTTGAAATGGGAAGGAGGTCTGGGATCACATGTGCGAGGGGTGTTCCGCATCTGCGATGCCCGCAGGTGCGAGTGAAGGAACCGCAGGAGCGGTCTGGGACCACATAAGCGAACAAAAGTCCGCAGGTGCGCACACGTAGGTGCGACCTCTTAATCACACATGCGGATGAGGTACCTTAAGTGAAAAGCCGCACCTACGATAGGAATTCCGCAGGTGCGGAACAACAGATGCAATCCTTGGCCTGCAGGTGCGATAATCGCTCGGCAAAAAAGGGCAGATTCGAGGATTGAAATTTCATAACACAAATTTGATATTTTGAGCTTGGGAGAAGGCGATTTCTTGAGGTATTTTCAGAGAAGGCTTTGGGGTAACGATTCCTAACTTGATTTTTGTTGTATTTCATTAATCTATTGTTGTTTTCTTCATTTAATTAACGATTTTGAGTGAGAACGTTGGGAAAATGGGGGAGAAATTCCCCAACCAAAATTTTGAGTTTTGAGTGGGATTTAGACATCGGATTTGGGTAATTTTGGTACGAGTGTTCTCGTGAGTGAATGAGTGTTCATATTTGGTAACTTTTTTCCGATTCCGAGACGTGGGCTCGGGGAGATCTTTTTGGGTGTTTTTCTAATTTCTTGCCTTAGCTTTGACTTCGTTAGCTAGATTAGTTTCTTGTAGCTATATTTATGTTATGTAATTGGTTTTGGCTAGATTTGAGCCATTCGGAGTCGGATATTCATGGAAAGAGCATTGTGACAGATTGATTTGAGCTTGGTTCGAGATAAATAGCTTGCCTAACCTTGTGTGGGGGAAACTCCCCTTAGTATTTGGTATTATTTAATATGTAAGCGCTGTGTACGTGAGGTGACGAGTACGTACACGGGCTATTTGTTGAAAAACTCCATTTTTCACTAAGTCATAACTTGTTTTCTCCTTATTTGAAACACACTAGCATATGTAGCTATCATGTTTAGACTAGAATAGCATACCTACTTATTTAACTGCCTATTTAAACTATGTGTAGCATGTTTAGTGAAATGTTCTGATTTCTTTTTCCTTGACTTGAACTTAGTCTAAACTGTAGGATTTCCTGCTGTAATTATTATTTCGGTTTGTTGCGCTGCATATTTACTTTGGGACTACAGAACGGTATTCCGGGAGATCCCTCATGTACTGCATATTTACTTTGGGACTACGGAACGGTATTCCGGGAGATCCCCATATACTGCATATTTACTTTGGGACTACGGAACGGTATTCCGGGAGATCCCCCTGTTTTGCATATTTATTTTGGGACTACGAAACGGTATTCCAGGACATCCCCCTGCACATTTACGTTTGGGACTACGAGACGGTATCTCGGGAGATCCTCTGTTGTTATCGCTGCGTTCTGAGTTGTTGTCTTTTATTGATTCTATTCCTGTTAGATTTCTGTATTTATTTTACTGCGATATTTCATTCTGTATTATTTCATTATATTTATACTAGTAGGGCCCTAACCTGATCTCGTCACTACTCGACCGAGGTTAGGATTGGCACTTACTGGGTACCGTTGTGGTGTACTAACGCCCTTTCCTGCACATGTTTTTCGTGTGTAGATCCAGGTTTATCTTACCAGCCTCATCACTAGTTGTAGCCGCCACTGCTCATTGGAGACTTCAAGGTACATCTGCTTGCGCCCGCAGATCCTTGGAGTCCCCCTCTATCCCCTTATGTTCATTTTTCCTTCTTTCTAAAGAAATGATGTATAGAACGGTTAAGGCTTCTTAATAGCTTGTGACTTACGGTATTTTGGGTTTTGGGAATTGTTTTGTACATTTTCGAAGGTGATAATTGTATATGCCGAGTGGAATTCAGTTGCTTATTAGATGTTTGTTACTGTTAATATTTAATGTTCATGCTTTAGTTTCATTTCACAAAAGAGTTAGGCTTACCTAGTCGTAGAGACTAGGTGCCGTCACAATCGTTCACGGAGGGAGAAATTGGGCCGTGATAAGTTGGTATCAGAGCTCTAGGTTCATAGGAGTCGTGAGTCACAAGCCGGTTTATTAGAGTCTCGCGGATCGGTACGGAGATGTCTGTACTTATCTTCTGGAGGCTATGGAACTGTTAGGAACAAACTTACTTATTTGATTCCTTGTCGTGCGAGTTATTGGCATCAAATTCTAAAAATTCTCTATTTTATTCTTTCTCGTAGATGGTGAGGACCCATACCAGAGGATCTGACGACCAGGCACCCGCGCCCCCAGCTAAAGCCACCAGAGGTTGGGGTCGGGGTAGAGTACGACCACGCGGTATAGCCAGAGCACCCCGCGCGAGCTGCGACAGAGGAGCCCCCAGCAGTTCCAGCTGGAGGGCAGGCACTGGAGGTTCCTATTGCTGCACCAACCCTCTAAGAGACTTTTGCCTAGTTCATGAGCATCTTCAGCACCTTAGCTCAGGGTGGATTGATTCCTTTAGCTCCCGCCACATCTCAGGTCGGGGAGGGGCACAGACTCCCGCATCTCGTACTCCTGAGCAGAGGGTCCAGGTTGATCAGGCCCCAGATTTAATTCCTATGCTGCTGGTAGCCCAGGTTCAGCATGAGACTAGGACAACCGCTTCTGAGGTGGAGTAACTCAGACTTGAGAGGTACCAGAAGTACTACCCACCTACCTTCAGCGGATTGGCTACAGATGATGCTCAGGGTTTTCTGGAGGAGTGTCATCGTATTCTCCATACTATGGGCGTAGCGGAGATGAGTGGGGTTTCTTTTACCACTTTCCAGCTTAGAGGATCAGCCTATCAGTGGTGTCGTGCTTATGAGTTGAGTAGTCCGGATGAGGCAGCTTCACTTACATGGACTTAGTTCTCGGACATGTTTTTGAGAGAGTATGTCCCTCAGAGCCTCAGGGACTCATGGCGCGCGGATTTTGAGCAGCTGCGCTAAGGTGCTATGGCTGTGTCAGAGTATGCAATCCTCTTCAGTGATTTGGCCCGACATGCACCGGCCTTGGTTGCCACAGTTCGAGAGAGGGTTCGACGATATATTGAGGGACTCCACCCCAGTATCAGGATTAGTATGATCAGGGAGCTGGATATGGATATTCCTTACTAGCGGGTTGTGAGTATTGCTAGGAGATTGGAGGGCATGCTTGCCCGGGATCGAGAGGATAGAGAGGCCAAGAGGTCTCGAGAGACTGGTTCTTATTCTGGAGCTCGTGCCCCAACAACTCGCCATGGTAGGGGTTATGTGGGTCACCCCGTTGTTCCAGCCTCTTCAAACCGCTAGTGTTGTTCTAGCCTCTTATAGGTCCCATGAGCCTTATTATGCACCACAAGTATCTAGTGTGCCTCCTTCTAAGGTACTTTTAGCGGCCAGTCCAGCAGACCTTGCTCGAGTCAGTAACAACAACCACTCCCTCCGAGGGGTTGTTTTGAGTGTGGCGACACCCGCCACCACGTGCTCCTCTAGGTCCTTAGGCTATGATTCTAGCACCAGCTACCACCCCACCTGCTCAGCCAGCTTGAGATGGAGGTCGGGGAGGTCGAGGTCACCCTAGAGGGGGAGGCCATGCCAGGTATTATGCTCTTTCGGCTCGTACTGAGGCAGTTGCTTCCGGCTCTATCATTACAGGTATTGTTCCAGTCTGTCATAGAGATGCATCGGTATTATTTGACCCAGGCTCTACGTATTCATATGTGTCCTCTTATTTTGCCCCACATTTGGGTGTATCTCGGGATTCTTTGAGTTCCCCTGTTTATGTGTCTACTTTTATGGGAGATTATCTTGTTGTGGACCACGTGTATCTATCGTGTTTGATAGCTCTTAGTGGTTTTGAGATCATAGCCGACTTATTATTACTCAACATGGTAGATTTTGATGTTATCTTGGGCATGGACTGGTTGTCGTCCCATTATTCTATTATTTATATTCACTCTAAGACTGTGATGCTGGCTATGCCAGGCGTACCACGATGAGAGTGGAGATGTACCTTAAAGTATACTCACAACCGAGTTATTTCATTTCTTAAAGCTCAACGAATGGTTGAGAAGGGGTGTGACACGTATCTAGCTTATGTGAGAGATTTCAGTATTGATACCCTTACAATTGAGTCGGTTCCAGTAGTGAGGGACTATCCAGATGTGTTCCCAGTTGATCTTCCGGGCATGCCACCCGATAGAGATATTGATTTTGGCATTGATTTGTTGCTGGGCACTCAACCCATCTCTATTCCTCCATACCGTATGGCTCCTCCTGAGTTGAAGGAGTTGAAGGAGCAGTTGCAGGATTTGCTTGATAATGGCTCCATTCGGCCCAGTGTGTCATCTTCGGGTGCTCTTGTCTTGTTTTTGATGAAAAATGATGGTTCTATGCATATGTGTATTGATTATCGCCAGTTGAACAAAGTCACAGTGAAGAGCAGGTATCCTTTGCCTCGTATTGATAACCTATTTGATCAGTTACAGGGTTCCAAAGTGTTTTCCAAGATTGAATTGCGTTCGGGCTATCATCAGTTGAAGATTCGGGAGCCAGATATCCTGAAGACTGCTTTCAGAACCAGATACGGTCACTATGAATTTCTTGTTATGTCTTTTGGGCTGACCAATGCCCCAGCAGATTTTATGCACTTGATGCACAGTGTGTTCCGGCCGTATATTGATTCTTTCATCATCGTATTCATTGATGACATTCTAGTGTATTCCCGAACTCGGGAGGATCATGAGAAGCACCTGAGGACTGTACTTCATACTTTGAGGGAAAAGAAGTTGTATGCAAAATTTTCTAAGTGTGAGTTTTGGCTAGGCTCAGTGGCATTCTTAGGCTATGTAGTATCGAGTGATGGATCAAGGCGGATCTGAAGAAGGTGGAAGCAGTGCAAAGTTAGCCCAGACCATCCTCAGCGACAGAGATCCGGAGCTTCCTTGGTTTGGCGGGGTATTATCGTTAGTTTGTTGAGGGATTTTCTTCTATTGCAACACCTATGACCAGGCTGGCCCAGAAGGGTGTTCCGTTCAGGTGGACAGAGGAGTGTGAGGAGAGCTTCCAGAAGCTCAAGACACCTTTGACTATTGCCCCAGTATTGGTATTGCCTTCAGGTTTGGGGTCTTATACAGTTTATTGTGATACGTCGCGAGTTGGCCTCAGTGCGGTGTTAATGCAGGACCGTAAAGTGATTGCCTACGCGTCTAGACAGCTGAAGGTGCATGAAAAGAACTATCCTGTCCACGACCTTGAGCTAGCAGCTATTGTTCATGCCTTGAAGATTTGGAGGCACTATTTATATGGCGCTGCTTGCGAGATATACACTGATAATCGGAGTTTGCAGCATTTGTTCAAGCAGAAGGATCTTAATTGTGTCAAATGAGGTGATTAGAGTTGCTTAAGGATTATGACATTACCATTTTGTACCATCCCGGGAAGGCCAATGTGGTGGTCGATGCTTTGAGTCGTCAGGCAGAGAGTTTGGGGAGTTTAGCATATCTACCAGCAGCAGAGAGGCCTATGGCATTAGATGTTCAGGCCTTAGCCAGCCAGTTTGTGAGATTGGATATTTCTGAGCCGAGTCGAGTATTGGCTTGTGTTGTCTCTCGGTCTTCTCTTTATGATCGTATCAGGGAGCGTCAGTATGATGAACCCCATCTTCTTGTCCTTAGGGATACGGTCTAGCACGGTGATGCTAAGGAGGTCACTATTGGGGAGGATGGTGCATTGAGGATGCAGGGCAGGTTATGTGTGCCCAATGTGGACGGTTTGCGTGGGTTGATTCTCTAGGAGTCTCACAGCTGGCAGTACTCCATTCATCCGGGTGCCAAAAAGATGTATCAGGACCTGAGGCAGCATTATTGGTGGAGGAGGATGAAGAAGGACATAGTAGAGTATGTGGCTAGATGTCTAAATTGCCAGCAGGTGAAGTATGAGCATCAGCGACCGGGTGGGTTGCTTCAGAAGATAGAGATTCTAGAGTGGAAATGGGAGCAGATCACTATGGACTTCGTTGTTGGACTCCCACGGGCTCAGCGGAAGTTTGATGCAGTTTGGGTGATTGTGGACAGGCTGACCAAGTTAGCTTATTTCAGTCCTATGATAACTACTTATTCTCCCGAGCAGCTGGCTCGAATTTACATTCGTGAGATTGTCAGACTTCATGGAGTACCGGTATCTATCATCTCTGACCGAGGCACGCAGTTTACATCGCGATTCGGGAGAGACGTACAGCATGAGTCGGGTACTCGGGTGGAGTTGAGCATATTTTTTCACCCTTAGACGGACGGGCAGTCCGAGCGCACTATTCAGATTCTTGAGGATATGCTCCGTGCGTGTGTGATGGAGTTTGGAGGTTCTTGGGATCAGTTCTTGCCACTTGTGGAGTTTGCCTACAACAACAGTTATCAGTCCAACTGTCGGTCCCCAGTGGGTTGGTTCGCGCCGGGCGAGGCCAGATTATTGAGTACGGACTTGGTTCAGGATGCCTTGGAGAAGGTGAAGGTGATTCAGGATAGACTTCGCACAGACCAGTCCAGACATAAGAGTTATGCGGACCGGAAGGTTCGCGATTTAGCACTTATGGTTGGAGAGCGGGTCTTGCTTAGGGTTTCGCCTATGAAGGGTGTTATGAGGTTCGGAAAGAGGGGCAATCTGAGCCCAAGGTTTATTGGCCCTTTGAGGTGTTGCGGCGAGTTAGGGAGGTTGCTTATGAGCTTGCCTTACCTCCCAACCTAGCAGGGGTTTATCCGGTATTTCACATTTTGATGCTCCAGAAATATCACGGTAATCCGACTCATGTATCGTATTTCAGCTCAGTCTAGTTGGACAAGGATCTATCCTATGTTGAGGAGCCAGTGGCTATCTTGGACAGGCAGGTTAGAAAGCTAAGGTCAAAGAACATTGCTTCAGTAAAGGTTCAGTGGAGGGATCAACCGGTCGATGAGGCGACTTGGGAGACCGAGCGGGATATGCGCAGCTGTTATCCTCATCTTTTCACCACTTCAGGTATGTCTCTATACTCGTTTGAGGATGAACGATTGTTTTAATATGGGGATGATGTAACGACACGATCGTTCGTTTTTAAAGTTATAGCCCTGATCCCCTATTAATGGCTTCTTCCATATCTATTTTTGCTATTGTCACTTCCCGGGAGGTTTCATTTTGGTTTTTTGAGTGATTTGGGACACTTAGTCCCTAAACGGAAGCTTAAGTCTAAGGATTTTGACCGTAGACGGAACTGTATGAAGATGACTCTAGAATGGAGTTTCGTCGGTTCCGTTAGCTCCGTTGGGTGATTTTTGACTTAGGAGCGTGTCTAGACTGTGTTTTGGAGGCCCGTAGCTTATTTAGGCTTGAAATGACGAAAGTCGATCCTTTGGAGATTTGGACCTGTATTGGAAATTTTGATATCGGGGTCGGATTCCGATTCTGGAAGTTGGAGTAGGTCCGTAGTTTTGAATATGACTTGTGTGTAAATTTTGAGGTCAATCGGACCTGGTTTTGGTTAGTTTCGGCATCGATTGTTGAATTTAGAAGTTTTAATTTCTTTAAGTTTGAATTGTAGGGTGATTCGTGATTTTTGCATTGTTTGATATGATTTGAGGGCTCGACTAAGTTCGTATGGTATTTTAGGATTGGTTGGTATGTTTGGTTGAGGTCTCGGGTGCCTCAGGTGAGTTTCGGGTGCTTAACGGCTTGATTTGGACTTAGGTGCAACTACTGATGTTGTTGTATCTGGTGTTACGCACCTGCGCACTTTGGGCCGCAGCTGCGGAGCCGCATAAACGGCTAAGGAACTGCAAATGTTGAAATG